>NC_141391.1:57613232-58249561 GCF_034619465.1 Leptosomus discolor
GCCGCCCCGCTACGAACCAAGCACTCAGCGGCCCTCTCCTTAACCGGGGCCGCACCTCGCCCTGCCCTGCCCGGGCCTCGCCCGTCCACCTTACACTCCCCTCCCCCCCCCCCCCCCCCCGCCCCGATTTTGCGGCCGCGGCGGTGAGCGGAGAGGGGCAAGCCCGCGGCCGAAGAAAGAGCAGCGCGGCGAGGAGGAACCGGCGGAGGGACGGAGCTCCCCGTGTCTGTCCCGAATTAGCACTTTTGGGCAGGGCAGGGCGGGTCGGTTACTTTTTTTTTTTCTTCTTTTTTTTTTTTTCCTTTTTTTTTTTTTTTTTTTTTTCCTCTTCTTTTTCATCTCGGCTATCTGCAAAGACCGCATGCAACACACACAAGCTCTACGCGGGGCGGCCGGGCGGGGACGCGTCCCTCGGCGGGCGACGCGCAACAGGTCGGCAGCGGCCCCGGCCCTGGCCCCGCGGCCCCGGCGGCGGCTCGCCCCCCTCCCCGGCCGCACGTATGCACCGACACCTATCTAGGCGGGCGCCGGGGCTCTGCGCGGGCACCCTCTGGCTGCGGGTCATAGGGCCGCGGCGTAGGCTGCGGGGTAAGGGTCCAGCTGGGGCTTGCCCATGCCCGGCAGGAGGATGTAGGCCAGCGGCGGCTGCAGCCCCGGGCCGGGCCAGGCGCTGCAGTTGCAGGGGATCATGTAGCCCGGGTTACCGGGCGACGGGTGCGAGTGCGTGTGCCCCCCGGCGGCGGCGGCAGCGGCGGCGGCGGCAGCGGCAGCCCCGTGGAAGGCGCCCGCCCCGCCGGCGCCGGGGTAGCCCAGCGAGGAGGCGTAGGGCAGCCCCGAGCCCGAGGAAGAGGAGGAGGAGGAGATCTCGGCCATTTTGGAGCCCAGGTCCAGCAGGGAGTAGGGGCTGCTGGCGGCAGCAGCGGCGGCGGCAGCGGCAGCGGCGGCGGCCGACTGGGGGAAGAAGACTCGGGCGGCGGCAGCGGCGGCAGCGGCCGCCGCCTTCTCGGGGTTGGCCAGCAGCGACTCGGGCACCAGCCCGCCGGCCGCCCCGCCGTGCAGCCCGCCTGCCTTCAGCCCGTGCGGGTGCTCGTGGTCCGCCACGCCGCCCAGCCCGTAGGGCACGGGGAAGGCGAACTTGTCCTTCTTGAGCAGCGTCTTGGGTTTCCGCCGGGGTCGGTACTTGTAGTCGGGGTGCTCCTTCATGTGCATGGCCCGCAGCCGCTTGGCCTCGTCGATGAAGGGCCGCTTCTCCGACTCGGTCAGCAGCTTCCACTCGGCGCCCAGGCGCTTGCTGATCTCCGAGTTGTGCATCTTGGGGTTCTCCTGGGCCATCTTCCGCCGCTGCGCCCGCGACCACACCATGAAAGCGTTCATCGGCCTCTTAACGTGATCCACCGGCTTGGACATGGTGTCCCCCCGCCGCCCCGGCGAGCCGCCGCCTGCCCCGCGCTGGCGGCCGCCTCCTCCGGGCGCCTCTCCCGCCTCCTCCTCCTCGCCTCTGCCGCGTTCCGCTCCTCCAAAAGCAATCTCGGCGCCGCGGCCCCGGCTCCGGCGGGTGCGGGGCGGCGGCCCCCGGCGGCCCCGCTCAGGGCGCGGGGCGCTGCCGAGCGGCGGCGGCGCCTTCCCGTCAGGGCGCTGCGGCGGGCGGCGCGGGCGGGACGGGCGCCGCTTCCCGCCTGGGCCGCGGAGCCTCTCTCCGCGCCGCCGGTCTCCGTGCCAGGGCTCTTCCTCGGGGCTCTCCGCGAGCGGCAGCGGCCGGAGTCCAGGCGGGGCCGCAGAGAAATCTCGACGTCGAGCGCGGGAGCCGGCGGCAGGCGAGCGGCGCGGAGCGCGGAGGTCCTGGCTTCGCTGGGGGCGCGGCGCTCCTCGGCGATCTCCGGTGCGGCGGCGAGCCCCGGACGGGGCGGCGGTCAGAGCCCGCCCGGTGCCATCGCCGCCCGCGGAGCTCGGGGGGCAACCCGCCGCGGCGCGGTGCGGTGCGGGGCCGAGCGGGACGGAGTCCGCGGCCGCTCAGGCGCTGCGGGGAGGCCCCGGGGGGCGCGGGCCGCCCCGCTCACAGCTGCCCCGCTCCACCCGCGGGGGCGCGGCGAGCCGCCCGCTCCTCGCACATACTCGCCGGGCGCCGGTCGCAAGCGGCCGCCGGGCGCCGCGGCCTCCTGGTTCCCGCCGCCGGACAAACTTCGCCAAGTTTCGGGCGGGCTGCGGGGCGCTCCGCCTGCCGCGCAGCTCCCCCTTCTCCGGCAGCCGCCAGGTCTCTCTGGGTTTTCTTGGCCGCCGACTCGGAGGGGCGGCGGGGCGGGCGGGAGCGGCGGGGGGCGGAGGGAGGAGGAGGAGGAGGCGGCGGCGGCAGAGGAGGAGGAGGAGGAGGCGGAGGGGGGTGGGTGTGGGGGGCTCCTAATTAAAATACTCGGCGGTCTGCGCCCGGCGGGCAGCCGGCCCGGTTATAAAGTCGGCGGCGGGGTTCGCAGCCGGCGCAGTCGCCCCCTCCTCTCGCCCCGTCGGCGCGGCGGCAGGTAACGCGCGCGCTCTGCATGCCCCGCGCCGCGCCGCCCTATATGTTTGCATGCGGCCTGCCCTCGCCGCGCGCCGCGGGTAGGGCGGGCAGGCAGGGGCGGGGCCGCCGCGCCTCGAGGGGCGGGCCCGCCGCTTTCCCCGCCCCTTCGCCTCCCCGCAGGTCGGGGAGAGGCGGCTTGGGATGTAACGCATGCGCGCTGCGCCCCGCGCCGCCCCGCCCCGCCCGCCGCCCGTGCCCGGCTCTGCCCCCGCGCGCTGCCCGGGACCGTGGGGGTGGGGCGCGCGCTCGCCCGGTGCCGGCGGCGTATTTTTGGTGTTTTGGGGTTTTCACCGCGGGGGGCCGGTGCAGCGGGCGGGCCGCCCGGCCGAGGGGGAAGCGGGCGCCCGCGGCCCCGGCGAGCATCCCCACGGCCCCGGGGCGGGCAGCGGCGTGCGGCCGGGGGCGCCCCGAGAAAATCTACGCGTGTTCTCGGTCCCTCGGTGCGCCGCTTCGCGCTCCCCGCAGCCCTGCTGTCCGGCGGTGTTCCTCGCCGGCCGCCTGCCAGTCAGGGTGAACTTGCTCGCCTTGTTTGTACTTCGGCGGGTCGGTTTTGACTTACCCCTGCGGTATGTGGAAGTGCCGACTCCAATAAACCATTAACTCTTTCCCGTGCTGGCAGCGGGCTGGGCTCTGCCCGGGACGGCGCCGCCGCCCGCCGGCTTTTAAGGAAAAGCCGGAGCCGGGGCTCCCGGGGGCGATGCGGGGGCGGGGTGGCAGCCCCCCGCCGGACCCGCCACCGCCACCTCTGCCTCCCGCAGCTCCTGGGATGTCGAGACGTTTGGAAAGAAACCCAACGCTGGCCACCCACCGGCGGGTGCCCTCCGGCCCCCTCCCCGCCCACGGCAGCCTGTCCCGGCCGGGGTGCGCTGCCAAATACCCAGCAGCTCCTCTGCGAAACGCACATTCCCCCGCCTCGTGTTTTACGACCCATTTACTACTGCTTAAACGTAATTCTCCCAGTCTCCAAAGCCACCTGGCCAACGCTTGACCTCCTACAATCCATTTATCCGTGAAAAAGAAAAGTTCCCATCGGTTGTCAAAAGCGGGGAGATTAAGATATCTACCGGCGTTGGCTGGCGTTCGGATTTAGCGGGGACATGGCACTCCTCGAAGGTGGGAGCCCGCCCAGGAGGGGCCGAACCTGGTGCAGGTGCCTCTGCCCGGGAGGTCGGGCCATCAGCCCTTCGGCCAGCGGCTTCCCGCTTTGCGACCAGCAGCCGGGTTTTCCAACTGCGTAAAATCCCCTCGTTTGATCAGGGAAGCGATTTCCCGTGTCGGTGATTCCCGTGTCACGTTATCGCGTTTGACTCCCAAGAGGCGAGGACTGATCCCCTGGCTCTCTCCGCACAGGTGGGATGCCGCCGGCATCGGCTTCCCCTCGCACCGTGGGTGCCAGCGGGACAGCACAGCCACCTGGCTAATTCACTTCAGGGGAAGGCGACAGGGCGGTCTGTACGTCCCCAGCCGCCACCATGAGCAGGGTGAGAACCAATAACATCTACTGGAGGGTGCTCGCGGGGGAGTGGGGGAGCAGCAGCAGCGACTCTCTGTTGCCACCACCAATGTGTGTGTCGTCCCCCCCTCTCCGCTCCGTTCCCGGCGGCGCCCCCGGAGCGCGGGGAGCAGCGCCGGGAGTGAGGGCTCAGCCCCCGAGGGGGCTCGGCTCCAGCGAGGCTCTTTCCTCGCTCTCGACGCCAGCTACTCTGCTTCCATCACGACCCCGCTCCCCCTGCTTGTGCCCTTGCACCCCTCGGTGCGAGAGCAAGGTGGTTGTAGAGGCGACCGCGAAGGTCCGGTGCCGCGACAGAGCCGCGTGAAGCACCCAAGGCTGGCACATGGGCAAGCCCCTCGGCGGGCAGTCCCTGCACAGATGAATATCCCCACCACCCACTTTCTGGCCGTGAGTACCGGCTGCTGCTGCTGCTGCTGCTGCTGGAACCCCGCCGGGCTGCAGCTCTGGACCTGCACACACGCAAATGGCAAAGCAAGGGGCGGGCAGCCGTTCCACAGAAACTGCGTGGGGAAGGGCTCTACGCCACGGCCACGGGTGTCGGCACAGGCTCCGGGGAGGTTCCTGGGGTGAGTGGTCACCATTTGCCCTGCAGCTGGCCGAGGACGGCACAAACACCAACTCGCCGGTCCTCGCAGAGTCGTGTCCAGGTGAACTGATCTTAAAAAGAAGCACTTGCATAACTTCCAGCAGAGAAGGTGCCTCAAACTCACTGACTGCTGTCTTCCAAAAATGTCGCCATTTGAAAACCCATGACTTCATTGCGCATGGTTCTGATTACGTTCAGTCCTCCAAATAGTGAAAACGGTAATAGAATTTATTGGTCATAAATTATTATACACGAATCTTTCGCAGGCTGAAATCCATAAATGGCTCAATACTGGCTCAAGTATATTTTTCTAGTTGCAAATGAAATACTATATTAGAAGGTCTCGTTTCCAAAGTGCTCCACGCCCCACGCCCCCCCCCCCCCCCCCCCCCCCCCCCCCGACGCTTGCGGTAACCACTGGCTACTAAAACACACACACATGGTTATTTTTATGTAGTTACAGGAGGTCTGCCTTTCTCTGGTAATCGGCTTTCAAGAGGGTTTGCACAAAGTGATGGAAACTCTTATCAGTTCCGCTTGGAGCAAGGTTGGACTCGGGTCAGGAGCGACCGGAGGGTCCCAGGTCTCCCCCCCGGTTTGAAGCAGCAACGGCGGGGGGGCGGGGGGGGGGGGGGGGGGGGGGGGGGCTGTTCTCCCCGCGGGAAGAGCCGCAGCCGCGGTGCGGCTACACACAGTCACACACACACACGGTCTCTCAGAGAGCCTTCAAATCCCCAAACACAGAAAAGGAAGGCTTTATCGGAGTTTAGTTACTTATCTGGATTTTTGTTAAACCACTACTGTGATCTCCGCGTAGTTGTGCGAGTGTGTTAATTGTTCTGATAATGTGTTGTTATCGATACAATAACAATACACTCCTGTATAATGTGATTTACTTGCCTTTGACCTGTCAATTCCTGACGCATGCAAATTCAAGGGCGCAATCTTCCCTTCTGCTGGCGGGGGGCGGGGGGGTGGGGGGGGGGTGGGGGGAGATGCGTTATCCCACGGAGGCTAAACTAGAATTTCCAGAACGCAGTGCTGTATTCCGCCAAGCGAGATCAAAGCGCTCTCAAAATATTGGAGGGGGGTTTAGACTATCCTCTCGATGCCCATATGTTAGTTCTGCCAGGTTGCTTACATCCACTGTAGCCAATTACGTGCCACTCCAAATACTGTCTGGTTTCTCGTATTCTGACCAAACAGCACCTCATCCCTGGTGCACGCAGCTTTAGGATGCTGCTTGTTATTGTTAAAGCCGAGTTTAAGGTGAGTTTCGAGGAAGCAAGTTCCTTTGCTCCTATTTTTTTATTTGAGCCTAATAATCAGGTGGCGAGTCAAAGAGATAAAAAGTAGGCGAGGAATAGTGGTTAGCCCGATAGCGATCTCCGCCTCACCATGCCTCCCGCCCGAAAAGCTGGCTCTCGGGCTCAACAGCCCCATCGCTCCCCTGCATTTGCAAAGCCACATCGCGTTTGCACGGCTTGCTTTCTGCACCCAAGCGCCTCCATGCACTAACTTCGGCAGCTGACATTTTTCTTTGTGTGGGCTATCAGCCACCGATTCCAGGTCACTTTCAGCTGTCCAAAGTTGCCGGCCACGCTGGTGTCTTAAACACACTCACTAGTTAGCGGGCTAACTTTTCTGCCTGGATGGAGTTTGGCAGGTTTGTGAACGCTCCTAAGTTTTTTCCCTTGTGCAAAGTCGAGTACACCTGTAGTGAGAGTGGGGTTTTTACCCCGTGAGCTCTTTATCGTCCATAATACACTAAATTCATTCATTTGCTTTTACAGAGTGCTTCCAAATGCTCGGTATTATTATTTTTCAATAACATTCGCTTATTATTAGAGCAGCTGGTAGCCCAAGCTCTAGTGAAGTGCCTGGCAAAGGATTCTATCATAAAACACTGGTTTCTAAGTTTATAGTTTCTAATTTGGCTGTGCAAGTGTGATTCTGGATTGAACTTGGCACTCAAACGCTCAGCTGGAGAGTAAACTTTTTATAATAAAAACATTGGTTTATTTGGTTTGCTATTTTAAGTTAAAAGAGAATTAACAAAGTTTTTACTAGTTTGGGAAGCTTAGAGAAGCCCTGTACTTTTTTGAAAATTAAAAGTTATGATTTCGGTAAGGGCAGAATGTGTTCTACTTTGCTTTTTTTGGGGCAATTTAATGTACTATTATCTTAAAAGCAAACCCCAGTCTTTGTCTCTGTGCTTTAGGACAACGGGGTTGCTGTTGCAGGAACACCAGACCTGGATCTCACACAACCGTTGGTGGCAGTTCTGAGCAGATGGTGGTGAGGGGGTCTTTACTACTTCTAGCAGTAAAACAATGTTTAAAAGGCAGCCTATTCTGATTTGCGAAGAGACTAGATAAAATTTATCTAGTGTACACGCACTTCATTTGTAATCAAAGCTATTTTCATGTACTTTAATGATTCAATTTTTTGCAGGTTTTTTCATCCTGTTAGCCTTGCAGTGGTTATGCAGCCTGGGAAGGGCAACCAGAACAGCAGACAAGGAAGCCTTAGAACAAAAAAAGAAGGCGTTTGGGTGGTTACGTGTTAGTCCCTGACTGCTAGATGCCTAGTCCCTGTCTGAGGATGTGAAGGTGAGAATTAGTGTCACTGCAGAGTTCCTGGGCAGTCTTGGATGTTCCAGAAATGGCAGCTACATACCTCTTGAGCACAAGGAGCTACTACCTAGAGCTGATCAAGTAATGTGGATGTGCAAGCTTCCCTTCTCTCATGTGATGAAATCAGAGCTGATAGGGATGGAGGCTGCTGGCTGTCCAGCGTCCAAGTTTTCCTGTTTGAGTGATCGCCTGTACCTTTTCTTCAAAGTAGCTGAGCAGTGCTCATGGTTCCTTTTTCTGAATAAATGGGTCTTAACGTTGTGGTATCAAGGCCTTGTATGGCCTGTATAGTGTGGTTTTTATAGTTCGCTGTTAGGAAAGGTGAGCCCTGCTTTTAGTGTCTTCTACTACAGGCTTCTTTGTATTCATAAGCTGTTAAAATGTCACCAGTCCGTGAACAAAGGTCAGGAATCCTAAACTGATGTTCCCACATCCTAGGCTGCTCTAGCTTGCCTAACTTCTGACCTATTCATTCACATTTTCTGTAGTCCAGTGGACAGTCAGAGTGAGGGCTGAGTGCCCTCTAATCTAGTGAGTAGGAGACTGTTCTGCAAAGGGATCCTGCAAAGGTAAGTTAGATTGGATGTTCTTGGAGTAGACCATGAAGCTTTTTAACCAAGAGACCCTTTCAGAGTGAGAGTGAGCTCTGAAGATTTTTACATTTAAATTTAATTGAAATTTTACACTGACAACGATCATCTTGTTTCACTTCTTCGGGCTGTCCAGCAGGCATAGAGGATTTTTTCCTGGAATAAATACATTTTAATGACTAGTCTAGTTTGTTCAAGGATGATTCACAACCATAAACCACACAAGGTTGTTTTGCTAGTCATGGGTGCTAGACAGGTCCCAAAAAATCCGTGCAATTTCAAAGACAAAGTCTTCAATTTCCCTGGATAAGATTGTGGTTTGAAAACCTTTGGCAGGCACTTCAGGATTTGTAAGTGCACACAAGGAGGCTAAAAAGAAGATCAGAGTTAAATGTCTGGGCCATTCCCCTCTGAAGAAAAGCTAAGCATAAGTCTTTGCTGTCTGGCTTCTGATTATAGCGACTTTTTAATTGACTACAAATAGGGAATGGAAAGAATTTATGTCTCTTTCTGAACGTAAATTCATGGCCTTTATTTCTTTATGGACAGTGTGTTGCTTGCCTGTAAGAATGGCCAGTTTCTGGGTTCTATTTGGTTAGGAGGAAGAAAAATGTCTGTTCTTTAATACCAAGTCTCTCAAGTTCAAAGCTAATGGTCACGAGCCATTCCTAGTGATCAGACGAGTTAAACATAGAGGGTGCCTACACCTAAACCTGACACCTACATTAGTACTTGCACCTGCATTTTAGCTCAGATCAACAGTGCCACAGCTTTCCACGCAAATCTCTTCACTGAGCTTGCTCGCCATGCTTCGGTTTCCATTGAGAAGCAGTTTCAGATGAGACTAAACTGGAAGATGCTCTTCAATTGCCAATGAGAGTGTGATCTGCGCGGAGTCTAGCTCAGCCTAGAACAACTAGACCACAATAGCATAAAATTGACAACATTTAGTGTTCTTGATTCAGTCAGCTGACAATTACACTTTTTGTATCCATTTATTTTAGGTGCTTAGGATGAACTTTTCTCTCCGAGGGTGGAAAAGGCACTTCTGCCTCTGCATGAATGTTCTGCTGGTAAAGGAATCCCTCCCCTTTGTGGATTCTCTGTGAGTATCTTTCGTCATAGGTAGTCAAAAAGCAGGGACTGGGGAGTTTGTAGTTGCCTGGCCCCCATCCTTACCACAGCTTTTGGGATTCTGCTAGGCTTTGCATTATTCTCACAATAGACTTTTCATTTTCCACAGTAGGTTATATAATGGCTTCCCTTGGCATGGACATTGAACTGAAATGATCCTCATTTTCTGAAGTCGGTTGAACTTTAGTTCAACATAGTTGCAACTTACTGTGATTTTTTTTCCATTTAAATGTATAGTTTCAACAATAATAACTGTTAGAAAACTTTTTTTCATATCCAAAATTAGATTTTTTCCTCTTTTTTAAAAAGTAATCTGTTATTTTGAATAACTTGTCCTTATGAATGCTTGACAGGTGTATATAATCATCTCATAATAAGCAAACAGACTAATAATAACACTTAGAGCTATGAAACATTGAGTTCTTTTACTTCTTCAGCATCATAAAGGCTTCTGATAGAGTATTTTGTCCCCTACTGACTTCAAGAAAGATGTGGAGTCATTGGCCAGAACGCAGCAAGATTGATCAGAGGTCTAAAAAACGTGATTTACAAGAAAAGACTGAAAGCAGCGTTGTTAGTTGATCTGGAGAGAAGAAGACTTAGGAGACAAAATGGTCTTTAAGGCTATAAAAAGTGAATGCAAAGATGAGGGGATTAAATTGGGTTTGAGGGGATTAAATTTGGTTTGAGGGGATAGACAAGAGATAATGACCTTAAGATGCGAATTCAAGTTAAAAGCTGTAAAAAACCAAGCTGCAAATAGTGAGGATAGATTTGCAGAGCTTCCCTGTCCTGGGGAGGCTGTGGGAACACTGAGGGTTGTTAAGAACAGGTGAGACTAATTTGGCAAGAGTGACAAAGCCCTAGGACAGGAGTTGTCTTCTGCCTGGCTTTCTATGGGTCTATGACACGGGAAGAATGAACTTTAACTTAGTTTTTCATGTGATCCTTTTTGCTCTTCAGAGCCCAGACATCCTGCTGGTTCACAGCCCATGTCTTTGCTGTTCCTCTCCTACCCATGCGTGTGATCTGCACCACTGCTGCCCTCCTGCCACGTTGCCAAAATGCTCATATATGAGCATGTCTTCCGACATGCTGAAGAAATTGTTTTCTTTTTTTTTTCTATCTGTTTTAGTTGGCACTGGCCTCCTCTTTCTTCTTTGCACAATTTATCACTGTCTGTGAGAAGTCCTGTTCCTAACACAGTTTGTGTTTTTTCCCTACTTTATCACCCATTTTGTTTCAAATCTCTGCTGAAAACACATTTTCTGCATCATTTCTACCCAAGTTTCTCTTCCTACTGCATTCCCTAGATGTAGAATTATAATATTTTATTCTATAAATTATTGTATTATAATCTATATTAAAATCTTGATAAAAGTTATTTGAATTGCATTATGCTACATAGCATGAAAAAAATGAAAAGTCATCGTCTGGATCTTCTCTCTCATAAGAAAATCCTGAAACACCCAGGTCAGTTTAGCCTGGAGAAGAGACAACTGAGAGGGGACCTTATCAATGCTTATAAATATCTAAAGGGTGGGTGTCAAGAGGATGGGGCCAGGCTCTTTTCAGTGGTGCCCAGTGATAGGATAAGGGGCAATGGGCACAAACTGGAGCACAGAAAGTTCCGCCTCAACATGAGGAAAAACTTTTTTGAGCATGACAGAGCACTGGAACAGGCTGCCCAGGGAGTTTGTGGAGTCTCCTTCTCTGGAGACATTAAAAACTCACCTGGATGCAGCCCTGTGCAACCTGCTCTGGGTGAACCTGCTTCAGCAGAGGGATTGGACTGGATGATCTGCAGAAGTCCCTGCCAACCTCTACCACTCTGTGATTTTTCGGACTCTCTGGTCATTGTCCAATAGTGTTACCAAAAAATTGTCAATGGTGTACCAAATCAGGGACAAATTTGGCCCTTGGCACATAAAATTTGTTTAGGGTATCTTTGCCTGTAGCATGCAATGACATTTGCAACCTTTTACAGACATTTTATTTTCTTCCATAATATTCTCCCATGTGAGGATGCTTATTATCAGTGATGTAAAAGATAAAGGCATTCTTCATTAGTGTTTCATATCAAAAATCTGACTTTTATTACGGATTCTGTAGAGAGAATAAGAGAGCAGGACACACATAAAGCAATAGATCTAAAAAAGAGCAAAGAGTTTTGCAGCATTCTTGTAGTCACCTTTTCAGTTCAGTGGTAAAACTAAAAGCAAAATGTCCAGAAGGTGTTGTTTTGTTTTTCAGTTCTCTTGTCGTCTTTTTCTTACATTTTATCAGGTATTGTTTATAGAGTATGAAGAAGGTCATGCCAAAAATACTCATTTATCCAGAAAGTAAATAAATCAGACTTGAAACTTCTAAAAGACCTAAAAAGAATTAAGCACAGATCTTTTAAAGTATGAGGGTGCCTAATTTCTATTGATTTTAATTCCCTCAAGGAGATTCAATGGGATTTTATGCCCTAAATTCCTTGAAAATATCTGTATTCTCTGAATGGAATCGGCCCAAAGCACATTTATGCTTTATGATAGAAACAGATTGTTGTATTGTTTCTTGTTCACCCCCTCCAGTTTTTTAATGCTTCAACTGTTTTCCAAGTAGGATCGTTAAACAATGGTTATAACAAAGACTATATAAAGTTCAATTTTCTTGGATTTATCTGTGTCTTTACTCCATTTTGCAAAGGGAGTCCAGTGCTGCTGGGCTAGGAGTTACCTGAACAAGTTTCCATGAGTTAGTGTGTAAGTTAGTGTGTGAACATGCCCACGTAACTCCTCAATGGTAAGTGCCTATGTGCGTGGGAAACTTGGGATAAAGGAAGGAAAATAACAGGAGATTATCCTTTGGAGGAAAAAAGTGCAAACCACCTCACATGCACTGTGAGTTAAAAATGTGGCATGATGGGCAGTTACAATGGTGTAGATGATGTATTATGAATTTATTGTCTAGCTTTCCTCACAGGGACTTGCTCTCGTGCGTATAGCCTTTGTGTAACAGAAAACAGCTGGATCTGATGCTAAAATGAAAACTTGTGTATGGCCTAGCACTGGTCTTTTGCTGAATTGTCAGGAGTGCCATATCTTTTTTTTTTTTTTTTTTTAACACAAAAAAAAGACAGGAAGTACACCTTAGCCACAAGATATACTACCTCTGCTTTTCACCCAAAAAAATCCTTTTCTTTAAAGCACAGGTTAAGTGCCCTTCTTTTTGAAAAAAGTTGTTAAATGCCATAAAAAAATGAATTAATGAATAATATTCTTTATTACTATAATCCTATAAAAATGTTGCAAGTATATCTATTAGATGGGCTAACACTGCTGTACAAGACAGCAATAGCAGTGCCTGTGTTTGATCAATGAAACACCATGTGCTTTTACTTGCTTCGTTTGAAATAGTGACCCTGTTAAAAAGAGTAGTAAAGCTGTTATCTTTCAGTGGAGCCGTGCTTTAAAACATAGTTCATGGAAACACAAGCACGAGGTATGACCCCAGCCTACTAAAATGAATGGAAACATTCCTGTTGCCTTTCAGAAAATGTGAAACTGGTGTCCTTTTCTTCTCCTGGTCATTACATAGACAGGTGAAGTGTAAAGTACCTTCATACAATCCACATCAGCATTAATGTTGGGATTTTATGGAACAGGATTATTGCAAGTTGTTTTTTTTTTTCCAGGTTTGTGTGTGTGATAGCTAGATAGAAAATAAAAAAATAGTTCGCTTGTTTGTTGTAAAAAACCAGGATCTTGGACATAGCAAACACAGAAAGCATACTTTATTCACTAAAGACCTCCCTCAAAGCCCGGTCAAATACATGGGCTCTCCCAGGCTGCCTCCCAGGCTGCCTCCCAGGCTGATTGGAGGCAGGCAGTAAATTAAATTGGCGAAACCAGCTCTTTCGGGACTTCACAGTTAAGTTCAGGTCTTCCTAGGTAGAAGGCCAGTTCATGAAACCACTTTACTGCCAGTCACCTATCCTCTCCTTATCTCTCTCCCTGTTTAATGGCATGACTGGTTATCTTACAGATAAGGAGTCTGTTGAACTTTCAGTTCCTACCATTGCTGGTAGACTGATGTACATAATCCTTTTCCTTCAGAACGGATCCCTTTCTCTTTGCCTGCTGTATGTGCTAGTGCAATCCCTTCAAACACAGCTATGCTTATGGATGTTTTGGTTTTCTTAGAGGCAGAGATGAGTTTAACAGGAGAGTTTTACCTCAAAGTGTAGATGCAATTAGTTTATTTTGGCTCACAGCACAGAGAGTTTAAGACAAAACAATAAATTAAAACCGGCAGGATTCCTTCAGGCACTCTGACGTTTTTCTCTCTTTTTTTTTTTTTTTTTTTTTTTTCCCCATTTCTTTTTGTGTTTAACAGGAGGTGGCAGTTGTAACATTTGCAAAATAATAAGTACAATAAGTTGACATTGTGATATGATTACTTATGTAAGTGCTTAGACATACAAATACCTAAACACTAATGTCATTATTGAGAGTCATGGCAGTTATTCCAGCCAAGTTAATAAAAGATCATTACTATAACTATCTGCACAGGACTGAACACGATGGGGAATCTGGGATATGGGAAGTCTAACAATATAAAACACACTGAAACTTCATTTTTAATGTATTTGTGTGCATGTGATTATTCTAACAAGAAATCAGAAATAGTTCAGTGAGTACGTGATCTGTAGGAGTATTTAGAGACAAAATTATACAAGAAAATGTTTCTTTTCTCTGTATTTTTCCGCCATTTTCTCTGTTGAGGAAGCTAAGCACAGTTAATTTAAGCATGATTTCTCTGTAGTTTACATGCTCCTGGATCTTAACATAGAGATGTAAATAGCTGGGTGTGAACTTGCCAGGTATTATATTCAGCTGACACAAACAACCCAACCAGATAGTTCTGTGTAGATAACAAACTCATTTCTGCATTGGTTGGGAACCAGGGCTCAGGTGATTGTTGTTCTTTAATGATTATTTATTTAAATTGATCTAATTCAAATAGAGAGCCAGTCCCAGGCTATGAGTGGCTGGACAAACATCACAGGTTGGACAAGACGTTGGGGCAGCAATTTGTCCTCTTCCCCTGTCTCGCCTCACACCCCACAGCCAGGACTTTTCCACGGTGCTCTGCTATCATTCCTTCTTTTCATCCAGAAAAAGCCTGCAAAAACAAGCCTTGCTGAGTTATGCAAGGGCCAACAAATCTCAATTCTGGCAGGTAGGAGGAGAGGTAAATAACAAGGTGAATTTCAAAGCGATATCAGTGGATATGCCTCACTGAATGGGCCTGCCTCCAATGTACCCATAGGACTTTTAGACAGTATCTTATCTGGGCACTTCGGTACAAAGAGAGCAGCTGTCCCTGAGTTAACCAGGAACAATTGCGTCCAACGCACCCACTGAAATGAATATTTCTTACTGAAGCTTAGAACTGAATCCAATACTGGTCTGAACATACAAGCACTCCATGCAAGCCCCTCATTGAACTGGACAGCCACACTCTGCACCAGTGAGGTTTCTCACATAATGTAAGGATAGCACATGTGAGACACACTGCAATGCCACCCGATGTCACTGCAAGTGTTTCTAACCTCAGTGTCTAGATATAGCAGCACTGAGGTTAGAAACTAGAAGCCCTTTTTTTTTTTTTTTTTTTCTTCAGAAAACATCACTGCCAGAGAAGGATCTACTATAACCCTGAAGAATGGCCATATTACAGCTTGAGGACCCACATGCATTCCCAGAGCCAGACTTCCTTCCAGAAGCCATCTTCTCCTGCTCTGCACCAGCACTGAAAGCTGTGGTCAGATCTGTTGTCTGATCCAGCTAAAATCCAACCATTCTAAAAAGAAAGAAAAACACCGGTTTTCACTAGCCACACAAACACCCATTTGATGGCTAACACTGGTGAAGGAGAGGCATGGAAAGATGAAGGCAAAGAGAAACAGGGGACCTTCTGTTTTAGGAGCGTCACAGCCTAAGATCAGTGTAACCCACTTGTGAAACCTCATCCGATGTGCCAGCTACTGAAATTTAAACAAGGAAGGCACCACTTAGAGAGGGTAACGCTGGGCTGGGAGTCAAAGTTAACATGAAAAATTCTGCTTTGAGATAGAAACCCCACCACCACCAGCTCACAATTCTGCTTGCCACCACCAGCAGTCCTGTTGATCACGATTTCACAGCTGCCATGGTGGGAGGAATCAAGCCTTTCTTTTTTTTTGCTCTGCAGCCAACACATAGTATTTCAAAATCAGATGGGTTTGGCATAGGTCTGTCTTCACTGGCAGTTTGTTTGTACACTGTCTTCTTATGACAACAAAGTATTGGAGAAAGGTATTTGAAGCTGGTTTATCAGTGATTATCAATGTGTAAGGCCATTACAGAGCAGCCTGTAACAGGGTTTCTCAGTCAATGGCATCTGGCCTGGAGCATCAGCAAGGCATGAATGGAGCCTGAAGCTTGCCTTTTACCTCTGGAAACAAATAAGGAAAACCCACATATGACTTCTATGTCCACCCCAGCCCTAACGAGAGTGCCTCTCACCGAGCAGGCTGGCACTGCAGTAGTATCGCTAGCCAGCAGGGGCAGTGGTGGCGCAGGTAAAAGGACCGAAGAGGCTCCTTTCCCTCGTTCGTTGAGCCCTTGCTCTGCTGGCTCGCAAGTCTCTGATGACCAGTTGGTTTCGAGACCAAATGTGCAGGAACAGATAAGAGCAAGGGGGGTGAAACTCTCCTAATGTCGTTCCTCGCCTTCCTCACAAACAGATCTCCAAAGCTCCAGGCTCCTGGTTGCATTGTAGTCACACCCAAACATGTGATACTCAGCTTCCCACATCTCTCTCCCTTTTAGTTCCTTGGGCTCTTCAAAGTCCTCTGATCCATGAGTGCTTCTGAGTTTCCAGCTCCTCCTGACTCTGCTAGAAACCTTTCCGGAGTTAAATAAGCCCCAGCACAGAGGAACACACTTATTCAGAGCATTGAAACCTTGTGCAGGAAAATATCTTAATGATCGAGTGTTTCATTAATAACCTACGTGTCCAAAGATTGGCTTCGATCCCCACTGAGCTGGCAAATTTCTGTGGAGAAATCCCTGGCACCACATTTGTTTATCTTAGTCGACAATTTGTCTCATTGTCTCTAACATTGATGAAACCACAAATAGTGCTCCAAGATCACTTGCCTCGATAAAAATGACAACAAATTTAAGAAGCACAGATATGTAAGCTGTATTACAGTTTTTATCAGTGGCACCTAAAACTGAACTGGAACTATTAGCTTTCAAGGACAGACTATTAAAATAGGTTCTCCACCTCAACAGGATAAACCTGCCCATAATACATATTTGTGTCCATGAAGAAATCACTTTGATCTTGAATGCAACCTTTCAACAAATTAGGAAAAAAGAAAAAAAAATGAACTTAGTGTAAGTAAAGATACGAAGTTGAAGTTTCTAAAACTTGCACACAGGTGCTCCTATTTAGAAGTGAAATGACTTGGTTTCACTGCTGCTTAATCCTTCAACTTCAGTGTAAAACTCTACAGGAGTTTCTTCTAGAAACTGAATGAAGGTGTCCACATGAGGGTTTAATAGACTGTAGTTTATGTGCATTAATCTTACAGCCTCAGATCATTCAAGACACTTTTCTCAGCTGTCCCGAGTTAGACAAAACACATGCATTTAGTCTTGATTAAAGTTACAGTTTTCCTTCCTGGCTCTTTCAGGTGTGGCCTAGTGCATTAATTGTCCCAGAGTCTGTTTCTTGCAGCAGCCACGGAGCAATGGCCAGTGGCTGATGTAAAGCACTCAACCAGCTGCACCAGAGAGACAGAGCGCACTGTCAAGTAACATTTCTATCAATGATCTCCAAAGCAGTTTGCAGATGATGGTCTTTATTTATGTTGAATAATGTTTAGTTCCTCAAACTAATTGTCACATACTATTTCAATTATGTAAAAATACTTGTTCTACATCTCTGACGGCACTTATTTGTCTCTCACATCTTAGACTATACCCTATCCTGAGTTACATTCCTTGTGTTGTGGGTTGGGTGAAATGTCACTGAAGCTATGGGTGTAACCACTACCTTCTTTTAATGCAGCTGTAAGAAACAGTTAAGCTGCTTTATGAAATGATAGTGACCTCCACCCCAAACAAAAGCATATGCTGCTGTTCAAAACCACAGCACATACACAGCTGTGCAGGCTGAATGGTATAGGAGAGGGGTTTGGCTGACTATTGTTTTTAATGGAGCAGGATGTGTATGTGTGTCTCTGTGTGTGTGAAAACGGAAGGAAAAGTCTCACAAGAATAAATAGAGAGAAACGAGATAGAGCCTAAACAAGATACTAAGACCGCAGCCATCAGAAAAAACCTAGAAAGGAAGCCTTTGAGCTGAATACTTGAATTTTCCTGTGCTCAGGGAACTGGGACTTCATAAAGTCTTTGTAAATGAAGAGATTTTATCAGAGTGATTTGATTCTGTTTCAAAATTCTCTTTCTAAAGGAAAAAAACCTCACAAGATCCTGAGCTTCAATTAAGTGTTCAGGTCAAAAGGTATGAGATAAATCCTTACTGACCTGAAATCAGGAGAATTGCACAAGTTGTAAGCCAGGCTGGAAGTTGCCTCCCATGTTCGATATTCATTTCTCCCCACCTCCAACATAAACACATAAACATAGAGAGAAAAAAAGAAAGGGATAAGGAGGGGGAAGAAAGGGAGGGAGGAAAGAAAGCATATAAACCTTATCATTTCTCATATGTGCTCAGTACAAAAGTATAATTTAATAATACTTATTTCTTGACATAGTCATTAGATTTTTCCCTTTTTTTATTAAAATGAAATAACAGCTATAAACAATTGTTGAAGGTTTTTGATTTGACATAGGTTATGTAGTTCTTTCTATATGTATTCTTGTGCTATTCATAAGCCAGTTTAGCTTTGCACTTGTGTTGCAGACAGATTGAATTATAGCTTTGCAGTAGATTAGATTTCTTTGTATTATTCTGTTTATATATATCTAGTTGCTCTATTATGCATTTTCTTTGTACTGTCTTATAAACTGATTGGGATGTACCTTCTTTTCTATTGTATGCGTAAGTGCCCGCTACAGTACGGATTTAAAAGCAAAATTAAATACCCAGTATCCCAGGCTTAGAAAATCATTGGTGCTCTGTTGCTGCATTGTAATTCTGCCTACAGTTCTACCTACCTACATTCAGCTTATACAGAAAATGCAATTAAAGACTTGGATTGTTTAGAAATGGGTATTATTTTCCACGAAGCATGATGACTAAACTTTGCCCATTTCTGGCTCCATATGCCATACTTGAGCTTTGCTAAGGAGAGCTTTTGATGACGCTCTTATATTCTTAACACAATATGCTGTGTAATACCTGAGTGTGTTCTCAGCTCAGTTGGCATCTTTGTTTGCTTTGGGGCTCTGTGCCTTTGTATCTTAAAATTGTAGATGTATAATCCTTGCATTTGCTCTTGACTTGAAACAACTAACATGCTATTATTTTCTTTGAAAGAACTAATAGTGAGGGAAAATATTGAATATTTTACCAAGCAATAAAATGTTCTTCAAGTGATAATGCATCTTAGCATAAAGCAGATTCTAATAGTGATCTTTTCTTACACTGTATTTGTTGAATTTGATATTCATGAAAGTAGGACTCACAAAATGGACTAAATCCAAGTACAGTGTGGGCAGGTGCTGTGCAAGCTTTCCTCCCAGATTCTCCCAGTCCCCCGGCATCTCAGTTTGTTACTGTTTTTACACTGTATCTCCTTACGGCAGAAATGTGGCATCCTTATTGTGTGGACAAACATTTGCTGAGTTCTGAGATGAAACATCCACAAATTTTTCCTTGTGCAGGGTCTGAACTGGGGTTTTTACGGGTGAGAAGCTGGTGATCTGATACAGCTTCCCACCCCTTGTGAACAGAGGGTGAAGAAGCAAAGAAAGCATCAGACCTTGTTACCTCTTTACTGTCCTCTGCACTTAGAAAACATACATAGTGCGCAGTGAAAGGCCATTTCTAAAGAATCTGGTAAAAAAGACATTTGTTAACAGTGATAACATTCAAACAAAGGCTTAACAGGGATGCAGCCGGTATTCTCAGACTATTTTGTGGTCCTCAGTTAAATGAGGATGGTCTTTTGCAGTTGTCTAACTGTAAATTAAATACGAATCCCATGATCTCGGAATTCATTTGCCCCAACTGTGTTCCTCCAAACAGCCTTTAAAACTAATTTTGCACATTTTGTATGTATTTATATATTTATAATAAAAATGTAAATGAAAGAATCAAAACCTGGTAGCTTTACCTCATAATACTTCACTTGAAGCATACAGGCAGAGAGTAAACATTGGGAGAAAAAAAAGTATTAGTAGGTCTAGGAAGCATAGAGTGTTTAATATCCAGATTAAATATTGGTGGAGCTTGAGCTCCTTTTCTGTCAGTCTATCACCTGCTGTTGTAAAAGACTCCTGTCACATATCTCCTGACCAATTATGTCTGCAGTAGCTTGGGAAGAATCTTCTATCTGGCTGCTCACGGTGCTGTGGGCTATGAACAGGAGACTGCCCTGAATTATTCTCAGGGAAAACCTTTTATGGGTTTTAGAAACAATTAACTTATCTATTTTCTACTAGTCCGAAAGCTTTATGGGTAGCACAAATGTAAATTTATTTTAACCTCAAATCCAATGTATAATTTTTGTGGAACTGGAAGTAGGGAACCAGTGTGATTGGAAGATACATTTCAATTAATTCTTCTGCCGACGCTTTATCTCCTCGGCATCAGAACCTTTTATAGTGTTAAAATTAACAATTATGCAGCTGATGGCTGGCTGAAACCACAGGGGATCTGGAAAGGGCCTCAGATAACACAACATGTATAAATCATTCAGGAGAACAATTCATGAAAGAAAAGTTATCTGTGTTTTGGATGACATTGGAAGAACTAAATAGGAGTCAATTTGAGGAAGGGACATTTTGCTCCATTGTCCGGCCTGGCTTTTTTTTCTTTTTTTTTTATTGTGTTGTAATATACATTTTCAAAATTAATTAACCATTAACAGCAAGATAAATGTTTCTTCTTGTGTTAGGGAAATGCTGGCCTCGGCGGTGAAAGATTATTTCACATGAGCAGCACTCTTCAAGAAAGCTGTTGCCAGATAAGGTGGCGACTGTACTTTGAAGAGGAACAATGAGAAGTGACAGACAAGACCGTGTTTACCAAACTGAATAGAGGACTCGCAGGTTTCCACTCACCACTCGGTTACCTAAGCCCAGGGAATCAAGGCTGGAGTGCTGTTTCACCAACCCGGATCAGTAACAAAGTGGTAACTACTTCAGAATATAATAACATGCTGTGAAACCTTACTCCAGGCGGTAATGAATAACATTTTATAAACTTAATTTTTATGAAATGTTTAAAAAATACATTGTTGGAACCACTCTTGTGTTTATGCATTTGACAGTCGTGGAGAATTTTTGTCCCATGCCTTTTTTTCAACATTCAGGCTCTTGATTACAGGTCAGAGCGTGAACGCAGTGCAACTCAAATGTGAAATCCGTCTATTTCAACCAGGCCAGAAATGTAGAAATAGGAAGAAGATGTTCTTGTTCTGCAGCTTCAAGAAGATCTAAATTTGGCAGCTGCACTGTATGCAGAATGGCATGAGACTCGTGTGTGTGCAGTGCTCTGAATCACAGTCCCAAAAGAAGCTAACTCCTGGAGCATCATACCAACCCACCTCGCCCGGAGGAGGCCATTGGAAGTAGGAATCTTTTTCCCGCTTTTGTCCCTAACGCTGCAGAGCTGTTACCTCAAGTATAGAGTAGGACAAGCTGCCCTCACCTCATTGGTTGTGACCTTTGACAAAGTGCTTAATTTTTATTACTTTTATGCTGTGCAAACATATGCGATGCTACTGTTCTGAACCAAATGTTTATAGAGCTGAGATGTATAACAGTCCTGCTGTCTGCATACAGCATTGGCAGTTTCTCTGTAGATGTGTACAGTGCGGATCAGCACTGCCAGGTGAGCGTCTGAACCAGTTCAGCAGGAAAGAGGAATAAGAACAGAATATGTGTGCTTTATATATATAATGGGATTGTTTCTTCATTCTGTCACAGATATATCAAGCCATTGAAGCGGATTTATGTTAGAGAACAAGATTTTATCAGAATTTGTGATGCTCGTGAATGTACATACACACACAAGCATGCAAACTGTGTTTACAAATCTCAATGCATGTATGGAATGTAAATACTATATAAAAAAGGCTACCAGGTACAATATTTATTTTAACATACATTACTTATATGAAATTGGGAGTGTAAGTTTTCAGGCTGTGCATAATCAGCTGCTATTTACCTATTAAAACTTTTTATAATGCATATGATTTTTATTTTTCTCATCTGCAGTTATTTTTACACATAAGCTTTTTACATCTTCAGGTTCTAGGAACGATATTAGTTGGATGAGGGTATGTAACAGATTTCTAATTTATATTACACAGAAGTTCATATCCATGAATACCTTTTACTAGAACATATAAGCACCTTTTTTTCCATTCAAATTCAAATTCATCAAATACAAACTTTATGGAACACAGGTGCAGAAAATACTTGGTTCAAATCACAAGTTTTTGATAACTGACAGAAAAATATTTGCTAATATGTAGAGGGAGAATCTTTTGTGTTAATTTTGACATACATGTAGTGACCGCAGAGTATATTTTCTCTTAGTGACAGTCAGTAGGTTAGATTAATCTAGAAGCACTACAGAAGTAACACAGACCTTTATCATGTATGTTATCCAGAAGATCTTTAGAGAAGTCTTGGGAAACATACCTTATCAGTTATACTAAGTAATGGTAAATTAATAATGCCCAATAGGGCATGGGCACGGGCACACGTACGTGCAACATTCAGCGAAATCCCTTTGTCTCCTGATGGCGTAACAAAGTGGAAGGCTGAGATTCTTTGTAGCATCTGCCTGTGCCACAAAGTGCGGATCAGCGGCTAGTCCCCAGTTAGGACCAGCTCACCAAGCTTTACCCCAATGAGAAATTCATTCTGTGCTTGGGGAAGTTTTTTACTATCTCTGTTTTATTTTGCTCTGTTCAAGATACCTGGCTCCATTTTTTTCTTTACAAGCTTCAGGAAACTGAGTTTTGAAGGGACATTTCTTGGGTATGATTTACATCATGAACTTTCATAAATGGTGAAATCAGGCTTGCTTTTTTTCCATGTTGGCCTAGCAGTCTTGGAAAAGTCAACGTAGTCCTTGATTGTGTAGAGACAAAGAAGTGTGGTTTGAAAGGCAAGAGCACTGGCAGAAGAATTCTTGCTGAGACATTTAAACCAGTAACATCCATGCCAACCCTGCCCTTTTCCTCTGATAGGACTTACCGTGTATGGAGCAAAGATGTGGAGTGAACACGTGTCAACTTCTCACCTCTGGCAGTTTCAAGACTGATGTTTTAACATGAACTCTAACTGATGGATGTTCATCTTGCTATGTCAAGCTGAAGTTGAGTTGCTTTTGGTGTCTGCTAGGTAGATGGAAACCACAAGCAGAGGTATGCGCAAACTGCTGTCACCATTGCTAAATACCAGACAAACCATCCATCAGAGGCCTAAGGTTTCTTGAAATGCAATCTTTGATCTAAGACTGTCCTCTCCTCAGCAAGAAACATTAGATCTTTCTGTTTGGTTTCCTCACCATAAACTGTGATGATAAAGAGTATTCATTTAGTTCTGTAAGGAGTGATTAATAAACACAGGCAAAAATCCAATTGCAACTTCATTTCACCAAAAATGCAGACTTAAGTAAGCTGACATTCTTTACAACTACTTTTTCAGCAAATCTTTTTCAATTAAAAAGTCTAAGCACATTTGTTAAAATGACTGTTTCATTTAGCATTTCTAAAAAGATGTTTTCAAATCTGTATTTTAATTATATTCTTAATGTAAATAAAACCTGAAAACAGCACCAACCCTTTTGTTGTGAGTCAAATGGACTTTTCCGCAGTTTTTTCAGAAGTGCCAAAGCAATGAATAATTCTCCCGGTACTATTACATTAGTTATTCTCACAGTTCATATTTTAATTTGTGTACCCATACATATAGCCTGAACCTCTAAAAAAATATTAAAAGAAGTCTCAGAAAAAAAATTTACCCTCACATAACCTCAAATAACAAAGGCAGGAGAGGCAGAAGATGTTGGCTGTAGGGAGAGCAAAACCAGAGCGCGATAGGAGGAAAGGGGACCGTGAAGTAAACCTCTCCTTGTGTGAGGGTAATACCTTCACTGTTGGTGAAGTCACAGAGTATTTTAGAGGTAACCCACGGGTTATACACATGATTAATTATTGTAAATCATGTGCAGGGCACTTGAAAAAGACAAAGCGCTGAGTATTGCTCTCCTGGATAATGACAGTTGTATGGAGCTCCACCAGTCTGGGTGGTTGCTTTGCATGAGAATGCAGAAAGAAAGAGCTGTGTCCACTACAGGAAAACCAAAGATCCTAGAGTGCAGCACTGACTGGCTTGGTGCTTGAGAGCCATATCCCAGAAAAGACTCCAGAACGTAGAATGTGACTCAGGTAAAATGTAGGCTTTAAGTCCAAAATTACTACTGTGTAAAGCTTTGTCAGGCTGATGTTCATAAATGGCTTAGGCCAGCCTGGGTACCTCACTGACTTTTCATGGCCAACACTTGAAAAAGCAAAGTCACACAGGCCCCTTGAAAAATGTGGCTATAGCTGCTGCTCCGACTAGACCCCCTTGCTTGTAAATATGTAGCTCCTGCTTGTTTGATCTGTTGCTCAGGCATTCAAAACCCTTGCTCACTTTCCTTGGACTGCCCCTGAGGCAGGATCTAGGAGGGTGAGCAAAAAGGGTGGGCAAAAATCTGTCAGGACCTTGTTGTCAGGGTCCTTTGAGTCTGGGAAGTATCCAGGATTCACTGCGCTGGGAAGGGCAAGGAGTTGCACGTATCATTATGCAAGTGAGTGGCCAGGACCTGAACTTGGCTCTGGTAGAGGGAAGACAGTGATTTCAGTCTTTGCACCTTCCTGTGTTGTACATTTTATCCAGCGTATGTTTAATGTACAGTGCTTAAATGGCCATTGATAGGAACAAAAGCCAAGGATCTCCCTTATGATTCCATCCCTCAAAAGGCTCATAACCATGAACCCACAGAATGATGCTGTATTCAGGGTTTCTCTACATGAATCTCGCAATGTTCTTGGTGCTGGTTGTTTTCTACACAGGAGAAGGAAGGTGTGAAACTAGCCCACAGTTTTTTGCAAGCTAACAGAATAAACTGTATCTGTAGCAAGTATCTTTAGAAAGCAGAATGCATATCCAGAGCACTCAGAGCAAAAGCTGTTAGTCTTCTTGCTAGTATTCTCACCCACTCCCATGACTCTTATATTCCTGCTGGAAGGTGGCCCAGCTTCGAAAGGAAGGATTGCATTTAAATAATGTGGGGCCTGTTACCCTAAATAGCATTGGAGTCAAACACAGTATGTGTTACTGGGTAACTTAACTTTCTGTATGTGTTTTGCTTACGAATACAGTCCACAAAAAGATGGTGAGATTTTATTTAACCAATTAAATGATTTCTTCCAGTGTTTTCAAACATCTGCCTGGAATCAGGAGACTCTCGAAGATGCTTCCTAAAAATAATTTTGATTTTGATGAGTTGGCATTTTCTAAAAAAAGCAAGAAAAATCCTGACCATCTCTCATTCCCCATGAAATGAAAAAAATTCCTTTTTTTAACACGTGTGAGGCTCTGTCCTCATGATATTGCGTTGACATTGTGGTGGACACAGACTGCCTCTGCCTCTGCATTGTCACACAGAATGTGCCACACAGCAGTTGGGTCACTAACCTGATGAAGGAAACAGGAAAATTATAGGTGTGTATTGGTTGCACTGTGTTTTAGCTGTAAAATCCCATAAGAAGAAAAAACGTTTACACAATGTCTTATTAAGGAAAGTAGAGTTATAAATCATCCCATAAAGAGAAGAAAAACCTTCTAATTGCATGCTTTATCTTCAAAAGTGATGAATTTCAGAACAATCTGCATATCACGTTCCTTGTCTGTATTTTAGTGCTAAAAGGCTTATGTTGACATATATCCAGCTTCTGTTACCTCTCTTTGACACATCACATAGTTATTTTCTTTTTAATCTCTGAAGAGCAGAAATATTGTGAGGCCTTTGCTGGTGCCAGTATGGATAGAAGCCATCCCTAAAGAGACGTATATTGCAATTGGCAAGATATAAATCACACGCTGTATAAATATAGAGGTGTTTGTGTGTCAGGATGTTGGCAAGTGGTTTGTGGGAAAAACTACTCCATTGGATGCTGAAAGCATCTTTCATATCTGCCATTTACAACTCCTGTTTTCTTGTTGGTTTTGTGCCAGTCTTCCAATTGTCATTAGGGGTATATGCGATCGCCTGTCCAGGTGTTGTACAGAAGTGCCTTGAGAGAGAAAGGGGAGTTCTTGCTACGTTCCTTGTGAGAATGATACTGTTAGGAATTTGTTTCAGCATTTGTGGGTTTTTTTTATACTCACTCTCTTAATTCTCTAATGTCACCACTTGTTTACTTGTACAGGAGCTTTGTTCTCCACCAACACTGTGGCTTGAAACTGCCTTGCTGTCTCTATGATGCGTAGTAGTCCTCCCTTTCCAAATCCCAGCTCCAGATTGCTGCTCCTTGACCTACTGCTTGTCGTTTTCTTTCTCCCTGTTTATTCAGTTTTTTGCTTTGATGAACTTCCTTCAAGATGGCTGCAAGTTCACAGGTCTCATAGCATGGCCTCATGCAGCTACTTTGCTTTAAATCCAACAGCATGAAGATTGTTCTTGTTGTGCAATTCACACCAGTCCTATTGGAAGCTCCAGACAGCTTCAGCTTCTTCAAGAAAACTTCATCCTCCCTACCTGATAGCACAGTAAACAGGCAGCCAGCAGGCACAGCAGTTTGGGCAGCCACTTGTGCAGAAGGGCACGGGAAATGGGACCACAATTGGTGCTCTGCAATAGTGGTCCCCCAGGGCATGGTCCCCAGCACCTGCTGGAGCAGCTGCCCTGGCACATCAGAGGCCTCAGCACAGACTGAGCTCCCAAAGGAGGACGCAGCTGTCTGGGCCTGGGACTGCCAGGGGGCCTGGGACCCCTCGCTGAGGCTGGGACAGTGGGAGGTGGACTCTCTCCCTACCTCGGGAGGTGGGCACTGGTGGAGGGTCTGTGTCACCAATGAAACGAGCTGCAGGAAATCAGCAGCCTGGACAGCATCAGAGATGATGAAAGCAAGAAGCTCTCACACTCCTTCTGGGAAATCAGTGTGAGAGGGTAACTTGATCAAGTGCTTGTGCAGCATGGGAAGCAAACAGGAGGAATTAGAGGTCTGTGTACAGTTGCAGGGCTATGACCTCATTGGGGACACAGAGAGGTGTGGTGGGATAGCTCACATGACTGGAGTGAAGCAATGAACAGATATGGGCTCTTTGGGAAGGACAAGACAAGAAGGCAAGGAGGGGGATTTGCCCATTATTTGAGAGAATAGCAGGAGTGCAGAAAGCTTTGCCAGCTGGGAGCTCAACAGTCAGGATTACACGGCAGATCAAGATGAGTTTCATCGTGGCGGGTGTCTGCTATAGACCACCTGAACAGGAAGAAGTAGATGAAGTGCCTCCTTCAGGTAACTGAAAGAAGACTCACATTTCACAGAATGACCAGACGATTGAGTTTGGAAGAGATCTCTGGAAGTCCAACCCCCCTGCTCAAGTAGGACCACCTAGAGCTCATTGCTTTTGTAGGGCCTTGTCCTTGGACCACCCCAATATCTGCCAGTCAGAGCGACTTTGACAAGCTGAAGAAATGGGATGAAGAAATTAAGTCCAACAAGGGGAGGTGCAAAGTCCTGCATCTGGGAAGAAACAGCCCCATGCACCAGTGACTATCTGGAAGGTTGACTGGCTAGAAAGCAGCTTTGCAGAAAAGGACCTGGGGGGTCCTGGTGAACACTAAATGGATCATAAACCAGCAATGTGCCCTTGTGGCAAAAAAAGCCACCAGTACCTTACACAGCATCCTAGCAGGAAAATGTCACCAGCAGGTTGAGGGAGGTGATCCTTCCTCTACTCAGCACGAGACACATCTGGAGTCCTGTGTCCAGTTCTGGGCTTCCCAGTACGAGAGAGACATGGGCATACTGGAGAGAGCTTAGCAAAGGGCCACAAGGGTGATTAACAGACTGGAGCATCTCTCCTATGAGGAAAGGTTGAAAGAGCTCAGTCTGTTTAACTTGGAAAAGAGAAGGCTCAGGGAGATCTTACGAATGTACACAAATACCTGAAGGGAGGGTGCAGAGAGGATGGAGTCAGATGCTTCTCAGTGGTGCCCAGTGAGAGGACAAGAGGCAAAGGGCACAAACTGAAACACAGGAAATGCCATTTAAACATAAAACTTTTGCACTCTGAGGGTGGTCAGACACTGCAACAGGTTTCTCAGAGAGGTTTACTCTCTATCTTTGGAGATACTTGAAAGCTGTCTAATGGGGTCCTGTTGTAAGTGACCCTGCTTAGCCAGGGGAGTTGGATTAGACAATCTCCAAAGGTGCCTTCCCACCTCAGCCATGCTGTGATTCTCTTATACATCTTCCTGCACTTCTTAGTCCCTAGCATTGGAAGAAAGGCTGACCACATAGAAAGGTAGAAAGATGAAATGGTGTTTTGATCAAGTTTACGCCCTTGCAGAAAAGGAGTGTATAGATATATAGTGTAGATTTTATGCATGTTACCTGGAGGAATCAGCAGGAAATTTGAAATAAATAGAGGAAATACCCTGGGGAAGCAATCTGTCTCATATGTCTCAAGCAAGCGATGCCAGTAGCTTCGATTAAGTAGTTAAATATCCAGACAACATAGACTGTGCGGCAAATCAATAGCAGTTCTCCATTCGTGAAATAATTTCTTTTTTTTTTTTTTTTTTTTAAAGGCAGTATTTTATGGCTAGATCTTCATTACACGTAGGGTCAATAGACCTATTTCCCAGGACTCTGGTCATAGGTAGCTGGGAGTCCCCGACTGGGGAGGTGAAGGCTTCCAGACTAAACTTGTGAGTTTTGGGAAGAAAAGGACTATGGACATGGCAGGCTGGAGTCCAACCACCAACCGCTGCTAAGATCTGCTGTCTTGCAGATCCATTGGCAGCACCATAAGGACTAGGTCAGCTTGAGGAACAGCTCAAGGATTAGGGAGGCAAGAGACAATCTGGCCATATATATTTAAAGGAATCATAATAAAGAGTAAAACATAAAGACTATTAGAGGCTTTTTTGTCATACATTATCTCAGATCAAATTTATAAGAGGATTTATTCTGAAGCTACATCATATACAATAATTTAAAATGGTAAAGTATTGAATAAGCACTACACTTTATTATTTAAGTGCCTTGAACAGTACCAAAATTAGTTATAGTTCCTAGGAATAAATTCCTGCTCCTAGTTATCTGACCCGGATATGAATGCAAAGCCATGCGTGTAATTATACCACTTTTCCCACTTTAACTTGCTTTGTTATGATAACTGTAACCAGCTGTGGTATGAAAAACTGCTTTTATACTGCACTTAGAGTCTGTTCTAAAATCAGATGTAAAAAATAATGACCTGTGCCATCTCCAGAGAAGAAATACTAATTAAATATATTCCTTTTAATATTTCATGTATTGTCCTCAAAAAGACAATAATTTCAACTCTAACATATATTTTTCCACATTATTTGGGAGTTCATTGTCTATTCCTTAAGCATAAAAGTACAGTACTATCTTGCAGAACTAAGTTGTCATGGCAAAAATTGGTATCAGCCTAAATTATCTATGCAACAAAGTGATAGAAACCAACCCCTTTACAAGGTATGAAATAGGATACAGTAAGAAAACAGTTCTACTTCCATTAAAAATAAAAGCTCAGTTAATAAGCTGCTGGCATCATGATGTCATTTGATATAACCATTTTAGGGTTAATGGTAGTTTGCTATCATGAAGGATTTTGCAAATGTTAAAGTTATCAGTGTCCCCATATACGCCTTAGCTCAGCAAAGCAGTTAAGCATGTGCTTAAGTCTCATTCTGTAATCTCTTTCTCAAACCATAAATCCTGCTTCATTGACTTCTGCACTTTTTATAGCTTGCCGAGGGAAATTCTTGCTACCTGTTTGGCAACATAACAGTAGCATGACAGACTAGTGCATGCCTGCATCTTGTTTAGGATTTTATTAGAGAATACATCTGGAAATGAAAGGAAAATGTAGTAACAGAGATAATCAATTCATTCTTCTTATTTCACTGAATATAAAAACTTTTAACTCACAAATGGTGTATTGCTGATACAGTGACTACTGAGATACTAATTCTTCAGTTATATTAATTATTATTTATTTTTTGTTTGTCATCAGCCCTGTAGAATGCAGAAAGCTACATATGAGCCCTGATCTAAAATCCTTGTGCTCTGAACGGCAGGCACAGGAAAAGGTGGATGTCCTGAGGAATTAAAACTTGGGGATAAACAGAGTGAACAAGAAATAACCAAGCTGGTTTGGTGAGGACAGTTGTTTCAGGTTTTTTCCCTCTTTTTATGTCTATTAACCAGTCCAGCAGCTGTACATTTTTATATGTTTGTTCATTTTGTACATTGATGTTAGCCATTTTTATATGTCAACCATGTGCAAGTAGATTCAGCAAGCACTTTTTCTTACAGAAAGGCTACCTATTCTTATGTACTTTACACATCAAAATGATTTATGGCACTATGGATGGACTGGTGCTGTAAATAGGAGATGCAGGTTGTGACTCCAAGCTTCTTACAAGTTTTCACATCGTACAGGCCTAGGTGATTTAGAAATGTTCAAAACTCTGCTGGGCAATGCCCTGAGCAACGTGATCTATCCTTGAAGTTAGCCAGCCTTTGAGCAGAGCTAGATGGACTAGAGGACTTGGTAACTTCTTAATGATGTTTTAATATAAAACAAAAAGAATAGAGTGTTAGTTGGATTTTCCAATAAGACGCCATTGACTATTTCATTATATCCAACACAATAATGCTAATTATTAATTAAGTCAATAGATGTATGCCAACGTGCTAAAATAAATGTAATGAAGAGAGAAAAATAGAAGTCTTCATGGAGATATTAATGCTATATTTTAAGGAGGAAAATCCTTGGGAACAGTGCTGAGAAAATCCTGTTAGATGAAACTGGCTGAGATATGTCACGTTTTCATAAGAAACGCTGACATCTGAGAATTTGTTATTGTTTCAATTCAGGGTGAAATCAAATGTTTCTGATACGTCGCATAAACACAGTTTTGAAAAAGACTGAATTTCAGCAATATTTAATTTCATAATTCTATCATTGTGTTTCAGATTTCATTCTCTGTTTTCAACCAGGGGATACATGGATAGTATATATCATCATCAGATTATTTGTGAAAGCAATAACAGTGTACAGTAGACCAGATTTGTCCCCAGTACAAATTTCTGAAATTGAAGATAGTGAGGTCTTCAGGGGCATGAATCTTTCCATAGCAATGTTAATCACAGCTGACATCACGAAAAATCACAGAATCACAGAACCATAGGGGTTGGAAGGAACCTCTGGAGATCATCTAGTCCAGCCCCCCTGCTGAAGCAGGTTCACCCAGAGCAGGTTGCACAGGATTGCATCCAGATGGGTTGGATGCAATCTCCAATGTCCAGAGAAGGAGACTCCACAACCTCCCTGGGCAACCTGTTCCAGTGCTCTGTCACCCTCAGAGTAAAGAAGTTTTTCTTCATGTTGAGGAGGAACTTCCTTTGCTCCAGTTTGTGCCCATTGCCCCTGTCCTGTTGCTGGACACCACTGAAAAGATCCTGACCTCATCTTCTTAACACTGATAAGATCCCCTCTCACTCTTCTCTAGGCTAAAGAGACCCAGGTCTCTCAGCCTTTCCTTGTAGGAGAAATGCTCCAGTCCCTTAATCATCTTCTTATGCTTAGCTGTTAGCTAAAACTATATTTTGTATTATATTTAAGGAAAAACATTTTCTAACTATAGAATGGATTTATCCCAGGAAGCTGATGAAGAAAGGGTCTTCTTTCAAGGGGAAAAAAAAAGCTGTAATGAAAGGGAGGCTCCAGACTGTAACTAGCCATGGGTTCCTCCTGGACCTGGTGAAGGCAGAGGGGAGAGCTGCTGGGACTCATGCCATCAAGCTATCTCCTGAAAGCAGGTGCCCAACAGGGCAGGGCTGATTCTGGTGAGAGGATGTGCAGTGCCCCTTTTCCTTTGCCTTGCAGCTCAGGTTGGAGCATTTGCCCATAACACAGGAGAGCTGGGTTGCATATCTGCTGTACCCAGACTTGCTTCGGTGTGAGTTCTTTTAGTTTCAGGAGATAACATGCAGGGCAGCAGCTGGCAGCAGCACTGTTACTACTATAAAGGACATTGTGTGCAGACTAGGTTGGGACTAACTTCTGGGGCTTTGCTTGGGGTGCCGGTTGACAGTCACTGAATGAGAGATTGTGAAGAAAGTAACCTTAGCTAAGATGCAAAAGGAGAAGGAAGACAGCATAAAGCCCAAATTAATATTACTTGAGAGAAAAAAAGGGCAATTAAAAATTTTGAAGAATGGTTTAAAAAAATTAATGAAATGCTACAGTAAAGCAACCAGAGATGCAACTGTGGCAAACCTCTAGCTTGTGATAATTAACAACCTCTGAGCTTTCAAAACTAATCTAGAAGTAGAATGAGAGAAGAAAAAATACAAGCAGAATTAATTGCATCTAAATGGATGTAAGTGTTAAAGAAAATGAAAGGAAGATCCCCAAGGAGTCCATGAGAAGTCTTCTGTTGAAAGAACTGCAGCAGGAAGATTTGGAAGAGCTGAGTCTATAAAAGAAATGTAACAGAGTGAAGGTGATCTCTCTGCTGAAAAACCATTTGTGTGCTCTGCAGCAAGTTCTCCAAAGGGGCAAAGATCCTAGGCTTGGGCAGCTGATCCAATGTTAAAGAAAAAGAAAACAATAATCTTGCTTAGGTTTGCTGTAGGAGAAGCATGTACTTCTTCTGAGCAATGGCCGAGCCAAACAATCTGATGGATATTTGCTCCACTCAGTATCTGAGTTTTAGTTTGGCCAACATCACACAATGTGAATCACTGAAGAACATAACAACCAGCTTCAACTAGCTCCTGCTGTACCTTCCTGGAGACAGAATTCCTTCATCTTCCTTTCCCAATTAAGCATAAGGCCTTCAGAAATTAGCAATAAACATCAGAACCCAAAACACCTATGACAAATCTGCTAATTAAGCATAAGGCCATCAGAAATTAGCAATAAACATCAGAATCCAAAACACCGATGACAAATCTACTAATTAGCTCATAATGTGAGTCTCTGCGACATCCTTACAAGCAGTCTTCCTTGTGTTTGGAAAGTTCCAAAATCCTTATATTTAGGAATCATAAATCTCAAGATGATGAAGCTCTTTCCAGTTTTGGACTTCTCTGGGCAAAATGGGCAATTCAGCGCCCCATAATGTCTCTGCCTTCCTTCAACTCTGAGATACCTATTTTGGCCTCAGGGCTCCGAATAATGTGTTTGGGCAAAAATAAATGCACTGTCAATTCAATGAAGAGTGCTAAGAGCTCTCAGGACCATGAACTTGACTGACTTTGTTTTGCTTCATTTTTATCCTTCTATATCCACAGTCAGATGTGTACCTTGCTGTTGCTTTCTAACCATGCCCACACTTTTGTTTTTTCTATTAATTTCAGGTGTTCCCAGAAGACAGCCTTGGCTTTTCTTGGTGCTTTTCTGGTGTCTAACAAGCCAAAATGCAGATTGGAATATGATTCCACGATTTTATTTCTTTAATGAGATGTGCCATTGTTAGATGTTTGTTAGGTTTGGGACAGGTGGGATTAGCAGTTGCATGTCTAAACCTGAACTTCTCTGCAAATTCCTTGTACTCACGACCACTAAGTTTTGGCAGTTCTTAGAGAACTTTCTTAAATCGATAATAAGGGCTGTTGCTGGTCTTAATTAATTCATGTAAGATTAATTAATTATCTTTCAACTAAAACAAAAACATTCAGGGGTTTTCTGTGTAAAAAATCAAGTCGTCAAGCAAACAATCTAACACAGACTTTCCTCTCCTGCCTTTTTGTGAGATGTCATCAAGATTGTGGCTGAACAATCAAATATCTCCTCGTTTATATGTAATTTGCAAATGATACACTTGTAGCTGGAAAAATAATCTCTGTTATTATGGGTAAAGGTAGGAAAGTTGACAGGTCCCTTTTGGCAGTGGCAAACCATGTTTTATGGTAATTTAGGCTAACCTTGGCCTCCCATAATTAAAAACATGAAACTTTTTAACACCCACACTCCAAGTCTAATGCTCCTCCTGCTCTTCTTGAGTATATTAACACTCCACTTGTTAGCAAGTGTGATGCATAAATCCCATTCTTGGCTATGATGGTGAAGGAGATCTCTGTCCAGACCTTCCTGGAGGCATTTGGAGACAACTTATTTCGAGTGGTCAGACTCAGAAGTCTTTACTCCAGAACATGAATTCATTTGACCCTTTCAGTTTCTCTTTACTATGATTTGTATCCTATGTCCCTTGCCCGTCTTTGTACGCTTTTGCTCCCAGTTGCTGGTCATGCACCCACACCACGTAGGTGTTAACTTCACAGTCCAGTCCTTGTGTCCCTCTCTCTCCTATTGAAGGAGATATGACAGCCTGTGCCATAATCTGCCATACACTGTGCTGTACTCTGGCCAGCTGCAGTAGGTAATTTCGTTTCTGCAGAGCCTATGTTTTGATTAAGTTTAGCGCAGAAGCACTGATTTTTCCCAAAGCTTCTCAGAGCATCAAAGCTATGCTCCCTCATGTCGTTTTTTTTCACATTAGAACCTCCAGTGTCTAAATCTTGGGGGTCTATCTACAGTGGAAAAAAGTTGTATTTTCTAGTGAAAATGCACTGGGTGCTTCACACAGTCTGAGAAAACAGTTTCCCAAGGGGGTATTGAACATGCTCAGACGAGTGCTCTGTTTTCCTAAGGACACCTGCCAGAACCTTGCTGACATATCAAGCATTGAAAAATGTTTGGCATCGGCCGTCTCTCACAGAATTTCTCCCCTTGTTGACAGGAAACAGCCATGTTATGCATATTTCTTTAATTCTCTTGGCTCCCTACATAGCAAAGTGTCTCATATGTTTTCTTCTACAACCACTGATTCCCAAAGAGAACAGAATATCCAGCTCTTCTTTTGGTCCGGGCTTTAAGGGAAAGGGAACTTCAGACTAGGAACTGAATGAAGATAGAAGGGCCTTTTTCACCTTGTCCTTTGATGGGATCTTCCTTGTCTGCTGGAAAATATTTTACAAGAAATGTTGGTTGTCTTGATCCCTTGTCCTACTAATTATGTCATATCAGTGCCTTCATGACCAGACTAAGGATATAATGTGGTTTTTTTTTTTTAATTTTAGGATTTGGTACATTTTATTGAGTGTTATTATCATTTCTATCTCTTCCACTCGGTCTTGTATTCATGGTTTATTTCACATTTTATCTTAATGAGAACTTATTCACCAGCATAAATTCCCGTTTACCTTTTGATGACGATAGGGCAAAAACTCCTTAAAGCACCACTGTTTTGCATGCAAATATCAATCTCTGCCTTCAGAGTCTCATATTTCTCTTTGTATTGCATAAGATCCACTGGTAAGGGAAAAGCTCTTTTTCATTTGGTAGGGAATTAGTAGACAGAGCTCCACATTTCTCTGTGCAAATTTTTGTCTCGTGTACAATTTTTACTTTTTGACTATTTATGCCTCAACAAGATCCTCTGGCCAATTGCTTCCTGTAGTATTCAGACTACCTTCTGCCAATCAAAACATTTTGCACAGCTATCAGGCATTATTATCAACGCCTATCCTGCAGTAGTCCTTTTGTTTCTGATGAGTAATTTAACACTCAACACTCTGAAACCTAAAGCTAATATTGTGAAGTACTCCAAGGAGAGAAATTACATATATCTTAAACTTTTGACAATCACCTGGTACTTGGGGTACTGTTACACTGTGGGTTTTCAGAAAACCAAAAAAAAACCCCAGAAAGTTCTGTTCCTGATGCAGCCAAGGATCCCTTGCTTTCCCTTTGATGGAGCTGAGCATCTGTGTCTGGTGGTACTCTTCTGGCACTAAGAACGCAAGCTGGTGTATTGGTGCTCCCTCATCAGCAGGCCTTAGCCTGATTTGGAGCTCATTGATCCAAAATGAAACGTTCTGCATTCATTTAACTCGCAGCTGGGGAGCCAGTGCATTCTTTAATCTGCACCTGGCACTTGACAAGTATGGTAAGTATTTGTGAGCTTATAAAATGTTACCACTTTGCTAGTAACAGATTATCTCTCTATCACAGGGAACTACTGTCTTTGACAGCGACTTTTGACTTCCACCATCTTGCTCTCTCAGTGGTATAACTAAATTGCTTGCCTACACTGAACAGTGTGAGAGTCAAATATTGACCTGCTTCTCTGGCTAAAGGCTATGTAAACAGTACAGTACCTGTTCTTCTAAGTAACCTTAGTGATCAGCTGAGAAAAAGAAATTCAATTGTCAAATATGATATTTCCATGGTGAATCCCTCCTAGGTGCCTTAAATTCTCCTTGACGCTGAGTTTAAGGTGTATGAGGGGCCAGTACAGCTCTGACTGGCATCAGCTACCAACTAAAATAACTAACTTCCCAATGAAAAACGCCTTGAGATGGCTGCTACTTTTTGTTTTGTGGATCTTAGGCCTTATATTAGAGCAAAGTTACTACCTGAGACACAGGGCTCAGAGGTGGATGTAGGATTTTCTGAATTGCAGGAGGTATAAACACTCCCTCCCTACGGATTCACTGGTGTAAGCTGAGAACAGTGGGAACAGCCCGTATGGCCAGACTATCGTCTCTGTTCCCAGCCTCTACTGTCGGCAGTCTTCGTGTATTCAATTGTCTATGTTCTCCCTCCTCAGAACAAATATAATTCTTCCCGTTAACTTATTTTACATCTCCCCTTGGCTAACAGCAATCTCCGTTCCTCATATAGTTCCTCTCTGTGGCTTATCAACAGTTTGTTATTCCTACAGATCTCAGCTGCCACCTTCTACTTCAGGCATTTCCTCTTTGCTGATTTATAAGCCTCAGATAATTCAATGCCATATTCACTCCTCCATTTCGCTCTTACTTCCTCTCTCTCCTCACTGTGACTTCCAAGACTGGATGTTGTTTTTATTGGTTTCTAAAATAGGGTTTATTGTGTAGTGGACATCTTCTTTTGAAGCTTACTGTTTTCTAACTTACACACATTGTGGCAACCTAGACAGACGACATGTATCCTTGCCTTCTGATGTGCACAGCGTGCTCTTTGGGATCATGGTCTTGCACAGACTCAGCTTAGGTGTGTGCAGGACAGTAGAGTGGCTCCAGCCAGGACAGCCCAGCTCTTGTGGTAGAAATCAGAGGAATGGCACTAAGAGGATATTGATCTGTGTGTAGGCTCACATGATGTAAGTCAGGGTGCATCCAGGAGAAACTCCCAAGCTTGGGAAGCAGGAAGTCCTCCTACATAAAGTAGGAAAGTTTTAGCCATGGAGAACTCTGTGCTACCTAGGAATGGCATTAATTAGGGAAATCCAACTGCTGTGTTGAGTGGCAACGCAGGATAGAGGGGGTCTGGGAAGTCCCACGGCACACAGCAGGCTGCTGGAAGACTGAGGAAGCAGAATGGTTAGGCATAGGACAAGAAAGCAAACACTTCAGGAAAAGGAGCTGCTTCTTTTGGTTTGCCAAATATAAGCCAAACCAAAAAAAATGATAGTATCCTGCAAAGCACGGTCTCAGCAGACTAGGAATTCAACAACCCCTCCAAATGCAATGCTGTGCCATGAGGGACACATGCCGGTTGTATAAACATAGAAATAATGCATAGAAGTAGAGGGGTGATAGCACTTGCATATGTTGTTCTACCAAGACAACAGTTAGGAAAAGGGGTTCAAGGGGTTCAGTTTTGGTATTTTTTTCCAAAACCATTAAAAACATAGAGAAAGAGCTGAAAAATGCAGTAAGCGATTTAAGAACTGTAAAAAAAAAATATTTTTTTAACCTTATCTGAAAGAAAATTGAGAAGGGATTTGATTAGAGTATATAAATCCCTTTCCTGGGAGAAAACACTGAGCACTGAAGTGATCTTGAATTTAGTAGAGAAAGAAACTGTGGTTGGAATCTGAAGCTAAGTCAATCCAGGACAAAAGTCAGATACCTTTTTTTTTTTTTTTTCACGGTGAGTGGGATTAACCATTCAAACTAACTATCATGCAATAGATTTTCTGTCTCCAGGTATTGTCGGATCAAGATCAGATATTCTGCTAGAAGTTATGCGTTAGTCAAACACAAATTATCCTTTCATCAAACAGAAGTCATTTGGCTCCATTCAGAATTAATTGAGTGATGAAGTAATAGCTCTAATATACTGCAGATCAAATTTTATGACCTAATAGACTGTTTTGGCAGTGGAATCTAAATGTATATGTGTGGATTTAAATGTCTAAATCTAGGGACAGAGCTTTGTAATTTTAAGACAGTTCCTGTGAGAGTATATTTCCTAGGATCACAGAGTTTACTTCATCTCTAAATTCCCATGTCCTGCATTGGGTCACGTGTGTGTGGGTTCTTCCCTTGGTATTCTAATTAGCTGCACAAACACACTTCAAATTCTATAAACACTCTGTGATGTAAATGTCATCAGTTCTGTAAACACTGTGTGTGTTGCAGCACTCTATAAATTTTGACCAAACACCCCTCAGAATATCCCTGGTCCCTTTAAGGAAGTTCTTATTCTCATTCAATAAAATGGGAAGGACACTGAGGAACTCAGAGGTTCTGATTTTGAACAGACTCCACATTCTGGACTGTTTGCTCACAAGAGCTAGTGCTGAAGTTGAATGAGAAATTTTTCTTCTGTTTGACAGAGCAAATTCATCTGTATGTATTCATTTCATAATTCAACTGCTTACTTGCCTGCCCCATCATGCACTCAGCACAGCTCAGCTGAAAACAATGGTGACACTAACAAATTTAAAAAAATTCTTAGCAGTTAGCTAAATAAATACATTTAGATGTCCAGTGTCTGGAGATTTCTCATAGAGTAAATCCTAGTTATGTTATGACGGCTTGAGGTTTAAAAATAAGGAGATCTTGCTTCGGAACATCTACATAAGTATTTACAAGATCAAGTAACGTATTGCAGAAATGCAGAGGTCTCTGTTGGCAGTAAAAAGCAGGATGAATACTCAAGCCATGTCCAAGCTGACCAGACACAACCCACGGTTCAAGGCTTCTTTCTCTATTGAGGCCTGCACGTGAGAAAGTGCTGGAGATTATCTCACCCCGAATGACCTCAACTGGATCCTATTCACAGCTCAGTTATTATGAATATGCCTGCAGAAGGAAAAGATGTAACCTGGACTACTCTGTACATACAGCACATGTACCAGCGCTATGGTGATGGGAATTGGAGAGTATGTATATGCACTATGTTATTAAAACTACTCTGTGAGCCTAATGCAATACATTCATTGCAGAGTGGAGAGGTTCACTTCACAATCATGTTGTGAACATTGAACATTTTTAGGTCATGGAGCAGTAGAGGTATTACTCAGGGTAAGTTCACGAAAAAGCTGGAAAGTTAATCTACAAACTGATTGGCAGGTAAATTAAGTTTTCCCCTGAGAATTCTAACAGTTAGAGATTATCTACTTTGTAATTAGAAGTGATTGAAACACATGTAGGTATATCTGAGTCATATTCTTGACTTCAGTAACTTTGGATGAGGCCCAAATTACCCAATGCCTACTGTTAGGAGATGAGTGGCTGATGCCATTTGCTGTAGTACCTCAAATTTCTCATACTTTGACCTCAGGGATCTCTCCAAAGACAAAGTATTAAAAGAAATGAAACCATTTAGAAATTCCTTGATATTTCCGTACTTGAGATCTCAGTTTCAGGAGGAAAATGGCTGTGGCACTATGACAAAGCAGTAACTTTGTACAATATGGATCTTTCTGTTGGTATGTCTAATCTGTCTTATTTTTTCCACAGTTATTTGTAGTTTGCTGCTTCTTAGCTCAAAATCTTCCAGAAGCCTGTGATTTTCAGGTTTGTTCCTAAGATCCCAGCTACAATGGCTGAAACTGGGACTCCTCTCAGCAGCCTCCACTGCCACCAACGATGTGTCAGCATTGGCTGTTTTGTCGGCTGTATTTTACTCATTTTACTAGTAAGCGAGGCAGAGGGTTTGAAACTCTTTCTGAGCTCCCCTTGATGAGAGGCCACTAATCTGAGATAACTAGGCAGGTCAGTATGGCTCCTCTGTTTCATGATAGGTTTGCTTTTGGCCTTCTTGATCTCAGCTAGCCCAAGAAACGGTAAATACCCATAATGGTCAGAAATCAGTCTGGTGGCATGTGAACTTTCTTGCTGGGATCCTACAGTGATTGAACTAATTACTCAGGGGAAATGTTTAAAAATGGATGGAGTGGCGGGTATTCTGATGTCCTGTTGCTATAGTCCTTCCTAGCTGTCAATTCCTACACAGGGAAATATTTAAATCAAAATGATAGATGTATTAAATGGAAGTCAGCTGGAGGGAAAAAGACCATCAGAAATTCAATAAAAACATTTCAAATTGAGTGCCTAATATATTTGTTTTGAGAACAAATTCCCTGTGCAACAAAAAGTAAAATTCAATAGAAAGCTAACAGATAAAATAATACAACCAGAAAATGAATACTTTCTCTTTATATCAAATCAGTAAGTGTATCACTGAAGTGCAGTCCTCTTAAATATACACTTTCCAAAATAATTTCGTGCAGTTAAATTATCTGTGGAATATTTTCCTGTTCCAGGGCATTTACCATGGGCTGTCACAAATCCTAGTTCCAAAGAAGGACAGTGGGTGATATTCTTGATCTCTGATGATCAGAGAGCCTGAAGCATCTGAAAAGCAGCCAGCAGAATGAAGGACTGCTTAATACCTTTAAATAAGGAGAAGATTGAGTTTTTAAAATGAAAGATACCTTATTGAAATTCTTTACAGAAAAAGAAAATAGAATCTTGGCAGAATTTTCTATTTGTTTGGATGTCAGGAACAGGATAGCTTTATGTTATTGGTAAACAGTACTAGTCTACACAAATATCTTCAATGTGTAGTTAATGAGCGGAAGCCGGTACGATTTAGTCCTTTTACAGAATGATGAGAGGCTCTAGTCGAGGCCATGGCCTGCTGCAGGCACCCCTGTGCACACACCTAAAAGGGAAAAGCTCTCCTTCTGGAGGGTTTGCAACTTCTCTAGATGAGATGCCAGCATGGATTGCCAGAGTGCAAGGCCAGACCATGTAGTCCACGATAAAGCTATGAAAGATGCTTCAGGGGAAGGAATTAGCTGTCGACAAAAAGCAGACAGACAGTTGCTTCCTGTAAAGATCTCATGACAAATTCTGTGCGCAGACTTCAACCTAATCCATGAGGTTTTTGCACTGGAAATGTCTTTGGCATTCTCAGAACTCCAAAAGTTTGTGTCAGCTCTGCAAATACTGGCACAGGCTGAAGCTGGGAGAAACCAAGGCTTATTTTATCATTTTATAGACAGGAAACTGGAGCACATACAAATCAAAGGTGCAATTCATGAGCCTAGATGTCACCATCTACTGCCATTGTAAATATCTGAAGGTATCCAAAACATCTGCATGGGGCTGGCAGGTGCAGGCAGGACCTACAGGAGGCACACAGTCTGTGGAGGCAGAGCTGGAGGCTGAGAAGTATACCAAATGGGGCACGTAAAATGACTTTATGTTTAGAAACCTGAATTGCTCTCTGAATGATTGTTCATGGACTGAATATCTACTGTAGGGCAGGAATTTGAAAGCAAGTGTTTTGTGAGGTGGTCCATTTGCTTTTATGTCTACTCTTCAGAAATATGTACAATTCAAGTAGCCTTTACTTTATAATGGCATGGACACCTCTACTTGTTTCTGTCCAATTAGCACCTATTTGTAAATGTGTGCATTGCAAAAGCAACCAATAATGTGCTGATTCCAGCTCAAGATTTCAAATCTAGAAAAAAAATTACAAATTTGGTCCTTCTAAAGCAAACTTGTTTCCTTCCCATAATGTCCTTTATGTAAGAGTTTCCTGAGCTTGGGAAATCCCATCAGGATCAGTTCAGCTTAAGTATTTCCTCTCCAGCCCATTCTAACTGCTGTCTATTAAATGACTCTGTGGCTTCCTGACACTGCAGGCAGCTTAATTGAAAATTTGATTAAGTGAAATAATCGCCTGTTGTACAGCAAGAATGAGAATTTTTGTGGGAGAGCTGTTTTTTTTTGTCGTTCATCTCTGTCAGGCCACTGTGTTTTGATGCACATTTGAATCTATGTAATTGCTGACAAATCAGTCCCTGCCCATCCTTTGCTATTCTTATATTTTCCACTGACATTTCTGAGAAAATAATAAATACCCTAAAGTTTCTTAAGGACAAGATCCACAGTGCCAGTATCAGCTCTGGATGATCTCTAACTACATATCACTAGTAAGGATTTAGCCAATTGAGTTGTAGCTTAACTAAAATAGCTTCAGCAGAGTTGGAGGGTATATCAGCTTTCAAACAAGATAGGAAATATCTCTCAAAGATGTGGAGAGCAGCTCTTCTCATTGAGTCCTATCATATCACATAGCACAGCATAACCAGAAGTTTTGACTTGGGAGAAACCCCTGAATTCAGTCAGGTCCCAGAGCTGGGCACAAAATTAGGATGGTGGCTTTTGGTTAACTGCTCGTTTAGTGCTGTGTGGGACAGGTGCCACATGCCTCTATATTTCCATGGAGGGCTGCATTCTCAACAGGTGGCTCTGGGCAGCTTTCCTCGTCTCCCAAACCAGACTACTGTTGAGTTCATGGGCATGAACTCATGTGTTACTGAAGATAAGACCAGCCAGGCAAGGAACGGTAGCCAGGAAGGAAATGGGAAGGAGGGAGAAATTTGAAGGAAATAGGCTGTTGCATCAACACATAGAAATGGATAAGAGTAGACCATGCATCACAACACCATGTCAGTGTACAAAACTGATCACATTCTGTTTTTTTTCCATGTTTGAGGGGTTTGTGTTGTTAATGAACATTGTTCTGTCTGCAGTGTAATGTTAGCGTGATTTCTTTGGGTGTAAAATCATCATGTCACCCAGGACACTTAAGCATTTAATAGGAAAATATGGTTTGATATTTTAAGTCCTTCAGTTTTAGAGAACAACTGGCTGATAAAGTATTTCTGTTGACCAAAAGGAAGGTTTCAAAAACTGATGGTATAAATAAGCTAGTTGGTCTTAATGGTGTTATCAATAGGTTTTTCATCTTGACTAACATTTGAAATACAGGTTCAGTGGTATGTCAGATTTACAAATACGGATGGCACTTTATCAGGAGAATAGGGAACAGGGCAAAACGTGATAGACAGCATTCCAGATGGAGTCAATAGTTGATCACCAGTGTCTGCACTGGTGTCAAGCATCAATGGATAAGCAAGACACATACTTCTGAGTGATCTGTGGTCTTAGAGGATTATGAATTTTTAAATCTCAGTCCTGGCTAAACATTGTATTAGAAATACTGAGATGCACTGATAGAGATAAATAAAGCATTCAGAATACTTTGGGAGATCACAGGAAAAGAGGCTGGAAGGAACTGTGGGAGGTCATCTACTCCCTCTGACCCCTCAAGGCAAAATAAATCATATCTGTGACATTCCTGACAGACACTTGTCGAACCTGTTCTTGAAAGAAACACCAGTGACAGAGATCCTATAGCCTCCCTAGGCAATCTATTCCAAGGCTTAACTAGAAAGTTTTTCCTAATGACTATCCTAAATCCCCTTTGCAGAAATTTAAGCTCATCAATTCTTGTCCTGTCTACCAGGGACATGGAGAATAGATTATTCCCTGCCTTTATGAACACACTTAAAAATTATGAAAATTTTGGCTTCATTTCCCTGGTATAGGCCTTGTAATTTCAGGAGGTAAAGGGGGACTGGTAAGAAAAGAAGAGATCAGGATGCAGTACAGAGCAAGTGTATAGGCATAGGATTTCATATCTATAAACTGCTATATGCAGGTGTAAAAGCGATGTATAATGGATGCACATTTTATGGACTAAGGTGCTAAAAATCAACAAGTAAGAGTTCAATCTAAGACTGCAAACAACCAGGGGAAAACTCCTGATTTTTGACAGTGATCATCTCAAGACCACAAAGATAAAACTCATTAGTAGGTCTCGGTCATCCCTCAAAGGCTGGTTCTGATTTTGGTTTCATTTTGCAAAAGTGGCAGTTGATTTCTGACTTTGTTTCAAGGTGATGGGAAGAGACCACATATGAAATAGAGAGACATTATTTTGATCACATTGCGTAACATGTAGGATACATCTCCATAGGTAAAGTCATTTGGACCAGTAGGAGCAGATTGACAGCGTAAAACGGTTGATGCTGAGGATCCCATATCCACGCTCCGTGCATTTCAGAGAGGGTAAATCTGGACTAGCTACAGCACAGGCCCAGGGACTGAGCGCCTATAAGCAGTAGGAGCACTGTATGTGTGCTTCTGGAGCATGTCTTCTGGGTTAGGTTCATCCAACAGGAACACAGCTGATGCATGTCAACATATGATGTGAATGAAGTGAACCAAATCCCAGTAAGTGAGGACAACCAGGAAATCCACTTTGAAAGTACAGTCTTGCTTTGAGCTAAAATGTTAATTGCTTGCTAGGTCAAGAAAGTGCCAAGTTTTGCTCTGTACACCATTTCAGCAGTCAATGTCAATTTGATGTTAAGCCTTGAAACAGGTTACCCAAAACTAAATAATTTCCCTAAGCAATACAAGCTTCAGTCTGTGGGGCAGTTCTTCCTTTAAACCCCTGGATTTTCAGAGCTGGACAGTGTTTTCTGCAGTCTGTATGTCCATTTAAGGGGTTACCATTCCCCTCTTCCCTCCCAGCCATTGCTTGCTCCCTCGGTTTTGCTGACACACTTGTTTGTGAACTGTGAACTTGATCTGGCCCCTGAAGAGCAATAGAAGAGGAGACCAAAATGGCCGGAGTGAGTGCAGGGACAGTTGTTACACTGTCATCACAAGTGAGGAAAAAGTTGTGGACCTTCATTCTCAGGAAATGATGGACCCTGCCAACAAACATCTGTCTGAGCCATAGGACCGTCAAACATCCCTTGATTCTTTCACAGTTTTTTTCTGCTGCCCCCCAAAGTAAGTAGGTTGCTTAAAGAGGGAGTAGGGTGAGGTAGACCACCCTAAGAGACTGCTTTTGCTGGGAAGAGCACTGTGGGTGATGAGAAAGCTAAAGGGATCGAGGAAAAATGGTGAAGCCTCAATAAGGATTTTAGTGCCCAGAAAAATGGACAACAGAAACGAAATGCATATAATGGAGGCTGACAGGAAGCAGTCTCTAGCCCTGATGCTGCTCTGCTGGTATTTCTTCCATTTTTCCGACATAGTTGTTTGTATAGTCATTTGAGACAGAACAGAGAACAACTTTTTTTCCCCTACTCAGCCAGGTCAGCGTCCTGGTCTGCTTCACTATGTAACTACACAAATGACCAATGGAGGATGGGGTTTAGGAGAAGGAGCAGGAAACTGCCTAGGTCATCATGGCCACCTGAAAAGCTCTGTGTAAGCTTTGTATAGCCAAGGGTGAGTGAAACGCAAGCCAGACTGACTGAGATGAACGACAATAAGGTTATTCATCACTGTGGCTTAGGAAGCACTTAGCATGATTTAAAATGGAAGAAATGTCCAAATATAGAGACCTGTCTTGATTTCACTGGACACAAATCTCCTTTAAAGTCAGGATGCAATTCATTTTACCTGTCTTCAGTCATCTAAAAGTTAAATGTTTAAGCCAGTCGCCCCAGGCTCCGTTTATATTCAGTCAGGAGAAATAGATATTTCCAGAGGGTGATTGATCCCTCCTTAAGGTGGATGTCTGACATGGGTCGCATAATTTTCTTTCTGAAGGTGCCAGTTTCTCCTCATTGACTGAAAAAAAAAAAAGCAGGGTGGCTAGCTCAGACTTAGATGTCTGATTTTTAGGTGTGTAAAGGCAAGCAAGATGCATCCTGTCCTAGGGAATCTCACTATTTGGGTGGCGCTGCAGAGCCGTATGGCCAAAGTTGTATTTCACTTACATGGCCAAAGCACTAAGTGGCCTCTACATAAATAAGTTTTCGTGGTTCAATGACAAAACTCCATTACTCCAAGGAAGTAGGGGTCAGTCAATAATGAGAAAGTACACTTGCTGACTGAGATGGCCTAATAATTCTTTCCACTGTGAACTTCTGATTTGTGATATATACCTATTTTTTACTGGGACCTTTACCTTAAATCAGAGGAAGGGTCGGACTTGGTGTGAGTCATCTCAGCACCTTGTCAAATGTAGTAATTATTTGGATTTTTAAAAATTTGGAATGGACATTATAATTTAATCATATAATAGAAATCATCGCAATCAGTTATATATTCTAAAAGGCTTTTTTTATCTATGTGTAGATTTCCTTGTTTATTCAGTTGTGGCATTTCAGCCTATAAACAACCATACTGTTCAGTTGTAAACACTTTATTACACGCCATTCATTTCTGTAACTCATAAATGCTTTTGTCATATTTCCAGTCAGGTTCTGTCATGACGAGAACAAGAGTTCAGTTCATTTTTTTTGCCCTAAAACTGAGTAGGAATTTCTCAGTTTTACCAACAAGTTACAAGCCTCTCAAATCCAGGCACTATGTAAAGTTTCTTTGGTTTCACCACTGACTTCACTAATGTCTAGGTCTATAATCATCACCATTTACTATACCAAGAAGTGTCTCATGCTGAATCTTTCTGTTCCTAAGGAACTCACTCCACATCCCAGCAATGTGCTGACGCAACCTCATCTTCTGTGACATGAAGTGCTCTGCTACATTACGCCCATGGTAAAGCAGAGTCGGTGTCGTAAGCAGAAAAAAGACATGAACATACATGAATGATGCACGGTATACTTCTTACTCTTAACTATTTACCTAAATATTAAAAAAAAAACCAACCCAGAACCTATCTGTGGCTCGTCTTTAATCAGCAGATATTTTATGTGCAGTTCCCTCACGTATGAACACATACATGTGTGCACCCACTCTATATTGCATCTGGTGTAACTGGCATTTAGGTATCAGACTCCCAAGTGAAAGAAGTACCATGGAACTATTATCTTACCCAGGGGAGCCAAAAAAATCACCAAGAGAGTCACCCATATAGCTGGCAACTGTGCCAAGCTCACCAGGAGCTATAGTGGGTATTACTATCTGCAGGAAAAAAATAAAAAGAAACAAACTGGGGATGAAGTTTCAGTGACGAGCTCCAGGGTAATTTCCCCTCCTGTGTTTTATTTTAAAAGCTACAAAAGCCAATCTTCACTCAGGAAATAGTATTTTTGTTTATGTGTGATGTGTTTGTCTTTTGATATTATTTTGCTTTAATCAGAGTTTGACTCTAACATAACGAATGGCATCTGTGTTCTTCTGAGCAAAGAGCTAGACAAGATATAATTAGAAATACTTTAGCTGACCTTTCATAAACCATGATCCCCAACAAAATTGTTCAGAAGCACATTAAAAAATAGTCTTACATCTTTTGTGGGTACAGACAAGATTACAGGATACTTTTATTTTAGAATAATTACACAGTGACCTTCAGCGTTATTTGCAAAGGTCATATTCTCTTCACATACCCTTGATTTCCTTTCAGTTTTCTCTTTTGTCCCACCAGACATAAATTTAGCAAAGGAAGAAGAAAGAGAGAGTATTTTTTCTGTGGTTGAAAACTGAAGAAGATAGTTCAAAGTCCCCATAGGCACTCAGAGGGCTGTGGGCTATGATAGGCTATTTTCTACCATTTAGCTCCTGTATTATCACTACTCCTTTTTCTTCATTATTCTCCACTTATCACATGCAGCATCACTACAGAGCCCAAATAGAAAGTTGTAATTACCCAGCTGCCACCTGATAGTACCCCTTCTATCATCTTTATCTCACAAGGCCTTGCTGTTTCATCATTGGATAAAACTTGCCCATGGCAATGCCTGTGATAGTACATCTCAGAGATACATTTAAAGTTTACTCATTTATCGCAGAAAAATGCTGAACCCATGCAATTATTAGATACACTTGCCAATTTATTTGTTCGGTAAGGCTACTTTAACTCCTTTTTCTATCAGCTATTTGTTCTGTTCTTCTTGAAAACATTGAGGTCACCGTTAGGCACCGAGATGAAATAGAAAATTTCTAAGCCATCTAGGCATAAGGCAGCCCAGACTCTCATTGATAAAAACAGACCTATGCTTTCCCCAGCCATGTAATGTGAAAGACCTGCATTTTGTGCATATTTTTTCCTTATATTATCCCATGAGGCTAACTTGTGGGTCACATGGCTTGAGCATCCCATGCTCCCAAAGTAGATTTCATGCACTGTGTCACGACTGTCAGGTCCAATCCAGAAATACCACATTTGGGAAATAAGTAATCTGCTGACAAGCGTAAAAACCAAGCGTAAAAATGTGAAGACATAATATTAAATGTATCCAGATGCAATTGCTTTATGAGTAGTCAGCATCTGCTCTGGCCTGCATGTCTAAGTCTGATATTTTAAATTGGTATTTTGCTTTAGAATCAATGCAAGTTTCCTGTCCTTCAAACAGAAATAAAATACAGGAAATGGGAAAACAGAGTAAATGAGAGTTGAAAGTAAGTATTTCTTTCTAAAATTTTCAAATCACATTTACAGTACAGCAACAGTAACAGCAGTGTTTCCAGTTGAATCCCACACCAGTGTACACTATGGGGAGCCCCATGGAGCTCCCAGTTAGTGTGGGAGATTCTCACTCATTTTCTGGGGCCATGAGGCAGGAGACCTGAATTTGGGCTATGCCACTGATTTGATCTCCAACCTTGGGCAAGTCACTCAGGATTTGCAAAAGTAGGTGCCTAGGGTGAGGCATGGTGAACAAAATCAGCACAGGCACAGCAAAAAGCACAATGGTCCCAGCGCCAAGACATCGCAGTAGCTCCTCCTCAGGAATTCTCTTGGACCAGCCAGCCTCAGCAGCTCATCTCAGGCGTGATGCTGTCTCCATGCAGGAGGGGCTGTATCTCTCTCCTTGCATCCCCACCGCCCGCAAGGCAGGAAACTCAAGGCAGGTTGAGCTCTGATGGCTCCGTGCATATCCAGGTACCTTAGGTTGGGCTCTTCGTGTTACAGAGTTGACTGTTCCTCTCCTGAATTCCAGCTGGCCCAAGCAGCAGCAGAGCAACACTACATAAGAGTTAATAAGCTTGGATAGATCTGAGCTGGCTCTGCATCCCAACACCCATAGTTTATCAGCCACCTGGATAAACCACCCACAGGTAATTGGGATTTGACTGTGTAATACATAGAGAGAACAACGAACCTGTGAACAGGAGTCAGAGAAGTCAGAACATTGAGAAGAGCATTGCCAGAGCTAGTCAGTGGCAAATTTTGGGGAGGAAGGCGCGGCAGAGCTCCCAGCCCAATGGGCTTCTCTTCCCATTGAGAAGCCAATGTCCCAGTGGGCTTCTGCCGTGGGACATTACTCCTGAAGCTGGGGGCTTCATCCTGGAAGCAAACCTGGTAGAAACTTCCCTCCTCTGTCTCCTGTTGCTGCCATCAATTGCTGTGTGCTTAGGATGGTCTCTGGTGGCTGAAAGGCCTGCCGTCAAACTGTCACCACAGCTGATTTGGAGAGGTCTGAAAGTAATCAACCTAACCATGGAATTTTTATTTAATAAATCTGTATTTAAACATCTATACCCTGACCTATGCACACCTCAGTTTCTTATTTGTAAATGGCAAAATCGCAAAACTTCCTTGTTCAGGGGTAAATTGCTTTGAGACCTGCTTTCATTACCAAGATCGCTTAAGCTAACCACACTGTTCTGGCACTGCAGCGTGAAAGGGGATCTTGAACACATTCTGGAGGAGATGATTGCCTGAGATGCCCTCTGTGAGATAAACACCAGGATCCCAGTGGGTCTTCTATTCGCCTTCCAAACATTACACATGTACCACACCCTTCGAAGAAATTCAGGTTGCTTGAAACTCAGGGTGTTCACCAACACGAGAGAAGCCTGAAAAGGTTTCACAAAGCTCCCACCCACTTGAAAAGAAGAAAATGCAAGATAATTAGTGGAAATTGGCATTGAGTATTGGCTCCACAAAATATGTCAGAGTTTTTTTCTCTCCCCGACCAAATAGCTCTGAACATTTTGTGTGCATCCTGACACGAAATGACATACCATGTCATGAACTTTTAACTAATATTTTATTGAGTTTGCATGTGTTTCATAATTTTTTATTATTTCTTAGCACTCAACATTTTAGTACAGAGATTACTATGGCAGTTACCAAAAAAAAGAAACCAAACCCAAACCTACTGCTCTTTTAAAAGCCGTACTTTTAATTAAGCAGTCAATGCGTAGTTGAAATCATGTGCTGTGCAGTGAATAGTTGGCTTGCATGACTGTGTAAATGCTGACAGAGGGACTGGGCAGCTCGTAAGGCCTAAAAGCCCTTTATTGCAGGTACAGCAGTCATTTCACCATATACCATAGTTAATATTCAGGAAATAAAATTATTAATATTGTTTAAATATTTGGCTTCATTTAAGAAATTTTAACTTTGAACCAGACCTGAACCAGATGCTGGCTTTCTTCAGTGAGCCAAAACCAGCATATGGCCTTCCAGATCTGGCTGCTTCCCTAGCTAGCACCACATATTTTTCCTTTTGAGGAAGGCAAGCCCAAGAGGTAGCATGTTCATCCTCCTTCTCTCCCAAGGTAAAGCTCCTCAGGATCTCAGCAGCAGGACATTTGTCTTTTCCTGCTTGCTGACCCCTAGAAAAGGCCCCAAGAAGTTTGTTGGCCAAGCCTCCATATTGAATGTTTATCAGGGTGAGCTAATTGTGAAGAACAGATTGATACTTCCCCTCACTTTCTCCCATGCACGGAGAGCAGGATGGGGATTTTCCAGATGGAAAGAGGTCTGGCTCATTCCTCCCTTACCAAGCATTGTTTTGGCTATGTGTGATCAGAAAAGCGCTCTTTGGAAATAGAGGAGCTGATTTATGTTCCCTCTCCAGATCCACAGAGAAGCTGGGAAGGAATCATCACTTTCTGACTCCCCCAGATGTGCTCTGCAGACCAGTTTGTATTTCTGTGACTCAACCTTTGCAAAATTAACCCCCAAAGGACTCCACTTCAGCTGCACTCCTAGCTCCATCAGCCCCCTGCAGACTCATGCATCAGGCCTTGGAGGTCAGACCCTTCATTGTTACTGATTGGGAGAGTCACTAGCAGTAACGAGTAATTCATAGCACAGTGCTGGTACCTGTTGTTTGTGCTGCAGCGGCACCAGACCTCCTTGTTGGGAAATGTAGCCCAGGCTTGGGCTATGGTACGCCAAATAGTTAAGAAGACACTGTAGTTATGTCCCAAAGATCTAGAGCTGAGACATAAAACAAATAACAAATGGTAACATAAAAAAATATAACCAACCAAAAAAAAAAAAAAGACCAAATCCCAAAGAACGGTTTTGGAAAAAGACTGTAGAAACAGTAAGAATTCACAAATGTACACCATGAATCATAGTAAACTGAGAGCAAGTCACAAATATGCTGGTTCCATACTTAGCCAGCTCCACATATGTGAGGCTTGATCTTACAAGCCTCTAAGACCAGGGCACAGTGCCCAGGGCACTGACACTCCTGTGTGCTTGGTGCCATGGGCATGTGTTACTCAGGCTCTCACAAGCTTTGCTTTTGACTCTGGTGAAATAAATCTTGTTCTTACCTAGATAATCAGGGCTTTTTTGACATCTTGGGGGAAGGAGCAAGGGATGTCTCTGTTGTTTGTATTGCTTTTATCTAAAGGACCACTAAATAGCTGGAATTGAGCCCTCAGTTGCAATGCTTGGTCAAAGCCTTATTCAGCAAAGCACTTACAAACATGCTGAAAGTTAAGCATAAGCCTCGTACCCTGTCCACTTCTAGGCCTGCTATAGGGAACATCAATTTGGATACCCTGGGGTATAAGGTCTTAAAGTGACTGAATTGTGGAAGATGTTCAACCTGGGTCAAGTCCAGAGAGAAGACAGATCAATAGCTGAAGTTTATTATAGATCTTCTTGAACCTCTTGTTTGGCATTGTTTCTAAACAGGAGAGGAAATCCAGACTGCCTTAAAGTTGCTCCAGAAAGAATAAATCATCCTCTCCATCTGTGTAATATTCCTTGCATTTCTGAATCCATCACAGAAAGTGCTTTTTATATATTCATGCATGCATGCGTGTATGTATGGCTAGACACAGTATGTATGTATGGCTCTATTTCAGTTCCCTGAAATACCTTTTCTTGTATTGTAGCCAAAGTCAAGTAGTTTTCAACCCAGTTATTTATAGCAGATTAATTTAGTAATTTTTATTATGAAGTTTTGGAATGAGAAATACAGGCTTAGCGTCATATACAAATCTAGTTATCTGTAAATGTGTCTATACTATAAATCCTCAGTTTAATTTTGCCAAAGTACTACTTTTTCCAGGCAGAAATGTGGGCAACCAAGGCCTGGGTGAGAGGAGAATTCTGTGATATTAACTACCTTACACCACAGAGGCAGATCACCCCTGATGATAGGTAGTTAAAATTTTTGGTCCAAAATACATGAAACTGAGACAATAATGGCATCTTCTTTCACAGTTGTGAAAAATTATTGCCATTGTTATAAAACTGTCCTGAGAGTGCAGTGTTGAGGAGAACCGAGGCTGTGCTCTGGAAGAAGACAGCTGTTACCAGTGATATTGCAGAGTTCTTAAAGAAGGAGAGGAGTTATTTTTAGAAAATCTATTACATGTCTCTCTCCTCAAAATCACATGCCAAATAACCTATCACAGTTGTTTTTATTATTTGCTGTTACTGGGAGTATCCAGAGTGATCTACCACAGCACCAAGCCATGTACAACCACATAGAGAGATGTAATCAGTGCCCCATGGCACGTACATCGTAAACAGAGAAAACAGAGGGGCAACATGAGCAGAGGGCAGAAAAAGACAGAGGAGTGGTGTAATGCTGAGGATAAGTCAAAAATGAAGATCTGTTACTCAGGCAGGAATGGATCTCCCCACATATCCTGAGTGTCAGACCAGTACCTTAAACAAAAGCTTGGCCTTGTCCCTCTTACACCTTCTGCTCATATTTTGCAGATGCCTGTAGGTTTGTTCAATGATTGCTCTACTGATCCAGTTGAAAACACTCTAGGTGCCACAGCAGGGCTTCCCCAGCCACATAGGGAGACAATATGGCAGCAGATGGGGTTGATGTCCTCCTGTCCATCCTGTTTTGAGAAGAAAGAATCTCTCAGGCCAATAGAAACGATCGTCAGCACCATGTGTATGACCGAAATAATGGTGGCACTGGCACAATATTGGTCTTTGGCATGTCTTCATGGTGGTTGCTTCATGTCCAGCTGAAATGGAGCCTGTCATGGATCAAAAAGGTGCTCTTACCATCAGGACCATTATTCTTTTCTAGAGCAGGACATTGGACTGTTCCTTGCTGGTGCTAGGAGAAGAAATATTCATGTTACATTAAGGAGGGCCCACTTGGCCAAAGGAAAATCTTTAATCTATTATCTTAAAAGGGGTCATATTCTGCACTGTGGATTGGGGCTAGAGGCTAGTTAAACAGTCTGGCCAGAAATCAGGTCTTTAGAAATTAACACAGACACCACCTACCTCTGTGAAAGAGTAGGCTAGGAAACTTCCCCTGCAGAAGGTTAGTCTTACATCTTCCGTGGGAGACAAGCATTATTTAAGGAGATACCTCACAGCTTTTGGATTTATCAAGGCTAGCTATGGAACTATGGAAATGGCCTTTCACATAATATTTTACCTGGAATTAGAAACTGCAAGAATTTTATGGATACCAGGCATTCAGGTAGCTATTTTATTTTTTTTTTGGAACGCTATAAAAGTTGGCTTCAGGTACTGGTAGGGTTTCAAGCTAGTTAGACATACCAGGGTATTTACTGGTCCCTATTGATAACCCCAAATCAGTGGGTCATATTTTATTCTGGTATAATGGCCCTTTTTTCCTCGACTGGTTCTGTTCTGATTTCTTTCTGCAACATCTTGTGAATCACTTTGTTTTATGACTTATTTCAGTTAATTATCATGTTAGCAAAGCTAACTGTTCCACAAATCCCAGAATCATCTATAGTGGCCAAGGTATTTATAAAGCAGGCTCTCCAGTACAGTAGTTGATTTTAATGCTAAGTTACACATTTTTGTGAGCAGCTTTCCCCTCAGCCGTCACCCACTTTCAGGAGTGTGAGATGAATGCCATTCAGTTCTGCTTTCAGACAATAAAGCCTGGTCTTATAGGCTCTGCCTTCACTACAATTTTAGCTATGTCAGTCAGAACAAAATATTAGGGAAAGCTTGAGGGGGAAAATGTTAGCCAGGACCGATTTCATTAACTGCAATGTTCTTGCTTGTAAGCTGAGCTGCAAACTAAGTGGAGCTATCAGTGAATATCACCCTTGCCTGTTTAGCAAATGTTGATTTTTTTAAACTTGGTTTATCCTTATGTATGGTAATGAAGGGCTATCATTTTCCAGAGAGAACTGTTTTCACTACCATGGTTACCCCTCTAAAGCAGACAGTGGTGGATGCATTTTTCCTTTTTCTTTCTGCTGAACAGACCGTTATGACAGATTGCATTTTAAACTCATGAAACTGTACAGTCTCAAGTCCTTTCCTCAATCATGCACCCTTCTAGCAGTTCAAAGGGCAACATTTCAAGTGTTTCACTCGCCTCTCCCCTCAGCCTCAGCAGAAGTTTGCAAAATCATTTTGAAAGCATTTTTCTTCACAACAGATCTGAAGATGCCCGATACTTCAGTAATCTGGTAAATAGCAAATAAAACTCTCGGGCATACTCCCTTGATACTTCCACTACTTTGAAAGACAAAGGCAAATTGACTGCCAGATGAGAGTTCTCCAGTACATAAATCCTTGTCTGCAAAGCCACAGAAACTTTGCACAATGCCTTTATCTTTCCTCTCTTTGACTGTGGTGATATAATGGGGACACTGTGTTCAAACAGCTATTTGCTGGAAAAACTGCAAACACTCCAAAAATTAAACCTAGCACAATTGCATTCAGGCTAATGAAAGCTGGGAATGTTACAGAGGTGACGCTCTCCATCTTCGCGATGAGGGTGCATTATGGGACCTGTCATTCCCCGGCACTCCTGGCTGCCAATCTACTGTAGGGAGCAGTGCTAACAATACCCAGCGCCTTCCTGACCGTGGGGTTTGTGTCACGAAAGGGCAGCGGGCTGACGAACGGGGAGGGCCAGCCAGCAGAGAGAGAGCGAAAACACATGATGCCACTTGAGCAGGGCTGATGTCTTGAGCCTCTCTGTCTTGGGGCATTGATAACTACTTTAATGCATGTCCTCAGGCAGGACAGTTGACACACAGGGAGCCCTTGCTAAAAGATAAATGAGAACCAGTACTTTTGTCTGTATTGTCAACTACAGTTGCAACAAACTGTTATACAAATACTTTAGTTACTGGGTTCTCCTTCCACCTCTAGGAGAGATGGGCGAGAGATGCAGACTGGCAGAGTTCAAAATACTTTTTCTAAGAATCATATAACAATAAAAATATAATTTTCCTCAGCATTTGTATGAAAACCAGTAAAAGCAAAGCTACCTGTGACAAATACGTCAAAGAAGTGTTAACTATTTGCAGATATTTTGAGGGAAATTGGTATCTATCTAGAATTTACTTACTTGCTCAACCCTTGACTCTTACAGCTGAAGGTGTCCAGTGTCAGGTGTCAGAGTTCAAGAGGGTATCAACTACAACACATTGTTCAGCACATCATTAATCCCCCAAGGAACTCCATCTGCAGCACACAGCCCTGCACACTGGCAGCGAACAATAGGAAAGCGGAGCTGATGGCAAGCTCCTGCACATGAGACAGCTGGGTCTGAGACAAACAAAATTAAGCAGAGCTCTGACAAGGCTGGACCCTCAGCTCGAGGCTAGGTGATGCGGCACACGCTAATTAGAACCACCCTTCCGAGTAGGAGGCAAGACCTCTGAACTGGGAGAGGGACCACTCCTGTCTCAGCAACCAGTGGTGGTAGGAAGACTTTCACTGAGCTTAAGGTGCTTTGAATCTGGCCCTGCATGAGTTACCAAGTTTTATATTTTCAAAAGCCCCTCAAAAATGTTTTAGGAAATGATACAGACACTTAGCAACTGAAGTCATGCAGGAAGTCAGCGTGAGACCCAGGGAATGACCTCAGAGAGAGGGAGTTATCAACCACCGTGACAGACCTGGTATCTTGGAGGGCTTAAGGCTGAGGCAGTGCGTGTTCTCAACATGGTATGTTAATAACAACCAGCACTTGAGCAGCTCTGTTTCTGATACACTCACCGAAACAAGTTTCCTCCTCCTGCTTTACAAAAAAACAGGGTCATATGGGGGTGATACATCTGCCTGACAGCTCAAGCATATGGATTTAACAATGGGTGCTAGAGACCCCTGCAACAGGCAGCCCAGAGAAGAGGGTTGTGCATGGCTGCGGGTGTGCATTAGACAGCCTTCATGGGTGCACACACAAAGCAGATACTCAACTGCCTTCCCACAGATGTAGCGTGGCCTGTCTACAGAAAACGAGTCACTCAGAATCACAGAGGATTAGGAACTAACTCACTTGTTGACTACCCACGAAATTTGTTCCTAATTCTCTGCAATTCTGGGTAACTCTCTCAAGTCCGACAGCCTTTTCTGACAAACCTTGTAGTGGAGTGTTTAGCATAGTCCTCGGGCCTTTTACATCATCCTAATTCAAAAACTAAAGAATAGCAAGACATCTGCCAACTAGTCAAAATAAAAACAGCAGCAGAAACCCTAGTTACCATTCATTCCCATATATACCACAGCTATTTGCAAAGCATCCTGCAGCTGCCACTGCCTATGGCACCAGTGCTCTGTGCAGGCAGCCATCAGGTGGTCGGCAGGATGAATGCTTTTTTGGGCCACCATTCAGTTTGACGCTAAAGGCATGGTGATGCAGCACTATGGTCTCTAGGTTTGTGGGTTCAGATGAACATAAAATCCACTGGTAGACAGTGTCTGCATTCCAGCATGGTATCAAGATCCTAATTAAGGCTGTAAAAGTTATTGATTTTTTGATTCCCAGATCTCCACTAATCGATCCATCATGGAGTTCCTCCTTACTTGCATGCTCAATGACTGCTTAAGATTTTTTCCAGCTGAGTAACTGTGGTGGGAGTTGGAAGGGAGATCCCACCCAGAGTGCCTCCTAGCTCAGGTGAAGAAGGGCTACTGGGAGTCCATGTCTTACCCCAATTCTCATATAATTTTTTAAATGATTTTGAAAAGGGATCCATGAGAGAGAGTATGAAACCTACTCCACATTTCATAAATTGGGGTACTGTGGTATCCCTGTGAAAAGCGTTGTCTCATGTCTTTAAGCAGGAAAGAAAATTGAATCTGGTCTTCTAGATCCTGAGAGAGTTAAAAATGATAAGTTACGGACTAAATCCACTGTGGGTCATTTGGTTGAGTACCTTACATTCCCCTCTTTCTTGCAAAGAAAATGAGAAAACCGTCTCCCAACCTTCCCAAATACTTTTCTTTAACAGTTAATTTTTGGTTACTTTTCTTGTAGACTAAATATTATAACTTGGTTTGGAAAAGTTATGAATCAATATTATTACCTCCCACATTTACATTAAGAATGAGGAAATATTTTTTGCTTTCTGGTTTCTCTAATAAGAAAATTGTTAACTTGTTGACATTTTTTCAAGCAGCAAAATCTGATGGAACAAAATGTAATAGAAATGAGGTTTTCATTAACGGTTCTAGAGAGAAAAAAAGCGGGTCTTTCAATAATCTGTATTACAAGTACATAGTGATACTACAACTTAAAATAATTAAGTAAAGGGTGTAGAATCCATGGTGGATACCACCAGCAAATACATTTATATATATGTTTGTAGCACAACAGGTGCTTGGTACTGGTCAAGGGTATCTGAATTTACCACAACAGAAAGGTTTGAGAACTGTTACAATGAGAGAGAATCATCTTACGAAGGTGGAAAGAGAGGAACACATCTGAGAGAAGCACAAAGAGAGAAACAAACAGAAGAGGGTTACTAATCACAACAAAGCAGACAGAAAAAGACTTAAGGATATATTGGATCCTTCTTTCTTATTTATTGGAAAAAGATGTACTCGTTAACAGTGAGGATTTCTTTTGCCTCAAGCATATTTCTAGCTTTCTAGAAATCTTAACAAGAGGGAATATATTCATGTGTGAGGGTAGATTTAGTTTCAAGTATTCTAATAGTGGGCTAATTAACTGTATCTTGAATCACATGTGATGGACTGCTCCATATCCTAAGTTGCAGCAGAGGTTAACACAGAAGGATAGAAAAAAACCTGCGTAGAAGCAGTAGTATGTTACATGCCACATCATCAAACTGTTAATCCACAGGCTTATTAGCCCATTTGAAGAGGTAAGTATTTTACAGTCATTTCATAAGTCTCTCTTCATTCTCAGATAATCAGCCCACCTTAGTTTTACAGTCCCTCAGCATCTAGTGAACTTATAGGGCAGCAGAGCTTTCAGAAGAAAAGGATGTTATCCACAAAGTGGTCAGTATTACATCCAATAACCACCATGCAGCAAGATCAATCACTTCCTCTTGTAGACTTGGGCAAGCTGTAGACCATAACTGGAGGAAAAAAAAAGAAAGAAAAAGAAAAAGAAAAAGAAAAAGAAAAAGAAAAAGAAAAAGAAAAAGAAAAAGAAAAAGAAAAAGAAAAAGAAAAAGAAAAAGAAAAAGAGAAAGAGAAAGAAAAAGAAAAAGAGAAAGAGAAAGAAAAAGAAAAAGAAAAAGAGAAAGAGAAAGAAAAAGAAAAAGAAAAGGAAAAAGAAAAAGAAAAAGAAAAAGAAAAAGAAAAAGAAAAAGAAAAAGAAAAAGAAAAAGAAAAAGAGAAAGAGAAAGAAAAAGAAAAAGAGAAAGAGAAAGAAAAAGAAAAAGAAAAAGAGAAAGAGAAAGAAAAAGAAAAAGAAAAGGAAAAAGAAAAAGAAAAAGAAAAAGAAAAAGAAAAAGAAAAAGAAAAAGAGAAAGAGAAAGAGAAAGAAAAAGAAAAAGAAAAGGAAAAAGAAAAAGAAAAAGAAAAAGAAAAAGAAAAAGAAAAAGAAAAAGAAAAAGAGAAAGAGAAAGAGAAAGAAAAAGAAAAAGAAAAGGAAAAAGAAAAAGAAAAAGAAAAAGAAAAAGAAAAAGAGAAAGAGAAAGAGAAAGAAAAAGAAAAAGAAAAAGAAAAAGAAAAAGAAAAAGAAAAAGAAAAAGAAAAAGAAAAAGAAAAAGAAAAAGAAAAAGAAAAGACCATATTTGGCAGGGAACATTTACTGAAAACAGTCCAATGCCAGATTCTCAAAGAAAGCAAGTCAGCAAAGGTGGTATAAACCCATTTAAATTCAGTAAGACAGCTCCTTACTAGGTGTAAATTCTCAGAAAAATATCTCAACAGGAGTGTGTCTACTTAAGTTCTCTATCTTACTATGATTTACTCTTGTTTTACTTCATCGCTGCAGATGCTAAAAACCCTGTTTTTTGCCTCCCTTGTTAAGTTTTTGAAGGAAAGGAAGAAAATACACTGTTTATCTACCCAGCTATCAGGAGAGACTGCCAGGCAGTTATCTGTTGGAACCAGTCAGTCTCATTACGAATGTGCGAGCTTCTACAATAGTTGACACAATTCTCCAAAAAAAACCTTAATTGTCAGATCACCTTCTAGGTCATCATCACCGGGCTCACGGATGGCACCACGTACACAGCAACAAAAGCCAGTCAGCACTTTGCTCAAATGTGCAGCCAGCACTTTTGTCTGAATGAGTCTTTCCAGTTCCTTCCTGCAGCCCTGGAAAAAAAAGCAGTTATTGTGCAGGCACGGAGAAAAACCACTAGAGCCTAGCACCTGTGCAAGAGCTTAGAGTGCATTATACTTATTCAAGTTTGCAAATAAGGGCAGCTACTGTGATTTCTGAACAAAAGGAGCTATTAAGATAAGCAAAACTCTTGCTCCCTTTCCTGCCAGCTGAGTAGCATCCTTATCCCCTCCGTACCTCGGGATCCTCCCTGCCCCCAGCTGGCTCTGCCCTCCGCAGAGGCAGGGGCGAGCTGCTTGGCAGCCCAGGGTTGGAGTTCAACATTTCCTCCCTTCCTGATCTCATTAGCATGAGATTCAGACAGAGCTGCTCCATTCAGAGCCCTGGCCTCCGCTTGATTTGAGGGTCTCTAATTCCTGTTTCTGGCCACTGTGCAACCAAAGAGAAAGCAGGGGGTGAAATTATCTGACACTGCTCCTTTCTGAGAGGAACAATGACTGCTGGTAGTCAAGTAAAATGCCATCAGCTAACAAAGTTCTTATGAAAAGTACACATTGATATTTTGGTAAAGCTACATCCTCAGGAGTTAGTATTTCTCCTCCCAGAACAACTCTATGGAGCACAGTAGACTAGAAGGTAAATTGCTGCCATCCCAGAGTTTCTGTTTCTTCCTAACAAGTTGCAAATAGGTGGAAATGGAGAGAAGGATCACATGGAGACTACATTCCTTTAAAATCTAGTCTCCTATAATGTGTGACTGTGCCTTTTCCACACTGGAATGAAAATTCACTCACAAGGATGTTTTAAAGTGTCGTGTGTATATATATATATTTATATAGTATACATATATTTATAAAGGGTTTTACAAACATCACCTAGTAGCCTCTCCTGAAGATTAGTATGGGATAGACTTTCTCTTTGGAGAAAGAAGTGAGGAAATAGAGACATTTATGAAGGTGTGACTCTCCTTTCTCCCTAGCTGTAAATTAAGTCAGCATTTGGCTTAGATATTCTTACCTTCTTGTGTTTCTAAGATAAGAAAACAGATAGTAAAACAGTTATGTGACTGCTATGCAGATCTCCTACCCAGCACTGTCTAGTTCCTGGGAGGTAACTGAGGTAAGAGCTGGAAAGCCCAGGTTCTGTGCCCAACAAGTCAAGGTGTTGTGCATGAGTTTGTCTCCCCTGCCTATTTAGCCTGCAGATCTGCTTAGGAAGGGACCTTCTCTTAATGTGTGCATGCTGCCTGGCGTAATCAGTGCAACAAGACTATGCAACACCGTTCTCCATTACATTGCTCTATATGCTGTTAATACACCCTGTACACTCCGTGCACTCTGCTAACAGACCAATGTATTATATTGTGTTATAGACAGGACCTAACTTCTGTTTTTACATAGATAAATGTCAGCAAGATCAATGTCTTGACATTCTTGTCAGGACAGATCTCAGGCATGACAAGTGAGTAACATTGCTGAAGCACTTGACCTTCTTCTTCCTAAAACCATCAGAGATTGATGTATTTTGCTTTGTTGCCCCATCTTTGTTCCTTAAATCAAATATGATCACCTTTCTTTAGCTACATATGCATATAAGTCTTTGGCACCTCCTATAGATTCTCCTTGCTTCTTCAGTTCTGCTCATCTTTGAAATGTTAGGGTCGGCTTTGGAAAAGTGTGTCAGCTTCTAATTCAACTTCTCAGAGGAGTAAATCACTGGTGAACTGACCTTGTCCCTGAGAGGGAGCTTCCAAAAGGAAAATGCATTTGTTCCTGAAACTCGTGTAACCTCTGTTGCTTCCAGTAAACTACCAGTTAGGACTCTTGTGATGGCCCTTCTTTGCAGGACAGCTGCTTAAAGGCTCCTTGAGACCAGAAAATAGTTAAAAGAGAATCGCCACACTTCAAAATACATGTCTCTATTGGTATAAATCCCCTCTTTCGCAGAGGAACTGTACTGCTCCATTAACGTCAGCTGCAGGTGTGAGTATCCCTACCCCTGCTGCAGCCCCTCTTTCCACTCTGCAGCTCCTGCTCACATCAAGGCACAGTCTTTTGCTATTTAAATAGGCTCCACGAGGAACAAGGTAGCTTTCAAGTTTTAAACAGAAAAGTGATCTTCAAAGCAGCCCAGAACCTGCTTCAGGTAGGAATGCGAAGGGATGGAATAAAGAGCGTGGGAGGCATGGTATTATTTTGGAAACAGGGAAATCCCAATTTTATTAACATCTCTGAAGAATCCAAATCTTTCAGCAGCTGGGGTTTTCCCAGGTGGGATGGAGAAATGCATTTTTCCGTCTGATAAATACCTGGATATAAGGCCAAAATGAAAAATTCAGGTAAAACAGAATGTTTCCAGTCCAAAACCTACCTGCTTATGAAATAGCTGTGCTTCATTCTGGAGTCATGTGCTTCATCACTACACAGTTTCAGATTTTGCTTCGTTTTTCCTGCAAAAATGTCACACAATTTTCTGTTACACGACTTGCTAACAAAAAATATTGCAAAAATAGTTTGTCACTTGATATCAACTTACATAAAAAACCCCGAAGTCTAGTGCCTGATGAAGGCTTAAGTGGTATCTAAGAGTTTCTCATGGTCATGGTAGAGAGCACTGAGCCTGACCTAGGAATTCCTGTCCCCTTGTTGCCCACTTTGCACTGTTATGTAGGGCAGATGCATTTGATTACCTGCACCAAGGCTGGAGGCCCCTGTGTGGGACTTCGCTAAGACTCGCCACTTGGCATGGGAACTTGCACACATCCTCAGGTGTTACGACTGAAGATGGTGGTTCTCTGTTTTGCTGCTGCTTCCCAGCGTGCAAAGGGACCCCAAGCAAAAGGGATTCTCTGTATGTTTGTAATCTATTGTAATATAACACCCTAAAGCCCATCTTACCTCTCAGGAAAGAGAACATAGGCCAAATAGCCTAATTTGTCTCACAGGCTGGGGTAGCCCTACGTGGTCCTTCATGTAGCTGTAAATTAAATAAAAAATTTGAGGGCAAAAAGTAGGAACTTCCAGGAACAAAGCTTTTTAGTTGCAGGAGAAACTTTAGATGTCACCCTCGTACTTACAGCCAGTGCCTACAGCACAGCCGCCATGCACTCACAGTGCTGAGTAAATGAAATAAAGCAATAATAACAAATACATGCATTTCAATCACTAAAATGTTCCCATGCACCAGGCCATAAGCTTAAAAACTCCGTCTGTTTATTTAATTGCAGTTTACTAGGATCATGCTAATTAGAGATAAAACAGATCTGTTAGATTATCCAGTTTATTTTACTGCAAGAACGGTAACTTAATAAGACATATTAACATATTAAATTCATCCTGCCCTTGATCTCAGCCAAAATGCTGAGGAGATAAGATATGTTAGTGCAGTTTGCCTTCATAATAAAATGGTTGATATCTGCTTTATTTTGGCTTACAGTGCTACTGTGAGTCATGTTAAGAAAAGGCTTTTTTTTGTCCTTGTTTTACCTGTAATCTGAACCTTGCCGCATTGTTCGGAACACCTCCTGACCATATTGCTCTGGATGTAATTAACCATGGCACAGGGCTTTGGATTCCTGATGCAAATAATCTCCCAGAAAAGTTACTCTGGATCAAACTGATATTTCCCAGAGCACTTGCAATAGTATTTCATTCTGAGCTACAGGTTGCAGCTGGTCTGTCTCTCACTGTGTGCTGCTAAGTGCTTAGACTGGCACTTTATTATCAGAATAGAACAAATCTAGGCTAATGTGTGTAGTATAAAGAGTCCCAGGGAGCCAGGGCTCCTCATTCTCCGACCATTCTTTCCAGTTTTTCTGCTGTTGCACTCCGGATAATTGCAGTTTAATTGGGTGACATGAAATGAAAACTGTGTCCACATTATCCAGGATTATCTCTTTTTCCTGAAGCCTGCCACCAATTGAAAGGAGCCCATTTATCAGTCCAAAGAGCTGTGCTCAGTTGCTTTTACGAGCTGGGAAGAGTGTGAGAACAGGCTGGAAATGGGAGAAAAGGACTTGACAGCTAAGAAAAATTATTTCAGTTGTTTATCACAAGGAAAGTTTATCTGATTCTTTACAAAATGATATGGAGGCTCAGAGTGTCAAGCCATGAGTAATGAACATTGACCAAGTTTGCTTCCTCAACTTGATGTGCTCAAACACTGCCTCCCTTTTGTGTGGGCACAGATCAACTTTAAAAGCTTCTTTCAGGCAGCATGAATGCACTTCATTTTACCAAAAAGAACTTTGTATTGATAGCTAGGAAAAAGGAAGGTTGTTTAAAAAGGAAGGGTAGACAATCAGGACAAAATGAAGAGCTTTCAGTTTCCATTATGAGCATGTCGCTCTATTCTTCTCAGCTGTTTATACATTCCCAGCACAATAATGCCTCTTTGCAGTAATATGTTTCCCCTTTTACACTATTCATATTGAAAAAAGCCCTCACATCATGACCACAGTAATAAATACTATAGAAATGTGGGTATAATGTCAATTTGCATTCTGTGAGAAGATCAAGGTAAACCTAAAGGCCAAAAGAATATTCCACTAATGCTTATTCGTCATTCTACAGTTCCAGGTAACAGAAGGACCTTGTCACTACACCGCACACCCTTTCAGTTGCTAGTGCATCTGTGTGAATATTTTAGCCTAATGCACTGATTGTTAAATAGAAAGAGCAGTCTTTGAAATTGTCTACTGCACTCAAATCCCTAGCTGCACAAGGTCTGTGCAGGAGTGGTTTCTATTCAGAAGGAAATAGGAGGCTTTAGTTCGGTAAGCATACTGTGTGTGAAAGCGACTGAGGATATTAGGAGTTATTAAATTAAAGTTTGCAAAGAAAAAAAAGCTCATGAACTATAAATGGCTACTTTAAATATACTGTAAATACCTTGGATAGATGAATGAAACCACAGTAGTTGTCCAGGCACTTCTGATTATAAACCCAACTGAGAAGGTATTTGAATATGTATATACTAATAAATTTCCATTTTCCATCACTTATGCCTCCTTAAATCATTGGTCAACTGCATTAATTAACACTTACAACACACCTCTAAATAGAGGCACTCTCAGAAACACACACGCAGAGGCAGGGCACAGCTGGCAGTCTATCCCCCTTGCTTGCACACTGGCCTGGGTCCTGCTCTATATATTCAAAACAATGATGAAGCTGATCCTGAGCCCACAGACAGCAAATGGAAAGACCTTCCTTCATGTAAGTGGCCCCAGGATCAGGCCACTCCATGTGTCTGCATGTTAGGTGTTCTCCAAGAAACACAAAGAATGTCCAGAGCTTGCCCTTCCACTTTTTTTAATATTTAATTAACTCAAATGTCATGCTTTAGATCTTAAGCCAATCTCTAACTATTAAATGAGAGAATGAGACTTAATGCAATTCTGTATTTGCCCACTGGGAATTTGTTCACATGTCTTTGGGGTTTTGAGCACCTGCTGTTGTCAGAGATGTGCTGCTGGACAGGGTGAAACTTGGGGCAGATCTGGTGTGACAATTTTGATTTGCCTCTTAAGGTGCTAAATGATGGTGTTATTGGTGTTTGCAAAGAAACATAAATACTTTAGGATGCCACAGTCTAGGATTTGTAGCACTCGAAAAACCTGGTGAGATGTCATCTAACTAGTGTAGTCAATTGACCGTGAAATCTGTGCCTGAATAATGGCTATTCATTTCATGGAAGTCAAATGGTCCATATTCAGCCATAGTCCAGCTAAATTCCTCTATCCCTCTTCCTCTATGCTCTGTCCTAAACCATTATCCCTTTGGTTTAAATGAAACCTATAGGAAGCATAATCTATTCTACCTTTTTAGAGGTTAGCTGTGGAGGCAAACCACGAAGGAGCTGGAATTTCATATAGTATATAGAGATGCTCAGATGTTTACTAATAAATGTCACAGGGCAAATATTTTGACAATTAGAAACTTAAAATGCGTACCCCTGGGAGAATGCTTTTTTAGTGTTCACGGGTTGCAGTTTGACATCTTGTGCCAGGTAGAATCCATTTCTGTCTGATCTCATACAAGTTTAGCAGAAAACATATATATACTAAGCATAAAAAAAAAAATACACTTCTCATTATAGCATATAGCCAAACACAGGGAGATGAAACTTGTCTTTATCCATTGAAAATTAACACCTCCCCGCTGGGAAGAGTGGAGAATGCTTATCAAGGCTGGGTAATGTATGTCTCCCAGGTGGCATTCTCTTTTTGTGAACAGCAGATTATAAAAGCTACTCCCTTCTTCTGGTCTGTGACCAACTACTTTTTTTTTTAAAGATCTGTGGCAATTGTTTATCACTCAAAACTATATTATAATTTGTCTTCTCTTTAAGGATCTATATTTTCCATACCTGGGAATCATGGAGGTCAGAGCAATAGCCCCCCAGCTCAGGATTCACAACTTCTTTTTTTTTTTTTTTTTTTTCTGAGCCACAAGTAGTTAAAAAGAGAAAGCTGAAGCCAACAGAGGAAACAAAGTACAATATTGCCATTAGTAGGTTGTTCTTTACGGGCCAGGGAGGGTTAGGGGCTGTTCAAAGTCGTAACTGATGGCTTTTTACCTCACCTTTGCATCTACCAGCATGCACCTGGCGGTGGAAATGCCATTGGAAGGGGGTCATTAATTTTTATGGCTGAGTAGCGTGTAGGGAGGCTCAGCTGACTCTCCTTTACAAAGCCTTTGGAGACATGTAGGTGATGAATGCTACAGCAACAGGAGAGAACATCAGAGGGTCCAGGAATGTGGCCCAGGACCCTGCATGCTTCTCTAATACAAGTGGTACGTGAAGCCCAATGACTGACTCCTGTGTATGATGATGCAGATAGGATGTTTGCTCTGCTGGGATGGATTTTTGTTAGTGTTTTTTTCTGATTAAGGTATGCGGCCTGTTGTATGATCAGTTTTTTATATACGTTTCACTAAGAGCCAGGCCAGCTATATGCCATTGTATTTCTCTCATGTGTTTTCAGTACAAATAAGTTATGTCAGGAAACTTTTACAGTTTTAAAAAGGAGTGTGGAAAGTCTGCATATGCCTGAATTAAAGTGACCTTCAGCTATTTGTAAGTATGCTCTAGCACTTTCCCTTATGCTCATATTCAGTGAGGAAATTCCATTACATTTGATACACACCATCTTAACAAAAAAATAGTTTGGCCTATTCACTCTGCTTCTCTTTGATAAGATATCATTTGAGAGGAAGGGAAAACAGTTCTGGTATTGTGGAGGACAGGCAGCAAGATAAATATAGTGAGACACCTATTTTAGCTTTGTGAATGGCAGCGTTACAGGTTTTGCTAGTCCAAACTATGTCTTTTAGTCAGAATTTCCCTAAGTTTCTGTTTTACCAAGGATAGTGATTCTTAAGAACATTAAAATATATCTTGCATGTTTCTGCAGCTTGACAAAATCTAGGTATTTTTCCAAATGTATTTATGTGAAGTCCTTTAACACCCTAACTTCACTTACAGAGCTCGGGAGAATGCAGCACTATCCAGGACAGATCCACCAACAAGTGCGAAAGGTAAGTGGTTTGTTCTGTTGCCTATCCATATATTTACAAATGAAGAAATATGTGTGTCTTGATATAGAAAAAAGCTGTAAGCATATTTCATCCAATCTGTAATTTTAAATGACCAATGTGTGTAAGATGCGTTTTATTATGAAGGGTAGTGGCACTACCCTCTGTTTTGCTGAGCTATTTTTATCTATGTTATCTTTCCCTTTTAGTTCAAGATGTTCCTACTGAGGAGCAGAAAAAGACATAATTTGTCTCATTGTATAGTGGTTTTCTATAACTTTGCTTTGACAGTACCTCAAGTCCATGGCCTGTTTCTATATATGTTCAGGATTTTCATTAGTTTTAAGGGTCACTCACTGAGGAGGCATGAAATGTCGGGACTGCACTTAAAAAAGGAGACACTATTCTAATTTCTATAAATATGAAGGGCTGCCTCCATTTTTTAAATAATTAATAAGCTGAGTCAAGTGTTGAGGAAGGAAATCATAGGAAGGATAGGATATTTATCTGTAGCATTTATAGGTCTTTAATAAGACACCAGCTTTTCTTGTAAGTTATCCTAACTTTCACATGGTGTAAAGCAGATGACTCTTCAGTTTCAGAAATATTTGCTAATGATAACAGCAGGTGTGGCATGTTTCATAACCTGTCTTTTCTGCCTTCGTAGTTGGCTCTTCACTGGATTGCATGCAAGCTCCCTTCGGCTAAATTATGGGTTCTTCATGGGACTTAGTAATGGAGACATATCCAGGAAGAAGATGATCAAAATAAGGCAAAAAAAAGAGAGAACTTCTACAAGAGCCACACTTGCAAATCCTACTTTTGTAGGAGAACCCTCTACAAGAAAGACTTGCAGATGATTTAAGCTACAGCTTTTCTAGATCTTAAGGTTGCCTGCGGATTCTGATTCCAACGCACCCACTAAATGTGTCAAGTAAGCCAAGGTTTTCCAGCAGCAGGGAAAACAAAGTATACTTACCACTGTACAGGACTTTGGTAACACCTCATTTTGAATGTATAGTTTTAGGCATAGCAATCACGAAAATTCAGTCCCACGCCATCAGAGAATCATTAGTAGTAAAAGTGAATCTGTTCTAATATAAGGATCTAGAAGAGATTTTCTTCATTAGTTGCTTATAATAAGATTTAATTGATCTCCACTGTTAATGTTTACCCCCCTGACACATTTACAGAGCAGAGTTGATTCACCTAAAGAGAACGTTGGCAAAAGAACAAAAAAATACAAACTGGCCATGGGTAAACTTTGCCTGGGAAAGGGGGTTCTCTGCTTAGGCAGAAGGTTTGAATCAACCTTTTATTTGGAAAAGGGTGGGCAAAATGCTAACAGCACTTGAGATGGAGCTCTGTGAGCTTGTTAAATAAATTATGTGGACCATGTGCTTGCAATAGCAGATGACTGAACTGAATGACAAGTCCCTACTTGTCCTATATTCCTGTATTTTTTATCTCCTTCCTTGTTCCTGTTTCCCGTGTTTTATTTCCTTCTTGTTTTTTTTCTGACTCTTGCTTGTAAGAAGATAGGCAGTTTAGAGGAGAAGCAAGGAAATGCTGATGGATGATACATGGTATTGTCAGTGCCCAGGGATCTGAGTAAGCAGCCAGCAATATTCTGCAGTAAGCCATGGCATTGCAAATATCTAGACACTGTATTTGATCAATGAAAGGTACTTTGGGTGCCTCCTTTTTCTGTCACTTGTAATGGCATAGAGCATGTCTGTAACATGAGAGGGAAAGAAGATGTGTCCCTATCTAGATTCAGTCAGCTGTCTTTGTCACAGGCAGCGAAAGCTCAAGAAAACTGAGGCATCACCTGAACCAGTTCACCAGGAGAGATAAAACAATCAAGTTGCCACGTAACGTTTATACTCTAGACACCTATAAAATACAAATTGCACTGAAATCAGCAATCCTCTAACAAATAGCCCCACAGACCACAAATCTTACAGTATCTCATTTATGTGTACACGCCAGAGTTGTCATACTTGCTTCAAACCGTGAAATTCATAAATCAGGATTTGAAAAGGCATACATTATAGTTGGTTTCAGATAACAATATTATGAGTTAGAGATGAAAGGGAACAGGTTGGCCAAACATCAATCCAATCCCAAACTGGTCTCTGTTTTTTTTTTTTTTTTTTTAAATTGAACGCATTTATCCTTTTTCATCCAATTTCACGTTTTTAAAGAAGATTTGAAGGCAATCATCTTTACAATTCTACATGTAGAAGGTAGCCCTGCTCGCTCCCTTCATCTCAACTAACTACAACTATCTAAAGTAAAATTCAGCTCCAGATCATGGGCATTCAAATTTAAAAGTCTACAGTGTTGATGTCTAATAAGTTCAGTGTTTCATGTTTCTATTGCAGTCAAAGGAGATCACGACGGAGATGTCACTGCAGAGACATAAATGTCTTGTGTCCTTTGAGCCTGCCATAATGTATCCAAGATATCTTCCTAGTGCTGGCAGATACAGCTAGGGATTACTGGATACTGGGAGAGGCAGCTGGATGGAGGCTGCTCCAATTGCCTAAATTTAGGCAGTTGAATCTCACCTCTAGTCGGTACAGTCAGAGGTGTCTACGAGATTCCTTGTAGCATCCTGAAGATAACAGGCTGAGATGCCTTCCATTTCCATGGATTCAGCCAGCACTGACACAAGGCCCTTCTCTCTTTTCAGTCCCCTATGCTTCTCCACTACACCAAAGCACTACCCTATATTGCACAGCAGTTCACAGTTAACGTGACCAGCCCCGACTTGTAATCTTTTTTCCCACTGCACCACTTGCTCACTTTTTGTTGAAAATATCCCGGTTTCTTTATTCAGACACAGAGCCTTGGAGACATCCTTAATTTTCCCTCTCTGCTTCCTTTATACCTGCACTGTTTCCATGTTGGATTGTTTCTTTTTTAAACAGTGCACTTAAGATTCCTTCCAATAGCCATGGTATTTATCCATAGTCTTAAAATCCCTCATAATTTCTGCATTATTCTTTGACACCTACATTACACCCTCCAGTTCTATCCAAGCACTTCTACTGTTCAAAAAGAAAAGCCCCTCTCTTTGGACAGATCATTTCATGCCCTTCATCAAGCCTTCTCATTTGACTTCAGCTTCTAACAAAACTGAGTGGAAACTTTTCTGTTGACCTTCCTGCATTTCAGGCTTTTTTTTCCCTGTCATATTCCTTTTCATGCTCTTCATCCCAGCAATACCAGCCTTGCTAGCCCCTTTTTTTTTATTTCCACACATATCATGGTTTCTCTTACCAGGTAGTGTTTGTAGTGCCCTTCTACCCCTCTCCTCTGTCAAGTGTGTCCTGAAGATCCATTATGTCACACTGAAAATGTTCACCAACCTTGTGCTGCATCCTGGGTGTTGACAGACAAGATTAGCTACTTGCCGTGCGTAAGACTAGGGTGGCCATTAGGGATGAGAGCTCTGATAAGAAGCAGGCTCAAATTGAGAAAGCGGAGCAATAGCACGGACAACTCTAACAGTTTTTGGTGAAAACTGTGAAATGCTTCACACTCTGAAATCTGCTGCAAGATAGTCTCCTACTGGGTAGTACAAGGGCCAGCCCTGGCTTGTTACCACTCATACTAGTGCTCAGGGGCCACCTCTTTCTTGGGATGGATATGGTATTCTATGTCTTTTCCACCATGAAGCCATTTCAGAGTTCTGGTGGGCAAAACATTTAATGACAGGTATGGAGACCATGCTGAGATCATATTAAAAGCCATTTAAAGCTAGACTTGTGATGGAACCTTTACAAGGTTGCAGTGACATCTCTGAACACTGTAAGTTAGAGATCAGACAACATGCATTAGTGCTGTTGAGAAATTTGCTGATGATATTAATAATAAATGGCTGGTTTTAGCAGCAGTTTCGTAGCCTGTAAACTCATCAGGACAGGGACTGCATTAGTCTCTATAACTAGATGAAGACAAAAGATGCATTTTTTTAAAAGGGATTTTTAAAATGATTTAACTAGCATTTAAAAGCTCAAATGGGCTGGGCAAGTACTAATTTAGCACTGTAGCTACTACAACTGAATCTGGTGCTCCACCTTTTCTTATTTTTATTATTTATGACAGTACCACCTGTCTTTCACTCTGGACTTATTAACACTGTGTCATCCTGGGAAGTGCCTCCAGATTGCTGACTACCACTTCAGAACATCGGAAGAACACGCTGTTCCCAGCCCGTGCTTCCCCAGTTATGTGCCGCACATGCTGGGACAGGACTTTGGCAACACAGGAGAATAGTTAGGGAGTGGAAGCATCCGTAAGCCTGCAGTTTGAGTCTCCCTCAGTTATGGAGGCTTTCTAGTACTCTGAAGCATAGCTAATGTTGGTTGCTTCCCTTGAGATTGCAGTGTGGAAATCCACATTATTATACACTGCTTACTTAAGCCTCCACTTTGCAGTTACTGCCCAGAGACCACCTTGCTGAAAAAATACATGAAGAAAGCCAAGCAACAGAGGAAACTCCACTCTCCCTTCCAGACTTTGACTCTAGCTGGAGCATAGCACTTGGGGAATATTGTGTCTCATCTGTCCTCTGCTGGGCGCCTGCTGTTGCCCTGCTTGGGCGGGCACCCTCAGGCACTCGCCAGCTTGTGCTTGAGCTAACATGTTTCAGAGGGGTAAAGAATGGGCTGCAAAGCCACCCACTCTGGGTGTCAGGGTCACTTAGTTACACAGCAGATATCCTTGGAGTTATCCTGGAAAACAATGGGCACAGGAACTTCCTCTGCCACAAGCCTCACTTCACATTTCATAAAACTGTTCTGCTTCTCCTTAAGAAGTGGCTCACTTTTTGCCATGTCTAGTTTTCCAGAACTTCATGGCTCTCACAATCCTTTGACTTTCAGCTGAAACTCAGCAAGGATCAGCTCAACCCTATCTATTCTTGTGCCAACATTTTTTTCAAATCGCTCTTCTCCCACCCTGACATTACTCCCCTGATGTACAGAGAGTAGCTGCATCCCACCTCAGCTTGTTTTGCTGGGCCAAGTAAGACAAACACTCATAATATCTTTTAAAAGAGGATTTCCATTTTCCCAGTCATCCAAGGAGCCCTCCTTTGTAATCATTCCTCCCTGCTGGTGCCCCCCTCTCCCCAGCACCTCTTCCCACAGTCCAGGTGATCAGCAGCCCCATTGCCTGCATGGCAGTGATGGCAGCAGCTGCAGCATTATGGGCTTATTGTCCCAATTTGGCACCTCTTTCCTTGCTCTTTTACTGTTCTGGCTTTAGTATTTCCCTGCATTTACTGGCAATACCTTGGCTGATGCCTTTGAGCTTTTTTCTTGGCTTTTTTGGCTTTTTTTTTTTTTCCCCTGCTTTTTTCTTGGCTGCTTCACAGCTGGCATCTCAGTTGTGAAGCTCTGACCAGCTGACATACCCAAGTCTTTCCCCTCCTCACTTTCTTCCAAATGGGAGTCTCCAAACTGGCAGCAGAATTCTTGTGAGTAATCCCCCCAGCTCGTGCCATTGCATTTTCTATTGCATTTTTATCAGACTTCTGCACCAAGCCACCCATTTTGTTTTGCAGGATATCCCAGTCATCCCTGAGTATTAATGATGTTGCCTAATGAGGCAAACAAATAGCTTCTGATGGTGCTGAGCTGATGTCATTTCTACAATAATTTATTTACTTCAGTATTAATCTTTTCTGCATTTTGCACTGCTGGGTGGATGTAGCAGCCTGGGCCCACCCTAGGAGGAAGGGAGGAAGGTGTGGAAGAGCATCAGCCTTCCTTGAAGTCCATCTGCGACCTGTGGCAGGTGTTTCCTCTTCCTCTAGGTCCTGGGGTTCACAGAGCTGGCAAACTCAGTCCTGGATTTATAGGAAAGCAAAAACAAACAACTTCCCAGGACCTTGGCTGTGTTCCTGCTTTTTTCGTAGGAGGGTAGGAGAGGTATTTAGTATCTATGAGTGGATGCAGAGGACCAGATTGTCTGGGTTAGTGGTGAATTATAAGGCAGCTTTTGACTCTCTTGATGCTCCCATTGGACTTTGCAGTGAGACGAAACCTCTGCAGATCCCTCTATATCAGGCTGCAACTCCAAATACTTTATTAGCAACTGATAACCTCCTCTCAGCCAGCCCTTGGACTCAACCAAAAGTAGCAGTAATGAAGGGGGCTGACACTAAACTGCTCGTTTATGTGAGTTGGGTGACACAGAGGGATTGCAGCATTTGGGTTCTCAGTAGCTGTGGCATTGCCATCACACTAGACTAAAGTGTTTTATTTTTTTATCATGGGATCAGGTGACTAGTCATCAGCCATTGCCATTTGTAGCTGTGAGTATGCAAAATGTTGGCCATGAGAGGGAAGCACAAGTGTTGAAATACAGCCAGTGACATTCTCAGTCAAATAGCATTGTCCTCAATGCATGTAAGACATGCAGAGTACATTTCCAATGTATGTGATATTAATTTTAATTATCTTTCTAAAACTCTGGCTGTTTGGGTCCAAATCCTGGCTTAAACAAGAATCAGAAATGAATTTGGCAGTGCCCACCTCTTGCTTTCGCATCATGAGAACTGCTCTGCATTTTGTGCATCCCGAAATGTGCAGAACGTTTTGGGAGCCAGCAAGGACTGTCCCGGGGAAGCACAACCAGTCTGAAACAGATTTTACAGGCAGGTCTGCACATGTGAGCCCATACCTGGACTTCCTAACCAACTACAAGCAGTGGATTCAGACACCAGAATCTAACAGAACAGGATGTAAAATCGCAGTTTGCCACCAGGAGTGCTGTATGAGGTGTTGCTGTCGTCAGGGCTCTGAGAGTACCCATGGGACAGAGCTCCCATGGGATATCCACCCACCGCCCTGCCCATGAGCATCTGAGCTCACTGACAGGACATAGGAGGAGAGGAGCTACCCCATGAGGGGGGACAGGGAGCAGTATGTTGCAGGGACCCCACAGCCAGCCACGCCACGCTAATGGGTGCGGGAATGGGGATCTCATCAGGGACAGTAAAGCCTAGTAGTGCTTATGGTAACCTAACTAATATGAACTTTTAAGTTCTCAAAGTAAGATTTAATTTGGTCTGCCAAATTAGTTTCAAGGTGCCTGATGTGAATAGCTTCAGGTAGGACTAATTTTTGGAAGACAGAAGACTACCACATTCCCAGACCTACCCTATGTCTCCTCAGCCTCCAGACACACCTGAAAACCTTCACCAGGACATTTGTCTTCATGTATCTGAAGTATTTAAATACCTTAGCACTCACCGTATGCTCCACTGTAAACACAGGGCAACCTCTGATTAGCTCGGAAAAAACAGAGGCGGTGGTAAGATAACAACTGCAGATGTAACGACAACGGGTTACAAATAACCGTCCTGCTAAACTTATAACTCGGTGTATTCCACTCGCCACCAAAGAAGCAACAGACTGTTGCCTTGTTTGAAACCATTGCAGGGACTGTTAGGCTGTTTCTTCCCTTTCCACTCTTGCTGGTTGACAGAGTGAGCGAGAGGGTAACGGAAGAGGCAGTCCCCTGGGAAAAGCAGCTCCCCCCGCCGAAACAACCTCTGGAGGCTTTCCCGAACCCCCTCGGAAGGGTAGGTACAAATTAAAGACAAGCTTTTCCTCAGCCATAACCAGGCCCTGGGGATTGTTGTCATCGCTGCAAAATCTCTTTTGCTGGCCTAAATAAGTAAAGACAAAATACGCAGAAAATGACTGCAAGAGCAGGATGTTGGGAGACAGCTGGCACATCATGGGAAAAAACACAACAGGAAAATCAAGTGTGGCAGTATGGATTGCAGTGCTACTTAAGCATAAGAATTTTTCTATAATAAATGTCAAACATAGAAAAACCTAGCATTTGCAAAGATGACATACCTTCTGCTTTTCTTGCTTTAAAAAAATAATAATAATTTGCCAGAATCTCGGACAATTTCTGAGATCCTTTTTCAGACCTGTTCCCACCGAAATAAAAGTCCTGTTTTCCCTGAGCGAAGGCTGCTGAGTCCAGGTACTTGGACTCTTGCCTCCCACCCCAACACAGACATACAAGTTCCTATTGACATCAAACAGGTCCCAGCATGATCATTTGAAATCTGGTCTAAACTCCCATTAATATTAACTCAAAACGGCACGTGCATCACGGTAAAAAAAAAAAAAAAAAAAAAAGTGATTTGTTTTATTAACTGAAATAATAGTTTGGTGAAAGAATTAAGATAAAGAAACAGCAAAAGCAGAAAATTTATCTCCTATGCTTAGGGAGCCATTCAACCTCTAAACGGTCTGCAGGAGTCTCTTAAAATACATTTTTCCAATCTATCTGAACTACAAGACCTTGTATGTCACTCAGCTCTGCATTGTTGCTACAGGCACTTAAATATCAAGCCGTCTTCTGCTTACCCCAATGCTGGTCCCGTTGTACTTCTCTGCATAACAGCCCTATCACCTCTGTCCTGCTTTCCATACAGATAAGCTTTATGTTGCCTACCCATTCAGCGAGACTCGGGGAATCGGGGTGTCATTGGGTTGCTGGTTTCCCCCCTTTATGAGTGCAAGACCAATTATTCATTATATCTTTTTGACATTGCACAGGGCCAGGAGGAAAGGAGCTTCATGTGAACCTTAGTGAAACACCAAGCAATGTAGTTTCATATTGGGGCCATCAAAATGCTTCTCCTCAGCTTTACGATGAGAAGCTGTCTTTATGAACAAAGTGCTTGGTGCAGCATCCCTGTACACCTATATGGCATGCTCCCATCACTGTACATCTGTGGCTCTGTCCAAAGAAAAGTGAATTCCTTCTGTAAAACCAAAGAAAAGTTATGTTACAAACTGTTTTGTTGTGACCAGTTGTTCTCATAAACTCAGCTCTTCTATTCTGTTATAGGTGACTGCTGCAATATTCAGAAAACAAGGTGAAAAAAAGGGCTCCTGTGTGCAAATTAACGGGCTGATCTGACACCCTCTGCAATGGGCAGAAGGATCTGACTTCTTTCCAGTGAGATTGGGATAAAATTGACTTTGATGAAGAGATCCATCAGGACCCAATTTTCTCTCTTTCCAATCAGGGAGTAAAATTAAAAGCATATAAATAAACCCATAACTCAGCCCACTGTCTTGCAGATGTTAATTTTCTCAACACTCGTTCTACAGGAAGCTTAAAAATGCTGAAGTTAAATGGATATTTTTGGCATGACTTAATTCCAATCTTTCAGGTATCGTAAAAGACAGCCAGAAGATATATATGTCTGAGAAACCCGTGTGTGGCTCCTCTGAGCTGTACTGGGACAAACGTGGTGCTGCCTCAGCACAGCCTTTGCACAGAAGCCGAGAGGGAGCAAATTGGTGGCTGTCACCAGGTGAGCATGGCTGTTTGCTAGCAAAAGATTGCACAGCATGTTTGGGGATTCCTGGAAGGTGCCTGCATGACTGTACCTGGTACATATTGCAAACCACTTCAGAAATTTCCTTCTGAAGGCTGTTGACCGGAGCAGGAATCATATTCTTGCAGCTCACAGCTCAGGAGACCGGGTATGAATGTGGTGATCTGTGAAACATTCAGGACCACAGTCTCTAAAGGGTTACAGCTAAAATGTCTGTAGAAAATCAGCTTTAAAATGTTATACAACAAAACATGTTATTGCTGGTATTTGAGTCAAGCTTGATAATGCATTTCAGGCTAAAATATTTCTTTGATTGTCACAGAAATATGTGGAGAGCCAAGTGTTTGCTTTCAGTGTGCAGAATATATTTGGTTGCATTTCATTACCAGAGGCTAATTGTCTGAGAAACAGTTTTCACATCCAGAATTCCTGATACGGTGAAAAAAAAAAGGGCTACTGGGAACCAAGAAGCCTTATGTTGCTGATTATTTAAGAGTGAAAGGATTAGTAGTGGCAGCGAGCATTTAGGCACTTTTTGAAAGAAATGTAGGTTAGTTCTTAGATTGATGTGGGTGCCCAGCAATCCTACCCAACGCTGAAGTTAAAGCACCACGTGTGTACTGGCTGTTTGTTTATAAATACCTCAATAGCCGTTTTCAGTAAAATATGGAAATTCCTTCATTCTGTAGCTGTTCTCTGTTAGATCATTAAGCATGTCAATACTGCTGAACAATCAAACGGGGGAAAAAAATGGTTTAATCTGCTTATGCTGGAGTGCTTATTTATTACAATCATTCATCAACAAGACCTGAAAAAAAAGGGGGTTGATTATATCCATTGGTTAAATACCGCGCGGTACACAAACGTGGCAAACACAAGAAAAAGATGGGCATCCTGCCTGATAAAGAATTACACTGGAAGTGAAAGGCTGACCTACAGTCAGCAAATGTTAATCATTTTTACACCAAAGTGAGTGTAACGTTTCTATAGGGAAATTACTTCAATCTGGTCAGTGCAAGGAGCAGTTTGTATAATCGGATTGCAAATAAGGTTTGATCACATTCCAGCTTAATCTACTCTCTGAGCACCATTTACAGCACTAAATCAAACACTGGGAAGCTGCAGGTGCTGCTTTACAGTCATTACACCCAAGGGGCAGGGACTTGGTAATAAACAGCAAATAAATTGAAGCACTGACTTGCCTGCTACGGGGCATTTCTAATTATCCTCTAGTTTAGCTGAAATTGTCATGCTCTCATCACAGCCTATTTTAACTGCTGCTGAATAAGTGTGACACTTTTAGACTGAATTAACTGAGAATATGAAGAAATGCCTTCTATTTTTTTTTCTAATGTTGGATCAGAAGTAACTTGCTAAGATCCAAGGAGGACATTCTGTTTTCATGTCCCCACACTGGAAGTAGAAACGTAACAACTGTAAGCCTCATATATTTTAATTATGGGCTGAAGACCTACCAAAATGAACAGCACATGTCATGATAGCTCACACATATTACCAAATAGGCTGATAAGTGGGGCTGTGGCCTCTCATGCTGTAGCTGATCCAGGATTGCTGGTGGTGGCGTTTCCCAGAAAAGTTGATCTTGAGAGAACAAACAGCGATTAACAAAGCAGCACAATGTTGTTGTGGTATACTTAATAAGTTTAAGGAGAAGGAGGAAGATAAGACCCCTAGCTTCTAAAAAAAAACCTGTTGTTTGGAAATGCACAGATAATTGCACTGATTAAAAGCCTCAAATATCTTAGCCATTTGTGATACCTCCAGATCCTCCCACCCAGGTTTCATTCTAGTTACTTGTCAACACAAGTAATATTCAGGAGGAATGTAGATATAAAAAGACATTTCTGCTGGGAAGTACGGGACTGTAGCAGCAAAGGTATGTAATACACCTTGATGAGAGGTGATGTGGCGATCATTTTCAGTACATTTAATAGCATGTGTGATATGCAGGTAGCCTGACAGCTGCAGTTACGGAGCTGCTGTATAGCTCAAACCCAAAACTAAAGAGCTTTCGGCAGGGGGGATACAACAGGGCTGATGCTAGGAAGCTTTCCAGCTTTTCCAGCTGGAAAGAAGCTAGCTGTAGCTAGCTAAGACATATATCTTTCTGTTTTAAAAACGTGTAATTGTGTAAGTTTTGAAACTGGATTGCAGTCCCAATTTGTGATCATATTTTTACCCAGATGCAATGCTTTTTATTAATATACTGTGAAATAATATTCATAACCTTTAGGTAAATTTTTCCCCCTAATATCTCTGGAATAGTATTTAACAGGTAATAATAATGAATACAATTGGATCACAGCTCTGCAAATATTCTTTTTCCACTTGCTAATGAATGAGACAATAGAATAATCCTTCAGTTCGCATCTTTTAGGACTTCAAACAATTAATAGCTTAAATGATTTAGTACAGGAAAATGTGTAACTGCCAGTTTTACAGATCTCAGTGGTTCACCGTTAGAGAGGGACTACGGAGGAGATAGCACTGCAGAGTGCAGCATCTGAGCTGCAAATCATCTCATATTGCTGACCTCAACTTCCAGGCTCCAAGGAGCAAATAAGGACTGCACAACTGCTGGGCCACAGTATTTATTTCAGCAGGGGGTAAATGGATCTTTTCTGCTGGATAAACTCAGTTGCAGCCTGGAATGATGGTGGATCAGGGCTGCTCTAGTGCTCACTGAAATACTGTTGGGGCTTCTAAATCAAACAGAGGAGCAGGGGATGGACTTCTCTGGAAGCATCTGCTTTGAGCTATTTTACAGGAAGACTAGACTCAAGCCCAGAAGATAAAAAAAAAAAGTTAAAGGCCCAGAAAGGTTGAGATCTCTGTCTCTGTTGAGTCCAGTCATTTTCCACCCACCAATCAGCTTCAAAACTGTGTATTTATTTGTAGATGTTATCACAGGGGCACAAAGTATTATCCCGCCCTTAATATTTTGTTTTTCCCCCCGAATAACTACCATTATTTCCAGTAGCCACAACTAGGACCACTCAACGTTAGCTGGCAACTTTATTTCATTTTTTTCTTATGGAAATGCAAAGAATGTTCCTTTGTTAAATGTTGATTCGGTATGGTATCTGCATTTAAAGTGCCTCCATGTTGTAGATGAGCTATGCTTTTCACATTATGTTCTTTCTTTTGGTTTTCAGGCAAATTAATTAACATGATACAGAAAAGGGAGAATACAAATGCTGAAGCCCTCACTTTAAGCCCTCATACTCTTTTGTTCTCCATTATTGCACCAAATTATTTAATTGGGTCTCTCTGATTGTGCACAGACACAGAAAAGAACACAGTCTATTGTGAGAAGCCCTACAACCATAATGCAGTATCAAATTCAATTCCCATCAAAAGTGCTTGCTGCTAAAAGCCTGTACTGTGGCTGCAGATTAATGAAGATCTGCATTGAGCAAAGTGGTGGTCGTAGAGACATTATTTTTCTCCAATAGAAGGCCTATTCTTGAAGAACAATAAAAGCATAGAAAAGCGTTAGTCTGCTTATGGATGGAAATAAATCAAAATGAATAAGAGGGTTGATGGAAATAGTCTGAAAGCAGTAGAGTGGAATTCTGAAAATACTGTTTTTGTTTTGTAAGGATTTTTTTTTCCCCATAGTCTCTGAAAAATGCTGCTTGATGGAGGCTCAAAAGCCTTGGAGTGAAGGACAAATTTGAAAAATCAGAAACTAATTGCAGAAAATCAGCATTTCACAAATGCAGTTTTTTCTGCAGAAATGTTACACAGAGTCCAGACTCAAAATAAGAAGAAAACGTAAAAAAGAAGGAAAATCAGTCATACTAACTAATACACAAATCTGATCCAAAGAACAACCAACAGCTCTGAAACAGCATTCTGTCACCTTCGAATGAACTCTTCTTTTTTCCTTTCCTTTTGCCATGATTTTGTACATGATTTTTCTTTTTTTTTCCTTCTTTCAGTGTCAAAATCAACTTTGTGCTTGTTTGTGTCAACTGTTAGGGCCAAATCCCAATGTGCTTACCAGCAATAAGAACATTACCACTGACTGTAGCTGGACGAGCATGTGAGCATAATACTAAGCAATTTCTTTTTAGAGCCACGTGCTTGCTCCACTCATATTTGCAGGTCGTATCATCTTGGCATTGCTCAGTGCTGGATCGGTTTGAAAAATGAGCAGAGTACCTGGGTAAAGCAAACAGGCCACGCTGCGATCAGTGACGCAAAGTCCGTCACTGTCAGGCTGCGCAGAGAGGAAGATATCCACACTTACATTACCTAAGGTCACCTACAGAGTGGAGATAGCCAGGCTAGGATGCTAAACAGGTTGAATCCCCTTTCTGGAAGTCTCTCCTCCTCCCCTTTGACCGCGTAAAAAACACACAGCATTTGGATTCCTGACTTAGGTGAACTGTTGGGTGCTTAAAATGAGGTCAGATTAATCTGAAAGGGAAATATCCACTTTAAACACTTAATCTCAGTCCTTGCTTGCACTCCCAGCATCCCAGCTGTATTTACAATCACAGGCGATGCAGAGACTGAGTGCCCAGTTTACTTTAGTTTACTCAGGAAGTGGTTCTACTTCTACACTGAAGATACAAGTTTAGAAATAAGAAATCCAGAAGCAGGTCCAGGACAATAGATGCTTTATTATCATCGAGATAGGCTACTTTTTACCAGGTCTTTCAGGCCCAAGTTACCCACAGACCTGAAACCCTTCTTTGAGAAGAACATGCATTCTTCAAAGAAGTCATTGGTGTGAAAGCCAGAGCAGTAACAAAACTTCTTTCCAGAGCTGGAGCAGCTAGTGGGTGATTCTGTGCATTGCCACGATTCAGAGGCCTACAGTGGCTTGTCCTCTGTGATAAACTACCTGATGTTGAAGGATACTGGCCTGTTATTCAATCCATTAATTTATTCAGGATAAAACAAAGCTAGTCCTAGACATTGAGTGAAAAGAGATACAGGTTCTTCTTAACTGGTATTCAAAAGTATGTCCTGAACCCACCTTAGAGTTTCAGCAGTCACGTAAGATTTACATTGCTGCTTGCTATGCATATATTGACAGTGGAAACAAAGTGGAGATGCACTTCTTAGTCTGTTTTACCCTGGATTAAGTCACATGAAGAAGCTTTGAATTATGCTTTAGAATAGTTTGACATTAGACTAGGCTCTGCTGTTTCTCATTATTCATTAGTATCTCTCAGTCTGAGCTCTATGTTGATGAGATCTTCCAGAACAGCTCCAAGGAGCTGTGTTCCTCTGGTGACACACATAGTTGTATTGGGTTGGCATGGCAAGGTTTTGATAGTGGGGGGGGGGCTACAGGGGTGGCTTCTATGAGAAGCTGCTAGAAGCTTCCCCCATGTTCGATAGAGCCAATGATGGCTGGCTCCAAGATGGACCCACCGCTGGCCGAGGCCGAGCCTGTCAGCAATGGCGATAGCACCTCTGGGATTACATATTTAAGAAGGGGGAAAAAAAAATAGTTGCTCTGCAACAGAAACTGCAGCTGCAGGGAGGAGTGAGAACATGTAAGAGAAACAACCCTGCAGACATCAAGGTCAGTCAAGAAGGAGGAGGAGGCTCCAGGTGCCAGAGCAGAGATTCCCCTGCAGTCCATGGTAAAGACCATGGTGAGGCAGGCTGTCCCTCTGCAGCCCATGGAAGTTAGTGGTGGAGCAGATGCCTACTTGCAGTCCATGGAGGACTCTAGGCTGGAGCAGATCGATGTGCCCAAAGGAGGCTGTGACCCTGTGGGAAGCCAGTGCTGGAGCAGAGTCCTGGCAGGACCTGTGACTCCAAACAGAGAGGAGCCCACACTGGAGAAGGTTTGCTGGCAGGACTTGTGAACCTGTGGGGGACCCACTCTGGAGCAGTTCATGAAGAACTGCAGCCCATGGGAAGGACTCATATTAGAGAAGTTTGTGGAGGACTGTCTCCTGTGAGAGGGACCCCCCACTGGAGCAGGGGAAATGTGTGAGGAGTCCTCCCCCTGAGGAGGAAGGAGCAGCAGAAACAATGTGTGATGAACTGACCACAACAGTCATTCCCCGTCCCCCTGCACCAGTTGAGGGGAGGAGGTAGAGAAAATTGAGAATAAAGTTAAGCCCGGGAAGCAGGGAGGGTGGGGGGAAGGTGCTCCTTTAAGATTTGGTTTTATTTCTCATTATCCTTCTCTGATTTGATCGATAATAAATCAAACTAATTTCCCTGAGTCGAGTCTGTTTTGCCCATGACAGTAATTGGTGAGTGATCTCCCTGTCCTTATCTAGACTCATGAGCCTTTTGTTATATTTTCTCTCCCCTGTCCAGCTGAGGGAGGGGAGTGATAGAGCAGCTTGGTGTGCACCTGGCATCCACGGTAGTGCAACTAAACTTAAAAAAATGGCTCAATTTTTGAAAAGTCTCAGTCCCAACACCCTGTACCCTCTTAGAAAAGCTACCCCTGTGCATCCAGACCTGACTGCTCTGATTTCTGGGGTTCTGTGAAGAGGAATCTAGCTTGAAGGCACCGTAGATGTTGAGCGAGTCCAAAGACAGGAATATAGAAATGGATGCCAGCGGCTGGGAATATAACATGGGAACAGTCTGGGTATGCGCAGCTGTAGCACTAGCGCGGATCTGTGCAGGATGTGGACCATAATTAGACGGCTTAAAATACCACATCATGTTTACATTGGTCTGGGTTTGTTGTGTGCAGTCTTATGATCTTTGCAGAGACTTAAGAGCTGCTTAATATTTATGTTGAATAAAAACTCCTGAAAATGTAAGAGGGTTAGCAATAGCACACGTGTTCTCTGGTGAAGGATTTGGTGGCTGTGAAATATATTGGGTATCCCACATTTCTGCAGGGGCTGGAGGAGATAGCACAGGACTAGAGACCCATGCTATTCCAGAGACACAGCTAGAGGCCAGCTGGGACACTTCTTGACACCCAAAATGACACTATTGGTTCTACATAACTGAGTGCCAGCTGCTTGTCAGTGCTGTATGATTAGCCTGTCCTGAGTCAGCCAAAGGGAGCCTTCCGGGGGGGGTTAGACCAGTTAAAACTGACAGGCTGAATGCATTTTGCAGCACAAACAACATAAAAAATTTGGTTTATTGTTCCATTCTTAGTTAGTTTACTCCTTTTGGTGGCTGATGATAGCAGTCTAGATGAAGTCTGAGTTTTAGGCAGCATCAATACTCACCATCCTCTCCATCATCACCCTCTCCTCACCATCCTCGCCACAGGTACCTGTGGTGAATCACACCCTGAGGTCCATGAGGCAAACCTTGTGGTTGGGAGGGGGATGTGCTGCACAGGTAGCGCTGCTCCTGGGTGTTCACCAGCACGTGCAGTGCAGACTCTGTAGCCCAAAATTGCTGGGGGCTAAGATGGTCCCAGGTGCTCGGAGATTGACTTATTCCCCCATGTCCAGAGGAAGGAACAGTGTTTTACTTCACCAAAGAGCTGCTTGGAAATGATCTAAAACAGCCTGAAATGGGGAAAGAAAGAGAGGAGCCACCCACTGTTGTTTCTTCCTAAGGTCACCAGGCTGCAGATTGCAATGATCCTCGTTTTTGGTATGATACCACTTCTCATTTTTCAGACTAGCTCCCCAGCACTGTTAGGTAAAAACTGACTTGAACAATGGTAGGTCTCATCCTACAAAACCTTATGGTTCTTTTAAATGAAACTATACAGGTTGCAAAACACTAGAAAGGAGATCATAAACTGCCACCCAGCCTGTGCCAGCAGAACGGGAAGCAGGTGTGGAGGTGGCTGGGTGATGCAAGGACAGGGCTCTATGGTACTGCCAGGGGGTGAGTCCCTGGTCTGAGCCCTGTTGCCTGCGGTAAGTACAAAGCACCTGCGCACTGGCTTTGTAGGGATGTGAGCAGCTGCAAGGGCTGACTATGGCTCCTCATGGCTGTGCTTCTGTCGACATCAGGTCACATGGAGTTTATAATCCCCACAAGCCATGTCAAACGAGTTAATTACTTTGGATGGCAGTATGCATGTGGTAACTGATTCTGTGTCTGACATTTAAATACTTCTGCTGAACCCTAACCCAAGACTAATAAAAGACCAAATGGAAGTTCTTTGCTCAGCTTTTTTGATCAGACAAGAAAGCAAGCTAAACAAAGTCAGACGAAAGTATATTGAGCTCAGACATAGCTCCCTCACCATCTCATTCACATCACAGACATTTGCTAGGAAATAGTGGTGTAAAATGACATTCATGGATTTATACACCTGCTTTTGTTCTAGCAAAATGAAGGTACAAGTGAAAATCCACCCCATACTGGGAGAGAACCTCTAGCCTTTTATGCAGCATAACTCATCTCTCCACACCAAGTACTTGAACATCGCATATCTGCTATCAAATTATCTTGCCATGAATTCTTCAGTAAGTCTTCTAAGTTGCAGGATTTGAGGGCTAGCAGCTAAAGTTTTTCATTGGACAATTCCTTTCCCAGACAAAACTTCCCTCAACAAATGCTGCAAGAACCTTGTGTCTGCACTGACTTCAAAACATCTGTCTCTGGCAACAAAGGCACTTTTGACATAGTCAGCTTTGCACTGTGTTATAACTTTCATATTACCCTTTGCACAGCCATTTTACTTCAGCTGCATGCTGTGTATCATTCATTTTGAGTTTACTTCATTCTCTGGATTCATAGCTGATGCTCTCTGGACCATAAAATTTCAGCTGCAAAACCAGAACATCTCATTATTTTTGAAATATCGAGCTTGTATCTTCTTGATAAATAATTCCTACTAGTATAATGTATCAGACTAAAACATATTTTCTGAGGCCAGTGAGGTTAAAGCGGCAATCTCACCTTTTTTAATTTTTTTGCCCTGAAGACAGTGATTTCCATATATAGAGTGACCCCGGTTTGTGTTGAACATGGAGAATGAGGATGAAGCATGAAACGACACATATTGCTGTCAGAGATTTGAAATGAGGCCTGCTAACCTGTAGGCAGCCTTACAGGACTAATCAGTCCCTCACATTACCAATGTATTCAGATTGCTGCATGCAGCAGCCAGCAATGGCCGGGGAAGTTTTCTTTTTTTTATCACTGCCATTGACAAACATTACATTTTAATGCGATTCTCCCCTTCCATCCACCGCCTAAAAAAAACCCAACCGAATCTTTTGACACCATATCTCTGAGACACTGGTCTCATCTGGTTTCCTTGATGCTTGAAGAGTGGGTGCGACTGTGTTGATTTGCTTTTGAATATACATTAGTCAGCAGTGCTTAAACAGATGATAACATTTTTTTACTTTTGTAGCTGACAACACAAACTCTTTTGAATTCATCTTGTTTCTTAAACTTTGCCTCTGAAGTTTATAGTAGCTCAAGACACCTGAGCTGAGTTTATTTGGACATGATGGAAGATGCGTGAGCAGGAATGAAAGCCAAAGCCTGTCTTTTGCTCGTGAGATTTTTCTGGTTTATAGTATTCTAAGCATCAGTAAAAGCCTTAGCAAAAGAGCCTCTTGAATCCATAAACTCCTGGCTTTCCCATTCAGAGCACACACCCAGAAAAGACTGGTTTTCCCATTTTGTAAGGCAGAAGTTTCAATGCTGATAAAATGTAATTTAAATACACTCTTTTAGATCACTGCTCTATTGAGTGCTGTTTCATCTACAGGCAGTGGTATTTCTTGTGTTCTTCGTATTGTGTGATGAGCCTCCATTTCAAGGTTTTGTGCAGGGAGATCAAAGCAGAAAAGGATAGAAAAAAACCCACTAAAAGTCATAGTGAGTAGTAGCCACCCAGTTTGCAAATCCCTTCAAGTGAAGATTACATTACCAGGCTTTTGGGGTGGAAAAAGGCATGGTAGGAACAGCTGGGCCAAGGGCACAGGCCATATTCCCCTCTAGTTCCAGTTCAAGCAGAAATCTACCTGGAAATGTACTGTACCACCTGGAGTGCCAGCCCCTCTCCTGGGATCCTACTACCCCTTCTGCAGCATTTCTGGTGGGCCTGGTATTCTTGAGGGTTGCTCACTGATACTGTTTTGGAGCTAACGGCAACACAGTGAAACATGCAGCAAGGACAAATAGTAGGCATCAGTGCTGAGGCCCTACACATCAGCTGCATGCTTAGAATCTCCAGTGTCAGTCCTCCTGCCTCAGCCTCCTTCCTCCCATTGCATCTTGTACACAGGTCCCTGAAGACATGGGTTTTGCTCCTGTTCAGATGCTAACCCTCCTCCTGAAGGAATAAAGCAGTGGTGCTCTCTGCCCCTATGTCTCAGCAGGTTTTCCTGACACTTTCTCTGTTTGTGATCCTTTGTAGGAGAGGAACAGTGGAGCTTGTGTTGGAGCTTGCATCACAACTTGCTATGTTTGGTTATGGGCTTGCTTTGAGGGTCAGCGTCATAAACAAAATAAAACACTAAGAAGAAAAATTCATGCCTTTAGTCTCCAGGATCCATAACTTTAAAGATTTTCTGGAGGATGTTTTGCAACCCTCATCCTCAGAGGGTACTGCTGCAGGGTGGCTGAGGATGAGATGATTCACCCTCCCTCCCCACCCTGGTCTATGCATTCGTTTCCCCTCCCTTCTTCTGGCACCAGCACTCATCCGAACCTCTAGCGAGCAAGTTCCAGGCACAAAACAAGCCAAAATTTAACTTGAGATTAAAAAAAAAATGAATTGAAACATAAAACTGTTGCAGAACCTGATCCTGAATGTACTCAGAAGCTCTTGGAGATCATAGAATCACAGAATACCAGGTCGGAAGGGACTCAAGTATCACCCGGTCCAACATTTCTTAGGAAAAGCATGGTCTAGATAAGATGGCCCAGAACCCTGGCCAGCTGAATGAGCATCCCACAAGTTCGGACACAACCTTATCTCATCCTGGAAAAAAGGGAGATGAGAAGGAGATGTGCTAGTCTGGAAGAGTAGTTCCCCAATTTGATGAGTCTGTAGTGCATCCTTCAGCATGGTGCAGAGGTGCTCAAGCCAGCTGCAGGAAAAGCACCTCTGGAAATGGCAGTGACAGTTACATCAGCACAGTGCCTTAGCCTGGTGAGCCCTGCTGAGGGAGATCAAGTCTATAACTCTAACCTGGCACCAGCTGGACAGCCAAGGTGACGCCAGGTCACCCTGAGGTGCTGCGTACCTGCTAGCCCTATGGGGACATGTTGGACACACTGGACACTTTGGATGGCACTGTTCATCTGTATGTGGGCAACTGCACTAAGCACTGAAGCTCCATTAGAGATTAGCTGCTGCCGACAGCCAGTCACCATGTGGATGCTTCACTGGATGCTCCTCAAACTCACTGCCTCAACCTGAAGAACAAACCCCCACCTTGTCATTATGTGTCATTTCTCAGTGCTTCATTCCCTCTCAGAAGGATTTACCTGGAGGCTCAATTTACCAAAAAACTCAAAAGCAGCTCTGGGGAAATGTCTACTCCTCATGAAACAGAAAAAGAAAAAGTTCCCACTGAGGTTTTACATGGGTGTTATTTTTCCCCTTGTGTAATGTATGCAGTTGAACTAATTTTTTTCTTTCCTTGAAATAAAAGAGCTTCAAAGGCAGTTTAAATAAATAAATAAGCTTGATGAAGTGATAGAATTTTTCTGGAGGAGAGATCATGAGCAAATTCATTTTAGAAAATTTTTTTTTCAAACCATGGCATCTTGCTTTTAAAAAGATGTTTGAAGTCTTTGAATTTGCCCCTTGGACCCATTTAAATCTAATTTCTAATCCCTTAGTCTCTGTAATCATATGAAACCTCTATTTTGGTATTATTATTTGAGTCCTAAGTATTTGCCAAATGCATACTATATCATCAAATATTTGTCATATAGTTGTGATTAAGATGTAGAACCATCAAAAGAGGTTGATAACAGTTTAAACAACTTGGGAGTAAATTAAGGGATTTAAAGGATTAGAAAACAGATAACATGTTAAATATGTACAGATTTTTTAACATGTTTTGTTGGTTTTTAAATACCTGCCATGAATAATGAAATACAGAAGGTGTTCTCGCATGTTATATTCACAATTTCCACTCTCCTGTATGTAAAAACAATTAAAAATCAGGTATCCCTCTCACCATTCAGCAGGGTATTTTACCTCCAAAATCAACCATTTAAACCTCTAATGAAGTTGACCTCTCTCCAGCGAGGCAGAAACCAAGCCCATATGCTCCTAGACCCTACAATCTGGGCTAGGGAGCCAAAAATGTCCTCTGCAGTGGGGACATTCATGTTCGTCCTCCTTTACATAAAGGCTCCAGGCATCAACTCCCCCTGGCTGTGTTGGCTGTTTTCTGTGCTGGGTGCTGTGGAGACTCTTCCCCGGAGCCAGAGAGGTGGAAAGGAGGAGAGTAGGATGGGGAGAAATGACCAGGTCTTGCCTGGGATGGCACCAGGCCATGACTCGGGCACATACTTGTTGTACCTGGGGGCTTGGCGATGCTTCTGGGGGCTGAGGGAGCCATTAAAAAGTAGATGGGGATTCATTCTGTGTCTTTCGTATGGGTTACTCTTTTGTCAAATTAGTGGGGGGTTATCTCAAAAACGGAGTTCAGGGCTGGGCCCTTGATTTATCTGAGAGGTCTAAAATTTTAAAAGCTCCTATAAAAGCTTCTTCCTGATGTTTTCATTTTATCCATGTGGAGAAATGGGTTTTCAAACACTGAGAGAGCTTCTCTCAGCCACGCAAATAAGGCAGTTCTTCTATCTAGTTCAGGCACTCAGCAGATTAACAGTTATTATTATATCTTTTAGTAGCAGCCATAATGTGAGGGATGCTATTGCAGAAAGACTGGGTGAACAGTTCTTATCCTAACATACATAGAGTCTAAAAAGACAAATAGAAATAACTGTGTGCAAAGGGTACCTCGTTTCAGCAAATGGTGGCTTAGCGCGTTGGCACAGACAAGAGGGTTTTTCTTGGATGACCAGGGTGAAGATCTCGGTGGAGCTGCTACCGTACCGTTGAACACAATCCAAGACAAGAGTTGAACAGTTTTGAACTTGGAAAGAAAGTTCTTGCCTGGCAGCAGCTGGGAAAGTGTAAGACCACACCTGAAATTGTGTGTTTATACCAGGTGCTGTTTTACAAGATGGGCATTGGAGCAGTAGAAACAGAGCAGAAAAGAGCAACAAGTATGAGAGGAGACCTCAGGTGTTTCAGCAGGGAAGGGAGGTTAGGAAAACAGACACCACATTAGTTGCAAAAAAGGAGGCAGACAAAAAGGACCAATGCATGAGTTGCTGAGGAGTGGTGAAAAGCTGGACACAGAGGATGTGAGAATGGAACAAAAAGCTGGAGAAAGAGAAGACAAAGTTTTCACAATGTTTCTGCACACTCTCTCCCTATAGAGGGTAATCAGTGTGAGGAACACAATAACCCACAATCATCAGGCAGCCCTGAATGTGTTTACAACACAATGGTTTGCTGCATTGGCAGGAGAAGCTGAAAAGCCTCTTGGAAACCCCCTTGTTAAAATTCTCCCACCAAAATGAGGGTTATATGACAGAGATAAAATAAAAAAGGCAAAGACACAAAATGCGTTTCAATTAACAAGGGACATAAAAGGCAACTAAAAGTTCTCCAACACAACAGAAATAAAGGGAGAATAAAGGGAAGTATAACACCCATAAGTAAAAGTCAAAGAAGAACAAATAAACGATGAGGCAGAATAGACTGAAGTGTTCAACATCTCATTTCCCATGGCCTTCTCTCCGCACTCCCCCCCGCCCCCAAAGGCAAATTTTGTCCAGTTATTTATCAAAATTAATTTTTAGGAGAAATCAAGAACTCCAGCCAGGATAATAAAACCAGGTTGCATTGCAGAATAAATCTGTTGGGGAAACAGTCAAGCTAAAGGGGACACAGTTCATGCTACAGCACCCAAAGGAATGATTTGTAGTCATCCACAAGGCAATACTGAGCTACCAACAGGACAAACCGTGGTACCTGCTGTTGGATGCGATGCTGACACTGAGCTGAGATTTTGGACTCCTAGGCTGGGCTCTGGTCTCCACACCAGGCAGACAGTTAGGTGGTGAAGTGCTGAGGTCTTTTATTAGACCTAGATTACTGCCCCTATTTTTGCTGCTAAATTAATTTTCTAGGTTTATGGTATAGTCACACAAACAAGTTACTGGGAGACAGGAGAAGGTGTAAACTTTGTGTAAGTCAGCTGCTCTTGCAGTAACTGCCAGTGCACCAGTTCTTACCATGGGATACATGTGGGAGAATTTCCTCCTTAGCAAGTAAATGAGGAGTAAACAGCCAGCTTCGAGAGGGAGAATTTACTGCGAGGAGAGGAGCAATTAAAGTGAACCAGCTTTGAGGCATATTCACACTTTATCTAGCCAGTCGTAACTAGGTCCCGTATCCATATCCTTAGCTCTAAGATGCAGAGAAATATATCTGAAGGACATATTTTTCGCTTTTGTGTTCAACAGGCTGTACTTCAGGACATGGTCTGTCAAAAGAGCCACATGGCTTAATTGGTCTCCCAAGGCTGTTTGCCTTCATTCCTTGATTATGGTTACAAGTGAGCATTCAACCGGTAACTCATTAATTACTTGATTAGGGCATCACAGCGACATGTTTCTGGCAGAAGGGAGTAGAAGATGTGAGAATACAGATGAAATCTTCTGGAGACCCTTGAGTGAAATACCAGAACCACACTGTGAATATGAAAAAGAGAAAAATAAGCACTGAGATCCATTTTGGAAATTGAGTCAAGACCAATAGACTTTGGAATGCATCCTAAGGAAGATGCATATGGCAGTGTGTTGGAGGACTTCTGCTCTGTATGCTTTGGACAAATCTGCCTTATTAAACTCACACAGCCCTTTCAGACTTTTGTAATCTGTTTCGGTTTTGTTTTTTCTTTTTTTCTGTGTTATGTCTGAAAACTAAGTAGAAGTCTTGCACTTTTGTTGTGATGCATCTTTGACAACCTGCTGTCAAAATCAGCCACCAAGAACTTTTACCGGCGGTAGACATTGGCACCATCAAGGTCTTTTGGAGCTCATCTGTGGGAGCAGTTTTTTTCTTCATGCGTCATTTCTAGCCAGAAGCAGGCAGCTAGTCATTGCAGCACCTTCTTCTACAAGAGGAGGCAAATGGCTCACGGAAGGGGCTGGAGAAGCAGAAAACTGCATGCTGCCACCCAGGATATCTGGGTTCAGGCAAATGAGGGTGCGGGAGCCTGGGGTGAGATGAGTGCCAAGGCTCCCATGGCAGCTGCTGGAGATCTGGTCAGAGGGGTTGAGGGAGCTCAGGGGGAAGCAGGCACCTATGTCCAGGCAGGGCAATAGCTCCCCAGGCTCTGCCAGCATAGGCACCCAGTTCCTGGGCAGACACCCCAGTGTGAACACCTTGCTCGGGAGATAAATTCCATTCCTCCAGCTATGGTGAGCTGCGCCCAGTCCCAAGTCATGCTCCAGCACAGCCCCTTTCGGCATCCCTCACAGTGCAAATTTCTCTCTTCTCACCCTGCTAGAGTCAGTGGGAGCCTTTCTGTTGATTTCAGCAGATGAGGAAACAGGACTTGAAAGGGCAAACCTGCCACCAAAGCCCCCATGCTGGCCAGTGTGGAACAATTTGGAAGGGTGCCACTTGCTGGAGCAATGCCCCCTAGGTGAACTGTGGTCTGTGGGCTTTCTGTGGCCCCAACCAATATTGCCATGCTTCCCAAATATTACACTCTGTCCTGATCAGATTTGTTGGTTACTGCTCTCTTATTTAGTTATCCCTTTGTAAAAAAAAAGATGCCTGTAAATTTAGGTGAAGCTGGTGACAACAACCTTTTGCATGATGTGGGGAAAAAACCTGCACCAGCCCCTGGTCATCTACCTGGGTAGTTTGTTTTATTGGATTTTGTGATATTGAGATGTTTTGGCAACTGTTGGCCTGTCAGATTGAGAGGTCACTCACCAGCTTCCATCAGAGATTTAAAGGCACTGCAAGGAAACTCCTTGTGTCAATTTGACTCAATTTGCAAACTAATGAGTTAAGCCCTCCCAATGTGTTTAGGGTCAGCTCAGATCTATTTGGGAAATGTTTGACTATTAGCATTTAAAGCTTCAGATCTGCCAAGCCCCATTTCCCCCTCCTGCTCCCCAGCCCTCTCCAGGTTGCTCCCTCCTTTAATTTCCCTGCAGGTTTTAGAAAGGATGCATTAAATTAAAATCACTAGCTGTTTTGTGAGCAGTCTTTTGTGACCAGTAATGAATGTAATGAGTGAAAAAGGATAGGGAAAACAGGATGATTAAATGATGCTGGGCTGTTTTTCACCCAGCAGTTTGCAATGTGACACAAATGGACAATTGGGGCTTTTCTTTTCCCATTAATTTGTATCTGTGTTTGCACTTGTCACATAAAAAACAGACTATTTACTAAAACATGAGGTAGGTAACAGATGCCACCTCCTTTAGAGCTGAACCTGATTGACCTTATGTCTGATAGTACAGTTGCGCAATGTTATTTTGGATTTTCTCGATGTTGGACGCAGCCCCAAGCACTATGATAGCTAGACTTTATTCTCATGTGCCTTTAGAAAGGTTGGTATCTTGCCTTGTGTGCTTATTGTGTTTTATAATAATACAGCAGTCATTTTGAAACATTTTTCCTACCAGCATTGAAATGTAGTCAGGATTCAGAATTTTTTCAAACTGCAGGTGGAACTAAGAGCTTTTCTTCCTAAGATGCATGTTGGGATTTTTCCATGATAGATACTAATCAAAAGCTTTAGCAATTAATCATTTTCTGAGCCAAGGTGCACTCTGAATGTGTGTGCATGTGTGTGTGCATGCGTGCGTGCGTGTGTAGATTAAACCAACTATCTGGATCTGAAATCCTCAGATATCTGTGTTCGTTAGACTGTTTTGGGATCATCCTGAGAAACAATTTCTGGCTACTCTGAATCCTGCAATGAATCCTACAAAACAGCCCACAGCATGGGAACTGCCCAGATTCAGCACTCTAGCTAAAGCAAAGCCCATACAACTCTATGTACACAATTTAAAAATGAGGTGCTGTTGTATCTTGGTAGGATTTGCACTGAGGATTTAGGCAGGAGTGGATCTAGAGTTCTTGGAAAGTACTATGTGATACAGTCCAGCCTGAGCTCTTGGAAATGAACATCATAATGTCTAAATTAAATTGTATAAAATTGAGTCTATGGGAGCAGGGGCATGCTCTGCTCAATGTTTCACTAAATGTATATTTGTAATGGGTGCACTTGTCACTCCTAGGGACCTAACAGGAGGCAGAATCAAGGACTGGTCTGGCTGAAGCAATCTACAGTCAAGGTCAAAATCCATACAGAGAGCCTTTGCAATAATTCTCAGGGGTACAAAAACCAGTGGTATTTAGTTCAGAACTAGCAGAAATAAACTGAAGCTGGACAGAGTGTAATGGATTTCAAAAATGAACCTAGATCCACAAAGAAATCAGATCATTTTAACATGATTTTTTTATGGCTGCTGCTGAAATGACAGGTCCTGTCACTCCAACAGGGCTCTAACGAGAGCCATCATTGCCAGAGAGAAGTGACACATGCAGTCAGCCACAATACTTCAGCAACAGGCAAACTTATCCTACTATTAAGTAAACTCTTCATCCAATTTCCATTTCAATTTTATAGCTGCTTCTGACACAAGTCATTAAAATGCACAAGTTAGCTTTGCAATTATTCATTCAAATAACACTTAAAGTCATAAGGGATATTCTTGCTCTTGAACCTGCAGAACTGCCATCCACACCTCACTGAAATGCTCCTTGAAAAATACACTGATGAGAAAGTGGCCTTTCCATCCTGATTCGCCTCCGCTTAAAGATCTGTTTCTGTTCACAGGAGGAAAATGAACTCTCATGCAAATAAGGCAACAACGGTAAATACTTTTTGTTTTGTTTTTATTGAATGGGAAAACAAACTTTAATTTGAATACTAAACCATCCAGAATATCTAGCTGAAAACATGTTTTTATTATTTACATTCCTAGGTTTGGCTTGTTATGCTCCTGGCATATCTATTCATATCTCTTGCAATATTTTTTCATTTCATATATTAATATTTAATATTCTTTATTCATTGTTCAACCTTAATGGTTGTCTAATTTCTGTTTTTCATCCACAGAGAAGCTATTAATTTATGAGCATATAGGGCAGTAAGTAATAATTTGCATGAATGCCTTGAGCAGATATGCTTCCATAGGCCTCCCATAGCATAGACTTTGGGAAGGGTGATACCATCTATTGGCCAAGCTTCAATGAACACTCTCTACAAGAAGAGGAAGAAAAAAAGTTTTTTAATCCATAAAGAAGTCTACTAAGTGAAAAATCAAGAGAGATGACAGGAACTGGATTGTTCCTAGGGTTTCTTTGGCTTTTTTCCCCTTTATTAATGTGTTAAATATATTCCTGTGGTTTAGAAAGCATCAGAGAAACTGAAGTTTTCTGTACATCTTCAGGATTTACAATGAGCATTAAAAAAGATTCTCAAAGACTGACTGGCCTGCAGGGACATCCGCACTCCTGGTGTTCCCAGACACAGTCTGGGACTCTCTTTTCAGATGGTCAGTGATAATTTACACTCTGTGGTAAGACTAACTTCTGAGTCCTTCTTCCACAGGCAGATGTCAATGTAAAGCACTAATAATGTTTACCATATATTACTGTCCCCAAAAGACGCAAATGAAGCAAATAATGGAGTTTATTTTGCAGTCTGTTGAGTATGGGGTGAAGAAAAAACATTGTTGGTTAAGTGCATGCCTTCTGTCTTCACATACAGCTCATTAGAGCATGTGCAAATGTTTGCTCTAAATAACTTCATGAATACAAAACACTTCTGATGGGAGACCTTTCTACTGGACGGTAGACTAAAGGGAATTTTTAAATTTTTGCAGGCACACATCAGCAGTGTCTGCTATGTGAAAGTGTTGAAACTTTGACTTCAACTTGTTTAAGCCATCAAGTTCTGATTTATTTTTTTTCAGAGCTTTCCTGTATTACAATTTGACATTAAAAAATTGAATGGGACATTAGCAGAGGTTTAAATAAATTGTTACAATATTTTTAAAAAGCCTTATTTTTTTTTCAATTGGCACATGTGTAATAATATCTTCATGACTTGATATTGCAGGGTGATCAAAGCACAATTCAAAAGGCTGGACCTGCTTTTGAAAAGAAAAGCCTGTATTTTGACGAAGTTTTTCTGGAAAGTTGAAGCTCTCTATTTAGTGTAGGTACAACTGAGTAGAGCCCTGCAACCACCAAAGACCACTCAACACAATGCAGGGATAGAAGAGGAAGAAAATGCCTGGTGGCTGAGAGGTATCCTCCAAGGGTTGTTCCAGTGCATTTTCCCATAATATTGTATTTAAGCAAAGGAGTTGATCTGTGCATTTCTCCTTACCTTTTAAAAGTAGAGAAAGAGTCCCGTCCACCAAGCAGAAGTGACTGCAGAATCTCCTGCAAAACATCTTCTTTGCCAACAGACATTTCCAGACCCTTCATTTAAAGACATTTTCTCATACGGCTGGACTCCATGTTTTATGTGGACTTCAGAAAAATAAAGCAACGATGCACGTGCATTTAATTTTGGCTTGGTTTGCTGCAAGAGTGCATTCAGGCAGAAATACATGCATCTTTTTCTTCAGTCATCTACTGTTCATATGTAGTGATAATGACTATTCACTTAGACTCAATGACCTAACAGTCTAGTTGTGTGTACGGGAGTAACAAAGCAGAGCCCAGATCAGGCAGCGCTCACCACCCGGGATGTGACCCCAGCTTTCCTACCCAAACAAGCAGCTGTTTGTGCCTGAGGTGTAGATCTACAGGGTAGAGTCGTGAGGGTGATAAAGGAGCTTTTGGGGTGCTGTTTGCTTGATCTGTCCCAGATCGCTGTATTAGCACAAGTTATGTGCTAGGTGTACCCTGTTGTCCCCACTTGAGATAAAGATGTATAGAGAGCAAGACTCGTGCTCTTTCTTATTATCTCTTTCCCTCTCTAACAAGATGATTAACTTCCTTTCATGAACCTTTTAACCTGATTTTCCTCGTACTTGTGCACTGGGAGAGTGTAGAAGTCCAGAAGTAGAGGCTTGATTCAGCTGTTTAAGCAGTTCTGCCTGGTGTCTCAACTGGGTTGAGAGAGGGTTCACCATTTTCAAAAGGTATGGCACTGCTGATTTTGACATTTTGCCTGACTGGAAGTCTATTAACTAAATGATACCTATCTTAAAAAAAAAAATAAATTCATCCTCCATGTTAAAGACATTTATTTTTTTTTTCCTTATTGTTTGAATTGTAAAAAAGGAGCACATGGTAGAAAATGAAGATGAAGAAAAAACTTCAAATGAAAATTTATCTTCATAGTCATTTTCTATTCAATTTCCATGGCTGAAGAACTGAAACTCTAATATTAAAGTTCTAAATTAAGCTGTGTATATCAGTGTACTAATAGTACTTGGTAGCATGTATAATAATCTGTCACATTGCTTTTCCAACTAATCATTAATGAATTAATGAAAGGGTTTCACTGGTTTTGTACTGTGTAACATAATGAGATATACAGTATTTAAGGCTTTCAAAGATTTAGGACTCTATTAATGAAAAATAATTATTATCCTACAAGAGTAATTAAGTATAATTTGCACGGAACTAACATTTTCTAATCCGTAAACATTAGCGGTGTCAACAGTTCCTCACAGAGCTGTTAACTGCTCTGCAGTATTTTTTAGAGGAAGATGAATGGGCTAATGTGCTGGCAAAGAAGGATGCAGTTCAGAAAACTGGTAATGGCATCTAGGCAGAAGGCCTCTGGGCAGATCTGGAGAGGCACATTTGTGCCTGCAGATGCCTATCTACACCTTTAGGTGCCTAAACACCTCATGTCCTTGGATTTAGGCAAAACACAAAAAGAGGGCGATGCACATGCCAGGAGTGGTTTGCAAGGTGAAAACCGAAGCTGCCTTTTGCACTTGTATTGATCCTGGGGACTCGGTAGAGCCTTTTCTCGTGCTGTAAAGGGCTATCCAAGGGCAGCGCTAAGGGCAAGTGCTGAAATGGGATCGATTTACCAGGACTTAACAAACTGTGTTAAGCGATCTGCTCTTGCTGAGGTTTTCCCAGGAATCCCTACCTTGTGCCTCCTGCAGGCTGAGAGCATGTCCCATGTCATTTATGGTGCCTTGCTTGAAAGGCAGCAAATGGTTAAACTGTGCTAAGTTGTTGGTGTTTGTGTACTAGTTAACACCAGGTTACAAGGAGTAGAAACCAGAATTTTGTCTCTGTTTCAATACACCCAAGAGTCATCCACTCCATATCGCTGCTTTTCAGGACGGGCATGCTAAACAAACATCGGTTTTGCCTCTGTCTCTTGCACTGAACCCACCTGCAGAGTCACAAATGGCACCCACAGTCATGAACGATACCCACAGATTGTGTTTGCAGGGCTCCTCTTTGGCCTAGCAGAGAGTAGATGGCATAAACTACCAGCAGCTGGAGTTTTTTGCTTTTTCTGTATGTCTGGGTGACAAAGAAGAGCAAATCTTACTTCTGCCAGTTACTCTCTTGGCTAGAATATTAGTGGTCTGTTTTGTGGACAGGAAAGTGTAGAAACAGTGAACTACTCAGTCCTTAAAAACATACTCTATCCCCTTCTTTGTCTTGCAATTTTAAAGACCTAACATTTATGAACGTTACCATAGACAAGCTTGAGTTTATAAATCAGGAATGAAAGAAAATGTATCAATGAGTGGCAAGAAGATAGAGAGTGTCTCTAGAGTTAGGGAACTTACAGGTTATGTAAATTGGGTCCTGCTCTAGCTGCGCTCCATGTTTGCCCTGCAACCTTGGGCAAAACCATACTCTCTAAGCCTACAGAGACCAATATACTTTAAATTGCATTACCAGCAGTTGAATGCTTGACTTTACACTATAAGGCTGGTTTAGCATTTTGGAGATTTGTGTGCAGTTTTGAGGGCATCGCTGATTTATAACCATGTGAATTACTGCAAAGAGTATTTGCAAAGGTCAAATTAATAACTGACAGGGAGGCTACTGGAACAGAAGACTGAATAGAATTCGTGATTTTATAATCTTGTGATATGTTAATTTTATGTCTTTTATCTATGTACATTTTATTAACAGACAACACTATGTTTGCCCCACCACTTCTTCAATGAGAAGTGTATGATGAGGGAAGAAGGCTATAGGAGGTTTGAAGGCTGATTTTAATTTCTTAGATATAATTTAAGGTGGATTAGAAAACAACCTGTGAATAGATTTTCCCTGAACATTCAAAGTAAGTTTTGCAGCCTCAGAGTGAAGATCTTAAATAATCTAATAAGTAGAAGGAACAGGAATAAACAATTTAACCAGTTTTAAGATGGACTTAAATGATACGGTCTCTCTTCCTCAGTCTCCTGGGCTTTTTTGATGACCTATATCCCCCTTTTACAGCTTGTCAGTATTATGTTTGCTTAACCTCATTCCCCACATCCATCAGGGCCCTCACACAAGCTGCACACAGGAAAGAATATTTACCTGCTGTCCTCCACTGGCTTCCTACATTGTGCTGATAATCTGGGATCCTTCCAGCACCTTTTGTCATCACTTCTAGGATGCTGTTCCTTCCTCCCTGCTCAGCTACCTCCTGCCCTCCTTATCAGTCAGAAAGTCAATTTGTGTGTATAAACTGATATAGTAAAAAGGTTGCTCTCCGTTTTCTGGAACAAATTTTTTCATACATTTTAATCAATGTCTACTTTAATCCTCTTAAAAAAAATACCTGCTATTCTGTATAAGGGGAACAAAACAAAACAGGAAATAAGTAGTCTTTAGCAACTAAATCTTTTACATATCCATATATGTGATTGGCCAGATAATCACAAAGATCTTTCAAAAAACATTCTAAAATTTCAAAGCACAAAGAATAAAAATGTGAACTCCCTGAAGTTTTGTGTGTTTCATCCTCTATCTTTAAATGATCTTTAAACAAACTTTGCAGAAAAGAAAAAATCTCTTCTGGAAACAGATGCAATTTATATCAGTTAAGGGCCTTTATTCCAGAGTGTCTGAGTGGGGAAGTCCAGATGCAGCCAATGAATATTTAGCTGTAGCTTTCACTATATTATAGCTGTGGCCCTTGCAAAACATGCGGTTACTATCTGATAGACAGGAAATATTTCCATGTCATAGGCGCTCTTCTTAGAAACTTTGTGTCATACAAATGTATAGCGAACCATAAATTTGCTGATATGTATTTTATAACATAAACTTAAATTTTAAACTTGTTCATCAACATTAACTGACACTGTTGTTTTAATTTTCCACTTTCTAGGTGCAGGTAAAAGCAGACACTGAAGATAATAATGGGAAATTTCCTGCGCATCTCATCTGTCTCCCAACCTCTGCCTCCCAACCTCTGCTTCAACTTATTCACATCGGCACGAACTCAGAGGTACTGTGAGACCAGCAGAAGGGCTGTCACTGTTTTGCGCAGCTGGAGAGACCAGCACACTATGTACCTTCAGGGGCACAGTTTGACTCCCTAAGGTGGAGAAGTTGGAGGCAGATGTGAGTGCACACATCTGTAATGGTGAGCAGGATCGATGAGAGCATTAATTCCCCCAGTTGTTTAATGCAGTGGACATGTTTCTCTAGAGACCTGAGTTCAAATTCAATTTAGATGACAAGTCAAAATTATGGTGGTAATTTTTTTTCCTCCCAAGGAGATATCTATCTGCCTCCAGCCACCATGACATAATTGGCAATATCTTCTCAGGACAAATAAGGTCTGAGATTGATAAGGACTGCTAGGTTCTGAACCTTGAACCAGGGCTGCCTCTACCATTCCTTACTCCAACTGGTACTGCTAGTTCCATATGAGCATGAAATTCATATACAATACCTCAAAATAATGGATTCATTAAAAACAGGCATAGTATCTGCTGGAGGGGTTCAAACCTGCGTCCACATTGATGACAGGAATTCTTCTGTTGGTTTTAAAAGCGATCTGGAGATCCAATGATGGTTACATTTAAGCCAGCCATTTTCCAAACCAACCTACCAGCTTTTAGGGTCTCCACATTTTACCTGCTGAAACATGTAGGAGCACACTCCTGACCTTGGTTCCCCAGTCATCTGCTCTGGGGATTTGAAGAAACATTTGGACGTAAACTTGCATGTAGTTTGAACACATGACTTTCATTTTGGTGGGCCCCAGGGCAAAGGGAGGTGAAGAGGTGACCGTTTGCATGGCTCCTTCTGCATGCAGGACTCCTCCAGGATGTACACCCAGCTCTGAAACCAGTACCACCTCTCTTCTCGGAGGCCACTTCGCTGTTTTCTATTTGGGAATGAATATGGCACTGATGCTCTAAAAAATTTCGAACATGATGTTGAAGTCCTTTTTATCATGCCCTGTTATTGAGATGCTGAACATTTCCTACAACAAGAAAGCTGCTAAAGCAAACAACAAAGGAGTTTGAGCTCACCTCATGCTGCAGAATTTTCCATTCTTTTAACAGATAGGATGAATACTCATCCTCCTGATACTCAGCCCATATCCCAGGTGCAATTGTGGCTCTGCTTATCATTACTGTACCAACACTCAATGTCAACCTCCACAAGGGTGGAGCCATGCAGGGAGGGGAGAAAGTTTACCTCCTCGAGTTTCACACTTTTGACACTACCTGTTAAAAAACATGTTTTATTCGCTATTCACATGTGAAGGTACTTTCAAAGGAGTCTTAGCATATACCAGCAACAAAATTTAATCTTCATCATGCAGCTCCCCCTCTAAATGAAGGACTATGTCATTGCTGGGTTCAAGAATATTAAAAGATGTGAATTCTTAGCTCTAAGTGAAAAGGACACTTCCCACCTAGTCTCTGTTTCAACGTACAAGGGTTGTGTTTAGCGATTCAGTAAGACCACCTTGACATTTAAACATATGTCACTCACTTCAAAAATGTTTCTAGCCCTCCACCATCCTCAACCCCCTGGCCTCTATGAAAAGGAAACTGAGCCTTTTAAGGGCATCTGTCAAATGTCAGGCAAGCGTGCATAATCTGCAGTGTGCTCCCAGGGTAACTGCTGAATAGTTGCTGCTAAACCCTTCTGAAACTAAGGAAAAAGCTAGACCTGATAAAATGAAGTAGAAAACAGGAAGGACTTTTAAAAACAATTTGTTAGTACAAATGCAGGGACCTCCACTTTGAAGCGTGTGAGTCTGTCGCTAGTGGCAGCAGACTACCACAGCATGCATTCATGACACCAGCTGTCATAATTAATTTCTTGGCAATCATTGCTGGGAAGAGAAAGTTACAAAGAATTAAGCTAGCACAAAGTATCCACCACTAGAGGAGGGGAAAAATCATGTCGTGAAGCCTTTGGGAAGACCCAAATTAAGCTTGGCTCTCTATGTCCTGTAGCTTATTAACCTTAAACTATGAAATACTTGAGAGAATGAAGATAGAGTGTGAACAGAACAACTGCAAGACTTTCCTCTGTATTGAAATGAAGTGATTATGTGTATCACTGTAGCACATAAATGACAGAGATGTTGAGAAACTCAGCATTTCCAAGATAATAAAATAAATGGGCAGAGGAAGTTTTCCTTAGCTCATAATGATTTATAAGGCAAACTAGTAGCCTTCTAATCTATTATTCTTGGTAACAGTTCCTTTCCCACCCAAAGATGTGTTTTTATATATGCAACATATCCAGTAATATCCAGTCAGAAGCTGAATGATTTATCTCGTGGTCTGCAAATTACATTAACAACATAATTAATAACTTAGAAATAAAAACTGTGTATGTCAGAGCAGTATGTCATGTAATCAATGGCAACAAATCATTTCCTCTGGTGTTTAATGATTCTTTCAAGAGGGTGAATCTATAAAAACAGAAGAGTCAATCAATGAGGAGGTTGCATACATTGTCTGTCCTATTTGCAGACTTGAAAACTAAGGTTGCCTTTATTGTTTAAATTTTAACTATTGGAAATCAATCTGGTAACATAAACAGAAAGGAAAAAAAAAGTATTAATGGCAAAAAAAAGTTGGTATCTGTAAAATCTAGTCAGAATTGCCAGCTTCCCAGGTATTGCTAAATGCTGATCACATAAAACATTTATGAAACCATTATTGCTTGCACAAAAGCACAAATGTGGGCAGTACATTGAAAAATTATCTTTTGAAAAGGGAGTGATCTTCGTCCAAACTATAATGTACAACTTGGATGGGTCTTGCAAAATCAATGAGCTTTCCTGACAACCCTAGTTCATTTCCAATGCCTTCTGCTGAAAGCATTAGTCAAATCCCAACTCATTCATTCTCAGGAGCAAAATAAGGTAACACATTTGTGCAGGGCATAGGCTCTCCTTCATTGACTAACTCTGGGTGAGTATTTGCTCAACTTGTTTCCGTAGGAAGGTTATCTGAATACAGGGGAAAAAGCTCTAATATAGCAACTGCTCTAGACTGCCAGGTTCCTCCTTGGTTTTTGGCAACACACTTTTCCACTTGCACTGACTCATTTCAGGTGAACACCCTCATTCAGAAGACAGGGCTGTAATTCAGGAAATGCTTTCATGTTGTTATGACAGACAGATTTTTTTATTCATTTTTCACTCTAAGATGGAAAGAATGACTGCCTTCTGTGTAGCTCGGAGGCACTCAGAAGCTTTAAAAAAAAAAGAGAGAATTAATAAGGACTTCATGCCTTTTCTATGCTATCTATCTCAAAAAATCAGCTTTTAGCTACAGGGCCCAAGAGGACAGCAGAACCTGGAGTTCCAGATCCACAAAAGCACTGAAGTACATGTGGGTGGGATTCATCTTTCCAAACCTTAGATAGGTGTCTACAGTGTCCACTTCTGGGCTGATTATCCCACTCTTTACTAGTAGGGGCAAGAAATAAGTGCTTGCAGGGTGCACTTCAACAGATGGATGTCAGAGGTGAACATGAGGATGAAGTAAGTAGTCTCTTCCAATTGACTCTAAAGAGTGGCCACTTCAAGTGGAGAAGTCTATCTTCAAGCTGTCTATGGGTGTTCACTCCAGCACCTCTTGTTTGCCAGGAGCTTTGCAGTCCTAAATACCTTTGTGAATCTGCCCCATAATACCTCAGAGAAGAGCAGGTATGATGGACTTCCCTTGTTATGCTGATCAGGAGGGCAATCTGCAATGCTCTCCTATGATGCACAGAGAACAAAGTTCAGCCTCCACCTACTCCCAGCCCCACCCTGTCCCCTGCCTCCCTGCTTGCTTCTGGCCATGGAGGGTATTATAGCTTGAACAGCTACAGAGCAATAATTACTATTTGTGTGCATTCTTTTCATTGCTATATTTTTTAGAAGCTACTCTTGATCTTGTTCAAAGCATGACGCATGGAGGATAACAACTCCTGGGACAAACAAATGGCACTCTTTAACAGTATAAGCCTCATTTTCCAGTTGTATTTGCATGTATTTGTATGCTTCCCAAGGCAAAGCTGGAAACCAGCTTTAGCTGGACTGTGATGAGGTTGGAGGGAGGGATTGAGGGAGGGAGGGAAGGAGAACAATAAGATTTTAGGTACCTAGAACAGGGAGCACATGGCTAGACAAGAATAACCCATGTACACCAAAAGCCAGAGACAGCTAAGGATCAGTTACACATTGAGCCTCTAATGATCTGCTTACATCAAAAGCCCTTTCAAGGCACAGCAATATACCTGCCCTGCAAAGACTCCTGAGCTATGGGATAATGTAATCATCCATACAATATCCTTGCCCTTTTGTGAGTAGTTTAAGCAAAGAAAAGCAGCCGCTTTGACTCTAGTATTAAGCCTCATCTTGAACAATAACTAGGAACAATAATGCCACCTTATTTGCTAAAATGTGCCATGAGCGTCTGTACGCAGAATGACTCTACCTGGAATATTTGGACATTCCTTGCACAGTTTCAGGATCTTTTTAAAATTTTTTATTTCTGGTACTCGTTGTATAGTTGTGTGTGAGCTGAAGAGTAATTCTCAAATTGGTTGAATTCATCTTATTTGTTTCATGAGCAGGTATTTAGATGAGCTTTGTCTCCCTAAACCTCTTAATATAAAGAGTAAACTAGATTGCCTGTGAGTGTATTGACTGTGTTAAGAATGCTGGATTGTATTGCAAAGGAGTTCAGGCCTGTAATGTTATCACTCAGCAGGAATGGATCCCATCAGAAGGCACATGGCGTGCCATGACGTAGCCAGTCTTAGACCACAAAAGCAGACTTTTCTCTGTGAATTAGACAAACCACACAAAAGGCAACAATAGCTAGCATAAACACTATTTAATACTATTCACAGGCTATTGAAGAGATGGGCGTTGACTAAGAATTGCAGCAAAGCCAGTACATTGTTGTCAGATGAAAGGACGCCTAATGAACAGGAAGCATCATTTGAGCAGGCTGACAGTAACCATATAACTGCAGGATTGTGGGACTGGCATTTACCCCATGGGTCTTTACAGTCAAAAAAATAAAGAGAAATTAAAGCATAAGGAATCCTTTTTTGTAGGCACTTAAAGCCCATAAAGCAACACAAGAAAGTGTACAATTGTCTTTTCATGATTTGGCTGTGCTTCAGCTAATCATAAAAAGAACTTTTGGGGTGCAGTAACTATAGGTTCTATGTCATAAAATAAACGCTTCAAACAATAGAAGATTTGAATATTTGCAAATCGTCCCAATTGAAATAAGAGCTACATTTTTTTTCCTCAGCTATCTCAAACTAGATTCTAGCAACGGCTCCTTTAGTAATGTCATGATGATAAACACTTTTGTACTTGCCCCAACAGCCAGGCTAGATAAATGCTCTTGCAATGGTCCTACTTTATTTGCTAATGTGTAACAGTAGAAGGAACCTAATGAAATAGATTCCCTTCAGATACCATTATTTCAACTATGCTCTCCCATCCCCATGATCACACACAGAAAATAGCTTCAAATTGTTCCTGCTTTGTGTTTTTAACCTTTTAAATCGTGCACTTAAGATGCAAAGAAGATGCTAAAACTCCTTACTGTCTAGACATCGGCTGAGACAGAAGAGACTCAAGTTCTTAGAGAACAGAGGTCCAAGAGTCGAATTTTGTTAGTGAGAGTTTTTCTGAGTAAGACTGAAAGTATTTTAGGACTGGCATGTTCCAAAATGTTCTTTGGGAAACTGAATCCGGAATAGTGTCCACAGAAAGACCTCCAGGCCACTTAGGCCTGTTATTTGGCAAAAGGCTGTGATGAATACCATTGTGGCCAGGAAAAGGATATTATTATATTCTGAAACTGAAGAACTTGCTCTATGCTGGTTGCCACTGCCTGAGCAGGGACAGTGGAGTTATATATATATATATGTATACACACATATATATGTATATACATATATACGGAACAGATCAGCTCCTGCACTCTTGATTTCTCAGCACCCTGTCCCAGTAATACAGCAACCGGTGCGCATGAGGGGCTGCAGGGAGTATGGATATGCTTACTCCCACTTTTGGACACTTCAACCACAGAAAGACCCAAACCAACATTTTTGGCACTGACACTGTGAGTAGGAGGGAAAGCAAGTTTCGAATAACAAAGAAGTATATGCTGTATCATGATTTAGCCCCCTTCTCCACTAACCCCTATCAGTTCTTTCAATAGTTGCACTGTAATACACTGACAGAAAAGAAAGAGAAAGCAGGTGTCGAGGGAATGAAAACCTAAGATCTTTTTCCACATGAAACAGCTGTGAAAAGGCAATCCATGTTGAACTGTGTTTCAGAGGGTTCCATCTAAATTGCCCCCTTAAGGATTTCATTTTCTTTACAAAAATTCAACTACTTGGGAATTAGTTCTACATTAAAAATTCTCTGAATGAACAAATGAGGGATCCAGCCAGCTCCTGACTCACTATCAGCCCAATTTACCTCGCCCACACAAACCTTTTGATATGTTCTGAATTAGAGCATTGGTTATGCAGTTGACTTTATACGCTGTTTATTAACTGGCAGAAGGAGACCAAAAGAAACACCCAGATTATAGCATGCTGTGCCATTACACTGTTTTTAAACATCGCTTTTATGTTTATATAAATATATTTAAACATGCATTAAAATAGAGAAGATGGTTTTCACCAATAGAGTTGGAGTGACTGATCCATCTAGTTCCATAAATATGTAAAATATGATTATAAAAATTCATTGAGCTTGAGCTGGTAAGTTGGTGAGTTAACGTTTAAGAGTACACAGATAAGATTTTCTGAGCAGCACAAACCGAGTAGGATGTGTGTGAGGGTGATCGAATGAATAGCTGATTTCAGCTTTAACCACCGAGTGAGTAGTGTAGTTTATCACACGTTTAAGGCTGGAAAAGAAAAACAAAAAGAAAGAAACAAAAAGAAAGAAAAGAAATAGAAGTTTAATTAAATGCCATGGATGCAGTATAATGCAAATCTCACAAATAGAGCATAATTGGTTTAGCAGAGAGATCCAATGCCATAAATAACCATTCATAATCATATACAATTAACATATCAATAGTTCTTTTTTGGAGTTATAGTCCATAAGCTAAGTTAGTTCTTCACTAGAAAAGTCTGGCAAAACCAAGCTGTTAATTAAACCCTTTTCAGAATTTGGTGTCACATTTCGACTCCTCCACAAAAAAAGTCTGAACCTATTATAGTGTCCCTCTTCTTCACAAGCAGAAGAACACATTTTTTGCCTATTTAATACCACATAAATCTTCAGAGAGGAGCAAACCAGCAATCTCAAGCCTTTCCACTACAGCTGGCTGGATGAAGTTGCCTGCCCAATAATATAGTACTGGGACAATGCAGTAGAGCGGAGACTTCGGTTTTATGCGCAGCACTGAATGGAGCTTGTGCTTGACTGCAAAAGACTTCGTGATAACCTGAAACAGTCTTAAAAGAACCCAGTCCCAGCTGAGGGTTTATGTACTTTAGGTGATAATTATAAGAATAGGTTAAATATAATCTTTTCCTTAGAATTAATTAATGTCCCTGTTCCCCGTATATTAACAGTAATTCAATCCTGATCTCTCAGCAAAAGAAAAGAGCTCATTAAAGAACGGCAAAGAGCTCACCAGTTACCTGCAAAAACACTGAAAGCTTTCTGAGTACTCCCAAATTAAACAGGAATTAGAAAAGCTGTAACCAGTTGCACAAAGGGCTGAAATTTTCACCTCAAAATTGCTTCAAAGAAAGGTGGCTCTCCAAGCAGCTGGAATCCCCAAAGCTCTGCTTTGAACAGATGTGCAGACCAACTTGCTTTCCAACTTTATGTTTTTCCCGGGGTTTGCCTTTTTTATTAACTTCACAAAACAAACACCAGCCCCTTCTTGACTGCGTGCTCCTCAGACCGCTGTGGGCCTTCCTCCACCTCTGCTCCTCTTTCTGTCCCCCTCCAAAAGCCTCTGCTTATCGCGTGATCAGTTCCCGCTTTAGCAGATCTCCACTGTCTCTCTAGAGGCTTTGACTGTTGGAGAGGAAGGTGACTAAATACTCTAGGTCCCTGCCATGCTGCTCATGTCCCACTAGTTCAGCCCCCTGTGTGAGTGTGCAACAATGATGGTTGGTTGTTTTCTTTTTAATTTACCGTTATGTTATCTTTCAATGGTAACTCCACTGAAAGGCCTGGGAACAATTTTGTAATCCCGCATGTGGAACATGTTATCTTCATATACACACATTTTCACCCTCACCTACCAATCAGTCAGGCAAAACCATGAAGAACAACATCTGGTTTTAGCTCCATTGTAACAACAGGGTTTATTATTAAAACTACTACTTTTCGAGCTGGTGCCCATCTCAGCACAGAGAACATAAGGACACAAAGACCTACCAGGATCCTTCCTCAAAGGAATCTTGTCAAGCTCCAGCATCAGGTGTATTTTTAAAAGAGATTATGCCCTTCTTGTCCATTGAATGTTGCTGTATTGTCAGCAAATCAGCTTCAACACAAATAATAGTTAGAACAGATATCATAGGAGTTATAAAACATTTTCTGAGCAAATGTCCCTTCTGGCCTCTTTGTTGAAATGAAATGGGACTTCAAGACAAAAAAATTGAATAATGAAATGTCACCTTTCACCCCCTTAATTCTAATGCTATACTCGATCTGTGTGCTTTCTTACCAACATTTCATTAACAATGCTGTGGGAGGAATAGGGAATTTGATTGATGGGACCAGTGTTACACTAAGCTAGTTGATTATTTCATACTGGATGTCATACAAAGATATCTAATGGCACTTAAATCATTAGCTAATGTAAAACAGAGAACATTTAAATCATGAGATAATGGGTACAGAAGCTGTACAAGTGCTTCCTAATCTCTGAATCAGCTGAACTTTCAAAACGGAACACTAAATCCAGAGTTTCCAAATTCTCTAATACTCTCAGTTCAAAACTGACAAGCATGGAAAAAACAACAGCCTGCTAGTCAACACAGCAGCCTTATAGGTGCAGATCTATGAGCTTAATCACTTGCTACGACTTGATGACATTCCTCATTAATTTAATGTGGTTTTTATCTTCAGAAGTAGAATAGCATACGTAGTGGAATTTATTCCACATATCTGTATGCCTGCTCTGCATCACGTGTACTCTGTGTATGAATGAAGCCTCATGGGCAGACGTTAGTGGCACTGAAAACAGCGAGTGCCAATGTAAATAATATCTTTATTTCATTCTGAGCCCAGGCATAGGTCCTTCACCCACTGGAGAATGTGGGCACAAACCTTTCTTCAGGTGAGGGCATGAGGAGAAATCTGGAGACTGAGGGGTGACCTCATTAATGTTTATATATACGTAAAGGGCAAGTGTCAGGAGGATGGAGCTGGGCTCTTCTCAGTGATGGCTGATGATAGGACAAGGGGCAATGGGTGCAACCTGGAGCTTAGGAGGTTCCATATTAACATAAGGAAAAACTTTTTCACTGTAAGGGCTACAGAGCACTGGAACAGGCTGCCCAGAGAGGTTGTGGAGACTTTCAAAACCTGCCTGGACACGTTCCTGCGTGACCTACTCTAGGTGGTCCTGCTCTGGAAGGGGTGTTGGACTAGATGATCTTTTGAGGTCCCTTCCAACACCTATCGTTCTGTGATTCTGTGATCTGGGGAGTACTACAAGGGAATTTTGGATCCAAAAGGGGAATGACCATGCCAAGCACAAACCCATCAGGAAAGCAAACACTGTTGCAGGGCCTCACTTCAGAGGCTGATGGGACTCATGGAAACAGTTGGGTCAGTCATGCTCAATCTGTTCCTCTGGGAAACCTAACCATTTCTCTGTTTCACGTTGACACATTTTTATGATCATCACCTTAACAAGGAGACCTTTCTTGAAGAGCCCTGAAAAGATGAGGAGAGATGAGGGAGAGGAGAGGAGAGGAGAGGAGAGGAGAGGAGAGGAGAGGAGAGGAGAGGAGAGGAGAGGAGAGGAGAGGAGAGGAGAGGAGAGGAGAGGAGAGGAGAGGAGAGAGGAGAGGAGAGGAGAGGAGAGGAGAGGAGAGGAGAGAAGAGGAGAGAAGAGGAGAGAAGAAAAGAAAGGAAAGGAAAGGAAAGGAAAGGAAAGGAAAGGAAAGGAAAGGAAAGGAAAGGAAAGGAAAGGAAAGGAAAGGAAAGGAAAGAAAAGGAAAGGAAAGGAAAGGAAAGGAAAGGAAAGGAAAGGAAAGGAAAGGAAAGGAAAGGAAAGGAAAGGAAAGGAAAGGAAAGGAAAGGAAAGGAAAGGAAAGGAAAGGAAAGGAAAGGAAAGGAAAGGAAAGGAAAGGAAAGGAAAGGAAAGGAAAGGAAAGGAAAGGAAAGGAAAGGAAAGGAAAGGAAAGGAAAGGAAAGGAAAGGAAAGAAAAGGAAAGAAAGAAAAAGAAAAGAAAAGAAAAGAAAAGAAAAGAAAAGAAAAGAAAAGAAAAGAAAAGAAAAGAAAAGAAAAGAAAAGAAAAGAAAAGAAAAGAAAAGAAAAGAAAAGAAAAGAAGAAGAGAAAAGAAAAAAGAAAAGAAAAGAAAAGAAAAGAAAAGAAAAGAAAAGAAAAGAAAAGAAAAGAAAAGAAAAGAAAAGAAAAGAAAAGAAAAGAAAAGAAAAGAAAAGAAAAGAAAAGAAAAGAAAAGAAAAGAAAAGAAAAGAAAAGAAAAGAAAAGAAAAGAAAAGAAAAGAAAAGAAAAGAAAAGCACCCTGAAACAGTGTTTCACTACTAACTATGTTTTACAGCTAGCTGGAGTACTCAAGCTCTGATTTACACTTGGATGAGAATTTCCCCCCACTCCTGGACTGAGGTCACACTCGGAGCCTTTATTTCATTGCACCTGGTATGTGGGCAACACAAGAGAGTCCTGCTTCTGCTGCCCCTAACAAGCAGGGCTATTCAACGAGAGCCCTTCAACATCCTAACCCTCGCTCTGGGATGGGCCATTCTGAGCACTTCTGTTCAGACCTTCCTTTTGTCTTAACTTCCTTTCCTCATCAGGATTTCTTTTTCTTTTTTTTTCTTTTTTTCTTTTTTCTTCTTTTTTTCTTTTTTCTTTTTTTTCCCAAAAGACACTGCACAGTCCAGAAACTCCCTGCTCCTTGTGTTGCATGTCTGGAATCCTAACAAGTCAAACCACAGGAGTTAAGCCAAAAATTTGGATGGAGACAATTAAATTCTTCAACACTTGCAAAAATTAAGGAGTCATAATTTATACTGACTTTAAAATCCACCCCATCTGTTAGTACATTTCTAACAATGTGATTTGTCACAGTAAAAAGTAATTAAATGAAATGTATAAAAATGAGTCTCATACTGTTTTATGCATAAAATATATTTTATTATAATTAGTCACCTGAACAAAGGATGATGAAGTGATTATAAATGGCAACACTTACAGAATTTGAACACACAGATGTAGCACAAGCAAAATATTTTCTCCATAAAGAATCGATTCTTACAGAATATTTAAATGAGAAAACTGAGTTTTATTTAGGTAATCCAATTGTCTTCAAGAAACAGAAAGTTTTGCGAAAGGAGAGCAGCTATGTACAGTGTTGGGTCCTGATTCAGAATCAATTAAAAGGCTCCTGCTGATTTCAGTGGCTTTCAACCAGCTTCCTCAGCGTGCCACTGTGCTGAAGAGCTCCCTCACTGAGCCAATAGAAGGAATCAATGGTCTTTTACACTAAGAGAAGAATAACCCACCCGGATTAAATTGATCTCACTGGCTCAACTGTGTAAAAAGTTCACATTAAAGCTACCCATTATCATATGAATAAACAAACTTTTCTAACAGTGCTATTGTTTTTTGTCGTTTCAGTGTTGGTTTGTTGTGAGTTTTTTTTTTTCACTTGACACTTGCAGACACACCTGTAGTATTTTTTTTTCTGAGCTAGAAAACAGAAGACTCTTTTCGGTTAAGTGTAATACTTTCAGCTGTGAGGTGTTATTGTTTGTGTGCACAGACTAAACAAGAATCTGTGAGGGAAAAAAGGAACTTTAAAAACATAGTACTAAACCCAGATATAATGAAAATCTATTGTACGGGAGGGAGTTGGGGTGTATGCCATAGACAGAAACAGCAGTAACACAGAGAAACAAAAAGAACACCCAGAGTGGGAATGATGAGGAGACCCATTTCTAACCTGACTCAACCAGAAGGAGACTGTTTCTGTCGGTCTTTTAGCAAGAGCCACTGGTAGTTACTAAACTGCCTTCTCCAAGGGAGTAGGTCTCTGCAGCCTCCCAAAAGAAACAGTCAGACAAAGCCATTTAGGATCTGAACAGATAGTAATGTCTGTCCTAATTTTAGAATTCATTTCTAGCATGTCTCAAAAACTTAAACCTCCTTCTTCCCCTTCCTGCAGCTACAGTCTCTTAAGTTTTCTTCTGCTTTTGGGCAATGAGGATTTTGTTTACAATGGTGAAAAGACAAAATCCAAAGAAATTTTGTTTGAATTCCTGGAGGGAATTTTTTTCCACAGTCACATCTCTTAAACTATGAATTTAAGTTATATAAACGTAAGTTGCCAACTTTGTTTTATGCTTGTGCATGCTCTTTGTTTCTTTAATCAACTTTTAATTCTGTGATATAGGAAAAGGATGAAGTGCAACAAACAAGAGTCAAATTTTCCAGAAAACAGCACACAAAAAAGCATTAGAGTTCCTTGCCATCCTTCTTTTTACCTGTTTACGCCCAGAATCCAGCTAATCAATATTACCCACAGCTAAAAGCACTGTAGCCCAAAACATTACTATATTGACTCCTAAGCAGAAAACCCAAACATCACTATCATGTTTCGCTTCCAACACTTAAAAATAAAAACCAGAACCCTAAAGCCTTAATTATTTAAGTTAAACAATGAAATTGTTACTGTGTTGCTTGAAGCCCTGTTTTGCTCCCAGTGTCTTAGGACATCTTTTTTCCTGGAAAGTGAAGAATACATTTTATAAGACACAGATACGTGCAAAGCAAGGCCCGTTTAGATGAGCTCCAGGATTACAGGTTTCCATGAAATGAAGAAAAAAAAAAAAAAACAGAGAAGGGATTATGCCAGGAAAACGTGAGAAAAAGCAGTTTCATCTCACTGTCAAGGTAAGTTATAGGGAGGCAGTCTTAAAAGGCTGTCATCTTCTTTGCCTTCCTTGTTACCTGGGAAATGCTCAGAATGAAGAAGAATAAAATGTGAAAATGCCTCAGCTTGTGCTAGCAAGCCAGTGCAGTGTTGACAGGATTACAGAATTTGCCTAATTAATTCCTTCTTTGCTAATATCCACCCCAAGAACTCCACTTTAACTGGTAAACAATCAACAATTCAGGGAGCTAACTCAGGAGCTAAATACCAAATCTGAATGCTCTTCTTTCCTGCTGGGGCTCACACGCTACCGGGGCTGCTCCCACAGGCAGCAGGGATGGGTTTGAGACAGGGGCAGATCCTGTCCCTGCCTGTACCCCTCAGCTGCACGATAATGCCACAGAGGTGGCAGGCCAGGAGCAATGGCAATCGTCCCTACAACCTCCCCAAAGAGAGGGTGACCCTCCTCCTCCCCCTCTTCCACCAGGGCTTGGAAAGGGGAGAGGCATAACTCAACCCTGAATTTTTATTTCTTTTTCTTTAAGGGAGCAGGAATTGTTCATGAGGTGTGGACGCGTGCTTGTGGGAGGTCTGCTTTCCACACAGCCCCATGAGGAGAGGGATGGATGTCCCTCCCAGGGGACGCAGCTGATGCTCTATCCACATGAGCCCCGTACTAAAACCAGCTGTGACAGTGACCAGCAATTGGATCTCTTATGTGGCTTGAATGTATATGCACATGACTTGCAAATTATGGCTCATTCCTTTGCATATTATAGATAATAAAATCCTGGTCCAATGTTTACACATCCAAAGAAGCAGAAATTGCTATGATTTATGGTTTTTCCCCCTTCCTCTATTAAAAAAAAATATCCAAAATAACTCCCCCCAAATTAATAGTAGAAAGTTTTAATAAACCCACTTTCCTAAAACAAAAATTAATTCCAACCCCCCTAGAATTTCCCAGTGACTTGATAGCAACCATTGTGTATCTTTATCTCTTCCTTAAAGGAATAATAGTGAAAAAAATCTTACAACTCACAAAGCTGCCCCAATTCATCACTATACTCATTTGCATGCACATTTTATTCCCATTCTTCTACCCTTTATTTGTGTCCTCTAGATGGTTAACTCCACAGGGAAGGGATTATATCTTTTCTTTTTTATACAGTTCTATGTATAATGCTCCCCTACTGGTTCCTTTGGACATCATCATAATATAAATATAAATATTTACTACCACTGCTAACAACTAGGAAGAATTATCCCGAATAGCTGTACAGTCGTAGCCAGTAAAATTTTAAAGATCCTGGTTCGGCAAATGCATGTCAATTGCCGTTACGTATTGATCCAAATGTGAGTAATACCTGTAAGACCCACAGCCATCCAGGTTAGTTGCTGTAACTTGTCATTTGCTGGCATCGTCAGGGCTTTGTATCATTGCTAACCTACATATGCAGTAGCTTACGTGCCCCACACTGTGTGAATTATTTTCTTTTTCACGGGACTCACCATTAACAGGGAGAGAAATTACAAGCTCTGTCCAGAAAGCCCTCTCCCTGTGCAATCCTCCTCCCTTTCATTTGCAGAGTGGCACACTAAAAGCTGGCAAGACAGACTGTATGCAAAGCCTTTCTGTAATAAAGGTACGACACAAGGGACTACTTGTAAATGACTGATTTTCTCCTTTCTTCTCAGTTCCCAGCTATATATTATATATTATGGCCTGGTGTTACAGGGAGATTATATACTTGCCACATGGTAAAAGTTTTCATGACCACTGACTCCACTTTCCACAGTTAAATCTACCGTTTTTCTAACACACACAGGCACACATATCCTTTTAAAGTCAAGCTCAAATGAAATACAGTAATATTATGGCAGGTGTCTCAGTTCCAAATTGTTTTTCTTAGACTGATAGCAAGTTTTTGCTCCAGGAAAAAAAGTCTGTCTTGCCAGTAATTCTTTGTTATACAAGATTTTAGGTAGAACAGCTGTATGAACAGTGAGGGAATTTGCTTTCTCCTTTGATCTCTAAAATGGGTCCATCTCTGAAGTATAGCTACTCTTCAGTGCTGGAAATCATCTGGCAATCCTTAGAGGCAGACACTTTCTTGCCCACCCAAAAATAGGGGCAGATGGATTGCGTTTGGAGCACCTTCAGATGATGTTTGGTCTCCTCTGGAGGATGCCCTGCAAAACCCCAAGCCAATGTTACTGCACCAGTAACCACAAAGCAATGACTGGACATTATTTTGCCTGTGCTATCTCAGTGGCTTTCTGACCACATGGCAGTCTCTGTTCCTCAAAGCCAATACAGGGTCTGGACCTGCCACTAAGACAAGGGTGTCATCTGGAGTGTCCCTGATTGGATGTCCTCAGGAAGCAGAAAGCTTGGTGTGGTACAAGGCTTCTGCTCAATATGTAGACCTAACCATGAGGAGAAGCTGCAGAGACTCATAGGCAGCTTTATTCTGCTTGGCAGGGAACAGCTTTCTCTTTTCTGACCTTCAGATGGCTGCACATGAGATGACTGTTCTGAAGTTTCATCTCAGTCAAGGCAGAAAAATGTGCACTTCTTAGGGAAACTTTCATTTAGATGTATCTTTTGCAATGAGATTAATCTCTTCTCAAACTGCTTCTTCCTGCCTCTCATTGATGTCTGGGTAAATGCCACCTCTAGTTGGCACATACGCTTCAGGGGGAAAAGTGACTCTGACATCATGAACCTGCACTTTTTTGGTCATCCACTTCTACATTGGGAACTATACATCAACATTGCAAAAGTGCTGTTGATAGGAAGTAAACAAGTAAAAGCAAAGGAGTTTCTTGATTTTTGCCCTTTGCTCTGTTCTTGTCCTCAGCCTGCCATTGAATACTGCTTCCAGTTCTTGTATTTCCAGTTGCTTCTTGGGCAAGGTTTCCTTTCTCCTTCTCACAGTTCTCTTCTATTAGTCCATGTACAGAATGAAACACACCATGAAGTTATCTAGATTGAACCTCAGATGCTGAGGCCATCCCAGGAGTTACCTTTATTAATCCAAAACAAGACTGAAAATACAGTTTTTGTAGCAAGTTAGATCTGCAGCTTGAGACAATAAATGAAAATTGTTGACTTTTAAGTAGTGACCCAATTTCTTCACTTTGCCTAACAACAAGCCCTTGTATTTGATGGTCTGATCCGTATCTTTGGTTCAGCACACAGGGTAACAACGCTTGGCTTTACCTTCTGTTAATGCAGATAATTGCTGCCTGTCCAGAGTCACTAAATATCACTTAACTTTACCATGAGGCTGAGTTCAGCTGCCTGCTTAATTTCTCAAAGCTAGGGGGACTTGGCTGCATTATTTTATTAGCATTTCATTAGCATGTCTAGAAGACTGTTTTCAACATTTTCAACCTAGTGTTTGAGGGGGATATAAAACTATTTGGAAAATAAAGTCAGCTTCTATTTTGATGACAGAGGCCATGTCCTCACTAACCTTTGGCTGTACATTGTGAGACTCCCAGAGTGGTGGCCATGGTCACCCAGATTTGATGCTTATGAGAGTGTGCTGGGGCTCCTGGTGGGGCTGGGCATTGCGGGCAGTGAACACAGGCATCACATCCCAGGCTGGAGCCAGGATGCGGCAGGGTGGGTAAACGCCACGCACAGGCATTTGGCAGCACTCCCAGGTCCCGTAGTCTAGACGCAGGCAGTGGCTTAATTAACAGCTGAATAAAAGTTAGGCTGAAACTTTAATGTTCCTTGAGTACTTTTGTTGTTTCCTGGCAGACTTTCTGGCCTGTGGAGGAGTACCTGTGCACCAACACACTCCAGCCTGACACGGCTGTCTAACACGGCTCACAGAAAGTCACTCTGGTGGGGTTCACAGCCTAATGAGAGGTGCATAGGGTCACATCAGCTGCTTTGGGGTATTTTACTTGGCTTCCATGGCCTCTCCACAGTGGCTTCTGTTGGTCATGTGTTATACCTCACAGCCCACATGGATTTATTTGATGCTTTAAGACATCTAAAATCACACTAGACCCATGTTCAGGCACCTGAGTCACTATGTGACTTTTACCAACCTCCCTGCACATGGGGACAGTAAAAGACAGTTCTTGCTCTTCAGATACTGCAGTCTCAGTAGCGAAGACCGGTACATGCATGAATGTGGGAACTGGATCAATGTGATGTGCAAATATTTAGCCTTTCCTGCTCTAGGTATTACTGAATTGGTACTATCAGACCAACCAGGAGCCTCAGTCTTGGTTTAGGACTTGGTTATGACAGGTACTGAGCAGACGACAGAAACTAGCAATGGCTTTGCTCCAAGGAAAAGGCAGAACCCAGAGAAATAAAAAGAATCAGTGTTGACTGATAATCTTGAGTTGAATCAACGCAGGAAATTCTTCCTGATTGGACTGGAAAGAGTCCAAGAGTACCTGTGCACAAATTTAACATGGAAAAGAGGAATATTTTGCCCAGTCAAAACTGGTGGGGACCTACTTAAAATAGAGATGAAAGGTTGGATGACAACAGGTCGGGAAAGCGCTTACCAAGGAAAACAAGAAGCATATTTTCATGCAGTAAAATGAAAGAAAGAATGAGAGAGAAACAAAAATACCTGCAGGCCTGGCTAGGTAGGAGCAGGGAAAAACAGTGTTTCTCAAGTTCACAGAAAATGATTTTGTAGGATCTACCTTTGCATGGAAAAGCTGTGCCTCCTGGGGTACAACATTCTTGCCAAAGGTTGTCTTTCCTCTTAAAAATAAATGAGCATTTCTCCTTTCTCCTTCATCCTCCTTCTCTTTGTGTCCCCCTCAGTAAAGTTCTCTGCAAAGGAACACTGGATTAAACAAATTCGCTGGCCCAAGTGGCAGAACACTGGTTTTGCTCCTGTTCTGTGAGGTGGGGCAGCAGCTGCCGATCCTTGTACCAGCTGTTATGCCTAGAAGCATTTGTGCTTTTAAATAAAAATATTATTAAAATGCAATCTATATTTATACTTCATATGTTACCGGTCTTAAAAGCAAACAGGCATCACATAGACAACAGAAAGAGCTTGGACAGTGTTCCTCAATAAGTTTCCACTTTCCGTTTCTTCTTCCACTACACTAACACAAAGCTCTTTCCAATGATACCCCAGTGACAACCAAATGTTACCCACTGATGACTTTAAAAATCTTAAAACTTTTCTATTCTCAATGTATTTCATGAGTGTCTCCTAAAAACAAAAATCTGTACTCTTGTAGCTCTCTTCCACCTTACCAACACATAGATAACCAAGCAAGGAGAGATCATTGTGTTGATCCTTCCGAGACCCTCTATCACACGAGCACAGTGACTTTCCTGTGTGCATTCCTGTTTGAATGGGAGGAGATATTTAAAACAAATAAGCAAAAAATGAACTTCACACACTTTTACCTTAGGATTGTGGAAAAAACTATATGTGGAGGATGTTGCTGTCTGCATGAAAAGCGATGGCTCCTCTGGTTTTGTATGTGAAAATCAGACTTAGTTTTGTCAGAAATGAGACCAAAAAAAAGGACTATTTTTAAAGAAAATGCATCAATGAGCTGTATTGCAGTCAGAAAAAAGACCCGTCATTTGATTTCCATGAATATTGCTCATTCAAAGCCTGTAGTGAAGATTTCCTAGTTTGCCAGACAGTTAGTCTGGAGTCATGGAGTCAGCCATGCCAAACTTGGCACATATTTAAGAGATATACAAACACAATGGATTAGTGGTATTTATATTTCACCCTTCACCTCTCACGGGGGTCACGTTCTCAGAAAAAGGTGACATCATTGTGAAACTTTACCCCGCTTAAGCCCCAAGCAACATGTCTCCTTATTTAAAGATCAGATTATCCCTTCTTCATTGTTTTGCATTTGATTTTGTTTCTTTTCTCCATTTTGGGGAAGGACAGCTCACTATTTTGAAGAGGTGATGGAGCATGTCAGGATTTAAGGAGTGAAAGGGAAGAGATTGGTTTGGATTTTCTGCTGCTCCTTTGTGTGCTCTGAAGCTCAATATACTTAAAGTGGTGACTGCAGGTACATGGGCAGAAGAAAGCTTTTGTGCTCTTATAAACCCCAGCGTTTACTTGGACTATACCTCTATAGTCAGAAGACAGGAAAGAAGTTCAAACAGTTTTTCAGCTGCTTTGCATTTCAATGGGTGTTTATTAGCAATATTGCTGAGTCTCAGAGATCAGCATTTTAAAGTGCTGATGAGGAGTTTGATGCACATACAGATAACAGTGCAAAGAGCAACCATGACTATAGGTGTCCCTGTTTCAGAGAAAGCTAGAGGTGTTAAGTGTTGCTCACATCTGAGTTTCTAATTTTCTGCAAATGGTAACTGGGTGTTAATATATGGGAAACAACTGCAACCATATTGCTTCTCCCACTGACATCTCTGCTAGATAGTTTCTTGCTTCACTAGCCCCAAACAAGCTCCGCAACTTCAGCAGGTCTGTAAATTCTGCATAACCATGGAAAACGCCCATCTTTCTATATCGTCTTTTTCTAAAATATTTTGCAGAACAACGAGAGCAAATCCGAATCTCACGTCATGAATCAAACGAATTTCTCATATTACAACTTTTTAGTAATTTAAAAAAAAATATTGCTAATATTAATTCATTGTATTTCATATTAATGGATGTGACAAACACAGCAGATAGATACAGTAATTTCAGGAGAAAACAGTTTCAAAGATATATGGTAAAGCAAGTGACTCAGTGAGATATTGGGAATTCTGAGGGGAACTCATGTCATTGACCGTATGGATATGACAAAGTATCACCTCAATGCACTATTCAAAGATTAATATGAGAATAATGTCATCTTAAATGTCTGCTGAAAGCATGGGTTATAATTATGTGAATATTTTGAATACTGTCTTCTTACTAAAGGTGGGTGAATACTGTCATGAATGTTTGATCAGACATTTAACTGAATTTGCTTCTGCCACACTCATGCTTCTTTTACACTCAGTTTCCAAGCACTGCAGTGTATTTTAATTTTAGTGACATAAGCATTTGCAAAAAAAAAAAAAAAGCAAATTTCAAGGTCATATATTTAAATATTCATTGGAAGAGGCATTATAATTTAGCATGCACGACTATTCACGCTAGAAATACTTGTATAATTATCTCATTTGAGCCAACAGCAAGGTTTGGAATCAGAAAAAAAAATTAAGAACACCCTCAAAAAAGAAACTGCTTTCATGGTACCATCCTAGTCTCAACCATCCTCTCATTGTGTCAGTCACTAATAAGGAATTAAGATTGGGGAAATCTCCATGTGCATTTTGATCCTGGTCTTGCTCCCACAGCAGTCAGTGATAAAACTTCCATTGATCTCACTAGTGCTGCATCAGAGCCTCCATCCACATAAGCATTAAGTAAGGGAAGAATAGCACCATGCAAGATACATGACCAATCATGATTTACTTAGAAGGAAAATATTGACAGGGATTAACAAATACTTGCAGGTATCTCTGTTAGCATGCACCCAGCTACATTCTGCTATATTGTATTTCTTTGTATCGAATTCTAAATTCTTGCCATATATAGAAACTCAATTTGGCTATTCTGGATCTGCACCTTTGCCCATTACACGGTGTAATCTAGCTCCCATACTGGGGGGAAAACACATGTGCAGAAGTATTTTTTTGACTTATCATTCTTTTTCATCCTCCTCTGAAGTCCTTTTTACTATCAGTTTCTCTGGGGTAGGAACACGTTCCCCAAAAAGTAGTCCTACAAAAAACCACTTCTTTAAGGAAGGAAATGGATGAAATCTCATGACATCAATTTCAGTTTGAGATCTTAAATGTGTTTTATATCTACAGATATTCCTTTTGTTTGCCATGTTTAAGTTTTTGATATGGCAGGTAGTATTTCTGTGGCAATCTCTGCTTTCATTATTAATTCCTGCAGTAGCAGTTTTTTACTATTTTTGCTCCCTAGAAGCCACACAGGCCTTTCTCTGATCAAATCAGAGATTTGATTTTACAGACCTCCCGAGATTTGGTTTCTCTAGGTAAAGAAACTTTTTTGGGTTGTTTCCACCTGAGCATTCAAACTGTGTTCAAAGAGAGGGGAAGGTAAAATTAAGAGTGAATCAACATGTTATTAGATCTGTTTGAATTAGTTTTAAGGGGTAGGGCAAAGAGAGTAATTTCTGGTGAAGAACACTTGATCAGGCAACAGCTGTGCATCAGCTCAAGCATTATATCCATGCTCCAACTTGTAGAAATCACTATGGAGGGGCAAAGTTTGAGGATGCTTGTCGACTGCAGCTTTCATCCCTGGAAATAATTTTGCTAATCATCTAGTGTATGCGTGCATACATCTACACATGCAAGGGAAGAAGGATTTAACTTTGGGGCATTTTTGAAGTATCTGCTGTGAGGTGTACCCTCCTTGCCCTCTGTCAAGCTAGAGATGAAGTAATGTGACCCCCATGAAGAGGCAGATATAGAGAGCAGGGGTCTTGTGCTTATGGTTCAGAGTTGCACTCAGGAGTCCTTCAGCTCTTTATACTGCACCTAATTCTCAGGAGGAGGAAAATCTTGCAGACGTTCATGACCGCAACAGTAGTTGTGACAACCCAGCAGTTGAGAAAAAAAAGCCTTGCCTTCCATGTTGTATGGTAGTAAAAGATAAAAAAAGATCCCAACCAAACCCCAGACCCAACACCTAAAAATAGCTAAATAGCTAATGACCGGTTAAAATGATAACCTCTTTTACTAGACCAAGTAATTGTTGATAGGAAGGTTTGGGAAGGTGCACAAGGAGTCTCTCTGTGGTGATGTTAGAAAAGCAAGAAGTCCAATTCAGACTGCAATCAAATGTGGAAATTGTACTATAGAGAGATGCTAATTCTCCAGAGAACATGATAGTTGTCACCGATAAATACACCGCCAAGGCCTGACATACTCTGGTTCAAGTAACCCACCCATCCATCACACAGGCACATATGCATACGCTTAAAACTTCCTGAATTCTGTTTCCACAGCCTGATCCCTGCAAGGCTGAGGGACACAAATAACCTTGCTATATGCCAGTAATCCCATTATCAGGCAGGATCAGGCCCTGATACTGAACACACCATCTCATTGGTTCTAATCAAAATGCAAATGGCTCATGCCACATTTGGGTTAAACAACAAGCTCCAGGAATATTTTGAGATTTCATATTCCATTGAATTAAGAAATTAGGATGTTTGTCAAGAGGAGGTTGCATCATTGTATTTTTTTGAGTTTCAGTTGTGTTAGCTATGTTAATGTATTACAATTTTTAAATCATGTTTTGTTCCCAGATCCTTCTATGTTTTTTTACAAAAACATCTCTATCATTACATTTGCATTTTAAAAGACTGTGGATGTTATACTTACAATGGGTATTATTTACATTCCAGATTTCCATATATCTGCACCAACTGGCTTTGCTGGATCTCTGATACAATCACACTTTCCATTATCCATCTTCTTCTGCTCTAGAGGTAATTCACTTTACCTCCAAACTTTGCTAGTCATGCTTTGTATAATAACTCATGTCTTACTATCCCTCTCAAGTTTGGTGGCTCATTAATATAGCGCTTAGAGAGTGGGTGCACTACATATTGATCTAATTAAATGTTTTCGAATCAGGACAACAATAGTAATAGGATTAATTATTGTAATTTGTGCAGCAGAAGTATATACATAAATAGGCAATTTTTCCCCCCATATAGCCAGCAGAAAATGAATTTCAGACATTAGGACCTGAGAGACCAGAAAGCTACAGCTGCTGAGCTAGTGTCCCTCCCATAGTTCTGGCCAGCAGCTCTGACATCCCTGCACAAAGTAATCACAGATCACAGCATTTAATCACTGAAAACAAGCACTCCAGAGGACAGCAGTGTCAATATCCCACTCTCTCATTATCTGTTTGGATTGCACATCCACACTGTCAGATAAACAGAGTGGAAAATTAAGATTAAAAATATGGTAATTTCATTTCAGGCAGCAGGCACCACTCACTGCCCCTATTATGCTATTGATTACCTCTGAATTCAATTTTTCTTTCAATGCAAACTTTAATCTGTTTGCTACCCAGCAATTCAACTCCCCAAGGGCTATTTGAGAGTAAGTAACCATTTAATCTGATGCTAACTGAAAAATCACCGTCCTTAATGAATTGTGTAAATCATTCAGCTCTAAAGCACCTTTGACTTCTATTTCATTTTTTATTTTCTACTCAATATAGGAAGGGATCGGCGTGTGAATAATTACAAAGTAGCAAGTATTTTTAAATAGAGCAAATATGATAAAAACCCTATTATAGTGGGGCATGTGTAATGAACAGTACTTTTTAATTTCAAAATAGCTATTCATTAAAAAAGAATGGGAGATTAAAAAGAGAGGCTCAAAGCTCAAGGTAAAAGTTGATAGACATTGTAATTACATGGTTAATTTCAAAGATTTATATGCTGTTATGATTTAAAAGGAATTTTTATGACCTGACATTTTCATTTGAGAAGATTTTTTATTTAAAATTAATCTTCTAGCTCCTATTCTTAATTATTTCTTGGCAAGCGATAAATGGGAATACAAAAAATGCCCTATATCAAATTTTCAGCAGAATAAATGCATGTGAATTTGCGAACAGCAATAAAGTGGTCCTACTTACCGTAGTTGAATCACTTTACATTGAAATCCCAGGCTAAAATAAATTCTTTGTATATGGAAATTATTGACACTTTTAGGAAGGTTCTTAAACTGCAGATTCACACTGTGAGTTTTATTTTCCCAAGTAAGAAATTCAGGACACTTCGACTAAGCTGAAATTGCCTTTCTACTTTGCAATTCAGTTTTCGGCACACCTTTTCTCCTCCTCAACTTCAACGGGTTTTCTTCCCAGCTCCCAACAAAGAGACTGGCAGTCTGGGGAAGGACTTTGCCTCCCAAATTTCCTCCAGCCTTGTTGGCGGGGAAGGAAGCCAGGGGCTGACTCAGGCCAGACGCACGCTCAGGTGCTTCTTTACAGCCCAGCTTGCAAAGGCGGGGTGTCCCTGTCCCAGGCTCGCTGGACCGGGCAGGTTGCACCCTGGGGATGCTGCCCCATCCGCGTGCTCAAGGTTGTTTTTCTCAGAGCTGGCACGAAGCTGGGAGCTTGGTTACAGCCAGTGTCACTGCGACATCCTTCCCTTGACACCGATGACCATGCCTTTTGTTGTGACTAAGCTGAGAACGCAGGGCAGCCTGTTATTAAAGTGGCCAGGACCCCTCTAATTTTCCCAGCGCCAGGGAAGAACACCCCGTGCCACCGGGTAGGGCTTCCCCTCCTTGCTCCACTGAGTCCCATGTGGGATGCAGGGTGCAGTATAAGGGGTGTGGGATGCAGAACACAGGATGCAGGATGTGGGATACAGGGTACGGGATGCAGGATGTGGGATGCAGGATTCTCTCTCCCTCACGGTGCAGCAAGCAGAGGGGCAAAGCAGCACAGCCCCAAATGCATCTCCTGCTAACACACAGTGTTGTGGACAGCCACAACAACAGGCCTGAAGGTGGCCCTGTTCCCAGTCCTAGTCTTGGCCCTCCCTCTGCAAAATGGATCAGTCAAAAGCATGTGGGGACTGGGGGCTTTTTGCACGGCACCTTCCAGAAGGTGCAGGTTGCTCTGCCCTCCCTCTGCAGACACCTCCAAATCAGCATGGCCCCACTCTTTTCAGATGGTGTCGCACAGCTGCCAAGGGAGCTCTTCCAGGTCGGAGGGATTGGCAATGTCTATTTTTGATACAGCAGCAGCATGTTGAGTAGGGGGAAGGACAGGATCTGCCTCCTCGGCTCTGCATGGAGGGAGCCCAGAGGCAGCAGGGCAGGAGCCAGGGGTGGCTCGCTCCTACACTGCCTGCATCCCAGTGAGAGAGAGAAGCCAGCACCCACTGCACCCCGTTGCTCAGGAGAGCAAGGCCGGCTGGCAGGCACTCAGGGAAGCATGCCGCTTCTGTCGCTGTGCTGGCATAAAGCCTCCCAGGAGTGCCTGGCTGCCTCCAGCCCCAAAGAGGGGGGGGTGGTGGTGGTGGTACTCAAGGTACCACAGTGAGTTCCCTATGACCCCGCTGCATGCACGCATGTCCGCATGTATCCACATGCCCTCAGCATCCTCCCATCTGTTTGCACACACTCATCCACAACACATGCAGGGTGATCGGTATGTGATAAATTGCAAAGCTGCATACTAAATGACGTTTTTATGCCTTCCAGACATAGTCACCTGCATTTTCTGTCACATCTCCTACCCTTCTCTGTTGGCTTTGCTTTCTCTGTTCCCGAGCATGAAACAGTTAACAGCAGCTGCGATTTTTTTTTTCCTATTTTAATTTGACCTGTCATGTAAAAATTCTCTCCTTTCCTACCAAATCCCTGATTCTGCAGGTAATTAAAGGTCTACAGTACTTTATGTCCTCAGCTACACCAAGGGGCAACCACTACCACCCCCACTGCCACCATGTCTGATACCACCAGCCAACATCCAGCTTCTGGCTGCAGCAGACTGGGAATCCTATACAGAAAGCTTTGGCCGTTGGGCTAAATCCTTGCGTTAGGCCTTCCAGCTTCTCCAGGACTGCAATAGCCAAGGCTCAACACAAGGCTTCCTTGGGACCAGCTTGAAGATTTTCTGTGCCATAAATGGAGGGTGGAGAGGTTTCCACTGAGTGAGGGGGGAATTTTAGCTTTCCTGCGAGATGCTTGCATTTCATCCTGGAAATTCCTGAGCTTTCTTATAAAATAAAACCATGACAGTATGATGTATGGTGAAAGGTTTTAAAGTGAAAAAAAAAAAGCCCTATTCATGTGGTTGAGTTGCACTCTTGGTTTTGCTACAGGTACTGTACAGAGTTGAAGTCAATAAGGCTACCGACATGAAGAAAATGTTGCCGGTGTTTACAGAGCCCCAAGTCATCTGGCTTTAGAGGCAGAAGGCTGGGGTGCCAATAAGGTTATTAAAAACTCTCTGCGATTGTTCCAAACTATTTCTTTAATAAAAGGTAGCATATACAGAATAGCCCATGTTGGGGCAGAGTATAAAGGTTTTGCTGGCACTTGTTTGGGAAAGGATGCATTAACTGATGTCTTATGACCCAAAGCATGGTTGAAAAAAATTATACCACACAGAAAGTATTTCGTGGAAACACAGCCGCACTGGAAGCCTGCACGCACTGCAAGCCTGTCTGACAATACACAGCCCTTGAACAGCTTTATTCTCCCATCACAAACACTTTCACAAAATCATAGGCATCCAATGCTTAAGACTTAAGATGAATTTGAGCAGTTTTGTACCACAGTTGCCAAACCTGTCTTTTTTTCATTCTTCTAGCAGTGGGACAGGCATCTAGGATCCCACTGGAGCTATTACCCGTGTGTCTGAAAAATTCAAATCATTACATTCAGACAGAAAGAGACCATAAATAAGCATTTTGAAATATTTAAATACTTACATTTAATATATATATATGTGTGTGTGTGTAAAAAATTAGGTTATGTTCAGAAAAGCCAGTACAAAATTAATTTGCATGAGGGGGATTCTCTTCCTAAATCACTTCTGAAAACGAGACTCAGGCTTCTGAGGCTCTAGGCAATTTGCATTTTTAAAATTTAATCCAAAAAACTAAAATTATTGAAACAATCCTCTGACCTGTACATACTACATAATACACCCATGATAGAGAATTGTAAAAAATGGTCTTTATTCTGTAGGAAAATATAGATATGCAAGTACGTAAGCATACATACATACTATAAATGTATTGATAATATACCGTATGTATCTGAGAGAGAAATGTTGAGCTATGCAACATATGCTACAAATGTGCTGTATGTACCTATTTTCTGTCATGGGTGTCACAATGATTATACATTAAACACGTGCTATATACATTGAGTATACTTTGTACACGTACCCTGGGTACATCTTAAAAGCTGAAATAATAACTGTGAATGGAAAATAGGGTCCTCCCTCTCCCTCATTTCATGTTCTACAGAATGGATCCCCACGCAGACAAGGAGAGGGCTGTAAGCAGCTTTTGTCAGCCTAGGAGAAGGCCTGTTTTACTGGCAGAAAGCAACACATTGCTAAACAGTCCCCTCGAGTTACTCCCTCTCTTCAGGATTTTTGTGCCTGTGCACAGCAGAAGGCAGATCCTCGTTGGAGCAGGGCTTTGTTTCTTGTCACTTGTATTTTGTGCCTCCTCAGGAGCCCTTACCTCACCTCTCCTGCTGCTGCATTTCAGACTCTCAAAAAAAAAAAAAAAAAGTTATTAGATTTGTGCTTTCCAGGTGTATCCATTCCTCATCTGACTTAACAAAGCTTGTCTAGGCAAGAGGCAATTGAGATCCTCTCAGCAAAGCCCCTTGCAAAGGGGGAGCACTCACCAGCAGCAGCCTGTGGTTTTCCATGTGCTTATTTGGTCTCCAAACACCCCCCCCACACACCCCCCCACCCCGGCCCCCAAACACGCCTGCAGCCACTCTCCTAATCCGATGGACACACTTGTCATAAAACAAAACACAGGGAAGGCAACTGCCTGCCACTTTTCATGCGCCTCTTCCAGACCCTGTCCTGTGATTTTTACAGCATCCAGCAGCCATGACTTTCAGCAGCTTGGCCAAAAGTGTAGATCCAGCCACTGGTTTGTGATTTGTTTTATTTTGTTTCTAGGTGGTGTTTTTATGCTCTGCACACACAGGTGGGATCAATTCAGGGGACTCGGCACTATGGTGCAGTCAGGATGTTCATGCAGGGGCTCCCTGTGCAGCGTGTTGTGGTCAAGGGCCCATGTCCCTGTGTGGTAGATCTGTCTCTTACAGAAAAAGAGTGAAAAAGCCCAAACACCTTCCTCCGACTTCTCTGAATTCACACTATCACTCACACGATGTGTAAAGATCGTCTGCTAGCCAGAGACCCCTGATGGAAGTTTCTAATATCTGCAATACCTAGACGCAGAGGTGAATAAGAGCAGGCTTGCTTAAACCCTCTGTGCCTCTGCCTCATGCAGCGTGAAATGGGGTTGATGGAGATGACAGCACCGGTTTACATTGAAGCTCCCACACTGTAACCTTTTAGCCTACAAGAGGTACCAGACTGCCTTGTTTTTGTCTTATTTCAGCTCAAGAGTACGAGCATAATAGGAAAAATATGTGTCTGTACACACATAATTCCTTTTATTTGTCCTACGAAATTTCTCCTCTGGGAACACCAGACAGTCCATAATGGATCTCCTTCATTACAGTGGTCAGTACTGATGGTCTGTCACAGTTGGAGAAAAATGCATGTATGCAGAGTAATTTTAAATGAATATCTTTGACCGTGTTGGTGCAGAAAACTGCCTCAAAAGCTGTTATGATCCATCATGGCAATGAGCACTTATGGACTTTTAAGTCCACAAATTAGATGTTGTGCACAGGAACTAGAGGCAATTACGTTCAGCTCAGTGCGTGGAGCCTCAGCTGCACAAATCCAGCTTCAGCACATGCCTCGCAGCACGCTAAAGCCCAGCACTTGATTGTTTATGTATTTATTTACAGGTGGGAGTGAAGCTATTAAAACTGTACATATACGTAACAAGAAATTCTGAAAGACAGATAAAGACAAAATAAGCTCTTTTTTTCCCCCCAGAAAACTCTTTGTGAACTTTGATCTTTAAGAATATATAGGCATCTTCAATACTGTGGTTTTGAACTAGCAGAGACCACAGATGCGCATGTACACACACACACAGAATCACACACTCAAACTTCTCAACACTAAGAAAACCCAGGAAAAAAATCCTGCACTGACAGTTGCAGAAAAATTCATTTTTAAAAATCCCATCTGGATGGGAACCTCATGGTTTAAATATCTGCAGAGTTAGCACAATTTTATGGCTATCCTACATCTCATCAAAATTGATTTAATTGGACCTGAAGACATTTAAAGGCAAAAGAATGAAAATCACACCATAGAAGAAAACAACATCAGAATGTATTTTTGCAAGGATTTATATAGGTAGCTAAACGCCTGGGTCTGCTACACTGTCTTTCTGCCAGCCAAGCCCATTCAGTGCAGTGGAGGATGTTACCATGAGTACAACACCAAAACTCTTTTGGGCCTAAAAAATTTGTCAGTGTCTCTCATTACTTACCAATTCATTGATGACAGTGTAATGTTTTCCTTCTCATAACAGGAATGTAAAGTGGAAAATCCCTGCACCTTCTCTAGAAAACAGTAATGAACCTGTTTCCCACTGTCTTTTTGAAAAGCTTTGTCTAATCATGCAATGAAACAGAAGCTGTGAAACTTTCCATCATTACCTAAACCCCAAAGATTGGAAAGAGAGGCAAAACTATTGCTCAGTAACACTCCAAATCTTTGACAAAGGTGTGCTTGCTTCCTAAGAGACCCCCAGTTTTACTGTCAGTTTCTCCAAAAACGGGCAAGACTTTGTGTCTCCAGAGCATTGTCACTTGTGAGGAAATTGGAGCAGTCTCAGAAGAAAAAAATGCAAGACTTTCTGCATGGTGTTGAGCATGGGAAACCCTGAGGCAGGTGGAGGAAAAGGTCTGTGGCAGAGAGGAGAGGAACAGAGAGGAGGAACACCAGGAGCCAAAGGAACTCAGAAGCAAGTTATGGGTAGTTGGTTTTAAAACTATTTAGGAAATAATATTGAAACTATAACTTAGAAGCACACATTTTGTACTCAGGACAAATGCCTGACTGAAAAACTGGGATGCCAGTTTTGAGAAGAAATGAATAATAGGAAACGTGGGCAGGGTAAATCAAATGCTACCTAGTAGACATCTTCCGCTGTCTAAATTAAGGAGCTGTTAAAGGAAATACTTTATTACATAATGTATAATTAATGTGTGCGACCTTAAGCCACAGATACCACTGAGGCTAGAAAAAGAGGATTTAAAAATGGGCTAGTTTTTATGCGGATGGCATGAACATTGACAGTCATGGTACATTAGCTAGAATAAAAAAGAGGTTACGTTCCAACACAAGGAGACTAGTCATGCACAGAAACTGCCTAAAAATTTATTTTGCATTATGTCCATGTGGTTGCAGAGTCCTCTGAGGAGGAGCCAGGGGCCACGGCCTCAAATAGCAATACCATGTCTGGGCAGACTGGTACGGAGGCTCTCCTCAGTGACACGGGCTGAGCACATCCTCATGGGCTCGTGCCTCTGGCCTGCTCATTGGTAGCTACCTGCTCTGCTGTAAGGCATTGACCTTGCAGGGACCTGCCCTCCCACCTCCTCTGTAGGTACCCAAAGGCTCGGGATGAACACTTACGGCTGAGGGCATTGGAGGGGGCTGAGGGACCATGGAATGCTGAACTGAGGTCTTGGGACAGAAAAGAGAAGAGAAGAAGGTCATGATCACACCAATAGTCAGTCACACACAGCCCATATCATTTTCCTAACTCAATAGTGACAGTTAAGAGGCAAACTTCCCTTAAGAACAATTAATGAGTAATTCTCCAGAATGCGATTTCTTACCTCTTTCTCCACCATATACATAGTGGTGGCCATGATTTCAGACAGTGCACAAGACTACCAGCAGCCGCTGTTTCTGTTTGGGTTTTTTTGCTACAAAGACACATGAGAAATATTATGGCTTGGTGACATTGCTGTGCTTCCTTTCCTCCTCCTCTTCTTCTACACAGTCTGTTAATGCTGTCTGACTGGACCTTGTTTTGCTGAGCTACTGCATGCCTCCACCATGTTTATTGCTATACAGGCAATAAATAAGTATTAAATGCTGTACAAATAACAATAAATATTAAATCTACTAGACCACACTTCTGGAAAGCTCAGCAAAATGTCTTGGAAGTGGAACGCCTCTACCATGCGGGTGGTTCACTCTTGAAATAAAGTGCATGGATGAACAGCAAAGGAATTTATATGGCCAAGAAATGCACTCCAGAAGACTGTCACTGCAAGAGACCTTCCAAACCAGATTAAAACATTAGTTTGGATGATAAGGAATTATATCAACATGTACCCTGGTACCAAAATAAATTCCCTGGGGACACCTCTGGGACTTTCAAAGGTTTGAGCTCCTTATGTGAGCAGCAGATAAGATAGTGGTGGAGTTGAGTATTAGAGCTCTGTCAGCAAGGCACAGCACTTGAGCTGGGCTGAGAGGGGCAACTGAGTAGCTCAAGCACAGCATTGCACTGTCCTAGCTGTGCTGCTCCTAGTTTCAGCCCTGAGGTCAGCAGAGGATCACCACAAAACCAGGACTCCAACACCTGACAAAACCAATGACTTGCACAGTGGCACAGGATATACTCCCTTTAGCATTTGCCCACTGTCTCCCTGGTCTCACATAATTTGACAGCTTCTCTGCACAGCAAGTTGCCTTAACCAAGAAGATGATAAGATGCTCCCCTCCAAGGTGCACCCAGCACTTTGTGATTAAGGTACTCTCTTGGCAGCACAAATAGCTGACTAGGAATTCCCACTCAGGTCCTTTATGCCTCTGCTGGGTATCTGAACCTTCAGGCTGTGGGCTGCAGGCTGCAGCTGTTGTGGTTGCACAGAACAATGCCAAGATGCTCTGGTAACATCTTCAGAGAGCGATTATAACATCAGGGCTAATCATTTCAACACACATCTCTGTAGCACCCTTTCAGCTGTGTCCCTGTGCTGGTTTACGTTACGGTATGCCTTTCCCTGACTGCTTGCTCTCACTTGCTCTCTTTCAATACCCCAAAAAGATGCTGGCTAAGAACCCCAGCAGCTGGAGTTGCCTGACCACATACCAGCAGTGGTACCTATGCTCCACCTCATTGCTCTCCGTTTCTATGGACTTGACTACACAGCTCTCAGTACTTCACACAAGATTCTGTGAATTATATCTTCTGCCCCAGAACTGGGACAGGGAGCTTGGGTCTCTGGAGTATGCAGGGTAAAGGCGTAGCTCCATCCCCAGGCCTAACCTGACAGCAAAACTGTATACAGGTCACTGTCACAGATGTATTAAAGCCCCAAAGATGGACTTGCTGGAGAGTTTTAAATAGCGCTTTGAGACTAATGGATAGCTTCACGGTGAAATGTGCCAGCCTGGAGTAGATCCTCAGCATGTAAAGAATCAATGACTGTAAACTAGGAGTGGAAATTGGAAGAGGCAAAGCACAGTGCAGAACTGAAAAGAAATCACTGAGCAACTAATGTGATAGGGGAGGAATTGAAATGGAGAAACGCATCCTATTTCTGTGCCCAAAACAGGTGGAAATGTGAGGAGATTTTCTTTAAAAAAGAAAAATTAAAAAGACCTTCCATTAAAGAAATTTTGAGGAAAACATTTGCACAACTATGGGAGAAAAGAAAAAGGTGATCTGTGATCATGCTGCAAAGGAACTTACCTCCAAATCCGAAACGTGTCATGATGATAAATGGAAAGAAGTTAAACCTCCAAATGCTATGACTATCCTCAGTTCTGTTCTGGACAGATGTTTGATGTATTGTATCTCTCTGTGACAGAGACCTGAGGGTTCTAAGGACTTTTTTTTATTATTATTTAATATTTTAGCAAAACTTGTATGGCTTGTCATGCCAGCAAGGTATTTTTTAATTAAAATGAAATGTATGTATGCGGGGTGAGCCAGAGTTTATGAGGAGCTTCTTCAGGGGGAAAATGAATCAGCCCAGGATTTTCAAGAAGGATTCAAGGCTAAGCTCGAGCTTACTAACTCGGGAGGAATGTAAATTAGAGTGTGCATACCAGGCAGGGAAACCTAGAATGGGAGTCAGGTTCTCCAGCAGGGGAGGGTGTCCACCCTTGCAGCTCTGCACGGCAGGCAAAGCACGCCTTGTCCAGCAACGGGAGCAATATGAACGAGAGGTGCAGTCAGTAACATTTAGCATAGTGAAGCCAGAGCCTAGCGGTGGTTAAAAGGCACCCTTACAGGTACCTCGAGGAAGGACCTAGGTAAGCACCATGGGGTCAGTGGCTGCTGAGCACATTTCCCAGTGACAGAGAAGGGCCAAAGTACACATAATCTTGTTGCAGACTGCAAAAGTGCTGCTCAGCTCCTCTTGGAGAGGCTCTAATGGCAGCCAGCAACTGGATGACCCACAAAACTTCAGGCAGGTACTTTCCCAATTACTCCTTCTAAAAGATCATCTTGCTGCTTGTGTGGAAGCCCTTTGGAAACCAGGAATGAACTGTCCCCTTGTTCTGAAAATTTTCTGAAGCTGTAAAGAAGCTGCATTTACTGTGCCTGATAAGCTATGTTTTCGCGGCTTTCTTCTGCGTTAGAAAGGCTGTTCACAAAAAATAATATTTAGTATTATTTTCTATTATATGTTTTATACATAGTGCATTTAGTATTAAACCATAATAAAGAACAATATTTATACTAAATAATAGTATATTTTTCAGTGATCACAAAAATTAGTCCTTATTGTCATAAAAGCACAACAGGAGGTATAAAAGAGCCCCACACTCAGCTTTCCAGCATCAACACTACTACACTTCAGAGGGACCAAAGTGGCATTCTTCCCATTGCCCTAATTGCTGGAGTTTGTCTGTGAATTCATCTCTGAGGGGGGATTCTAACCAGTGAGAAATCTGACCAAGAAATGGCATTACGCCTGAACATAGGACTAGGATTAGAGACTGACAAACAAGGGAGATGACCCTTTTTTAAAAGGCAGTTATGTATAATCATGCATCAGGAAACAAAAGAGATGTAATTGATGGTAAGAGCAAAAGATGAGAGGCGTAAGTTTATTTCTTCTTACAACATCTAGCGAATGCTAAGGATTTATTTTATTTTCATATCATTCGTATTAATTTCTTGAACATATAATGTGGTCTGTTTTTTCTTATCCTGGTAGATGAATAGTGTTCCTCAGTTTTTTTATTATTTTCTGTGGTTTTTTATTTTTTCTTCTGTTGATTTCATAATCTGATATACTTGTAATAAGTAGTTGTCCTCTCTGAAATCTTTCTTGATAAACAATACATATGAATCATCATTTTTCAACCTTGTTCTGAACCATTTCAAAATTAATAGACTAATTAGTAACCTGCTAAATTATTACCATAACCATTTTAAAAAACCCAACCACTTTGGTGTGGCCAGAAATTGCTATTGAGATAATATCCGTGACAGTCTTTTGCAACCCTCTGCCACAACCCAAGACATGAAAGCTTCTCTGCTATGTGCTGAAGCATGCTTTTGTGGTGGGACCCAGAGTGCCAAATTTGAAATGGTGACTCACATTCCCGGGGATCCCGCGATCCTCTCCTTGAATATTTCGCATAGCTGGATCCCTAGTCATTCCACCTAACTTGAGGCGTTTGGCTGAGATCCATGGAGATGCAGGCACAAGGCCTTGACTCACTGAAGGTGCCTGGGGTGGCAAAACTCCTCCAAGAAGCATCCCAGTATAGGGATGCACTTGGCCTGAACTGGGCCATATATTTGCTTGCTGGGCAAAGGTAGGGCCGTGCTACTCCAGCTTCAGTCTAGCTAAATTTCACTGGCTTTTTCTGCTCTTGCAGTGCTGGATATGCCTATCTTGGTGCTATACAGATACCCAGCCCCTGTCCTGGCTTTTTCCATCTTTCTGGAGTTTTAAATCTTCAGCAACACCAGTGTCTGCATTAGTGCAATGCCACCGAGGGATTTTTTAATACTGCCAAAGCAGGATGACAGCTACTGTGTGATGATCCTGTATCCACCTTCATCTTCAGTCTCTTCCCCACTACCCAGGGTGTTAACCAGATTATATTTCTATCCATCTTGCGCAAGATGAATATTTCTAAACTGGCTGTCCCAGTCTGCAGCACTATCTGTGTCCGCAGCATGCATATTTTTATTTAGGTTCCCATTCTTCATGAATGATTTTTCTTTACCCTTCCCTAAGCAGCAGCCTCTCTGGAGGTGCCCTTTCCTATTACATCTTCTCAAACACTCACCTTTAAATCTACATGCAGGCAAGGGGGAACTCCCCTTGAACAGTGACGTGCTTCCATCTGTTTAGGACTCCTCCATGCACTGCTCGGTGCTGCAATTGTTTTACGCCTTCCTTCTTAGCACAGGGCCGAAACCCTCCAACCAGCCCTGTTGCATTTCTACAGGCACAGCGGCACCAGTGGCACGATGAAACGTGAGCTCTGCCTCTATCACGGTGCTTGCCCAGGTACCTCCAGGAGCAACCCCACCTCCCGCTCAAGCCATCACAAAACCAGCGTCTTCCTGACAATGCCCTTCATGCTGCCATGGCACAGGAGTGGAACCAGCTTTGCCCTCATGTAAGTTTCACTGCTGAAAGCCCTGCATGCCTCAGTAGTGGTATCCCATATGTGATAAGTCTTCCTGCAGAATTTTATAGTTTTTGCCATTATTTTGTCAGCTGACTTCTTGGTAGTAAATTGTGCAGGAAATTGCATTTTTCCCCCTCCAATATATTTAATCTGTTTAATCAGGTTACAACTCCTTTTTGGTATTTTCTGTGGGCTTTAAAAAAAAATTTCCATTGGTTGTCTCTACAAAATTAAAAAAATCATCCTTTCTCAGTATACCAGCTGTTTTGCAGCTAAACTTTCCTTCCTTCCTTCCTTCCTTCCTTCCTTCCTTCCTTCCTTCCTTCCTTCCTTCCTTCCTTCCTTCCTTCCTTCCTTCCTTCCTTCCTTCCTTCCTTCCTTCCTTCCTTCCTTCCGCCCTTCCTTCCGCCCTTCCTTCCGCCCTTCCTTCCGCCCTTCCTTCCGCCCTTCCTTCCGCCCTTCCTTCCGCCCTTCCTTCCGCCCTTCCTTCCTTCCTTCCTTCCTTCCGCCCTTCCTTCCTTCCGCCCTTCCTTCCGCCCTTCCTTCCTTCCGCCCTTCCTTCCGCCCTTCCTTCCGCCCTTCCTTCCGCCCTTCCTTCCTTCCGCCCTTCCTTCCGCCCTTCCTTCCGCCCTTCCTTCCGCCCTTCCTTCCTTCCGCCCTTCCTTCCTTCCGCCCTTCCTTCCTTCCGCCCTTCCGCCCTTCCTTCCTTCCGCCCTTCCGCCCTTCCTTCCTTCCGCCCTTCCTTCCTTCCGCCCTTCCTTCCGCCCTTCCTTCCGCCCTTCCTTCCTTCCGCCCTTCCGTCCTTCCTTCCACCCTTCCTTCCTTCCGCCCTTCCACCCTTCCGCCCTTCCACCCTTCCGCCCTTCCTTCCGCCCTTCCTTCCTTCTGCCCTTCCTTCCTTCCTTCCACCAGAACACCAGAGCCATTTGTGTCCCTATGTCTATGCATTAGGGCCACTTTGGACACACCAGTGCTGCTCACTTGTCCCCAGCTGTTGCTCAAGCTTCGTGCAGCCAGGTGTCCTATTAGCCAGCCCCGTGTGATAATCCCAGGTGTGACAACTGTGGTACCTTTATCAGGTAATATGGAGCTATTTATATGTGTGTACACATTCTGTAAGAGAAAATACTTTCTGTCAAAAAATGAACAAAAGTGTTGTACATCATTTCCATCAGCAGGCTCCACATAACTGGTAACTGAGACAGTGATGTCTCTCGCAATTTGTGGCAGCGACTCTGGCTAAACTTTCAGTGTTTTGTCTAGTGGTGCACAGGGAGGGATGTTGTTTGTTTGATTAATGGGAAGGCCTTTGTTTCTGTGGAATAAAGGATTGGCAGCACACGTTTCAGGTGCTTTCCTGGTAGGTGCATTATATGAGACCAGAGTTACCTTGATGGAGGGGGCAGGATCTTGTTCTAGCATATCAGCAGATAGAAAATGAGCTGAGCGCCTTGCATAGGAGAAGGAGAATAAGCTGCAACACTGGCACTAGTTGACTACCTGCCTGGAAAGGACTGGGATGTTGCAGAAGAAAAGGCACTGGAAAGCTCCAGAGGAGTTTATCTCAACTGTGTCTCTGGACGGAATAAATCCTCACCTTTCCAAGTGAGCTAGTCATCAATCTCCAAAGCAAAGAGTGTGTACAACTTCAGCTCCCAGGACTGTTTACCTCTTTTGGCTACCTGGAAATAAGGCTGTCTTGTCAGAATTTCTATCTTGAGTCCTTCCTTTCATACCACTTGAGGAAGAAACCCATCTCTTAATGAGTTTTCCACAGCATAAGTTTAGCAACACCTTCTGGTTTTCCACAGGCTTACAAAATATGATGTATGTCCCTCTGGAAATGGATTAACAAGTCTATATGTGCATACCTGTATGCAGCAGCTATGGAGTCAAAGACGAGTGGAGTCCATGACTAAGTCTCCAGTCCCAGTTTCCCCTGTTTTGTGAAGCACGTTGTCATGACCTGGAAATCTTCGCATGGGAGTCCATGAAATAAATCAAAAGAGCCAGAAGGACAAGTCTACATGGTGTAAAGGATCCCCCATATTCCCCAGAAAGCACATGGTGCTCACAGCTGGACTGCCACGGAGCAGAAGACATTTGCAGACTTCCTCTGGGGACGTGTTGGGTCTCTGTAGACTTGGAGGAAAGAAATAGGAAGACAGATGAGATTTATAAATTTTTTCTTTCAGCTTTCTCTGGATTAGAAGGTGGACATTTCAGTTTAAAGGTATTTACATGTAAATTTAATTCCTTCTCTTGATAGGAGGTAAACTGTGGCCTGGTTAAAGGGTTTTTGCGTTTTGCCTGCTTCTCCTTCTCCCCTGTTCTTTGGTAGATAAACCTTTCTCTCGCCACGCTCCTGATGTTGAACACCAAGATATATCTGCACATGGCCACCAGCATTTGGACACTCACAACAGCATAAGGAGAGATTACGGCAAGCATTATAAGCTTCTGCTATTGAATATGGAGAAAATAAAGACTGACAGGGTAGCACAATTCATACTTGCTGCAGGCTGGCCAAAAAGAGCTCGGTATCAAGGACTGCAGAGGGGTTGAGGTGTCACTTGAGCTACCAACTCAATTACTCAACACAGCTGGAGAGAAAAGGCATGATGGAGAAGATGGCATCAGTGTTTCTGGGTCCTCAAAGGCTATCTGTGGAGAAGGTAAATTTTCAGGGCCTATCTTAAACCCTGCACATTGTGTTTACGTTGCTGACCAAAGGAAAAAAACCCACAACATTTCTGGGTAGGCTTAATTAATGTATAAATATACCCAGGGCACACATGGTGGAAAATTTTACCTTTTTGACTTTGTAGGTTTCATGTGTGTTTGCATGCAAAAGTGTTATTGTAACACTAGTATGACTGGGACTCATGACCGTAGCACAAATATAGAGGTAAATATGCTTTTTGTACCCAGAAACTGAAAATTTAAGGACTATAGCTCAGCATCTGAGAGTAGTAGGTCATTTGGCATGCTTTATGCTAAAGAAACATCCTTCATGGAGTTACAACATTGATTTTAAAGCTCTTAATTACAGACGCATCAAGCCCAGGAACAAGGGTTTCATATCTTTCAATCAATTAAAGGAGCCTTCCTGACTGCGGCAGTGTCTTCAAGAAAGATATGAGAGCTGAGTGTGGTCTGGATGTGGTCACTGGGAAAGCAGCACTGTATTACTCATAGAAATATGGCGGGTATGCAAACTCCTGTTGAGTTTCCAAATTGCATTCAGCTTTTCCAAGAAGTAGTCCTGGCATTTTCTTCATTCGGAGAGGAAAGGGACTCCCATAAAGCAGATCAAAAGAAAAAGGTTGCTTACCACTCAGAGAAAAGTTCCTTTCCTCCTTTGTGCCTTTCCGGCACAGGGAAAAGTGGCAAACAAGCTCCTGCATTTCCCGCGGCAAAGTAGGCAAAGCACAGCACATGAGAGACACCATATCAAAGGGACGAGCCACAGGGTTAGCATGAGACACCGCTCCATGTCACAAGCACTGCTCGGCCTCCCTTTACCCCAGCTGGCACTAGCTCACGAGGTATTATCTTGGAACAATTTACTTCCACGGGTTTCAATGGGAAACATTCAGACATTCCCTTTCAGGAAGAAGAAAAAGGGCTCTAGTAAATAAAAGGGCCAAATTATGTGAATGCTCCAAGAAGAAATATGAAAGGATGAATTTAAAAGTCTGTGTGGCGTGCTGGGTTCTGTCATCAGATGACTCTGCTGCTGGTGGTGGAACGTCAGAGCAGCACCTTCCTGCTCAGGGAGTCTGCTGAAATGAAGCCTGGGACAACAGGACTCTATGTGGAGCCAAGCAAGTTTTGATGAGTCTCAACACTTACGGTGTTTTGATGCTGCTTTTTTTTTCCCTCTCCTAATTTGAAAGGAAAATGCTGGGATTCAAAACTGTATTTTCTGCAATTGTTTAGAAAAAAATGGAAATAGTGAAGAAAAGGTGAAGCAAAAGAAGGAATTTTCTGTAAGAGAAACAGACAGGGTAGTATGGTTTCCTCCCAGTTGTGTCCTGTACATATGGGCAGCCCCAAATGTGAGGGAAATTTCAGCTTCTCCCTGCAGGGCTCCAGTTGGGACAGCTCAACAAGAAATATTGTGAGATGGAGCTAGGAAAAGAGGCCCAGATCCATCAGAACATCTTTATGGGACTGAGCCTTTATGCCCAACGCTGGGGCAGGTGTGGCGGCCATGGCCAAGTCCCCAGCCCCCCCAGGGGAAGGCATCCCACTATGAAGCCAGCCTGTGGAAAGAGCTCCTGCATAAAGACTCACCTCATCAGTAGGGGGATGCAGGGCACCAGGGAGCCAGAAAAGCAGGGTAAGGGATGAGTAGGAACATATCAAAGACAATTACATGTAAGTAGTTTTTTCCCCTAAGTTTTCTCTTCCTCACTCTGCAATGGAAAAATCCTGAGACATCATGGGTGGAGCATAAAAAAATGGATAAAGGAGAGGGCTTAATTTATAGGGGAGCTTGAATTTTTAATCCTGTGCCCCAAAGAAACCACTGCCTAGGCAGCCAAATCCTATCTGAAGTGACTAATGAAGGCAGGAGGTACAGCACAGACCCCCATAGCAGCCCCATCTATCTAAGCTGGTGAATGAGCAGATGCTTTAGCTTTCTCCGCCCAGAAGGCTGAAATTCCCCTCATGAAGGGCTCTCTAACATTAATTGCAGAGACACAACCTGCCTTTTTATAAGACAAATTAATAATTTCCTTAATCCATCATCAGGAAATGGAAGGCTTTGATGCTTTAATTCCTTTCCTGTGACCATGGCAACAACAAAAAAGGGGGGGGGTGGTGGTGTTAATTTTCTCATCCACGAGAATTTCGGCAAATAGCATGTTAGTGTTCTTTGTCTGTAAGTGAGTCTTTGCTGGAAAGGAGTCCAGAGAAGTACACAAAAGGCAGGTAACAAAATCGGGTGCCTGGGACATGATGGTATGATGATGGGAAGGAAGCCGGAGCTAGGCTTTAGCAACCCTGCTCTTGTCAGAAACAAAATGCAGAGGGGCTGTAGCACTGTGATTATTCACCCCAGTCCCGTCATCTCTGAGGGAGAAAAACCAGTTCATGGAAGTGTTGTGCTGAGGGCATGGAAGCCCACTGATGCTCAGAAAGGCAGACCGGTTAAAATCAGTGTGAGCTGGCCTACCTTCTTCAAAAAAAGAAGCAGAACAACAGGCCACGGTTCTTAGTCTGCAGTATAGCTAATTATAGCACTAAAATTAGGTATTGCATGAAAGTGCAGTGCATGCATGCGTGTTTGCATGTATATACATGTATGTGTCTACATATATATGTGCATGTATGTATCACATATCCATACCTCACAGTATAGTGTGTTTGCACACACACTACCAGCTGTGAAAGAAGTTACTAGCACCAGGATGGCAAATTCTTTTTATGTCTTGCATCAGGTTGCTCAGAGCCCCATCAAGCCTGACCTTGAATGTCGCCAGAGATGGGGCTGCCTCTACCACTCTGGGCAACCTGTTCCAGTGATCCACTACTCTCATATTAAAGAACTTTTTCCTAGTGTCCAATGCAGCCTTTTTTAGCTTAAAACCGTTACCGCTTGTCCAATCACTACAAACTCCAGTGAAGAGTTCTTCCCTTGCCTTCTTATAGGCCCCCTTCAGGTATTGGAAGGTCACTGTAAGGTCCCTCCAGAGCCTTCTCTTCTCCAGGCTGAACAACCCCAACTCTCTCAGCCTATTAGAGATGTCCCTGCTTATTGTAGGGGGGTTGGACTAGATAACCTTTAGAGGTCCCTTCCAACCCAATATATTCTATGATTCTATGACTTGCAGATGCATGGATAACACTCTCTCCTCTCCAAAACACTTGGCCTCATCTGTACAGCCCCTGAAGAGCACAGTCTGATCTGTGTTACACCCTATGCTGCCTAGGAGGGTGTTAGCTATCATGGGCCAAAGCCATGCCAGGGGGTGCACCCACTTCAAAGCATGCCTGGTTGCAGCACAGAGCTCAAACCCTCTAACTTACTGGTATAGACAAAACCTCCACACCCTTTCTTTAGGAGCACAGGCTCACCCCCTACATCCACAGCCTTATTCTTACAAACCCTGCCGGCTGGAGTAATCCAGGGCACACTCCTGCCAGTCAGGGCTCGAAAGGGCCATGATTTCACCCCTGTGGTTTGCGTACGAAAATGCTTGGAGAGCTGATACTAAAGGCGACTCCACTGCTGGAGCTTACATCGGTTATTCTGCAATAAGGAGAGGCTGGATTCCTAGCATGTGAATCAGGCTGCATGGTCTGAGAGAGGCTGATTCACCCACGTTTGACTTCACCAGAGCAAAGGGAGCCAGGCTTTGCCCAAGTGCAGATATCAGAGCAAGAATCTAACATGCATAATCCTCAAATTGAGTATGCTGTCCAGCTGGGAGGAGTCTGTATTCAGCTGCTATGAGGAGGCCACAAATCTTCAGGTCCTTGACTCAAACTTTATGGCTGCTGTGGGAATATAAAGTGATTACAGGTAGGCACAGGAATATATTCCCAAACTTGATATGGGCAAAGCAGTGTCTAAAGGGCACATCTGTATTCAATGCTGAGCACTCTCTGATCAACTTTGTGAACATCAGGCTTAACTAGTGACTGAGACACTTCCCTCCTCTGGAGAGTAAACCTCGTTTGCTAAGTATTTGATTGTCCATGGTAAGAGTTGGCTGGTAGACATTGTGAAGCTAAATTTTACTAACTTCATGAAGCAGTCCTCTTGAAATAAGAGCCTATGTAACCAAAGGAGAAAAACACCTTTGAAAGACACTGAGCTTGTTCAGCTGCTCCTCAGGGTTTCCTCACCAGTGAGACGCCTCCTCAAGGATCATGTCCTACACAACTCTATGGTTTCTCCAGACACTGCTGCCTGGTGCATTTTTCTGGGTCATTAAAACCCAAGGCAGCGTTTTGCCGATAGCACTGAGAAATAGGAAATGGTTGCTGCAACCCTGCATTTCATAAGGCTGGGAGAAATTTCCAAAGAGAATTCTTCATCAGTCCTGAACTAATGTGAGTTTGTCTACATTCAAAGAGTGAGAAAACTGGATTAAAAAAAAAAAGTATCACATCTCTCAGGGAACCAGAGATGCAGAAAGTCCCTAAATTCATACAGTTCAGAGAGAGAGCACTCTTCAAATAGCAGTGCAATCTGAAGAAGATTTTCTTCCTGAAATATGAACACCCATGTGGTATTCAGACACCTGAAAGTGGTTCAGTTATTCTGACATTGTGAGCTGAACTTCCCACAACAGAATTACAATTAAATACATTTAACATTCACTTCATGCTTAATCTGCATTTCTTAAAACGCATGTGGGCCCATTTAACCTCTAGGGAACATTTATTCACTGAAGATGGCTAGTCATTAACTGATCCCACTTCAGCTTAATATCTTGCCTTTTGTACTTCGTTCCAGCTCGAAAACCCAGATGTAAAAAAAAAGAGCATGCTGGTACTCTTCTACCAGCACAAATCCCAAACGAAGAGGAGTTTGAGCATCTCTATTGGCTCCCATTTAACTGAGATGCCCATTTCAAAATTCAGAGTGCCTACAGAAGATGGACAAGTGGGCCTTGGACACCTAAAGTGCATTGGGAGAGTGAACTGGAGTTGTGCATTAGAAATGCCCTCCAAATGCCTATAATACAGAGCATGGGCCTGCTTAACACAGGGTTGTTTATAGTAAGGGCTCATGGCACTGTGATGTTTCTGTGAGCTGCAATGAAGGCACCTACAGGAGTCAGAGCCATTTTGAGCCAGTGGCAACCTATTTGCTTTGCTATGTATGTCGAGCTGATGCCCCTTGTAGTTTAGGCAAAATGAATGTTCTCAGGAGGACAGAGGTACAGATGTATATTTTGTTTACTGTTAGCGAGATTAGTTTTAGCACATGTGTGTGTGTGTGGGCTTACAGGATTAAGCATGATTGTGCATTGGCAGTCAATACTATTTGCATTTTATCATGTGTAAATGATATTAATACAGAAGTCATGATGCAATGCGTAGCAAGTTTCATTATCCCTCATTAAAGCAGCTCTCCTTTGCAAGTGCAAATGTACTGGAAGGCTGACCTAAATGTAGGAGAAGCTGAATGCTGATCCTTATCTTAATGAACAAATACAATTAGCCAAGTGTAAGAGTGTCAGGTATTGAAATGATCCTCTATAATACTGTCTTTCTTTTATTTCACTGCAGTGAGCATCTTCTGATGGTATCAGAGCAGCACCTCATCACAGCACCTGGCAAAAACTACCCAAGGGTCCATGAAGCATCATATCTGGGCAGTCAGTCCAGGTCCAGGGTAACCAGCCATTTCTACTGGACTTCCTTGAAGGTACAATAGCCTTTCAGGACATACTGGGAAAGGTTTCTATTTAATGCCTTTCAGCTTTCTTGACTGTCTCCAAGAGTGGAGAAAGCCTCCATCCCTCTACCAGAGCTGGTGTCCCTCATGTAGTATTGATCAACACTGAAAAATGCTTACAGGGAAGAGAGAAGGGAACCAGCATGGCTGAAAACGAACCTAATCAGATGCTGACGATGGCTCCACTGGCAATTTATGATAATGAAGATGTGAACGAAGGGGCTCCAGTGGTCTTTGCCATCCTCTGGGGACTTCTTTTGACAAAAATGTGGCAAGGACAGTGACATCTTTTCTTCATTTGATTTGCAGTACCTGCTGCTTATAACAAGCCAAAGACTTTAAGCTTTCATGAAGACCCTACTGCTGAGCTGGCCACCTCCACTCTGAAGTTTCTGCCTAGGAAATGAGGGGGAAATAATAGATTTCCACAGATGTAATGTTTTAAAAACAGGTTACACACAAAATTTTCAAGATTGCAAAATTGCATTTGCATAAGCTTTATTTGTATAATCTCACCACTGAATACAAGTTATAAGAGTTGATGCTGGTCCAGACTTGACTCCATTGATTAATAGGCACCATGTGCAACACACTTGTGCTTTGGGAAGCAGACACTTCTTCCCCCTCAGTTAGGGCAGGGGACGTTTCGCTTGATCAGAGCAATGGAAACTTGAATCTTTGTGTGATTCTGCATCAAAGAGACACCTGGGATTGTCTGGGCTTTTCCACCCAAAGAGCTACATCAGAATTGATTGCCCAGACAATTTCGAGTGAGTCTTCACAGAGCGCAATGATTAAGACTAGTTGTGGAGGTTTATTTCTAGTCTGAAGTCTTCTAAAGTTTTCAAAGCAACAAAAACTGTCTTACCTGCTTATGCCATTATAGAAGCACATTCTGCTTGATCTAGCCTTTATCCCCAGTATTTTTTCAGAGGCAGGCCATTTCATGTGGATTTGACAACCTGATCTAACTAGAGAATTAAAGTTAGATTCAGGAGAGGTTTGGGCACTGAAATCCCTGACTTTCAGGTGATTTGGCCTCCAGCAGTTTACGAGCTGCACTCAGTTGCCCTACGTGGTTAATGGCGAAAGTTTGGTACTTCAGAGTTGAACCCAGCTGGCAGCATACAGTGGGATCTTCTTGAAGGGAGCACACAGCTGCTTACATTCAAGCAATAGGAAAAGTGGAGAACAAGGGTGTATCTGCAGTTCTCTCTTGCACTAAAAGCCCCTTGAGGCTGGAGTGAGGCAATCCTGTCTGCTTGGGATCCATTGTCTGAAATCTTCTCCTGGAGATTGGTACCTACGCCCTTTCTTTCAAAAGACTCCACACAGATCAGTCTTTTAAAAACAAAGCAGGAAGAAGAAAAGGTGGTGATAGCTTTTATTATATAATGCCTTGGTATTCAAAGTATATGCTGAGGAAGTGGGAGGCCTGGGTTCCTCTCCCGCCTCAGCCTGAGGGGTCCAAACCCATGTCTCCCACATCCCATGAGAGCGCCCAACAACCAAGCTGGAGGCTACCTTGGGTGGAGGATCCTCCTCCACCCCTGCTTTGAAACTCCACCGCTCTGCAGAGAGGAATTTCAGACTCAGGAGGCCAGTGGGGGCTGGGAAGAGCGAGGAGGGAGCACATGCCTTATGCCAAAACCTTCCTCTGAGGCCCCTCACCAGGGAGTCAGGAGCCCCGAGGTTCCCTCCTCACTCCACTGACATTTGTTATCTGAGGAGGTTTGCACGCTGACTGTGGGTTATGACATCCAACACTCTCCTCTCTCCTCGGCGCCACGACTCTAGGAAAGGCTTCCAGCAAGGTGACACTGTGAAGGGTGGAGAGGGTCTTTCCTCCAGGCCCCCTGGGCATCCTTGCCCCTGAGGAGGCTTTCCTGGGAGGCAGCAGGCAGGGTCCTCCTTTGTCTCTCTCCCACTTTGTCTGCAGGTGCCCATACGTGTCCCATTTTTTGGATCTGGAGCTGCCACGCTGTTGTGTGGGGAGGGGCCAGGTGCAGCTATTGGGGCCTGCCAAGCTCCTAAACAAGTAAAATACTCATTTTCTCCATGCCAGGGAGGCTTGGGTGTGCGTGAAGCACCAGGCTGCCCAGACTTGGCAGCTCTGGACACACCACAAAGTGTGGCTCTGGGTACCTGGGTAAGCTCCAAGGTAAAAAGTCAGGTATTTCTAGGGTTTCCAAGCGATTACAGGGTTAAGTGGCAGAAGAGTTGAGTTTTTCAGACAAGCTGTCTGAACACATGGACTTCAGTTGTTTATACCCTTTGGTTTTGATCCTACCTACAGCAGAGGAGGTTTCTTTCTTTCCAAGCGGGCACACTGGATGGCAGACAGGGAACTAATGTTCCCTCCCTGATTGTTAGACAATAAATCAACTCCTTGCTAAAATTTGGGATTACGGGCCATCCAGATAAATCAAAATGGGAAATCAAGCTCTTTCCTCAACCTCAAGGCAATGGATTAGAGAAGAGGGACACACTTAGTTTGATTCACTCAGTTATGACACGATTAGGTGTTAAAACTCTAGCACGGCTGATATTTCTCCCAGTGCAAGATCAACTTTCCTAGTCAAAAAAAAAAAAAGGAATTATGCAAACAATTTAACAGCAGGGGCCAGTCTTTATTACAGTCCCCTCAGGATGGGCAAATGAAAGCCCTGAACAGCTACCAAGAACAGTAGCCACAGTGACAGTACCAGGGCTTAAATATCATGCGAGCTTGGCAGCTGTCATCCATCAAGGAGAAGTCACGAAAAGGCACATTACACACACCAATAACTGATAGAAGTTTGCCTCCATATCATTTGCAGGGAAAGGATGAACTGCTAGTTGCTTCTTGAGAAAAAAAAAAAAAGGGGGGGGGGGGGGGGCAAAAAAAAAAGCTGGAAGGAAAAGCAGCCTTTCTGGTAAATCTGTGAGAACAGCATCAGCAGCTCCGACTGGTTTGTTGCCCGTTCCTTTTGGCAGCCCAGCAAAGTCATCTCCCAGAGATCTACACATCTCTGTTAGGTAATCGTTGCACTCACATTCATTAGGCTGCAGCGAAAGCATCCCCATTAGCCAATTAACCAACCCATTAGGAGGTCCTCATAAGCACTGTGGGCTGTTACACCTCCCTCACAGAGCACCCAGGAGCTTTGTGGGCCGTTGCTCCAGCATGCGCCCTGAAAAGAGGAGAAAAGTGAAACTTTCTGTCTGTGAGACAGAGACTTTTGAGAGAAACCTCACTGATTCTTCCTTCACACTCTAGGAAGATGTCCCTAGAAATTTCTCCTTTTAGGAAGGCTCCTCCTCCTCCAAAATAAGCCCAGTTACTCAAAACGGACAGAGGCACAGTCAGCCAGCACACTCCTACAGACAACACCTGGGGGGAACAGGCTTCAGCCATGCCTGGCACAGGATAAACATCTGCTCTTGGCCAGCAGCACTTGGCCTTTCACTTTCTGCTTTCAGCAACAAAAACTCGTTCTGCACAGAATCTGTTGCAACTTCTTAAAAGTGCAGAAACACACAAAGAATCTAGGCAAGTAAAACCAGTGCAGGGAGACTCCTTCCAGTCCTGCTCTGTCTCAGAAGACTGCAGGCAACTCATTGCTCTCAATGTTGTCTTGGCACGTGCAGAAACACCTTCCTATTCTCCCAAGGCCATGATGGTCTCTATTGTTCGCTGCTAGAAATGACAGCAGAGACTTTTCCATAAAACTACTTGAAAAATGCAGATTCTCTTCCCTTCTGTGTTGATGTGTATGCATGATGTGATATGTCATTTAAGTAAATCTAGCTTTACTGACATGGATACTCACAGAAATGAACACATGTGTACATGCCCAAAACCAGATGAAAACAAAATTTTAAATTCGCAGGTATGGACATTTACACCAACTGATACAGAGACAATACTATGTAGTTTCTCTGATCTATTATGAACATGACTCAAAAAACCCACATACATAAATGTGTGATCTACACAGAATGCTTAATTGCAAAAGGATTTGTTGAGTTATTAAAAAAAAAAAGAAAGAATGATTGTCAGGAGACAACCTGGTTGTGGGAAGAGTCACTTAATTCACTGCATGAATGACTCACGGTGAATTACTTGCATAACTCCACTCACGGAAATCACTACTCCGCAAAAGTGCATACATGTTAAATCAATCAAAACACAGAGCAGTCCATACTCTCAGTACAATGCCATCTTCTTGCCAGTACAGTATGAACAAAAAACCTCTCAGCTGGGCAGGGAGGGGGAAGAAGTCCCCTTTTTTGGTATCCTGGCAATGTTTTGAAAAGACAGTTTGACAGTGCTTGCTTGCCTTATTCATGCCTGGCATTTATGTTAAAAAGAAAATCTGGGCCTGTAATATTCAAGAGCAAGCTCTTGTTGACAATGAAACTTTGACTAATAAATCTGAGGCTGCATTTCCCACCCAACTCAATTTAATGCCATAAGGTAATTATGGCCCTTTCCTGAAAATACAGAGCTCCATGAAGAATGTCAACTGGCATGAACACTAGCAAGATTTGCTTTCTTCAGGCTACTCTCAGGATAACTAACTCCTTCCTTTGTTTGCTATCTGTGCTTGAACTGTGAGGTATAAAGCTTACTGGAATAAAGGGAACTCTTTTTCACTGTCCCGCCCCACTTTAATTTTCCATAGCAAGTCTCCAAAACTAAAAAGAGAGGAAAAAAACCAAAAAAAGCGCCATAGCTCCTTTGTAAGTCTCATGTGCCTGAGACAATCCACCAGCCGTACTTCAGGCACCAGATTCAGTCATTAGAGTGACCAGGTGATACGCGTCCCCTTGGCTGCAACACAGTAATTTAAACTGCATGAACTGGGAGCTTATTCTCTGGGTATATTCAATGCAGAGGCTCCAGCTAGTATTTCAGAGCTCTTCTGTTAGTAGCTTTATTGATTCTAAGTAAAACTTTGGTCTATAGGGAGACTTACTGCCCATATGTTGCGTGAGGAGCAGCTGCAGTAGGAATGACCAGTACAGAGAGCAGCCCATCCAAAGCAGAGGTCCACACAGTAGTGACAGCGCCGAGGGCAACAGCATCTTTAGGGAGGCAGGAGAAGCATGTTTGCTTTTGCAGAGCTCCCCAACAGCTAGAGCACCGACCGCAAACAGCAGGCAGGCCTGCGCGCTGTGGGGACTGCCGTCTCAGCCACCACTGCCCAGCTGGGGTGAGAGAGCAGGAGCGAACACAAGCAAACAGATCCTGCCACCCAGTGAGACCCCAGCTATGCTGACGCAAGAGCCCTGGAGTAGAAACCTCAGCTCCTCCCGGTGTTTCTTCTGACAAGTGTTGAATAGAACACATAAATACTCCCTGGAACTGGGACCTGAACATGGGATTTCCTTTGTCCTGGAGGAAACAATCCCCCATGTCATTCCCTTATGGTAAATATTCCAATCAAAACCATCCTCAATATTATGCTTTGGCAATGCAGAAGACAGCGGCTGAGGCTAAGGGAAGTTTGTAACCCCTGCCTCCTGCTTCCCAAATGCATGCTCTAGAGGTATCCCATGCAGGAGAGGGACAAGAGCTCTGGCGCAGCTTTTAACAGACATGTTTGAGGAACTCAGGTATGATCCTAGCACCCTGCACTGACCTCCTCCAGTAACTTAAGACTGGGATGTGCCCTGGCTCCTGAATGGCAGTGGGACTACCTCCAGTTTCTTGTCAAAGTTATTGTACTTTTGAGCATCTGCTGGATCCGTGGCTAAGATCCACAGGGAATTTTGTATCTCAAAATGGATAAGGCTATTGATTCCAGGCAATTTTGGGAGTTAAGTGGTGCCAAGATGCAGACAGTGGAAACCCAATTTCAGAGGTCAGAGTACGGCCCCGATTTTTTATACATTAATACTGCTCCAAATCCAGGAACCAGCTTTATACACTGAGTTTACGAAATTCATGCTTGTTTTGTGAGCAAATTCATAAAACACATCTTTGGCTTTGCTATTTATCAGCAGCTCTCTTTCAGGCAAGCAAACAAATCTACCTCACCCATTTCTAGGAGAGAATTATTGGATTAACACGGGAGCACACAAATCCAGCAAGTGCATGCTTCAGGAGGATACTACACATACCGCAAGTGACTTGTGCTGTGACACACAAATTAACTTATGGGCAATTAAGACAGCTGCATGGTGGTTGTGAGGTAGACTTTTGGTAGAAACATCAGAATTTTTTAATACATAGTCTAGGATCACGTTATAAAAGGACAGATAACAATCCACGTTGCATCAGGTCCTGAAACTCGCTGCACTGGGGTATTATTGACAAATGCACAATTAATCTTGTACTAAAAACTTGCATCCAAAGAGATTTCAGTGCTTGAGACAGTTGCTAGACACAGGAAGAAGCTTTGAGCAGCTTTCAGAAATGACCAGTTTTAGTGTCTTGTTAAACTAAGCAACAAACTCAGCAGACAGAAGTACAGGATTGAGAGATGACATCAGATTTTGGAGTTGTGCTGCTAAGCTATTTCGTTTCTGTGTCCATTAACCTTCCAGCTTTTGGCTGTCCAGCCCGTTGAGCCTGGTAGCTGCTTGAGGCAGAGATCGTACCCAATCTGCACTTGTGCAGCTGCAGTGGTTCTTCCATCACAAGCTTTGAAAGTCTATTTGGATTACTTTTTAGCCTTTGTCATTGAAGCAAAAAGCTTGATAATGTGATCTGAGAGATCTCAGACTGCAGACAACTAGTAAAAACAAGCTGGAATGTATTATTCTGTGTTATACCTCCAAACGGATGAGTTTTAAGCTCTTGGAGTTGGCGATGCCACCAAGACATATTTGGAGATTTCGGAGATTTCAAGCACGACCTCACTTAGCTCAGCCTGGCATTTCTGCCTTCAACCACACATTTGTAATGATGACAGACTTCCACACGCTTTTGAGAAATACCTTTTATTGTATGACAGGAGTTGTCAAGTGAACTTCAACAAAAGAAATCATTCCATAGCAATACCAAAATCAAATTATTATACAAATGCAAAAAACAAAACAAAACCGGAGTTAAAATGGTGAAAAAGCAGTGCGCTGTTACACAATGTAAAACATATACAGAAAGCCACATTCTTCTGCTAGTGTCAGATGCTCATCACCATCACAAGTGATTTCAACTCCCCCCCCACCCCCTGCAAGAGAGGCAAACTTTAAAGTGAGATATTTTGAAGGGTCAGATTAACACAAAAAGCATTTTCAGGGAAGTTTCTATAACATTTGGATTTTTTGTCCCCTTCTGATTCTTTTTGCAATCTTATGTTAAACACGTATTGGGAAGGTTAAAAGAAACTGTCAACATCACTTAAGCAACTGGCATTACTGACGTTGGTCAGAAGAAGGTCCTCCCTCTTCTAAAGGGCAGTATGAATGGTATCGCGAAAGACTACGCCTATCAAGAACCGTATTGGTTTTGACTCTTCCAGTGTTCTTTTGAGGAGGGATGGAGTAAAGATATACCAAAATCAATGTCTGAAGAACAATTCTTGAGACCAGAAGTAGAGGCTGTTCCTAGTCTTCTACAGAAATAAACAACAGGTCTGTAACTGATGGTTTTCAGTATTACTGTATAAAATTATATTTAGTAGAAATAAGACTCTGGAATATTTTAAGGCATCTCATGGTGAAGAAATATTTTAAAGGCTTGAATAACTCAGAAGACTGAGTTCTTCTTCCAAGATCCCCAGGAAGGAATGTACAGTAACCAGCTTTGCTATTTCCAAATAAAGCATCAAAATTTTCAAAGTGGAAGTTCAGAACTATTTTAACTTTTCTTTAAAAGGAAACACAAAACACTGTGCCAGAAAGATAATTTGTCCATTTAACAGACGAAGACTTTCACCAAAGGAAGGCCTTTCTCATCCCTGATCTGAGTTTTGCCATTCAGATACATAGCACTTTTTTGCTCAACTGAAATTAAACAGGTCAGGCAATCTTAGCCAGTAGTCACCTGAAAAAGCCCAACTATCAACAACAAAACCAACAAAATAATCTAAAAAACAATTTCCTGATTAAAATTTTTTGTTACTAAAAAGATGATATAATGCCAATGACAGACACAAATGACTCGCTATTGGTTGTTCTACTCAGCAATCGATGAGTTTCAAGTGTGCTTTTGTAAAAAAAATTTTTTTCTTATATTGATATTTGATACCTACAGCTAGTAATGTCCTGCCAAAACATGTGAAGAAGCAGAATCTGTATTTTCAGAGATACCTAACATTTTTGAGTGCAAGCAAAAAGCTACAGTATCAAATTAATTCTAGCTTACAGATTGATAGCTAGATCTGTCAGGGTCTCATACCAGTAAGTCTGAAGCAGCCAGCGTTTTGGAGCTCTGCTCTGAAATATAACTTACCATAGATTCATTTCAGAGCTGAAATGAACTAAAACTGTAATTATACCCTTGGTTTACGCATGCATATCTCCTTGATTCTGACAAAAAAAACCAAACCAAACCCTCAAGGTATATGGCCAGCAGAATGTATTGTTCTCTTGAACTATTTAAAACTCTCAGTGTATTATACACCACACTTACTCTCTTGTAAGAACTAAGTATTTAGAAATAAAAAGAATTCACTATTGTGAAACACAGTCAGATCCTGGGTATGTCTGCACTGCTCAATAAAGAAAGTAAACAAATGAGCTCAAGCACCAAACTCCATTAAGTGTCTACACTATCTTATTGGTCCAGGCACCCTAGCTCTGTTCTGGACCACGCCAGCCAGGCCTCTCCATGACAAAGCTTGAGCAGAGTTTGGACATGGTTCACGCCATGGATCCCTTCCAAAAACGCAGTTATAGGCAAAACCATGCAAGGTTCAACTTTCTTTGTGCTACGCAATCCCCCAGCACTGTCCCATGTGACTTCATGCGCTCAAACACTTCTCTACATCTTCACATACCTGTGCAATACAAACACTGGTCTACCGAGCTGTAGAATAGCCCTATCCTTACTTCAGACAATTTGAATTGGAAAGGCAGCCACAATAAAACACACTAGATGATAATTGTGTGCTAGCTCCACAAGCGGACAGCATGAGCTTGGAGAAGACCCAAGGGCCAAGCGATGGCCACAGTGGATGTGGCTGGTGTGCTCGAAGAAGGATTAGCCATAAGAATTCCTTACACGAGCCAATCTGTGCCATGTGGCTTTGGGGACAGGTAGCTGTCCCTGACCATCTGCTATTTAGCACCAGATGTAGCACAAGCCTCATGCTGCGCATCACTGCATGAAGTCCAGTTCCACTGATCTCAGTGGGATCTGTTACAGTCTAAGGTGCTACACATCACAGAAGTGTCAGAACCTGCCAAAAGAAAACTAGGATGTTACCAGACACCTGATGTTTGTTTTTCTCTCCCAGCCACCAGGGGAAACTGGCTGGTGGCACTGCAAGTAGTAAGAGGTCCTGCCCCTTCTCCTGGTATCTCACAGCAGGATAGCGAGCCTCACCGCAGGGAAGACATTGTCAAAGGGGAACGAGGATTCTGCCTCTCACCACTGGGCTGAGTCCTAAGCAGGACAAAGTCCTTCTAGAAGAGTCCTCATGCTCAGGCACAGGCTTTGGCCTCAGTTTACTTCTCAAAAAGGAGAGAGTAATTTTGTATTTGAATCAGTTATTTGCTGGTAGAACTGCTTGAAACAAGAAACACTTGTGTTTGCCTTACTTTTAGACCACTGGGTGAACATTGGGTAAATAATGTTTGTCTTACAAAGGCAATACCAAGCATCTTCAGTAATTTTTAAAAAGCACAATATTTTCCATGTCCTGAAGAGATCTGTTGCCTTTTAGTCTCTTTTGTGCCCTTTAAACAGTAAGATGAATAGATTTATTTTTAACTGGACCTCAAAGAGTAGGTATTTCACTAAACATGAAAAAATCTGAAGCAGCACAGCACTTGCTTGATTTTTTTTTTTTTTTTTTCTCAAACATGGGAATAGTGCCTTTGTGTTAAAGTGCTTTGCTGAATCAGGACATAACTTATGAATACCGAACCCCCCTCTCACTGCATTCCCCTCACTATCAGCAACAGCCATTCAAAGCTACAGGTTGTACTTTCCTACCTATTCTGGTAGGATAGTAACTTCAAACAGCTAGAGTTCAACAGAACCCCTAATGCAAAACTTTAAATATACTAAGGTTACATATTTTTAACATACATTTAATGAATTTGTTGTGTACCCTGCAGTTACAGCTTTGGCTTGAAGGCACAAATATTAAGGCACAATAAATGCAAATAATGTATACATTTCAATGTGTTGTGTTGAAGATAACTTTGTACTACAGTATTTAGGTATAATGACATGTCATTCAAACATCTCCTCAAGTTATTTTAATAGCTTTTTTTCTTTGATAACCTGGATAAAAAGAGGAATGTATGTTAAATTATTTAAATATTTCTTCAGTGCAAATGTGGCAATTTTCTTCTAAAGTATAGAAGATTGAGATTGATTTTTCAGCATTTGGATTTTAGCAAAATACAACTAATATTTACATTCATCTTGAAACAGCATTATTTGAATTATTTATAAAAAAAATAAGTATATAGTACTTTTTGCTATCAAAAAGAAAAAATACTTTTGGCTTGTTCAATTCTTTTTTCTACCAACCTGCATAGCCACTTTGACAGGCAGAAAGACAGCTGCACCAGACAACTACGTTGTACACTACCAAATCTGCTGTTTAGACATAGCTGTCTTGCTAAAGTGACACTGAAAATAATTTGGTTTTGCTTGCTCTCCAAAACATTTCCAAAAGAGGAAAAAGGACACATTCCAATTTTTTTAATAAGCTCCAAATATGCACCCTAGACCTGTTAGGTGTCCTGCACCTGTTTAAATAAAAGAGATCTCTACCACATAACTTTCACATAGAAACTGAGTCTGCCTAATTTCTGTAGCAATACAAACATAATTAGATGGAAAGGAAAACATATTGCACTGAAATTAAAGAAAGAGGGGCAGTAGAAGTTTTCTTCTCAGTATTAAACAGGAAGGATGTCCAGTGCAAAGATACGCCCTCTCCCTTTCCTCTCTCATTGACACTTGCAAACATTGTCACTGAGTCTGGATGATCTCAGGTTTCCAATCTATGGAAAACAGTTAAGGTTTTAGGAATCACAGTGCAGTTTCAGTTATGCATAATCCTGAGGAAGGATCCAAGGAGGAGTCTGTGGCAAGTTGACCATTCTGAACAACTTCTGGGTAATTCTTACTGAAGTACACCTAGGAAAAATATCAGATTCTGTGAGTAATCATGCATCAAACACCTTCTAGTTTCAAGTAAAATTTCTGGAGATAAACACAGCAGAGATAAATACATGTCCTTAAGGAATCTCAACAGGAACTTCAGGTTAGTGGCATTCAGTAACTGCGTGTCACTGAAAAATTAGTAAAATTACTATATGATCTTACATTATAATAAAGTGTGAGAAAAATCTCGCACAACCTGTAGATCCTCTCAAATTCTGGTAATTCAGATAAATAGATAGGTTTCATCACTTTACATTAAACAGATAAGTAAAATCATTTTACTAGCTCAAAACATGGAGATAAATTAAAAACAGGATGACAAAGAAGCTGTGAAATCTCGCGTCTGCACAAGGGTTTCTCATTTTCACACATAAAATGAACACAATGGATTTGGATGTTAATATCAGGTTGTAATCCCTATATTTTACAAACTATGATTGACAACCATTGAAACTTCAAGGTATATGTATGAAATATCCCAGCGTTTAATTTGTGCTGCAGAGCAGTTATAGGGCCTATAGAAATGTGATCTCTGGATAGTGAACCACAATAATGAAAGAAGAAGCAAAAGCTTTAACAATGACTCAACCAAGCAACTTCTCTAAAATGTAAGATGATACCAAATAATAGGACAGTTCTTTGCCAAGCCTTTGAGTTCCTGAATTCTACCAATTTCTAGCTCAACTAGAAGAGATACAGGTTTCCTGATAAATGTATAATCAGAACATAAAGGAAATGAAATGCTGTCAAGTTTCACTGTTCCACAATCATCAGTTTTTAGTAGCTGTATCATATCTCTGTTCCTTGACAGATGCGCATAACAAAATGAAATAATGTCAAGACTTGTGTGCTCTTATCTAAAAATGTGTTTCAGTGAAAAAGGACTTCAAATGCAATTTTTTCAAAGAAGAATGTGAAAAGTTTTGTTTGAGCCTTTAAAAAACAGAAAATACACTATCTTCCTGAAGCTGACACGTGTCATGAGTTAGGTCTTATAGTCAGACTGCTTTGACTACAGCTTATGAAACATTTCTCCAATTTATATTTGAGAGTGTTGTCAACAAAGTTCTGTTTGTTTGATAATAATGTCCTTCTCATATATATGAATACATGTATAAGACACGCAGGATAAAAAAGAAATAGTCATTTTATAAAAGCATTCCTGTAAGTACCACTGTCGTCTTTTGTGTATGCACACTAACACAGGATATATGCATCTTTACAAGTTTCAAAGAATATTAAGGTCTGATTTGAATCAACAATAGAATTGGAAGTCCTGTTAAGAGGCATTCCTCAATAACCAGCCATGATCGGATGCAACAGAGGAAAGTTAATCAGGTGCCTGCCTGCACACATGCTGCAGAGATGGCAGCTGCAGTTGTGTATTCCCATCCCATTCCTGGTTTAAAACATAAAACTTTGGCATATTTTTAATGCAGCTTTTGAATGTGATTTTTTTTTTATTGGAAAGTTAATGGAAAACCTTGGCACATTACTAGAGAAGTAACGAAATGGCAGCTGCTTTTCAACTGTCTCATTGCAATTCTTCCCCTGAGCCCAATCCCTCAAGATATTAAATGCCCAAATCTTTATACAAGTTTCTTCCACTGCCAACAGAGCTGCAACCTTTTAAAAGTAATCACTGAGGTGAGATAACACCCAGTATTTTAATATTTACACATCTGTCATAGCTTTAAAATAAAATAACCCTTATTTTTCCCTGAAAGTACTCAAAAGCTAATTGACAGAAAACCAAGCCCTATCCCGATGCCACCAAAGCTTGTAGAAAAGCCTCTCTCAATGCTGCCAAGAGCACAGACAACACACCAACCTCTGTTTATCTGAATAACTGAGCACTTTTTTTCCTTTTTAACTGTTTGATGACTATTTCTCACTTTCCCATAGGATTTTCTCCTAATAGCTTCTTGTAAACTGAGCAAAGATTAAAAACACGGTCTCACAATGCCAAGCCCAACTCTATTGCAGTCAGGCTCACAGGGTAGTTAATATATACTCAGCAGTCTCCAATTTGAGCTGTGCCTGCGTTGTTTTCTTTGACACTTGCACAAAAAATAGGGATACTGAGTGACAAGAGAGACATACAATGTTCAATCAATTTGGAAGTTTGAGCTAAGGTTCCAGCAATAGCTCGACCTTGCAATGCTCAGCTAAGACGCCCATGAGGTATTTTTAAGAATTAGGTTTCTTCAAAGATGTCCAAGTTAGTCTTCCAATTTAAGCTGTGTAGTCCCTCTTTATTTGCACTTAAAGGATATATGCAGAATCCATACTGTTTCAGAAAATGCATTTTAAAGTCTCACCTTACTGAAAAAAGATCTTGGTACAAGCCTATTCGGCGCAAGATTCATGTCCAAAATGCAAAAATCAAATAATCATTGCCAAAGCATGGCCACGTTCCAAACCATGTTACTTAGCAACCCACTGTAACGCCTTTTGAAAAGTATGTATATATGTCATATTACCAATTCTTTTTATGTGCAGCATGCTGTTTTTCAACAACAGAAAAAAAGCTGTTCTTCATAAAAACAGTTCTTAGTAACCACAGCAGGAATGTACGAGACCAACAGCAATACATGTAACAGACTTACTAGTGTACAAAGAAAAGCCATTGGAATCAGCTTTTCTGACTAAGCAACTTCTCTGAAAGTATGCATGAAGCACAAGGGACAGCAATAACAAAAACCTTAAACTAATGTCCAAGTCCTTCAAACAGAAGGTTTGTAACTGTAACTGTGCTTTGGGGTAGCTGCTGACTGGAGATACAGTCTCTCAGTTCCCATATTTTTGGGCTGAGTGTGGATAAGCACCATGCTTTGCATTCTTGGCAGATGCTAAAGCTTGTATCTGCCTTCTAGCCTGGGAGTTAGCAAACTTTTTCATCAAACCACATTTCAGCAGAGACTGGTTCCTGGATCTCTTCCCTTCCTGTACAAAATCACATAACATTGATGTGGTAACTGCAGATGACTATATGGGCAAGTAACATCAGGCAATTATTTTTTATATATTTTGAATTATCTTTGAATGCAATTGTGCAACTGGGGAGGGCTGCAGGGAAGGAAGGAGAGACAGCATGACATGGCTAAATCTCTAAAGATGACAGCCTCACCTCTTGCCATTCCAAGGATCAAGCCTTAGGAAGCTGGCCTTCCCTTTATGAACACTGGTCACATGAATTTGAAGCTATCCTTTAAAACATCATTTATATAACCTCCCAATTGTCATACACATATGATAAAAAACACAGCTAGCCCATTCCTTTCTAAAAATAAAGCATAAGAAGCTACATTGCAGCAATGGAGAAGGACAGCAGGACTCATTACATAGTCTAGTTAAGGACAAAGCTGTTTCCTCAGTTCTCAATTAGTGCCACACATGAATTTATAGTGTACACTCTTAGCTACAAAGCTTCACTTGAAAAACCCTCTAAAAGAAAAAAAAAAAAGGTTTCAGCAGCTCCATAAAAAAATCTAAGAATATGAACACAGAACTCTCTCCCCTAATTTTCAAGAACTCCATTAAAATAGCCTCCAATATGAGCACGCAGCCTCCATGACAGCACAATCTTTCATATTTTTTTCCCAATTTGCTGGAAATGTGTTTATTTTTACTAGGAAATAGCTAGGCACCTGCCATTTTGTTTCCTGTCTTTATGTGTTGCTTCCCATCTACTGGTCTCCTGTTTCCCTTGGAAATAGTCTGGAATTTGTGTTCCTCTAGCTCTGCTCCACACATGCAGCAACTTGAGGAGAAGAAAGCATAAAGGCTAGAGATAAGACCTTTGCCTCTTGTCTTGAAAAGGCTCTCTTAGGTCACTACATGCCTAATATCAGTGCCTTACTTGTATGCTGAAAGTAAAGTTACATGACTACGAAGCAATTTGCTGCCAAACTGAACACTGTCAGTCTCAACTGAAGCAGTGCTGAAACTTCATTGGCACTGAGAGAAATAAAACCTTGCTCTGGACATCCTGTATGGTAAATTATCAAGAAAAAAGAAATCAAGCCAAAAGCTAGTCAAAGTGAGTTCCTCAATCACAGGTCATGTTTTTATCTTCTTATCTTTTATGCTTCAGCTTTCCATCTGAAAAGTAGAGATGATATAGCATCACTTCAGAGGCATATTATGAAAATTAATCCATTGATGTTTCTTAAACACTTTGATTGCCAGAGGAATGCTCACAATTACACTAATACTTCTGTACTCAGAGTAGGATTTGAATAGTAAGCAGCAAATCAAGCACAGAGCCTTGTAGGGAACAAGGAGGCAACAAAACATTCAACAGCTGTTTCTTAATTGAGCCCTGCTCATCCTATGGGCAGAACAGAGCAAGGGTGTAAGAATAAAGTAAGAGAAAGCATAAAAATAAGAACATGAACACATCCTCAGAGACCATAATATAATGCACAGGTACTGAACCTCAAACGAAAATTTGACAGTCTCTTTTAAAAATACAGAAATACCAGATAAATGCTGGACTCTGCAGCCCTAACATGTTTTTACAGCAAGTTTTTCCAAGGTCAATGCTCAGTACAGGTGAGTATGTCATATATTGTTTACACTTACTGTTTTGTGTACATATAGAAGGATGCAAGAAATCCAAACATTCTTTCAACTCAGGGTATATAAATACGCTTATCATTTAGAAGTCTGCGCATATCTCACTAAAAAAAAGCACTGAAAATTATGGCTTTGCCTTACAAAACTGACAGATTCTCTAGTAGAAAGCTTACTGTAACACTGAATATGCCAACTTGAGAGAAACAAACTGCAGAGACAAACTTAATTATCCCTTCTTCTAAAATTACCCGTTTTGCTGTTTCAATCAGAGAAGCCGCTTCAGTCTTGCCCACTTGTTGCACCATTTTGTAAAACAAGCCATCTTGTTCTTGCAGCAAAATGTAAGGTTCACCATATTCTTTCAGTCTTCCTGCATCTAAAACCTGTTAAATCATCAGAAACCAACATATTAACACAAGAAATTAAAACCCAAATGTGAAGAGACTAAAGCAAGGTGGGGAATATATGCACTTTAAGTGCTAAGAAGAATTCTGTATCCTGAAAATGAAATATGTCCTCTTCAAACTAGCATAGCACTTTTTCAGTTTATAGACCTGTTGTACAATTTTAGATTGCCCTACAGCCATTCCACCTATAGGAATCCAATGCAAAGTTATGCAGAATATGGAAATACAATGTCTGTGAAGCCAACAAAGCAGATTATAAGATTCATTGTGTAAGAAAGAAATAAAGAGGACTAAAATGGGCTCTGAAGTAAACAGCTGTGGGTAAAAAACACGCAATAACCACCAAGACAGTTAAGGCAGAATAAGTAGTTCTTTCGGATTACAGGAGGTGAAGATATAATTAAAGAAAATGAGGGTGTTGCTGAAAAGATAAACAATTTCTTGCATCAGTTTTTGCCAACTAGGTATTAGAAAGATACCTACTCTGAACCTATTCTTTGTACATAAAGAAAGATGAGATGCCACCAGGGACACAGGTACTCAAAAGAGAGGAAGGAAGAAGGAAAAAACAACAGAGAAATTAAAAAGGCATTAAGTCAGTAAACCACAGAGGACACATACAGAATACCAGAAAACATCAGAAAACAAATTAAGAATAAGTTGATTGAACATCTAAGAAAATATTCTCATACTAGTGACTCTATTTAAGGACTGCACGGTAGCAAATATTGCACCTAAATTTTGAAAAGTCTTACGGGATTCATGCAGGGAACTTTTAGACTAACATACAGATTTTGAGATAAGACAGCAATTCAGTTTAAACAATCATTAAAACACAAGTAGAAGACACACAGATCACAGGCAGAATTTTTCCTCTACAGTTTTAGCAAAAGTAAACCTCACAAATCTGATACATTTCGTAATGCAACAGAAGAAAACTAAAGGAGAAATGGTTTATATGGATCTCCAGAAAGGTATGTGGTGGAACTAAACAGCTGTGCTACAAGGCACAAAAAATTTTCAAGAACCTGGACAGAAAAGAGAGATTAGTAATAAACAGCGCATTTTTCTTTGTGGAAAGCTGAACAGGTAGGAACTGGTGGGAACCACATCATTCTGGCATATGTAGTAGCTACGTATGTGTTAGTCATCAGAAAAAGGAGTTATCAGAAAAGTGACAAACCTGCAAATGACACAAAAATGGGCAGGTAAGTCTAGCCCAGAGGAGATTCAGATACACCTAACTAGCCTAAGAGAATGAGAGACACAATGGCAGGGAAAAGTCAATATTGACAAATGCAATGCACTCAAATACTTAACTGGCTTATAAATTAATGGTATTGACTCAAGAGATTTGGGTATCGGTCTACAAGTTCAGTACATTAGTCCATATGTAGGAGCAGTGAAATTAAAAGAAAAAGCAAAGAGAAAGAATTTATGTGAGAAAAAGTAATTCAGAAAATACTTTTGTTCTTGTATAAATAAAAAACTGAATACACATGGTATACTATTGAAAAAGATACGGCCACAACAGAGGGACTTCAAGGACTCATAACCCAAGCCATAATTGTGGTGTACATACTTGTAAGAAAAAAAAAAAAAAAAAGATCTAAAGAACTGGAGCTGTTGATTTCAGGAAATAAATTAATAAAAGGTATTATGAGGACAACTTCCAAAATAAAAATAGTTTGCAAACTTCTGTTTGAAAGAAGAAACTCCAATAATCTTGGAGACAAATTTGAAGTCCTGTGAGGAAATCTTCAAACATGCACTTTGCCTGTGCAACTCCTTAAAGCAAAACATCCTGATGGCCAAGAGCTCAGCAGATCTCCAAGTGGCCTGGACCCCTGTTAATGACAAAACCCACAGTGAAGCAGGACAGCTGAGCTGATCCCTTTGCCTGCACTGGTGTGAAGATTACACCCTGCCGGGATCGCTGTCAACTTGTTTGACACCAGGGACCCAGCACCAGGGGAAAGGCCCCCATTCCGCTTCCAGCATTTGAATGGAAAATGACCCAGCTAACAACAGCAGCATAATTACATCTAATTTTATAAATTATATGCACAGAAATCTACAGGATGTTATTTGCTATTTTCAAAAGCTTGTAACTTAGAGCACCCAGTTTATACTATGAATTTCCTTTGCAAAAGATTTCCAATACTGTTTGGTATATAGCTGAAGAAAATGCTCACGGAGAAATTTTAAAATATCAGTAATATTGCATAGCACAATATATAATCATTTAATAAACAACAGATGCAGTACTTCACCTGCAAAGGTATACTTGTGCACGTGTTGATTTTTCAGTGTACTTACTCCTATCCCATTTAATCTGAGTATTTAAGGTTTAATTACAAATATAATTTCAATCGTAATCTTTATTATATACAACAATATGTCACAGTCAAGGACAGCTTCCTGAAAAATGCAATAAATTAATTTATGATATACAGTTCAACATAACAAATTGGGGTGCCACAGCACAGGACATCTCTAGTACCTTGAATATGTAGGTTTTTTTCAGCATAGCACTAGATTATGCAACCACTCCTTAAGAGAGAAAACAAAAAGCATCTTCATTAAATGTGCCTCTCTCAAGAAAAGAACTACAATAGAAAAGTAGAGGGTTTTTTTAACTTTGTATTACTGTGGTATTCAAATTTTAACATTAATTTTGCAACTATCTGAAACAACCACAAACACGGACAGTCTTTCTCCTCCAAAGAACCTGGGAGGGAAAAAGGAAAAATTTACTCTTCCTTGACAAGTTTTAAGCAGCCAAGTCCAGAAGATGAACAGATAGAGTGAGTGATTTGTGTTTAGAAAAATTCCATTCACATTTTAAACAAATCATTAATCTATTAATATCTTTTATTGAGGAATAAAAACAAACTTGTGTTATGAAAACAGACAGAATAAACATAGGGAAAACAAACCCTGCTACTTTTTTTCAAAATCTGAAATGAAAAATAATGAAACTGAATAGACAATATCATTCCTACAAGTCAGGAATACTCAATAAACCCTATTCACCAAGGAACAACACTGTTTCTACTAACTGTTGTCATCTATGAGACAATGAAGAAAATTTAAGCTGATCTACTTGCTAGTTATACATTTATATATTCATACATTTATTAAAAAGCGCTTAGACAAAGAGATAGGTACTCTTCTTTGAAGAAAAACGTGCTGATAAAATTTAAATAAATAAATAGGTACTTTGGCTAAGGCTTTGCATACTCTTACTCACTGACTCCAAGCCAAATTAAAATCATTAGGACTTCAAAAAGCCAGCTAATCATTCAGGAAAGGTGGAATCTGGTGTTTACCAGCCACATGTTTTCTGATCAACTTGCATGCAACACTTATCACTGCACAATAAGACCGAATTGAACCCAGATGCGTTCCAAGGCAGTTGTACTAGTGGAACTTGACACAGAAAAGCCAGAGAAGCTTGTAGCTGGTGAAATCAGATCGGCAGGGTGATTATGGAGGACACACACAGAAGCATGGGACTCTGAATCAGACTGAGATTTCATTATAGACTTTAATGCAGATAGTGAGGCGGGGGGCGGGATTTTGGACAAATCATTCAACTTTTCAGCTCCTCAGTCTGACTGACTCATAATCATTCTGTGGGAGTTAATTGCCTGTGAAATACTTAGACAGCTGAGAGTAAAATAAAAACAAATACAAAAAAGCTATATAAACCCAAAGTAGTAATACATAAACCAGGGCCAGATTCTCCACTGGCTTGCACTAGCAGCTTCTTTTACTTCGCCTGCACTGTTCTTGCCTTTGTAGTCACATCCTCATGACTTCAACAGGATTTTCTCAAGTGGAAGAGTAACTCCAACAGTACAAAACTTACAAAATTGGCTGCTGGTGATCACACAAAAGCAAGCACACAGGAAAATTCTTATTCAATGGAATTGCTCACGTGCTTGCACAAGGTGAAACTGCTCTTTACTTACAGCTAACCAAATTAGCCCTACTCAAGCAGCACTATTCACACATCTCAAATTCAAACGGGGCTCAAATGTTATATTCTTCTTGAGCAAAATTCTCTCATGTCACCTAATTCCACTCCACCTAATGTTTCGTCCTGGTTGAATAGTCTGGGGCAGTGACTGCTCATCCCAGTTGTGATTTTTTTTCAGAAGCATAAGCGCCATGTCGGGTAGAAGGCAACATTGTTTTGAACAGCACTTTGATATAGAGGCACAGAATAACATAGAAAGAGTGAGATTAAAAACACGTCAGGGAAGGACAAAGAAACAGAAAAGTATTTGAATTTGACTGACCTGCAAAGGCAAACATGAAAATGGAGTATTAGCCATTTAAATGCACTGTTTATGTTAACTCTAGCTAGCACAGAAGGACTATTTGCCTATGCCACAAAAATGTTGCTGAACTAAATTTGTATAAGATTTGGCAACTACAAAGTAGTTGTTCATTTTGGCTCATCTGTACCCTGCCAGGGTATCTACCTCCGCTTTGCCTAGGCCCGCCCCCACCATCCTCCAAACCCCCAAACTTTGCAGTATTTCCACTTCATAGCCTCATAGCTTAGTGTATTAACCATAACAAAAAAGCAGAGGAAGGAAGACAAAAAGGAAAACATAAAATGTCAAAAAAGAAATCAAAGATCCGTTTCACAAAGAAAAGAGAGAAACGAGAAAGTGAATGATGATGATAGTGCATCAAGATAGCCCAGTTTCTAGCAGGGACCTAGGAAGCAGAACCAGGACAGCACCTTTTCTTCCTGATGATTCCTGCAACTAATTTATATTGTCCTGTTGCACAGGACTTTGGAAACGCAAACATTCATTTTGTAAGTGAATTTAAAATCTTCTTTGTGGACTAATATAAGTAAAAGAAGTGTCGTCGGCTACAGAAAGAATATGGACCCTTAAAAACACTGTAACAAATACCATGTACTTATGGCTACCCATAGACACTAAAAAGAAAGTTCTAAATCCTGCATTTTCTAACTTTCAGCAACAAAAGCAGACAAACCAAGAGAACAATAGTTATAAAACATTCTGAGAAAAAAAACAGTCCAAGGTTGGAAGTATTCAGCAACAGAGGAGGGGGGAATGGGACTTCATTTCAATTATTATTGAGGAATGACTAGTATTCCTATTCACGTTCATCTTCACCATAAAGCCAGAGGGAAGATGGGACATTTAAGAGTTGATCATAAATGTTTTTATTTCCTATTCAAAAGGAAAATAATTCAAGCAAATTATCTCCTAGGGAATACATCTGATTTAATTTAGACTTGGAGAAGACATCACCAAACAACAAAATTATTACTAAAGTTCAAAACTCTGCTAGGAGTACAACTTTGAACAATGTTTTCCTCAGAGAGAATACATCAAGATGATCTTCAATAAAGTCCTGGGAAGAGGAGAATATTCAGGAGATGCTTCTGGTTACATCACATTATAAGAAATATATTTACCCAAGACAATACATAGCTTTGTGGGAAAGAGTCAACAGCCTGTGCTCCAGTTGGCATTAAGTTCAGATGCAAGCAAGCTCTGTCTCTTCCATCTCATCATGGTTTGTCAAACCAGATCAGAAACATGTACATACTTCTCTGAAGTATCATTTATAAATATCAACCTATCTAAACTGGTTTGTGAACATTGAAGAACATTGAGAATGCTGCAAATGTAACTCAGGAACCATTTTAAAGTTTTTTTCTTTTCATTTTAAGGGGTTGGTTCCCCCTCGCCTTTTCATTTAATTTTTGGTAGTGGAGCTTTGTTTGTCTGTCTTTTGGGTTTGGTTTGTTTTTTTTTTTTTTAATTTATTTTAGACTTCAGGTTTAACCTAAGCATTCCCCAAGCTCCTTCAGGGATCCTATACAAATTACTCTACCAGTAACTCCAGACAAATTTGGTGTCAAAATAACGTAAGTTTCATATATCATGTGTACAAACAAAGCAGAGTGCACTTGGGCATTCACCTTCTTATAATCTGAAGTATTTTCAGACTTTCCCAATATTTCACCTCAGCAGAGCTTAACTTTGCTGTATCAATGCCAAATCTGGCACTGGTCACTGGGATTTGACATGTATCCCCTGACCAGCTTCCCCTGCTTCACAGAAAAGGCAACTTCAGGACATTTTGTTCTGTAACCAGAAATACTTGATTTCTTTAAACTGAAATTATTCCAAAGCTATTACTTAGGGAAAATTGAGCATGCAATGCTGCCTGATAAATTGTTCCACATATGAGTTATCTGTACTTCTCTTGCAGAGGCTTAAAAATCCACCTTCTTTTTCTCCATCTGATGGCACACCACTGTACGCTGGCTGGAATGTTGTGGGAAAAATTATCAATTATGTATGTAGTAATGAATCTTATTCTACTGATAATAATTTGATATTAACTTCTTCTGTATCTTGTCGGAGGAAAAACTGTTAACCAGTCACTGCAGATAATTCTTGTATTGTTCAGTTTTCTCATCTCAACACATGTGAAATATCAGTGCAAGATCAACCTTTCCCTTAGAGAGTATGAAGGGACCTCATGCCAGTTCTTACCAACAGCTGCACATGCTTACAAAACTCTCCCTTGGTCAATCAGTAATGACTGTTTCCATCACTGTAAAGCCATTTTGCAATCGGGATTGCAGAATGGCTCAAATATGGCCCTAAAGTGATAGAAGATATACTTCAGCTTAAGTGTATCAACTCTTTATAATAAGGGTCTTAGAAAGTTAGATAAGCCACAAGGATATTATACTTTCAAGAGGCTAAGGAATATTGTTGCAGATGACTGGATATGTCTCTCGGTTTTATCAGTTTCTGATGACAATGAACTTGTGGCTCAGCTGCCATGCACACAGTTTTACCTTATCAGAAACTCTCTGCTCAAAGCATCAGCCACCAGCATGTCCTGTGCTAATTTGCTTTTAAAGAGTAACACAGTATTTCTGAGAAAGCAAAAAAATCATTCCCTAAAGACGTGTTAGTATTTCTAGTATGGTCTGCATTCCATACTGTCTTTAAAGAATCATGATCCGACTGTCCTGTCCTTATACTGATGGAAATACATTCACACACAAACGCCTGACAGAACGAGAGATCAGGGTTCATCAAACATTGGCTTCACTTCCTGCAGTAATCCAAATCCAGCTCTACATTTGAATCCTCCCAGCAGAAGTACTTACTCAATAATTCATTGTTTTATTTAGGTAAAAGAAAAATCTTGTTGGGCAGCCCTCTTGAAATGGGAGCAGCTTTTAAGAACTCTAAGATGCCAATGTTTTGGAGAGGTGTGGCTTAAAACTGGCAATGAGAATCAACAATCCTAGTATCTTTTCAAGCTCATTGGGATTTTGACTCATTTTAGACACAGCTGGGCCAGGTGTGATATTTACAACTGTCGTAGACACTTTATTTCAGCTGACAACACTTGCTCTGATACATGACCATGGCACATAGCTCAGTATTTTATGTAAAACCTGGCCTAAACATCAACATAATATCTTCTCTTAATGGTAAAGATGCATAAATTACTCAGCTCTGAAAACATGTGCTCACTGGTGATAGTTGTTGAACTCTCTTATTGAATTCCAAGAAAGAACATGGAAGGACCTCGTTTCCCCTTGCGATTTGCTAAACATCCAACCAGTTTCAGAAGATTTGGGAATGGTGGAAATTGCTTTTGTCCAGATTCAAAACAAAACTGACCATTTCTGAAAAATCACTTGCTAAATGCTCAGCTCTTCCAGAAACTCTGCAAGTCTGCAAGTGTCTGCAACTAACTCTTCTGTTACCAAATGGAAGGAGAAACCTAATGGTTCCCAGGCCCCTTGCTCTCCATCAGTTGGCCAGATAGGCTCCAACACAGCCAAGAGCCAAACTAGGTAGGTTGGCATTAATCACACACAACATTGCATGAGACTGCTTTAAAAATCCCAAGAGTCTCCCTGAGATATTTCATCAGCCCTTATAGTTAAGTGTTGAGATCCTTCCTAAGTTTTCACATTTGATTGTTTGGATCCTGAAAATAAGGCCATCCAGTCAATTCACCAGTCACCTTACAGAGCACATGTACACAAAGTTTTTGCTGTGTACATACCGATATTGATATTCAGGTATGCTGAGATCAAGTATTCTTTCACCTCCTCTCTGTAAGGCATCTCATCTATGAGCATTAATTTCTATCTTCTGCTCCATGCATGTCCCCTTCTGTGACTATCCTTCACATTCTTGTCTTCACATTTCTTTACCCAAGAGACTTTGGTTCCACAGCACAACTGGGATTCTTCTTAGGGTGAATAAAAATTAATAAATTTAGTTCTAATATTCCCTAGTCCATATTTTCACGACAGAGGCTTAGTCAAAAAATGAGCTTTATTAGTGTTTGTTTCTTCTGAGTAACAACAGCAGGTGCATAAATATGAATGTAGCAACTTTACTGTGGATTACTCGATTCAGCTCCACAACATACTTTAAGGTATCTATGAAGAACTAGGTGCCTAAGTATCTTTGAAGACCTGATCCCTATTTTCAAAAATTTGGCTTTCATTCAAGCTACTATAATCCATTAAGCTCCCTTTATATTCTTTTGATGGAATAGACTTCAATAGCACAAGTATGATTTTCAATAATATTTCACCACACTCCAGATACCAGGGTAATATTAGGTCAAAAACCTTTTCAGCTCTGTGTTACAGAACAAAACATACCCATTTTATACTCTTGCAGTTCTTCTACTTTAGAATTTTAAGGGACTGAACAACAGCTCTGAATGTAGCCCTAATTACTTCTACTTTTCACAAAGTTTCATTTTTTACCATTCCAGGCTGCAGGAAAATTTATTGTCTTGCCAACTGACCTCTCTTAGATATCCTATGCACTTGAGGGCCTGTATCTGACAGCAGATAGCTCTCCACCAAAGAAACAGTCCTACATGTATGTATTTAAGGTTGAGAAAGTCAACACTAACAGCAACACACACAGTTTTCACAAAGAACTGTTCTGCAACCAGGATTGCACATTTCTGTATCATGCGACTTACATAATCCCCCCTAAACAGAACGCCTAATCATCATGGTAAAACACACTTGTTTTCCAGCAGTGCTATTTAAATAGGTGGCAAAAAAAGACACCAAAAGAAGAGCCAACAGACCACAGTATTTATGGCTTTAGCTCACTATTACTAACTTAAGTGTACCACCACTACCTTCCTATGTTCTCCACATCTCCATCTGAAGCTCAGCCACTGGAGCTAAAGCTCACGTGAAGGTATCAGTAGGGCAGCTGGGGCTCCCCCACTCCTTCAAGAGCTCTGCTTCTCACTGTGCTGCAGATTCAGACTCCCTCATGCTTATTCTCCCTTTAGCTCCATGACTCTTGTATTCCTGGCAGCACAATGCTCGAAAAGGAAGGGTGGAGACTAGCCTTAACCTGACTGCCCTGTGTACACTGGTGGGTACAGCATCTCCCTGGGAATGGGGAGCATTGCATCCAGACCTCCTCAGACAGAGGACAATGCAGAGCACAGATTCCTGCACTTCCTGAAGAATGCTGTCATCCCCATGTTAAGGAAAGGCAGCACTGCCATCACTATCATGTTTGCTTAGGTCTCTATGGATGAAGGATACTAAATGTGCAATACTGGATCAGATACCAGAACTCCAGAGAAGGACAAATGCTCAGACCTTGTCTACTGCACAGCATTTTCTGTCTAGCGGTAGGTGACTTCCCTTTCACCATGCAAACTGCCTGGATCCCTCTACAGAGTTTCCCCTTTGCTTTCAAGATGTTTACACCTACTCTTGGTGGACTGAGGTTAGATGTCTACAGTACACGAAACACGGTGCCTGATTTATGAGGCCCAGATGTTCCACCACGGTAAATGTAATGTCAGAAAAATGAGAACAACTGAACAAGGGAGGCTCACCGGAAAGACGTGGGAAGTCATTTTCTATTGACCAAATAAACAATTCAAGTCTGGCTATGAAGTACATTGTATTGTTACCCTGAATATTAGTCATTTCAGAATGTAACCACAACAGGTTTTCCCATAAATAAATCAAATCTCTTCCCATGATTCTCTTCATCAAAAACTTCCTATTTGAATGACAGTTTTTAATTACTAGATCAAGCTCTGCTTGCATAAAGAGCTTCCATTTCAAAGAAGTATTGCACTGATATGAGAAGTCTCTGTGGAGAAACATCCTTGTCATTGGGAAATGCACAAGTTTTGACTACTCTGTGGCTTTCCTGTAGAGAGACCACGGCATAGTATATACAGCAAACAACTGCATCAGGCTCTTGCCAAATGCATATACTTAATTTGCTACTGATCCACTATGTCCTTGGGTGAGCCTCAATTCCATACGCTTCTGTTTTCCTCTCTGTAAGAACAGTTTCTAAAAAGTATTTCTCAACCTGGAGAAGGAAGCAGAGAGGAGGGGGAGGAGTAGGTGATGGGGATTTTACAAGATCCCACCAGAAGTCCTGGGAGTGGTGCCTCTTGGCTGCCCCAGGCTGCTCCTGGCTGGGTTTGGTGAGCTGCAGATGGAATTTACGTTAAAGGCCCTTGCCCTCTAAGGTGAGGACAGGACAGTGAAGCAGCTGTTGTGGTGGTGGGCAAGCTGCCTAGAATGAGGGGCCAGCGGACCAAGCCTGAGCTGAGCTTCTGCCAGGATTTGCCATCACAGAAGAGGCAACTGCAATATCTATCCCATTTGCCCCTTCTGCCAGGGAGCAGGGTGGCTGCCTGTGCCAAAGAGCTAAAGCGAGTACTGCTAGCACCTGACAGGAGGAGTTACTACTTAGGTTCTCAAACTAATGAAGAAAAAGAAATAAGAAAATGTCCTATGAGACTCTGGAGCAGCACAGAAGGAGGAAAACAAAAACCAACCAACCAAACAAAAAAGAGTTTGAAAACCACTGGATTATAATTTTACGGTAGTATTATTTGATGGTCTGACTTAGCAAGTCTTTCCAACTTTGGTTCCAAAGATTGTATGGATACTTCCCTATCTCACCCAGGTGTTTGAAGTTTAATTAATTAATGTTTGTAAAGAGCGTTACAATCTCCAGATGAAAGGTCCTATGCAAGTGCAATGTAGTATTACTCATTGAGGTGACTGGGTTAGAGAGTATCACGTTACACAATACAGCTCTTCCCTCAATGACTTTAAGCGTTTGAAGTTCTGATAAAATGTGTTTATCACTAAGATAGATATAATGGAAATATTCTTAAGGTGTGACCTGGATTATGAAACCAGAGGTATGGTTTGGGAATGGAACAAACGAGAATTAAAACAACTCTTCAGGCCAGATTTGTCTACAGTTGTATAAAATGTATTCTGTTCTTCCTTTTTTTCCTCTTCCAGTAGGCTTTTCTCCTCTTCTAAAATAGAACTGGTTATTACGATGGGTGTGAGCAGACATGCAACAGTTCACGTTCAGTTCCTATTTCCATACTCATCCAACTCGACATTTTCTCATGACTTTCTGAAAATTATTTTCTATTCTTTTTTTTTTTTTTTTTTTTTTTTTTAATGTTTGGATTAACCTTAAAGGTGAATATTTTCTTTTTGGAAAGCCCTGCTTTAACCAGCAATTGAATTGATTTAAATCAAAAACTTATGGACAACACCAAACCAGAGATTGCAGCCAACATACTCAAGACAGGGTTGTCATTGAAAGCTATTTCAATCTAGACAGACTAAAGGAATAGGTCAGCATGAACTTCAAGACACTCAACAATGACAGATGCAAAGTCCTGAATCTGGCTGGAAAGGACTGACCCCCTGCATCAGTACCACCTAGGGAGTAACTGTCCGGGCATCAGCTGTGCTGAAAAGGAGGTGGGGTCCTGTTGTTCAGTAAGCTAAAGAGGAGTCAAGCAGTATGCCAGGGGTACCAACAGGAGGGCTGATCAAGGGAATTGCTTTATTGAGCATTCATCAGATCGCATCTGGAATACGGTGACCATTTTTGACCCCACAGTACAAGAAAGACGAGGGTAAATTGGAGCAAGTTCAAAATAGGGTCACCAAGGTGGTCAGTGGACTGGAGCACTTGACCTACGAGGAAAAGCTGATGGAGCAGAGCTTGTTCACCCTGGAGAACAGATAGCTTTGGGGAACTGAACAGCAATCTTTCCACACCTACAAGGAAGTTACTGAGAAGACAGAAGTAGGCTCTTTAGTGAGATACGCAATGGGAAAACAAGAAACATTTCCATAAACTGAAAGAACGCTTCAACTGCATGCACGGAAAAAAAGATTTCATGGCAGGTAATTAAGCATTGGGGTAGGCTGCCCAGAGAGACTGTGGAAATCTCAATCTTTCAAGGTTTCCAAGACCCAGTTGGAAAAGGCCCCAAGCAACGTGATCTGAAATTAGTGCTGACCCTGATTTGAGCAGGAGGTTAGACTAGAGACCTCCTGAGGTTCCTTTCAATCTGATTCAATGGGAAGAGAGGGGAACCCTAGTTTACGTTCAGGTTATGTATACTTGTTCAGGAACGGGCTTGGACTTTTGTGATCGAGTTAAGAGAGTTGAACAAGTTTGAACAAGTTTGCTCAAAATTTGTTCGAAAAATAACTTTACGCATTATTTATCAAAAGACAATTATTAATATTCCAACTGCCAAGTTCCATTTTTGTTGTTCTTCCCTCATTTTCTAATGAACTTACCACGATAGCAAACAACAGGCACCTGAGATGGCTTATAAATGAAGGCATTGTTGCACCTAGACGTCTCAGTTAAAGGAGAAACAAACCCACGGTTTGGAATGGAAATGGAAGAACAATGAACTTCAGTTTGTGCATTTTCACTCTTAAGAAAGAATCTGCATCCAGTTAAATTTGTGAATTACTAAAACACATTATTGACTAACCGAATTTTAAAATACACTGAAAGCGTTCTTTAGCTGAGTCTTCTCAATTTTTGTGATATTTAAGTAAACGATTAATTTTCCATGAATGCTGTTTTTATTGCTAATAGCACTCATTAACAGTTAGTCTTCTAGAGGGATATTCGTTTTCCTTGCATTTTTAACACTCACTTTTCTTATTCTTCCAAAATTCTGCTATATTTCCACTAGGAGTTACATGCCTGAGTAAACCAAGTAATTAAAAGTGTAACAAAAGCACACCTGCCATAACCCTGATCATTCTAAATATGTGATCATATTTCTGATTTGTCTGGAAACAGAATCAATAACTGAATAAGGATGTCAAGAAAACATGTTTCTTAAGGGGTCACATGTCAGTTTTCTCTTTTTTTTCTCTTATGCTTCTCACGCTCCTCCCTCCCCCGAAAATTACAGAAATCTGTAAGAAGATCCAAATGGAGCAATGTAAAAAGATGAAAAATATTAAAGAGTTACTAATGACTGTGGACTCAAAGGCACATAGTCTTGCAAATCTGTTCCTTAACACTCTAAAGAGGTCAAAGACATTAAAACAAGACTACGTTAGACAATGTATGAACATAAATGGACTTTCAGGAAACTAGAAATCTTAAAAGTGACTAAACTGAAACAACATAAGGTTAAGAATAATGTTATCTCTAAAAACGCAGCAGAATAGCTATATAGTTGGTAATAATACTGAGCAGTTTGGGGAGAAGGGCAGTTTCTATGCTTTGTTCCAAAGATATTCGGCAAAAAAAAAAACAAAAAAACCCCTCTATTTTTCATTACAACTGCATGATATTAGAGGTAAAACCAAGAAAACATCTTCATGGAAAGCATTCTGTGCATAACATGTTAATGAACCAAAACCCACAGAAATCCCTTTGGACAGCTAACAAACACACACAGCTATTAATTAGGTCACAGTTGTTTCTTCACAAATCTTTTGTTCACTTTAGTTGTAGAAAACACCAACATATCCATTAGACCTGTGGGGAGGTATTCACCAGTGGAGAAAATATTTATTTATTATACGATAAATGCTTGCAATTATATGACTACTTATGGCAGTTCTGCTGGTTTCTCTCTTTGTAAGTAAACTATAATCACTCAGTTCACAATCTATTCTACTCCTCAGAACACCACTCACCTCAGTAGATCCATTGTTTTACTTTGTGTACTTCAGGCAACCATTGTAACTCACTCACAGATTTTACAATGTTTTGAGCATTCAGTAACAAAAAAAAAAAAATGGGAGGAATTAACATGCTTCATTTTCACAAAACAAAAGTTGAAGAAAGTTTTTTTTTTTAACGTTACCACTGACAGGTAATTTCTGCTTGAAGCCCAGTTAAATCTGAGTTCCACTCATGAACACTGTTTAACCTCTATGTCAGTTACTTTATTAACTGGATGTGAAGAAAATATTTGCAAAGGACTCTTGTTCCTACTGCAGAAAACTGCAAAACTTCAGGCTGCACTTCAACCAGCCTGATTTCCTGAAAGCCTCAGGAAGACCATTACCTTTATGAAAATAATCAGCAATTATTTCCTAATTTCTATGCATGTGCAATGCACTGTGGAGCAGATGGCAGAGAGAGTATTTCACAGTGGCAGAGTGTATCACTGCTCTGTTGGGAACAAAGATGGCAGAGGCTGATGGATTGGTAGTGCTTCATCTTTTCTGTTCTGACTCTTGCTTTAGAAAGCTGGCCATGTTCATAACCTCACCAGTCTAGTTCCACTTCTCCCACCACCACCCTTGCCCCAGGGCAGCTGCTGCTCCTTACCTCCATGTCTCCTGCCCCAGAACCTCCACCACTTCCTCCTCACACATCCCACACCACTAACTATTGTCACTGCCTCCCTCAGCCCACCGAGACTGAATTAATAAACCTGACCGAATCCAGCTGACTCTGTCCAGAGCCTCTTGGGTGTGTCTTTACAGGCTCCTACTGCTGGCAGAGTTTATTTGCTCAGGTCTGCTGCTGCACCTCACCTACAATGGGTTCATGCCTCGCAGGTTGGAAACCACAGGGCCAGACAATGTAAGAAGTCTTTTCAGGTCATTACTTCTATGAGTTGACAATCACAGTAACTAGGATAACTAGGTTAACTAGGACAAGTCTAAAGTACAACTTAAACCTCTCCCCCCTTTTGGATCAAAACTAAGAAGAGTCAAAAACATCATTCTTCTTCAGGGGAAAAAAAAAAAAAAAAAAAGAATAATTTTAACTGTCTTACCATAATCCTGTCACTGTCAATAATGGTGTTCAAGCGGTGTGCAATGGTCAGCACTGTGCAGTGAGCAAACTTTTCACGGATCGTCTTCTGAATGAACTCATCTGTTCTGAAACACAGCAAGAACAATGCAGACAAAAATAAGATGTTTGCATGGATAACTGAATGGCAGGCAGGTTTTATGACTTCAGCAAACAGGACTGTACAGCAGGAAATATGCTTATGAAGTCATTACAGTGCTTCTTCCTCTGGTCATATTAGATGACTTGGAGGCATATCATGACGCATACTCCAAAATCTGTCCTCTAATACTTGAGGAGGAAAGAGTTTCTCCTTGCAAGTAGAGCAGTAGGTTGTATTTCAGGAGACTAATTTCCCAGGCTTTGATTACAGAAAGAGGAAAATTCTGTAGTGTCAGATATTCCTACAGATTTCTACACCCCAAAAAAAGGCAATTCTTTTTTTTTTTCTTTCAAGCTTTAGTTTGTGCAAGCAGCAAAGAAAAGTTGGTGAAAGTAAATGTCCTTCATTGCAAACCAACTGAAGAACAAACACATGACAGCCTATAACTAAGGTTCTTGATTTCAACTGCAAAAGGGGATTAAATAAAGGAGGTGGTTGGTAAACTAAACTAGGACTGGAGTAGCTCAAGAACTTGAATACAGAAAAAAGAAAACTTGGCGTATTCTGTAAATCAGAAGTGTTAACTGGAATGCACAACCCAAGGAAAGGGATAAAAACTTTCAAGTTAAGAGCCTCAACCTACTATATGTATTAACTGTCTAAGAAAAGGGTATCGGGAGGAAACATAGGACTCGTAAAGAATGAAAACTAAGCTAGAAGACGGACACTGAAGTACAGGGTTAAAGTGATAACTGTCACAAATAAAGCTGAGAACCATAAAAAGGAAATAAAATTATATCAAAAGATATGTAAACCACTAAAATGTTCTTTAGCTGTATAAACAAGCATTGAGGTAAAAAAGGTGCAACACTCATAAAACTGGAGATTATTCAAGTAATTGTACAAGAGAAGCATTGACACCACCTAACTTAAAGCATATCAGTCAGGCTTAAATGTGCAAATCTATATAGTCCTCTCTTTAGTCAATGATAGCAGAAAGGCATGGCTGGAAGGTAATAAGAGCACCTGAATTAGGCAGCCATCAGGTGATGCCATCTAGAGGCACCTGACAGCCCACATTGCACAGGAAGCCTTGGCTCCCAACCTGGGCACAAAGCCCAGGCCATGTGAATACTCACATATTGCCCATCAGCCTTCAAAAAAACCAATGAGTGGCAACAATGGAGGAAAAGGTACAGAAACTAAAATTCTCATTCAAGATAGAAGCAAGACACAAAGAATTCAAAATGTACTGGGGTTAATTGAACCAAGGAAGCCCCAGCCCAGAAGGCAGGCACTTGAAGTCACGGGTCTCATTTCCCAAATTTCTACAAAAAGATGAAATTGTACATTTACATATAATTACTGGAGAATAATAAATGCTGTAGTAGGGTTAAAACAAGACAAAGGAGATATCTGGATAAACTGGTATATTTAGGCAGCCATGTTGGCTTCAACCAGTTGCTTGCAAAACCTTAATTCTTCAAATTGTTAAAAGTAACTGCAAAATCAATTAAAATACAACAAAGATTCATGCAACTCACGTATTCCTCTGACAAATTATTGGGTTTTGGACATAAGTATTACTCTGCATTGAATCTGTCTGCACTTAATAAATATTTGGTATCACTTCATAAATTAAGCAAGAAGTATTTTTCTGGATATCATCATGTCAGCAGCACTACCAATAAAAAGTGGACAAAGACAACTTTGGAAGAATAGGATGACTTAGGAGGAATGGAGTAACCATTAAGCTTCCACAGTAAAAGCAGAAGGTCAAGCTCTGAAGGACTGAGCATAACTTCTGTTACAAACTAAGTTTAAGCAATCATCATGACAAAGGAATAGACAGATCCCTGCTGATGACAGGACAAATCATCAGAGAGAAGGAAGACATAAACAGTTAAGTAAGAGTTCCCATGCATGCTGACTGTCATCTTCACCTGGGGACAGAAACATTCAAGCTCTGTCAAGAGCTGAAGAGAACCAGGTTCTGGGCCGCAGAAGGCTTGGTCCTTCTGCTCCTACTTCCTAAAAGAAGCTGAAGAACATGGTGGGAAACAGGTGATCCCCAACTCCTCCTTTTGGACCGAGGCCAGTACGCAATCAGGGAAAGAAACAGGAGGAGAAGTCAGGACAGTGCCAGGCTCTTTATCCTGTGTGTTAACAGTCTCCTTAAGAAAAGACAATCGTTCATCAAAAATGCCCCATATCACAGCAATACCAGAACTTTCACCCCAGTGTTAATACATTTATCTTTTCTTGCTGTCTTCTCAGCAATGCCTCAATGACCTGACCACTCTTACTTTCGAAAGAAAAAAATCAGGGCCATACATGAAAACACTCAGTAGGAAGAGGCTTAGACAGACAGGGGGTTGTGTTCTCTGCAATGGTTAGAATAGTGAAACAGAAACAAAAGGTTCAATACTCCCCAGAATTATGAAAAGAAAGCCTTTTTCATTCCTTATAGTCAAGCTCAAGTGAGTTTTCCTGCAGAGCTACTATGGAGCACAGAAAATCATAGCTTGCTCAGGAATTTTGAAAACAACTTTTTAAAGGGCTCAAAATGATTTGTAACTCTCAGATTGTTCCTACTGTTATCTGAGGAGAATGACTCATCCTTCAGCATCCCTGTCCTCTGTATTCGTTTATTGTATCTTCCTTTATTACGTGCATTCCTTACAGCACCACCTCTTCCTACATTTACAATAGAAACCATTTCTCATTCTTAGATAGATACTATCAAACTATTATCTTAAACAGGTATTTCTTGAATATAAGCTTATCTCTAATAAGAAACTGCTGGGTGTGACAAATGTTCTAAAATGAGACTAGAAAGTAATCAGAAACAGACCTAATAGCTCCATCTTCAAATATCACAGTATGCAATCTTATGCAGACATGTTGCCTGACAGGGACTTGACCAGATCCTCTCTAAGGTTCATGGTAGTTCTTGGAGTACAGTTTTTGGGGTGGCAGGCAGAAGCACCATCAGTAACCTCCAGGAGAATCTTGAGAAGAAGGTGGAAAATGCAAGAAAATCTAAAAGACTAAGAAAAGGACCTCTGTACAGAATTACATACTGACAGAGTGTAGAGACTCTGCATCACATGTCAATTAGAGCCATCTACCCTCTAGAAAAGTGACACAAGAAGCAACATTTCTGCCCTGTTTTCAGGGCATAAATGGACCCTTTGTGGCACCTACCCACACTGAGAAAGTGGCCAGGCAAGCGCCAAGTGATTCCATCACTGACCTCAGTGGATCAAACCCCATCATCTTTCAGGCACATTAGAAACCAAAGATGCAACCTGAATACCAAAACCGGAGCTGCTGGATGACAACAGCTCAACTCTAATCTGATTATATGAAAATGGGAACCATGATATTTCCCATCACAAGGAACAGTACAATAAGAAAGCACAAAATGGTGGGATAAACGTCCCACTGGCACTACAGGTTAAGGATCTAACACCAAGTTTCACAGCAACCCAAGATCTGGTGTAACCTGAATTAGTTGACTATGTAAAAACAAAACTGTCTAAAGAACAAGAATAAATATGACCTGAATGAGAAGCAACCAAGCTGCTGAAAGGAATACTGGATAAGTCATTATCTTCAGTCTAATGTCCTCCTGGGATTGTCCTGTAAGCGTATCTCGCACTACACAACTCCTGAGTGGCTTTAGATAATTTCTCCAAAAGAGAAACAGTTATAGATAGCAGTTAGATGTAATGAAAGGTTAAACCTTACAAGGATTTAGCTGGCTAATGAACTGACTATGTACAATGTCTGTTTTTGCCAGATTCAATGAACAACCAATGGAAAAACATAGCAGTGGACTGGTCCCAAAAAGTTTCATCCTCTATGAGCAGTAAAAGTACAAGTTAATGCATAATACTGTAGTCAGTGCACAGAAAGCTAAGTTAAGTTCAATTTACTCAGTATTTTAAAAAAAGTCTCAGTTAATAAGGATTTTGTTTCAATGTATCACCAAAGTGACTACAGAAAGATTTTAAGCTCTTCTGCTTGAGATATCATACAACTTTCCAGAATGGTTTGACTGCTTTAAAATTACCCCATTCTTCAGGGTGAGAATGCCAACTTCAGGACCAAAAAGATAAGATCAAATTAAACGTGTCAGTCATCACGTAAAACATGCAAATAGTCTGACTTAGGGAAACCTTCTTTATGGCAAGCTCCTCCTCTCCCTCACGACAGCACTGACACCCCTGCAGCATGCAGAGCAGCTAGTAGCTACACAGAGCAAGGGGGAAAATAAGGGTACCCATGGGAGCAGGAAGATGTAAGGAGGAGGGAAAAGGGTGAAGTCCAGATTGTTTCCCTTCACTCCTTTGCTCAGCTTCACCTAGCAGCAGACAAAAATGACCTAGATGAGCTGGAGAAACACGGCAAGGAGTCCCTCAGCCCTGGGGAAGGTACACTGCACACCTCTCACCCTACTGTCACATTCACTACCTCATGCCACCTCACCCTTCTCCTCCTCCCACCCCCAAACCCTGCCTTCTCCCATTTGCTTCCAGGTTGAACTGGAGAAGGGACACTGTTGCAGCAGCAGTTGAGGCAAAGAGATCAAGAGCCAGAAAAAAAACCAACCCAAAAACCAAAAAAAAGAAATAGTATCTCCAAAGCCAGCGGCAGCTCCCCATGGTTTCCTATCCCAGGTGCTTGATACGATGTGTGCTTGCCGCCAGGCTAGAGACAAAGGTGCCAGGTATGGGGGTTGTGCATCAGAAGAGGAGGAGGTTTTCCTTACATGCCAAAAATGCCTCCCTAACTGCTCAGTTAAGCAACCCACATCAGCATTTCCTGATGAGCGTCCTATCAGATTGCACAGCTGAAAAATACTTGGCTCTAGTTACAGCAACACATCAAGGAAAAGGTAATAATGACTGTAATGCAAACTGAATTCAAAGAAGTTCCAAGTTATTATTTGTATTGTTATGCCTCGAGTTGATACAAACAAACATTTACCTTATTATAATATATATTGCAGCACACATTAATCAAGATCAATTAAATGGATAGTGCGAGTTGAGAGCACACACATGTGAGATGCCAAAGTAGGGAGGATGAGTAAGATGGTATTAAATTTCCACAGCTATGATTAATCACAGTTAATCTATCAGAGCTCATCAGCCAAAAATAAACTAACAGTCAAAAAAGAGGAAAAAAAAAAAAAAAGAAAAAAGGAAAGAGAGAACCTCTGGGAAGGGAATACACTTCTCTAAAGGTTTTAGAAATACAATGTCAGCTGAACTGCAAAGCTACCCTAGTGGCACCACTTCTCCCCCAAGAAGATGTTATAAAAATGAGTCACGCCCAGATGACATACAAAATCCTTAATGCATCTGTTTGAGGGACTTGCTGTGTTATTGTCCTCTTTGGACTTTGAGTTCTCCCTCAAGCCATAGTTTGTTGGAACTATATATTCAGCTCAGATTAATTGATGCAGTACGTTTGCAGTATTGTTTCCAAAATATTTCCACCAGCATTTCAAATGTTTCAAAAATTAACAGTGGGGGTACTTAGCTATTGGAACAATTTAACAAGGGTTGTCATTGAATTTTTTTTCTATTGAGGTTGGACAATCTTCTAGAAGTACACTCTAGTTCAAACAGGAACGAATTCAGGAAAGTTCTGACGGCCTGAGTTACACAAGACAAAATAATGAACGATAAACGAGTCCTTCCTGTAGCTTTAAACATCTCCAAATCTGTTTTGCAATTCCTGTGGTGTTTAGGGCAGCTTACCTTCCTCCTCTGCCCCTATTTTATCTGTAACTTACTACACAGGCAGGCATCTGAGCGTCTGAAGGGATAGCATCTCATAACCAGAAGTATCCGGTTTTGCTTATAGCCATTTTTTATCTTTCTAGTTTTGGGGGGTTGATCAATTAATGAATTTTTATTTCTTTATTTCCAAGAGACATCTCTTCCAGAAATCAACAGAACTCAACTTGTTTCACTGCTATTCTGATGTTACTGATGTGCATTTCCAAGGAAGTTCTTGTTTTCTTGTCTATGGCTGCAAGACAAATAAACTTTGAATATTAATTTAGCTACTCTATGGAATGCACTGAAATTAGGGATATTTTGAGCTTTTAGTTTGTATCATCTGCTCTGTAGCCAAAGCTCAACTGCCCAGTTTTGAATATACCACCATGATGCTATCATTAAAAACATAAAGTAGCAATATAACCTACAAGAAATACAAAGCATTTAAATGAATCTCTACAGTACAGATGATCATATTAGAAGAAAAAGCAGCTCATCTTAACATGACAGATTTTGGTTTTACCTTGGGTCCACATTTGCTGTTGCTTCATCTATGATAAGGATCCGATTTTTTTTTAGAACCGCTCTGGCAAGACACACCAGCTGTCTCTGACCAACACTAAAATTAGACCCAGATTCTGCCAGCTGCATCTCCATTTTATTAGGTAGATCTTCCACAACCTCCTTCAGTTGCACCTGTTGACATGTCAACATATTGTAGGATGAGTAACTCTTTTAAATCAGCTATTGTGTGTTTGATGACACAACAATAAGTATGCAAGGTTTACCTTTTCTATTCTGACACAAAATGAGTAAGTGCCAAGTTGGATTACACAGTGTGTCGGTTATTAGAATTCTAAAAACATTAAAGCACATTGTTAAGAATCTATTAATGTTCATTAAAACTAAGATATGAATCAAAACGTAATCAAAGCATCATCCCAAAGGATAATTTTTTTATAAAAGACTTATATAACAATACACATGTCTACACACACGCGTGCACACACACATACACAAATGCGCACACAATGGCCTACCTTTTTCCATCAATAGCTATTCCCTTATCAAACCTGATGAAAACATCTAAAACCTAATGTGCACAAGCACTGTAATGTTATTTGGCTTGTAAATATCAGATGTACATTATTAGATTTCATACATCACCTCTTCTAAGGCATTCCACAGCTCTTCATCAGTGTATTCATTGAAAGGATCTAAGTTTTTCCTCATAGTTCCAGTGAATAAAACAGGCTCCTAAAACCAAGTAAAATTAGCATTCCATTATAAACACAGGTTTTATACTGAAATAGGTAATTTAATAATAATCAGAACTAACTTAGCAAAGAAATATCCAACAACAAGCTATCAAGCTATCTTTTATGAAATGCAAAGAAGTCCTTTACAACTGAAGAGCGGCGGGGGGGGCGGGGGGAGGCAAGTGTTCAACCAGTCTGAAAGAAGATAATTTACCAAACAGGACAGGTCTGGTTTGGAAATTGCAGTACACAGTTATGTCGGTAGTCAAACAGGCATTTACATGCCACTGTTTTGATGCCACAAGCTATATATATACTTAGGTGAAATCATTGCTATCCTCCTGGTATTGTTAATGAAAACCAGCAACTACCACTGTCAATGAGCTCACACTCCTAAATTATGTTTGGGCAGTTTTGAAAATTCGTTTTTGAAGTACATAAACCAGAGAGGAATCAAAGAGCTCACAGTGCCTTTCTGGTTTTCCTTCTCTATTTGGTTGTGGGTTTGGTTTTTTTTTTTTTAAATTTCGTACCATAAAAGCCCTTCAATTTTACCACCAGAGCCTAAGAGGAATAGCTTCCACCATTTCAACACAACGTTTAAACATATACACATAGGAGTTAATCTATATTGCCACAGTATCAAACCAAACTTTCTTAGAACTGGAGCACTGCTGGGCAAAGCTCTACCTCAAAATACACCAGGGAGTCAAATCTGTACCTTCTCCCATTGAGGAACCAATGTGGGTTTACCTGTGGTCAAAGCAAGTTTTGTTCTACTTCAGTTCCCGGTCAGACCAAAAATCAAACTGGCACAAATCAATTCACACTGGAAAATGCAGTGTTTGAGAAGCAGGAAGATGACTTTTGGTCCAGAACTCCTTAAGCAACAGATCAGTACTCATTAATGTGAGTTGCCAGACCTGAAAGTCATGCACTGACATGACTTTAGGGTTAAACTCCTCTTAATATCACACATAAAGACAATAAGTTAAAAGCTCCAATAGTGCTAAGCATAAATGGAGACCATACATAATGTTGTCGGTCTTCTTTATATTGGAGAAATCTTATGCAAAATGTTTTCTTTTTCTCTCCCCTAGGAAATGAAGGCTAACCTACATGGGATAGCTTCAGCTTACTCCGAGAGAGACTAACCTCTGTCATGACTCATGCTCCACCTAACCCTAGTGATACCCAGCTCCAAAGGGCTGCAGCAAATCAGAACAAAACTTAGACCTCAACCCTTTTACTTTGTCTTAATTTCTAAACTACTCTGAGTGGTATAAAAAGATTAACATAGACAGAACATGCCACAAGCAATGTAAAGGAATGTGTGCACTTCTTGACAAAACATGCCAATTATTTGAGAGTATCTGTTGCATTAGCAACATGTCACTAAAGACCTGTTGAACGAACAAAAGGATTTAAAAAAAAATTAAAAGGTTAAAGAACAGTTTTCTTCAAAAACACCTAGAAAGTAATTTGTTTAACAATACGTATTTTAATACATCATTTGTTGTGTTTTGAAGGTATTGTTACGTTTATTTTCCTTTTCAATCCATTTTTATAAGTTGGCAAAATAAGAGGCTGAATTTATAAAGTGTTCATAACTATTATAAAAGTCCTAACAACAGACATGTACTGCAACAGAAGATAAGAATATTTTTTAATTACCATTTCTGACACAGATTATTATTTAAATTAGTCTGGTTTATGAGAGGAAAGTAATAAGACAAACCTGTAAATAATTGTTGTAAAAATGCTTGCAGTCAGGGAGACAGACAACATTTGCATAGAAAAGATTTACAAACACAACCTTCACACAGCTCCATCCAAGCAAGCAATTAGAAGCCTAAGCACATTTTTATTTCTCCAGGTAGGTATTTAAACTTACATATAAGAAAACTTCAGTCTTGCCTCATCACTCTCTAGGAATGGTTCTGTTTAGCATGTTTTATGTTATAATCGTAATAAGCATCTCTCCCTCTGATTCCTTAGCTTCCCACATAATTACGAAGATATTTGCTGCAAAATAACTACCTGATGTTACATTACTATTTCTATTATTGACACTAATATAAATGCAGTAGATGCCTATTGCTCAGTTTACTATAGTATCAACCTTATTCCAAACCCTCCTCTTCTTACTACCATCACTTCATGGTTTTCCATATTTTTAGTGGAAACAAGTCTTCCCTTGTGTGGAAAAGAAATGCTACCTGCTAGCCTTTCCACACTTAAACCCCTTTGGGACCATGATGAAAACTCTATCATACAAGCTTGATAAAAGTCACAGAATTCAACTGGATTTAAATAGTTTTTACAACCATGTCAATAGATCAACGTATGAAAAAAACACATGTATAATTAAATGCAGTGAACTTTGAGCATCTGCATCACTCAACATGTAGAAACTGTATTTGACCAGCAGTTTTCCTGTCTCAGTAGTCTGTTTTATTCAACTGGGTTGAATCCTTCCAAATGTAGAAATCACGCACAATAGCTGCAGGCAATGCTTTCAAAAAGCTGTAGACCTTGAATGAACTGATGATCATCTGCTTTCAGGAGAAAAGAACGCTGCCCACAAACAAAAAAACCAGAACTTAAATCCACGTAAATTCCTCTTCACATACAAAAGATGACTAGTTCCAGTGAGTACCTCCACTGTGCAATAACAAAGCCTTCAGCATGCAGAAACAAAAGACATCCTGCATTAGGCAGCAATCCAATTGCTGGGGGAGTACCTTTTTTTTTTTTTTTTTTTTTAATAATAGCATACCTGCTCTTTTCTCTGACTCCTATTCGTGGGAAAGGGAAAAAAAAGCAGGTAATAAAGAGAGACTTAGAACCACTGTTCATTACCATTTTTATCACATTCTCAATTTAAAGAAAGTAATACACTCCAAATGCTATCCTGCCAATAGGCTAGCAAACATTCAGACACAAAGATGGTGCGAGGACTCTAAACACAGCTTCTGTAATAAAACAGAGAGATCTGAGAATTAATGCTACACATGGCAAACAAGTTCCTCTGGTTTTCAGCCTACTGTTCTATCTACCTGCTAGAACATCCCAGATGAATTATTTTCCAAAAACATGACTTTGCATTTGCAGTATGAGCTTTTCCCTCTTCCTCCCTTTTCATTTGCAGCATGAGCTTTTCCCTCCAGTGGAGTGCAAATGATCATAGAAGAGACCAGAGCTCTCATGGAACATGGTAACCTGCACAAGCTCTGCCTTCAGGAGGTTCTGAGGTTGTACATAACGCTTCTCTGATTCAATGTCTCATTGGAAAGCAAGACCACAGAAGAGAAGATTGTGACCTACTGCACTTCCTGGAACACCCTTTTTTCTGCTCCAGTACCACACATGAGGCTATTCCCAACACCAACTTAGTTTTTTTTCATATATTGCAGCCTTTCCTGCATTCAGCTTCTAAAACTCATCAAGTTTTTGTTTATGTGTCATAATGACCCACTTTTTTGTCCATTCCCCTGGCCCCTTCTGTCCAACCATCTCCAAATAACTGAAAGGCTGGCAGCTCACTTCTACTTGGCACATTTGCTCTTTCTAGATCTAGCCTCAGTTAGTTTGTACACGGGTGACTAGAGAAGTGAAAGTAGTCCCTCAAAGTCGCTTACACTAAGGAAGCTTCAGGCAATGCATCAGGCAGGAATTCCTGCCAAAGGATCAAGTGACTTCAGAGAACTGCTAAAGACTGGTATATTCCTGTCAGATTTTCTCTGCTCTTTCCCAGACTATAGGAGGACAGCATACTGCTAACACCTACTCACAAGCATTCCAGAGGAACAGACAGGGGACAAAACTAGGAAGAAAATGCTCCAGTCCCCAAAGCTGATTCTGCTTCTCTTAAGATAATCAAGACCTTACTCAAGTAAGAATAACGCCTCGCTCAAGTTTCTCTGTCTGTTGCATACAGGGATACAGGAAGAACATACACTGGCAAAGCACTTTAAATACTATGGCATTATATTGAAAATGTTTATAGCAGACCAAGTCACTCTCTTACCTGAGGTATAATTGAAATTTTCTTCCGCAAGTCATGCAGTCCTAGCTCTGACGTCAAGTACTTATCAATCCAAATCCTTCCTTCGGGTTCCGCCAAGCGAAAGAGAGCTGCTATCAGAGAGCTTTTTCCAGCTCCGGTTCTTCCCACTATTCCAACCTACAGAGCAAATCAAGGTTGTACAATTAAACCATGAGCTTTTCAGGATAGATTAGTATGTCAAGCAGCAGTTTTACAACATCACAGGATTTATAGCAGAACAAGCACCAAATAACACTTCCTTATAATTAACATTTTTTTGAGAGGAAAAAAACTTCCCCCAAATCAGTTTGGATTCAGGTGACATTTGGATACCCAACAATTTCTTGGATCATATTCAAAGGTGAAAGATTTTGCCTTAATGTGTGGTGTTTTGTTGCGTAAACAAGATAAATTGGCTTGGCGTGTAGAGTAACATGATTCAAGGCTGCTAATTTTTATACTAAACCTGGTTTGCTGGGTGATGTTAGGCAAATCATTTCAGGCATGCATCTAGTTCTCAATCCAAAAAAGGACTCCCATAAAGCACTTTGAGAACACTGTATGAGCAGTATTCCCAATTTAAATAACTGAGATTGATTTTTGTTAGCATGGTTAAGGTGAAGTAATTTAAAGTAGTCAAACTCTAAAGCCAAAACTGGCAGGATTATAAACTGCTTGAGACAGCTTCAGCAGAGAGGACACAAGTATTGAAGCTACAAGGCCATGTGAGCAAGCTGCAATTCCTTTCCAAACAGAAGAAACAGTGAATAATAAAGTCATAGTCATTCAGGCTTTTTTATGTTCCCAAAGAAAAATCAGAAGCTGTATGCAATGCGAAAAAATAATGCTTTCAGAAAAAAAACAAAGTAGAGACAACTCAAAATATGGGATTGCTATGACAAGGGGTTAAGACAACTTTAATGACAAGGGGTTAAGACCTACAAATTTTTCACATGAAACCAACACTTGGGAGAAAGCAGGCCCATTAATAAATAAGAGAAGACATATAATTAGTGGTGATTAAATACTACTCGAACAGCAAACTTTCTTCTTTTTTAAATGTTGTCTTCGGGTAAAGGATTATTAGAGAAAACAATGTATAGTAATCAATCCTATGACAGAAGGTGATGGGTGTAACCCTCTACACAGATCTGATCTGGCAGGATTTGTTATTTCCTGCACTCAGTTCTAATCACTACATTTCCAGAAAGAAATCAACACGCTGGAAAGAGTTCAGAGAAGTGCAACATAAAATTAATATGTGTAGGAGATACTGATTCGATGAGGAAGGATTTATGTGGATTAACCATGTACAATATAACCTGGCAAAGTGATTGGGGTGCAGAAGGGAGGAAGAAACATGAAAACCTTCAGGAGTATACGTACAGACACCAGAGGGCAATTACCCACTGCCTGAGACTCAGATGTATGCAGTAATGACTGCTGGAATTAAATTAAGCACATGAAACATAACATCAAAGACCAAGGAGAAACTTTTTAACAGTTAAGAGACACTAAGTTCAGACAAAGCAGCAGCGCCCACATTTGATCAAAAATACACAAAACACTGAAAAAAGTATACTGCAAGGAATGACTTACGCTCCATAATCTAAAAGGTATTTTCTACTTCTATTTTCCGATTCAACAATTTCATTCAACAATTCATTACTGTAGTATTGTATATAAACTAATTAACATTTATACAGTGCTTATTATTAAAGATACAGCCTAATTTAAGCAAATCTGTTATAACAAATGATAACATTTCCAGTATTCTAAATTATGTAAGTGAAACAAAGGAAAAACAGTTCTTAACAGTTACACTAGAGCTCAGAAAGAAAATGCTGAATGGAGAACACAGACACTCAGAGTTGTGAAAACAAAGGTTCAATTGTTTCTCTGTAAATGTCAGTGATACAAAGTATTGTATTAAGGATATAAAGAAAAAACATAAAAAATACACTGATACTTAAAATAAAAATGCAGCTGCTCTGCATATTGTCAAAATCCCACTTTCAGTTTGGCATCAAATGAAAGAACTATGCTCTTCAGTATTTAGAGGAATCTATTTGTATTTTTGGTCCAATTCACTACAGGCTGCTGAAAATTGACATGAATTTGAAACAGCTCTCAGTATACACATTTATTTATTTTTTTAATACATTGTCTTCTTCAGAGGCCCATGTTCATAGCTAGTGCAGATACAGCGACAGTCTGCAGATGGAAGTCCCAGCCACCTAACAGAAATCACATGGCCGGGATTTTGTTGCCCGATGTAAGTCATGTGCATGCACAGGAGTACACCTGCTACGCTGGGCTCATCATTACTGAAGCGTCACTCATACTTCAAAGTAGAGCTGCACAAAAAATGAGAGTGAGATTTACAGCATGTCAGCTACTCCACTGAAACTGCCTGTGCCTTTGTTATCCCTCAGGCAACCTCCCTTTCGTGCTACGCTGTGAGAGTATTTACGTGAACAGCTGCCATGCCGTAAATCTAGACGCTCGCCTTCCTAACTTTTTCATGTAGCCATACCCTCAGATTTAGGATCTGTCAGGACAAGGTGCATTTAACAATATATTAGTCAGTAAGCATTCATAATCACCCTAAAACAAAGAGAGTGGTGTTTAAAACCCAAGGCTGCACATGCTAACCTTCTCCTGCTGCAGTTATAGTAGCTGAAGAGGTTAATCACAGCCAGCTGCTGGCAGAGCTCCTTATGTGAGCACTCCCTGGTCTGTCTCTGGCAGACCACACTGCATTAGCAAAGATGGTTAAAACAGAGGGTCCTTCCTAGCCTGCTTTGACTGGAGGGAAATACAGAACACTGAGACAAGCAGATCAAAAGACCCTAACCCATGAGTGACCTGCTAGTAATCTCCTCCATTCTTACTATATCTACAGCTTCCCAAACCGGGCACTGGGGTGGCTACCAAGGCAAATGACAAGTATGGCAAGAGTTTAAACTCATTCATCCTGCCAGTGGCACTGCAGCCACCAGACATCTGTATGAGCCAGAGGTCTGAAAAGGCGTAAGAGCTCTCACTGACAGCCACATGGGCAGTATCCCTAACGGATCTGAAAACCTGGTTCTGAAGAGACACTTCTCCATAATTAAAACCAATATAAGGAGCACAAATGCTTGGGAGATTTATTTTTACACAGTGGCAGTCTACTGCAGTGTTGTGCAAAACATCATAGAAAACAAACACGAAGTTCTTGGCAATAGTTTCAAGCTGGGCAAATTCACTTCAGGATGACAAAACCACAGCATAACCACTCAGCAAAAATAAATACCCTCAGTCATCCCTCCCCCTCCTGCCCCCACCAAAGACTGAGTCATCCATTGGTAATACCTCTTGCTTCCGTTTTTTATTTTATTTCTGTCTCTCACTAAGAAATGTAAATCCTCTTGTCTGCTATTACACTGGAGTGATATATAACAGCTAGAGAGATGACCCACAGGCAAGAAAAGTAGAGAGCAGATAAACATGCCTTTTGCTCTTCTTCTTAAACACCACTTTTAACTCACCCATACCTAATTCCATGAGATCATCTCCATGCAGCAAAGCTGGGTTGAATCCTTGTAACATGAATGTTATTAAAAAGGTCCACTTGAGGAACGAAACAGGTTTGGGACTGAATGGAAAAGCACGTTACAAATGAGGCCAGGGCAATGATTGTAGAGAGCTGAACCAGCCTCCTAGGGAAGGTATCCTAATCAAAAAAAGTATGTGTGCATTTGAAATGTAGCAAAGCATGAATTAACACTGCAGGGCTCTAATTTAATTCTGTCTGTGGGGGAGACCTTCCCTGCAGCACTCTTTCAATTGGGATAGTGTCAAAATTGAAGAGGAAGAGTCAAATTTGCAAAGGAGGAAGAGTTTTATTTCTATGTTTCTTTTGGCTAACAATCTAATTAATGGCAACAGTTAATTGGATTGGTAGCTGAAAGGAGCTGAAATAAAATCCCCAATTCTAAAGTTATGCAACTGATTTGTATTTCTTTCTTCTCTTTTACATTCGGGGCTCTGTGCAGAGCGTGTACATTCCTTATTTTCAATTGTTTCTGCTCACCCTGCCTGTTAACATCCTTCGTTCCATTTATGTTCCCTCTATTGAATCCCCAACTTCCTAATGCAGCTCCATTTGCTTTGGATCTGAACATTTTGGGCTTAATTGGTATTTTGAATGTCTGCCACTTTCTGACAAAACCCAAATTTCACTAGAAAATTATTGAATATGTTTAACCCTTTGTTTTGACAAACAGAAATGTCCTGTTCCCAGACACATTTATGCTACACTTCCAGGAAATAAATATGCTCCAACTTTTGTTATTAAATATGACTAAGGCTTATTCTTTAAAAGATCACTCGCAAATTTCCTAACATCCACATATTTCATAATGTATTTTTATCACAAAGCTTCTTGTCAACTCATCATCTTTGCTTAATTCCTGTGAATGGCCAAAGACAGCCATATACATACCTTTTCTTTCGGTTTAATTAAAACAGACAAATGTCTTAACACTAAAGGTCCATCTAGACTGTAAGTGAAGTTAACATTTTCAAATGCTATCATTCCTTGGCTTGGCCATTCAGGTGGTGGATGCTTGTTGGTTTCCCAAGGAGCTTCTTTTTCAAGTTCTGTGTATTCCATTACTCTTTCTACTGATATCATCTAAGGGGAGTAAAGATGACATATACATACATTTCAGCTTATTGCATATATTCCAAATACTGCATGCACATATATACTAGAAAGATTCAATGCAAATGATTCCAGTTTTTCTTTTAAAACACAGATAAGAGTATTTGGTACCATCCTACGTTTACTTTACACAACCGAAAAAGTGGAAAGAATGCATCTCATGTCCTACTACAGACCTGAATTTATCATGGCACATAAATCCATAAATAAGCATTCATTTCTAATCAGTGGGATTAATTACAAATCTAAGACTGAAATCAAGAAATTTAAGCTATAAGAGTTATCTGTCAGTCTTGGCTCAGATGCCACCATTTCATTGTATGTTGGGAAGACAAAGCTAGAAATAAAACTGCCATATGAGCTACAGGCAGACACACAACAGATACTAGCATCAAGTTACTGGCTTCATCATCCCTTTTTTTTTGTCCTCATTACCATTGTGCTCACCTCCAGCAAATCTTTTAAATCAAGCAACTCCACAATCCAATATAGCTGTCACCATATTATTAGTGACTTACATGCAATAAAAAACCCTTGTTTTCCTATGTACTTTATGCCAGATACGAAAGAAACTGCAATATTTGCTGGTGCCTCTAATCTTATGGGAAGGAAGAAAAACAGAAATTGAACTATCTAGACACTTTTTTCCCCTTGGGCAAATAAAAATTCTGTTTAGACTCTGGTGTGCATCCTCACCCACCATTGTCCTCAATACAATTAATTGTATTTAATGGTATCCACTCACAGACGGAATCTGAAAAAAAAACATCATAAAGATATCCAGTAGGCTTATCTTGCCTGGAGTGGCTTTAAGGGCAGAGGTCACCAGGCAGCAAGCTCTCTGACCTCACTGACACCTACCCTTTCCACATTACAAAACAAGCTCCAAGGAAAAGCACACAAGGAAGGAATGACAGCGTAAAATAGAGAGGAAATGTTCTTGCCTCCCCCAAATGTAGTCAAGCCTTTAATAACAAGGGATTTTTGGTGGATGTCCACCTGTCAAAGAAGTTCATGCTAATCATAGCTCCATAACATGATCAGCATTCCACATCAAAGCCAGCTTAGTGAATGGCGAGCCTTTCTCCTCCTAAGTATTTCTGAATCACAGCCTCCAAGAAAGTAACTCACTATGTAAGAGAATCCCACAGACTAACGCTTCCAAAACTTCCCAACTGGTAGGAAAAAACCTGAAAGCTTTCTTCCCATTTCTCCCTGAAGTCCATCACTACTAGTTTATTCATGTCTGAAAAATGCTCTGAAGAAACAATGCGCTAGACAAAAAATACAAATCTAACGCTATTATTAATTTTATCTGTTATTAAACATGGCTTTGTAACTTCTACAAAAGGACTACATGTATTTCCTAGACTATGGTCAGAAAATCATAACTACAAGTAACCTCCAGTTGTCAACACAACACAAAACCCCTCAGATTTATGCTCATTATGCTCTTTTTAAAGTCTTTTTTTCTTATATATTAACTTAACAAAGTAAACAGGCAAACTAAAACATACTAGTAAATACTGTAAATTGGTGGAAGTCACTTTATGTATTTTGGAAAACACACAATCCTCTCAGCCGAATATAAACAAATACTTCCAAATATTTCTTAACGTACAACAAATTAAGAAGATATAAGCCTTTATAATGAATTAACAGGACCTTAAAAATGCTATGAGGGACATAAATAAAATTTTAAAATGCAATAAATAATAAAAAATTTTAAATCTCAAATCTAAAAAAAAAAAAAAGTTAAAAAATCCTAGTTATAGACAGGGATTAATTTCTTTTGATTTTAGCAGGTTGCAATACAATTGTCTACCCTGTAACTAGACTTTCTGCTAGAAAGGGAGATTATAAAGCCTCCCTTACTATGAATGGAGACGGACAGTCACTGGGTACAACTCATCTCAACAGACATACAAAATCAGTCAGACAAATTATACCCTAGAAGAGGCTATTTTTCTTTATGGACTGTAAGTGGTGCCTCAATCGCTTGCTAAGGTATACATGTCCTATGTTAACTAAGAAGAAATCCATCCTTAAGGCCTCATATCACAACCACGAAAAGGAACCAAGAAGTGAAAAGGAAGAAATAGACGTTACCAGGTTTTCAACTTCAGCACTTTGTCTAACACCCCACTGGAATGTTCCCATGAGGGTGATTGCATAGGATAGTGCCAAACCAACCTGCCCTGCATCCAAAGCTGCAGAACAAAGAAAAAAAAAGAGAATCAAATAGGTACACTGGTAATTACACAAAATCCTAGTTAACTTCACTTTCATGAGGTTACTTACATGATGGAAACATCACAGCCAGAACTTTGGTTACACTGTACTTGCCATCTGTGCAATGAGTAGCTCCAGGCAGAAGAACAGCTACTTGCTGCAATTTTTTTGGTATGTTTTGGAAACTGTCTGTATATTTGAAAAGATAATTCAAATTTTCCCTGGCCTGGCATTTTATCTAAAAACTGGGGTTCAGTCTCAAGACCGTACTTAAGTAGCTTGTTGGGATTGTCCATATCTGGCGGTGCATTAGTAACTTTTCACTTTTTTCTAAGGGAATTAGATCAGCCCCTAAACCTAAGCAAAAAATGAGCCTAAACCGACTTCAAAATAAGTCACGAACACTTACATCAACTTTGTACTTCTCTAAGTGATCAGATAAAACAACAGGGCAGAATGTTTCTTCCCATTTATATAAGCATTTATTGTGTTCAGTGGATCCACTCTCACAAAATAAATTAATTCTGTCTGCCCCAATATTAAGCGTGATTGCCCTCTGACTTACTTGAACTTTATCCTAACATAGCTCTACTGACTTCAAGAGAGCTACTCCTTATCCAGAGGCAAGGAAAGATTCAGGATCACTGTTTTGACTTGCCTTTTTGCATTCTAGTAACATTAAACCTAGCTCAAAATTTTCAGTGTTGAGCAGCACAGAGTGTTCAAATTTTAAAACACACATGCATATACAGAACTTATCCAAAGGAAAAAGAAAAGAAACAAAACCAGCAAATTAGCACTAATTTTCATGTCCAAGGTAATTACTTCTTCCTTCATATTTTAGATGACTATCTCATTCTAGTACATCTAACCCAATTACATCCTGGATGATGCATACACTAATGACAGTTCATGAGTGACAGTGAACATAAAATGTATTATAATGAGGTGATTTTCTTTCTGCTGATGCAAGATATTAGAAGAGCATCCCTAGGAATTTTAGCTTGCCTTCTGGCCTACTGTGCCATGTGTAGAAAGGAAAAAACTTGTTAAGAAGCAGCTCTGTGGGTGTTTCAGTATGAAAAGCAAAGCCCTGTAGGCCCAAAAAAGAAAGGCAAAGGTGGGGAAAAAGAAAAAGAATTGTTATTTCTCTGAAAGCCAGAATCTCAAAAGTGGAGACTACAGATCTGCAAGTTTGTTTGCTCATTTGGGGATGATAGCAGATGCATGCCCAAGCCCAGAAGATGTCTGAACTGCCTCCAGTATTTGCAGGAGAAGCAGATACAGCCCCAATGCCCTAGACCGAGGAAGAGATCATGATCTAGAAAGAAACATTTAACTTAATTACAGTCCTTAAACAATTAGAAACAGCAATCTATGAAAAAGAATTAGACATTACTATACATGGTAATTACTCGGTGAACTTTTTCTAACATTTGTACTTACTCTTGGCGAGAAGCAGGGAACCAAAAGCAACTACTATGACAAAAATGGCACAGATGGCATCCAGACGCACGGCAAACCACCTCGAGGTCGTCAAAAATAGAAACCAGGCCTCTAAAGTGTATTTTATAAAGACATAAGAATAGTGTATTATTAGAAAACTAAGCTGTATAATTATTGTTAAATTAATTCATGTTAATATTCTAAGTTGTTTTTAAAAAAATAGTCATCTTCAAGTAAACATTTGTAGACTGATGATGATCTAGTTTTCCCAAAATGGTCTAACCTAGGTTTCACACTAATAGCAACCACAGCTACTATAACATACAGTAATAGGAAGAAAAAGAAAAACAGTCAAGGCCTGAAGCATGGTAAAATGGACGAAGCCTTTTTTAAACTCTAGTGGACTTGGGAAGAGAAGCAGAAGTACAACTACCTTTGCTGTAGCTGGGTTACAGTCTTCAGGCTTTTAACTAGAACATATCACAACACAACTGTCAGAGCCAAGTCCTCAGAAGGCAGCTGCAGCTGGTTAAGCTCCCATAAGAGCTACTCAATACAGGCTCTGGAACTACAGAGCTATTCAATTGACTACATGCACATTTCTACTTTCAGGGAAGCTCACAGGTGGACATCTCCACTGGGCACTCACATCCAGGTGTCCACAACTTGGTGCTAAATTCCATCCCAGATAGATATGCTACAGTAGACAGCAGGAAGACATTGCAATACAGAAGGCAAAGTGTTTGAATTCAGGGCCAAAACCGGACGTCAAGTAGCCATAACAAAGTATGGCACTATTTACTGCTTAGGCTGCAGTCAGCTGAATTGTTCCAGCTGCTACCAAGTCACAGCATAAGGTTACCATTCCAAACCTTTCCGCATTGTTTGTCATTACTCCATGCTAAAGATTAGTGCTGTTTCAACTGTTCCAATGTTCCTTAGCCCAGTGCTGGGAAAGTCAAATTAAAAATATTTTCCCTTTCATAAAAAAGGTTAAGTCAGTTTTTAAGCCAGATCATTTTGGATTGCCAGATTACAGAGTGATCAAATCAACAATTCAGCCAACAGAACTTCATGTAACTTCTGGAGGGTAGCAGAGGGGAAGAGCGCAGATGACAAGAAACAGTCAGGTAAGGTCCAGAGCTGGTAACCTCTTCGTCCCACTGACATCGATTTAACTGCATATGCTTGACCACACAGCTGGTTTCATTAAACAAGATATTTGATATGGTCTAATGGACAGACATACATCTAGGCACACGGAACAACATATGCAGAAGAGAGCATCGCATCAAGTCACAAACCGAGTTCCAGAAATTGAATTCACCACAATAACTTAGGTTCCTCTCTGAAACCCAGGAGCTGAGTGTCCCTGGAAACAGCCTACGGCAGCTTCCTGGTGACACGAAACATCATTTTTGGTGCAACAGTGCACTTGTACGACCAGGAAATGGGACACTTGGGTTGTATATTTTTCAGCTTCAAGGTTTTGCTCCATCAATCCCATTGACTAGGCAGGTGCACTGAACTGCCAGCTTGAGATGGGTCATCCTGCAACCTCCCTATGTAACCAGAGTCACTTTGCATGCAGGAAGGAATATGACAACCACGGGGACCAACAAAGACTCATCACGGAGTAACTTCTGATGACTTGTGAGCTTGCTTAGAGAGATGTTGCACTGGCAGGAAGGAAACCTAGGTTTGGTCAAACCTCAGCATGCCTTTTAGATGTTTTTTAGCTAAAGATTATTTAATATCAAATTCATAGGCATCCCTGAAAGAGGGTTCAAAGTGAGCGTCCTGTTTCTCAGGCTCAGGCCTAAATAGAGAGGAAGATACCACTCCAGCCCAAAGTGCTAAACAAAACCATTGCTGGCTGGGAGAGCCTTCTGTGATGCAGGAAAGAATCTAAAACTCTTCAGGAGACTTAAGAATCCAGGACTCCAACTTTGTGAGCTAGTAAGGAAAGTATCCTCTGCTATCATTCTTGCACACATATAGTATCAAAGAATCATTCAGGGTGGAAGCAACCTCAGGAGGTCTCTAGTTCAGGGTCAGCTCTGAGGTCAGACCACATTGCTCCATGTTTTATGCAGTTTGAGTCTTGAAAACTGACATGGATGGAGCCTGCACAAAGTCTCTGGGCAACCTGTTCCTCTGCTTGAGTGTCCTCATGGTGAAAAAGCTTTTCCTTGGATCCAGATTAAACCTCTGTTTTTGCAACTTATACCCATTTTCTTGCTCTTCCCACCATGTACACCATGAAAAGCCTAACTATCTTTTTGGTAATATCCTTGCAGGTACTTGAAGGCAGCTATTAAATCCTCTGTGAGCCTTCTCTTCTGCGAGTTGAACAAGCCCAGTTTCCTCAGCCTCTCCACACTGAGATCTCTCCTGTTAGTCCACTGACCATCTTAGTGGCCCCTCCATCGAACTCACTCCAGTTTCTTAGAGTGTTTCCTGTATCTGGGGGTCCAAAACTGAGTGCAGTATTCCAGACGTGGGCTAACAAATGCTGAGAGTGATAATCACTTCCCTCCTTCCACTGGCTGTGCTCCTGTTAATACAGCCCAGATGTTGTCCTTTGCTGCCCAGACACACTGCTGGCTCCTATTCCCTCTGAGGACCAAAACCCACATGCACACTAAGCAAGCTGGTATACCCCAAATACCCTGGTGGGAAAGACATCAAGATGAAGCATGTTCGTACACAAAAAACTGTGATTATAAGCACTGAAGTTTGATCTCAAAAGCAAGTTCCCGAACAGCCCAGGAGGGTGTTACTGACAGTTTTGTTAGAGAGATGCATAAGATCAACTGGAAAATCACATGTTTATGTTCTTCAGAGCTGACCTTAAAATACAAAATAAACTACAATTTATAGACTAAAGATGTCTTTAATACAAAGCTTAAACAATTGCTTTGTGTTCCCTCGCTATCAGCTACTGTAAAATTGATTTGGTCAGATAACTAGTGACTTGAAAATATTAAGAAACGGGAATTCAAAGCTGGAGGCACCTCCCTGGAAGATGTATTTCTCCAGTCACAAGTTACTAGGCGCAACATGGAGGTCAATGTGCAAGATTCTACAGCTGGGATAAACTGTACTTCAGAGAAGATCAGCTGGTCTGGTCTGAAACCTTAGATGTCTATAAATTACAAAAAAAGCTATAGAATATACTTGTACGTCTTATGACAGAGGAAACTCAAGATCTTACCTAACAAACACAAAATTGGAAACTTGCATTCTGATGCATCTTGAAAAACATTGTAACAGAGAACATTTAATTGACAGAAGGTAAAGAATCACAGTGCAAACCTAAATTATATTACTTATGCTTGCAGAATACTAATATTTACACCTTCTGGTCATGTTAATACCATGTATTAGATCTGAGCCCTGAAAGCTGCTTAAAGTAAAAAAGATGTGAGATTTATGAAACTTTTCCAAGACGATTTATATTAATCATCTCTGCCCACTCCCAGCACACTACTTAATATTAAATGCTTTGTAATACAGCTTGTCTCCTGCTCTCTCTCCCTCTCTTTTTAAAGATGGAATCCAAGAAAATGTAAAAAATTATTCTTTACATATTGTTATCGGGCATACTTTAAAATGTTTATCTTAGACATTGTTAAAACATATGCGTGGGTATCTCAAATTACATTACAGCCCAAAGTAAGCTCTCAAAATTTAGACAGATAATAACATTTTTGTTCTAATAGAGAAATTTACCCTAAAGAGACAAGTGCACAGCTCCTACTGATTTTAATGTACATTATATACATGTCGCTAAGGGCATAAGATATTTTCCTCCTACAGAGCAAAGTATTTGATTTTTCACATCAATTCATTACAAACCTGAGTGGAGGTCTTGGTGTGCATCAAATAATTTTTGAAATCTCTCCTCTGCTTTCAAAGCTCGAATAGTCCAAAGTCCCTGGAGGGATGACGACAAGTGGGAGAACACTGGACTTCGAGCTACAAAGGGAAATGAGAGTAACTTAGCAATAGCTGAAGGACAACATTTAACAACATTTAATTCTTTTTGTACCACACTAATCTTTAATCCTACTACTTTATATTTAACCATACAAGTTACTGTACTGCATCCCTTTAGAATAAACATGAAATATCTTTCACCAAAGTCCTCTTACTCAATTAGAATCGGTCAGCCAGGCAGATTAATTTATACAAAAATGTCTTACATTTTAACAATAGCTGTCACTGAAGAAATTCTTTGAGCTTTATTAATGACATGAGGTACCCATGTTTGTTATTCATAATGCTTAATATTTCATACCATAGTCAAGCTAAAGTCAGGCACAAGAGTCAGGTTAGGTCAGAAACACCATTAGTACGTGCATGCAAGGTCCCAAAGACCAGCAACTTAGCATGTTCTTAACTAGTTTTACTTACAGACAATTAAACTGACATACCTAAGGTTTATCATTACGCAAAACAGGAGTTAAGCATGCCATTCACTAGTTGACAACCAAGGCAATAAGGAATTTATTTGCACAGTAAAAGAAAAAAAAACCGTTGATGGATTGTCCATAAAATAGTAGCGTTTCACATAATAATAAGCAGGGTTCAAACTAACATTAAGTCCCGCCAAACTACATACTTGTGGATTCCAGACGTTTAATATCTCTTGAAGTGTCTAAGAAATACCGTCGAAGAAAAATGAAAATAATAAATAGTGGAACTAAGGGGATGAGTATCCAAGGAATCACTGCCACAGCCACAGCCACCACACCAAAAATCTGTAGGAGAGTCTGCAACACAATAGAAACAAAATAAAAAACTCCTTTCCAGAAGAATTCAATTTAGAACAAGTATAAAACTATTTAATGCTATTGAAACACTTAAATATTAAACATAACTACCAAATTTAACAGCACATGCATTGTGTAACATATGAGCGACATCTATTTTTAAGCAACTTGAAGAATTTACAGTAATACCTAATTTGACTAACTGTGCAGTTTATGGTTTTCTTCTGCACTATTTGTTCTTTACGAAACATCTTTACAAAACTGGTTGACTGAACATGAATGTCTGTCTTTGTGGACTAGTCTGTGAGTGCTGTAACAAAGTAACAGATGATTAATGAAGTAGACCACTAATCTTTAATGAACCCAAGATACCTGGTGAATCAGGTATATGTTTTTTCACTCCAGGTAAAAAGAAACTGTTGAAAGACTGACTTTCAGCTGAAAGACTTGAGAGTTGGAAAAGCGACTTTGAACACAGGCTTGTAACTTTCCTAAAAACAATTTTGTCCCATTTAGAAAAAAACCCCAGCATCAGACAAAGTGAGCTTTCTCTTCGCAAAGGATTGCATTGGGAAACATTACAAATAAGAAGAAAATGTTAAAGACTGCAAGAAGTGCCCTAAGAGGCTAGTTTGACCAGGCTTACTTCAGAGTACGAGATGGAATAGCTAGGCTAAACCTGACTTTACTGTTACAAAACTAGACACAATGTGGAATGAAGCTTTGTTGCTTAGGACAGTGGATCGTGGCCCAACTTTCTGAATTTAATCTCCCATTTCCAGCAGACCACTTCACAGCCTTCACATCAAGCTTTCAGTCTGAATACACTATGAAAACCATTATCGGCACACAAAATTTCTTTCAGAACACTAGTTGTGTGTGTATGTATGTACGTACGTATGTATGTATGGCAGGACTCCCAGCATACTGAAATCAGGGTGTGCCCATTTGCTCCTCAAAAAGGGGGGGGAAAAACCCATAGAAAAAGAAACCCACCTTGTACAAAAACCAGACAACTGAAAAATCTAGTAACACTATATTCCTGTACTATTTTCATTAATAAATTCCTTAGAAACATCAATATTTTCTAAAAGGTCTCCTTTTTATGGACTGTAGAGGAGCTACCTTCTCCACCACCACATGCAATGCACAAGTAGATTCTAGCTGAATTTTACGGCTGCTTGATTTTTGGATGCCAAAAATGCATTAGTGATCATTGGGTCCTGAGAATGCATGTCTTACAGTGAAAAGGCTTGTGTCCCTTTATCTGTGCATCTAGTTGGAAAAGTTAAGCTAAGGTTGGATAGCAGAGAGCTACTTGGGTTTTCAAACACTCTCTGTGGAAGTGCCTATGAAACACTGCATTTCCTGTTGTGCTTCTGGTAGCCCACACACACATGCTCTAAAGCCAAAACTGAGCACAACCTTTTCCCCTACATCTGTTTTCTTTCTTGAGGCCTCTCTGACTTAACCCTAATTTCACCTGACCGAACAGCAAACCCACACACCTTACACATTATCACTGCATGAGTCAGCACAATTTAGTCTTCGGCCCTAGGCAAGATCTTAGCTCATCATGGAAGATTTATCAGTGTAACAGCGTTGCATCTCACAGATCCTGAAAGCACATTATAGGGTCTCATAAGTCTATTAAGGAAAATCGCTATAGGGTAGGTATGGGGTAGGAGCTCTGAAAGAAGCTGCATTACCACTACATTGCTTGTGTGTGGGTTAAGCTGTTGATGGCATCATGTTGTTTGACCTTCTAGATACATATGGTAGATGGCAAACATTTTACCTAGATTTCATCAGGAGGAGGTAAGGTGGCAGCGAGAGTGCACGGTATTTTACTTGGATCAATTAAGCACATTGTTATATCAGCACAAAGCAAAACAAAGCACCCTGACTTCTCACCAGCGCTGCCATCAGCCCTTCTCTACCTTCTATTTCTCTGGCATTCTTTAAAACCCTGTAAGCGTATTTCCTTTTTATCATGGGATGAGGAGAAAGGAAATAAAGATTCCTGACCTCTTCCAAATTTTCTCCTGTCTAAATCACTGTTTTCCCCTGTACCGCTCATTGTTTCTGCCAAGTCTGTCAGTCATCTACACGCTAGCTAATTTCTAAAGGCTACCTCACCACCATCCTCATCAGCAGAGATCAAAGTCCATTCCTTCCTTCTGACAACTCACTCCCAAATCTGCTTTATATGCCTGCCATCTTCCCCTTCTCCCTCCATCACCTCCTAGACAGTCACAAAAAAGCAGTTTCTGAAATACTTCCGTTTCCTCACACTGTCAGCCGCAAAAATCAAGCGAAGCTGCTTCAAGGAAAAGAATTCCGAGGAAAATAAATGCTTCTTAATAAAAATAATAAAAAAAAAGAAAAGCCAAACTGAAGTTTTAGTGATGATAATCTACAATATGTTGCAAACTGCCGGTGGGGGTGGGAGTGGGAGTAGAACTATTAGGATCCAGCTCATGTAAACAAAGCCTTGCTACGGCAAAAATACAGGGAAGGAAAAGATGGTTAGGATGACTAAAGTAAAAATCTGACACCGCCTTTGGAAGGAATTTTAGATGAGCCTGCACCACCTTATCATTATAAAAATTTATGATAGGGTGGATCAGTCATGTGTGTTGTTTTTTTGGAAAACCAAACTTGCATATAAATTAACTCTTAATGAAGTAGTCTGAAAGCCAGACACAACCATTTGCAGAGTGTAATCATGTAGTTACTGTGTGAGGTAAGGCAGAGGTTTTAGCTCCCCAGTTTCACAAGAGACAACTAACCTCTTCAGCTAGAGACCGCCCCAACTTCTAGTAGATTCACTGTGTGCAAGCTGGAGACCCGAGATAATCAGTAGGTAATGATAATGATAACACCAGTAGTCAGACTGCTCTCCTCTCTGGAGACAAGCAACGAGCTAGGTATTAAGTTTGCAGATGCAAGAAACGCTCAGGACTGGGTATCTAGACCTTGTCTAGCAGAGTCAGCTTACAACTGAAAATTGCATCAAAGGCTAAGCGGGCAAGATTTCCCTATCTGAAAGAAATATGGCCTATAAAACCAGCATCTTTTACTGTATTTCTTAATTTTAGCATTTAAAAATCTTCTGTAATGCGTGTGTAGAAAACAATAGCCAGATTAAAAAAAATAATAGAAGCTGATTAATTACATTTTATAGCTATCTGCACAGCATTGGAAACAAGGCCACCTTACACAAAAGGCAACAGATGCACAGTCTACTGAGACTGAAAAGACCTGGATGAAGAAATCTAATTTGCTTCCAAATGGAGCCATATTGTCCAATATCTACCTTTAAATTTGCTTCAGTTTCCCTGGAGGAAAAAGAATCTCTGACTCACAGACGGCACATACTCTATCCCTTGAGTACAGAAAAGCAGGCGCTGTTTCTGTTGGAGTCATCCTCTCACTTGCAAGAGTCCGAAGAGATTTCCCTTATGCTTTGGTCAGTCACTCCATTCACTGTGGCTTATTTTCCCTCAATAAATCTCCTGTCTTACTGGAACAAACATACCATCCTATAACCCTCTGGGGAAGCGAATGCTCTAATCAGCACATTCACTTGTGAAACGTGCTTTCCCTTCATCTTCTGATGACCTATGTATTTGTAATTCTTACAGGTGCTGAGAGTGATCTAGGTCTTGATCTAGGAAGAACAAGGTATTTCTGTACCACAATCACACAACAGAAAAGCATTTAATGCGAGGTAAAGAAACAAGAAAAAAACCATGCAAATCTGGAAACACATGGGAATTACAAGCTATGAGCCACATATATCACAAGCTATAAGCCTTTTGCTTTGTTGCAAAAACTGTACCATTTATATAGTGTCAGAAATCTTACGACAAATTGTACACTATTCGAAGTCATTTAATAAAGCTGACAGGACAAAACTGCAAAATTTAGAGTTCAACATGTCTCATGTCTACCCTTCCACCCTACAGATCACTGCCCTTCCATATCAAGTTATACCCTGAGCTCAGTATTTCTTGTTTGGCTTAAGTATGTCTTTGAAAAAAGCACCTGGCCTTCATGTAGAACCCGATTTTAACCCCTCAAGTCTGTTCACACTTTGCTCCCATGGGTGCTTAAAGTCCTTTATGTCCTTGTGAAGCTACCTATAAAACACCTCTGTCTTCTGTTTAATGAGCTCAACAGGGTCAGATCTTCGAGGTCTTCAATCTTCTTCCATAATTCAAAAAGAGGTTTTGCAGGGTTTTTTGTTTTTAAATGGATCTTATATCATATTTCAGCATCTCTTATAAAATATACACATAAGGGGTACCATGCAGTTGTGTGTCTGTCTAAGTTTCTAGTGTGACTTGTGATGCCAAGCCACCCACGTGGGTTTGAGAGCTATGACATAGGACCTACTACCATAGGAATCACACCATTCTGGACTTGCAGCTGGTGACCTGGTAGGATCTCTAATGAATGAGTGGAGCCCAAGGGATGGGATTTGAGACTCGGAACGTGGAATGCTGGAGTCTACATGCGACCTACATAGTGAAACTTCTGTCCTAGTTTAGAAGTTCAGAAAATGATTCATCTAACCTCTATATGGACACCTAGTAACCCTATGGTTGAATATTTCTCTAGAGTCCACTGTGTTGACTAGATGCCCTCTGACTATAGCAAAGTAAAGCATCTAAAGCCCAATATGCAGATACCTAAATTTTCATAGACTCACAGAATGGTTTGAATTGGAAGGGACCTTAAAGATCATCTAGTTCCAACCCCCCTGCCATGGGCAGAGACACCTTCCACTAGATCACCTTGCTCAAAGCCCCATCCAGCCTGGCCTTGAACACTGCCAGGGAGGGGGCAGCCACAGCTTCTCTGGGCAACCTGCTCCAGTGCCTCACCACCTTACAGTAAAGAATTTCTTCCTAATATCTAATCTAAATCTCCCCTCTTTCAGTTTGAAACCATCACCCCTTGTCCTATCACTACAGTCCCTGATATAAGAGTCCCTCCCCATCTTTCCTGTAGGCCCCCTTTAAGTACTGGAAGGCCACTATAAGGTCTCCCCCGAGCCTTCTCTTCTCCAGGCTGAACAACCCCAACTCTCTCAGCCTGTCCTCATAAAGGAGGTGCTCCAGATCCTGATCATCTTCGTGGCCCTCCTCTGGACCCACTCGAGCAGGTCCATGTCTTTCTTATTCCGGGGGCCCCATGGCTGGACACAGCACTCCAGGTGGGGAGTCACCGAGTGGAGTAGAGGGTGAGAATCACCTCCCTTGACCTGCTGGCCATGCTTCTTTCGATGCAGCCCAGGAGGCAATTGGCTTTCTGGGCTGCAGGGGCACATTGCTGGCTCATACTCAGTTTTTCATCCACCAGCACCCACAAGCCCTTCCTCGCAGGGCTGCTCTCAATCCACTCATCTCCTAGCCTATGTGGATACTGGGGGTTGGCCCAACCCAGGTGCACGACTTTGCACTTGGCCTTGTTGAACCTCGTGAGGTTTGCATGGGCCCACCTCTCCAGCCTGTCGGGGTCCCTCTGGATGGCCTCCCTTCCCTCCAATATGTTGACTGCACCACACACAGCTTGGTGTCACCGGCAAACTTGCTGAGGGTGCGCTCAATCCCACTGTCCATGTCACCGACAAAGATGTTACAACAGCACCGGTCCCAATATTGACCCCTGAGGAACACCACTCGTCACTGGTCCCCACTCAGACATTGAGTCATTGACCATGACTCTTTGAGTGCAACCATCCAGCCAATTTCTTATCTACTGAGTGGTCCACCTGTAAAATCCATGTCTCTCCAATCTAGAGATAAGGATGTTGTGCGGGACAGTGTTGAACGCTTTGCACAAGTTCAGGCAGATGAAGTCAGTTGCTCTTCCCTTATCTACCAACACAACAACCTGGTCGTAGAAGGCCACCAAATTTATCAGGCATAATTTGCCCTCAGTGATGCCATGTTGGCTGTCAATCACCTCCTTATTTTCCACATGCCCTAGCATAGTTTCCAGGAGGATCCACTCCATGATTTTGCCAGGCACAGAGGTGAGACTGACTGGCCTATAGTTCCCTGGGTCTTCCTTTTTTCCCTTCTTAAAAATGGGGGGTTTGTTTTCCTTTTTCCCAGTCAGGAGGAACTTCGCCGGACTGCCATGACTTCTCAAATAGGATGGATAGTGGCTTAGCCACTTCATCCGTCAGTTCCCTCACGACCTGCAGATGCATCTCATCAGGTGCCATGGACTTGTGCATCTTTAGGTTCCTTAAATGATATTAAACCTGATCTTCTCCTACAGTGTGTGGTTCTTCATTCTCCCAGTCCTTGCCTTTGCTTTCTGCGACTTGGACTGTGTGGCTGGAGCACTGGCCAGTGAAGACGGAGGCAAATAACTTGTTGACTACCTAAGCCTTCTCCATATCCTGGGTAATCAGGTCTACCGTTTCCTTCTGGAGAGGGATCACATTTTCCCTTGTCTTCCTTTTATTAGTGACTCAGGTACAGAAGCTTTTCTTGTTCCCTTGATGTCCCTGACCAGATTTAATTCTGCTGGGGCTCTGGCTTTCCTAACCTGATCCCTGGCCACTCAAACAATTTTGATGACTGAACCCGATCCCATCCAAGAACTGCATTGTTCCAGGACTGGTTTTACCAATATTTAAGCAGAAGTCAAACACACCTACCCTGCTCCCACCCCCAACTCCTACTCGTGGACCCCAATATGCACTCTCAAGGATTATATTAGCCCATGGACACTACCATGAAGCCATACTAATTTAATAATAGCAACGGTGCAGATCCTGGATTTCAAGTTCAGAACCTTAACTGCATTAACTTAGCGCACTCTCAGTCAGGCTGTGCTGTCTGAAGTAAAGCCAGGTCAAGAAACCACAAAACCCCACTCTGTTTGTACTTGCTTGGCATCGCCCTTCCTCCTCCTCCCCTCCCCCTGACTAAAATTATTTCCTCGTTGACTCTGCCAAGTAACCGCACACACAATCAATCCCCAATCCAGTTCTAACATTTTCTTTTTCCTTGAACGTTTGGTTTTGGTTTTTTTTTTTTTTAAACACACTTTTTCCAACTGGACTGTTTAGACTGGCTGTCCTGCAGCTCTATTAAAGCACAACTGTGCAGGCAGCTGGTTACGCTGGCACACCAGTGGATAACCTTCCTTGGGGAGACGACATTGCAATGAGCACGTCAGAGCAATTAACACTTCACTCGGCCAGAGAACACAGCCACTCTGCATCCACAGTAGCACACTGAACCACGTCGTACACATTTTTGCATTTTTTCTCCTGTATTACAAACCCCCCAGGAAACATCCAAATAGAAACCCTTCAGCTTTGTACCATACACCTAGTGCATAAACAGCTCTACTTCATTTTGCTCACGTAAAGCGGCTGATTTGAGGTATGTAGTCTTGACTTTAAACTAACTTCTTAATAAAATTTGTAAGTTTTCTTTCGGAACTGGTTAAAAAAAAGGTACATAGCGTTGTTTATACTACTGCTTGCATCAAACTGTCAGGAACAGATTTGTCTTGAAAGAAAAAGCAATGAAGACTTATGAGTACAGGAGAAAAATTATTGCACGTAACTCCAATATTTAAAAGACATCTCAGACGTCATCGTTTTCTGGAGCAACCAGTGACAGCAATCTTTGCTAGGAATGGCAGCTCTCAGTCAGTGTTAATTCAGCTTTAGGAAAACGTGCATGCAGGAGAGAACTGGGCATATAAAGACAAGACAATCAATGTACTGAAAGGGGGAAAAAAGGCACAGCTGGGAAAGAAATGAAAATTGTAATTCCAGATAAACTGAGTGAAAGAAAGTAGTAAGAACTAAATACTGCCAGCTCTAAAAGCTTCAAGAACAGCAGGCTCGTCTTATCTTCTGCAAGACACCCTCTCCCCCTCCAAATCCTGCTATTTGCAACTAGCTGACAAGAGGTTACCTAACTAAATTCACATGTCACTGCAAATAGGCTGAATGCATCTGTCAGACATACCACAGAAATGTGTTCAAAATTCCCAATCACATCCTTAATGTTAATACCTTCTCTCTATTTTTGTGTCTATGAGACAGTCTTTCTGGATCATTGTTTTTCCACGCAAACAAGCATATACTTAGCTCCTCAGGGCAAATGTTTTCTGTGCTGTCAACATGCTCATTCATTTGACATGGCATGCATTTTGCCATTAAGTGAGAAGCCTTAGTATTTGTTTGAGATCATGGTGCACTGTGTCCACTTGTTCTTTAACAAGTGTCTTTATTATAAAAAGGGTGTTTTCTTTAATACATTGACACTGCCACCATTCTGTTGTATTTAGCAACCTATCATCAATCTCCTACCTACAAGAAGAGCTAGAAATCTGCTTTCTGGGCACCCTGGGTCAAGAGGTTTAACTATCTTATGCAGGTCTCAATCCCAATAGCAGTTGTCAAAAATCAAAGTCCATATGTTTTCTGAGGCTTCCAGAGTCTGATGCTTTAGAAACAGATGCATAATCAAGCTCTGGACATCGCAATTCTGCCAGACGCTCAAAATATTTGTCCATTAAAACTCCGCATTACTTTTCTATACCATATGGAGGTTTATTTTCTTTTTTATAATAAATTATCTTAAGTCACTCAAGAAGTTAGTTGCCACAGCCCTTTAGCTGCAGTAATAAGTTACTTCCAGCTAACACAGATTTTCCATGAAAAAACAAGCTTCTGTCAGATCCAAAGTTATGGCATCAACTTATGCATCTCTAAATGCAGCGCCTGTTCATACCCACTGTACATGGAAACCGGTACTGTCACACAAAAAAGGCAGTGCCAACGCCCATTCTTGTAAATGTCTGTGGACAACGTATTTTTCTATTCATAAGCAGTAAAAACTTGAGGGTGACCTTTAATTTGATTTTCTCAAATGCTTTTCTTCTATCACACCTTGTGCCCACTAGGCACTTCAGCACAAAATTTTTCTCAGTGATTTGGGCGCAAGGCACAACTTTGCAATGAGGACCTATATAAAAGTGAGAGGTCCTCTTCTTGAAGCTGTAGGAAGCTAGTTATAACTTTAGTCTGATCTCCCTATAAAAATCAGATAAAAAGTAAATACGTTTCATTGTTCGGCAGTGCTAAGTTTATTGTCTTCTGTAAATGTCCACAGTCCCTTGCTATATTCTCACACTGTTCTTTTCCCAAGGAGAAAACAGGCACACAAAAACTATTCACACAAACTATAGCGCTCTTTGTATCTTCCTGTGGAACACCTCAGACGTGAAGCATAATTTTACATGGTAGCTTGAGGAAAGAGCAGTAATCAGAGAGTGTAGAACATGCACCCACACATGCTTTGCCTTCTCAACAGCTCTTGCCAGAACCTGCCTGAAACAATACAAAAAAAGGTTTGTCACCACCCAACCCTCCCAGAGTTACTTTTCTTCTCAAGTAGCGGAAAGCATCCCTTTCCATTATATTAATTTAGGGGGTTTGTGACTCCAATACCCTCCACCATCGCCAAGTGCAGTCACCTTGCTGGCTGTTCCACTTGTTTCAAGATTCCCAAAGCAATGCATTTTTACATCTCCTCTACCAGTCCCTGCTGCCAAATAACTGATATTTTTAAAGGAAAATAAAGAATGGCTTGACAATTTCTGCTCCCCTCCTATCTCTTAGAAGCCATTTCCAAAATTTTTGCCCAGCTATATAAGCCCAAGACAGCCCCACTGAGCACAAACCCTGACGAAATCAAAACATTTGACTTAATGATGGGTACTTTTCTCTCCACTACAAATGGTTTATTTCTTACTTCATTCTTCGCTCTTATGTTTAGCACTTTATCAGCAGAGGCTGATTCACCAATATTTGTCCTCAGTCTTACCCAACTTACAAACTTCTTTTTTAAAAGAACTTTTTCTTTCATTGATAATTACTGCTTTCTTTCCATGGAAGGGGCACATATACATAGAACAAAATTAAAAAAAACAAACAAACAAACAAAAAACCCAACAAATATCTCACTGCTTTCAAGCTATTAAGATTACAGGAGGCAGACCCTACAAGCTGATATAAAATGACGCTAAAAAGGGATAGTAAAAGGATGGGAAAGGATAGGCCTTTTGGGGTACTAAACAGGGAACGGACCACAGAAAGCAGCCAGGTTCTCATGCCCTCCTCAAATAGCATCTCCTATTGCCACTGCTGGAGAAAGACGACTGGCCTAGATGGACCACTATTGTGACCCTGCATGGGATTATTTAGTGTCCTTATGGTCTAGTCCATTAACTTATTTGCTAAGATACTGTCCACTGTTCCCATAAGGAATTCCTCTGAGTTAATGACGATGTTGTCATAACATTTTCATCCATACTGTGCATGTTTTTTCCTGGTTCTTCCAAATGTCTGGCAAAATTTTGCTTACCACAGACGCTGCTGCCCCATATGTTGCAGTTTTGCAAACTGTCTTTAAGCCATATGGACTTTCCTGCCTCAGGCCTTTTGTCCCTCATGGCCATAATGCCAGAACAGCCCTGTGCCCTCCCCAAGAATACCACATTTTCAACTGCATGACCTTTTCTGCTCAGCCAAGTCTAATTGTTTTGCCAGAAGTCAATTCTGGGTCTTTCAGCAACTTAAAAAGCTTTGTGCTACATTTGAACTGTGGGCTGTTCTATTAAAAAGAGTATCAGTTCCTCAGTAACACAGCTCCTCGGCCTTACAGAAATTACAAGCTTTTAAGCATTTTACTGGTTGTTCTTGCTATTTAAAATACACTATTCATATATTTATTTTTAGGCAGAATGAAGTACTAATTTACTTCTGTAAGTTCCACAGCAGTCCCTCTGCCCCAGTTAAATGAAAACTATGAAAAATATTAAGGACTACGGCATCAGCTATCCTAAGAAATAAAACTACCTTCTGTTCTTTTCTGGACGCACTCTTTCATAGTAGATATGCAAAAAATGCCTTTTTTTTAGCCTGTCACTGGGTTTTTTCCTAACTTCCCCAGAGCTCTGCCACTCTGATAGGGCTATAAAATATTACCTTCCCATTCAAAATAAACTCTTAACTCATAATTTTCCAGTACTCCATTTTGTTCAGTGATCATTCAGCTCCAGGAAATTTAAGAGCAGCCTGACACTTTCAGCAATCATATTTTAACTAATCAGCACCAGCCTCTCACCACTGCCATCAGGTTTCACCCAGTTCAGCCATTCTCTGCAGGTACAGAACCCAGTGGCATCTAAAGAAGTACAAAGAAACATCCTACCACTAAGCCACAAACATTATTTACTATGGTAAGCACATGCTCATTCATAATTTGTTACAAATGTACTCCAAGTCCATCAGAAAAACTTTTCAGAAGTTTATTTATCACAAACCATCAACAAAGACACACTTACCAAAGTACGTAACTGATACCAGGTCTGGCCCCAAAATCCAGACTTTCTATCAGTGAGAAAAATGAAAAATTATTTTTCTCAGTATTAAGTTATGTTTAACAGAAGGATGGACAACCGAACTGGGTACCAAAGCCAGCATGTTTTCAGTTTTAGAAGGGAAGATCTAAACCCATTATTTTAGCATATGAGTGACTTTCACAGTAAGAGAGCTCTGCTTATTTAAACATTAGACTGATTTCAAAACCCACTAAGAAAAACAGAAGGAAAAAAGATTTAGGGACATTATTGTGGAAGAAAATGCAATCACTCAGCTTCTTCCAAAGTCCAGGAACAGCTATTTTTGAGCCTTTGAAAGAGCCTTTCTTAACATACAAATTTTTACTATTTCAAGAGTTCAATCCAAATGAATTGATCTTTTTTAAATGATACAAAACTATCCTGTAACGTAGATGTAACAGAAAGAGGTATAAGCTTCCCAAAGACATGTGACATTCAAGTTCCCAGTTGAACTCTCATCTTTTGCTGTATGTAACTGCCCACACTGCAGCCTCTAACTTTTAAAGAACAAACTTGTCTGGAGTTTTCAAATCAGCTGCAGATTCACCAGGCAGCCACAGTACCAGCTTCAGCAAGAAAAAAGTTCTTACGTTCTGCATGAGACGCACACATAACCCTGGCAGCACATTTCTGAGATGCAGTCTTTTTTTGCTAAAGATAACTCCTTGTCCCACATGTTTCTTTGGGGCATAAATATGCATAATGATTTAACACACACACACACGCCAGCTATATGGCTTAGTAATTTAAATTACCTCCAAGTTTCTCCCTTCTTCTTGAATCAAAAGTGAAATCTCCAGTCCTTTTGTCGAACAGTGAAATCTTAATTTGTTTGTAGGCACACATTGTCCTATCTGTAGTGTATCAGTAGTTTAAGGCAATCTAGAAGATTCGTACTTATCACCATTTGGAACAGGATTGTTACACTCTATGACTGACAGCAGAATTAAAAGATTTCTAGCTACTGTGAAGTGTTAGAAATGTTAATGATCTTCAGAAGTCTTAAAAATAATTCTAAGTTTGAGCTACAGATGTGAAAGGTTGCAACAATGCTTAAAGAGTCAGGTAAATACCTATAAATAATAGTAATAAAAATTACGACTCTGGCACCAAAAGCAGAACTAGCGTATAGAGAGATTGACCAAAAAGAAAAGGAGAAAACTGCAGAACCTAAGTTCACTTACATCAGAATATTTCTTTGCCCTTTTTCACTGTAAGAAAAGCAAACAAGAAAATACCTTCCAATAGATATAAAGAGCCCCAGACGAACAGAATCCCTCTCTGAAACTTTTACAAATTCCACCTTAACCAAAAGAGGGGAAATTTCCAAACCACACAGAACGGGGCACACCACTGGACTTCCATACAACTATCCTGCCTTCTAGTAGCTGAAAAGGTATTGAGAGTAATCTGATAAAGAAAACAGAGAAGCCAGTTTGGAAAAGAGCTGATTTAAACCTGATGGAAATTTTGTATTTACAGGTTTCAGGCCAGCACACCAAAATACCGCAAGAACAACTACATTTTTGTCTTCCTACCACTAAGCCACAATCTGCTTAGAATGTCAGAGAAATGAAGAGGAAGACTGCATCTCACGATGCTTATATGCTCTACAAAAAGAAATACAGAAGACAGAATTCCACTAAGTGAAAGCCAGCTTTATTTTTCTGAGTACTATATTCAAAACACCAATATTCCCCATTTCATTGAGAAAATGGAAATAACAGCCCAGTAACAAAAGTATTACCTACATTTACCATATAAATGAAGAAGTATAAAAACTGAAAGGAAAAGAGTTAAGAAAAGAAGAAAAGTGGTAAAAGAAACTCAAGGAAGCAAGATGACAAAAAGGTAATGAAAGCACATTTTTCAGTGTTATTTTATCTTCTTTCCCATGTTAGATAAGGGGTTACGTCTTCAAATCCTATTAATACTAAGCAATTAAAACACTAAAATATTTTAAAAGTTACATTATGTTCCCACACAAATTAGTTTTGTTACTGCAATGATATCTGTTGCCTTGACACTAATACATGGAGAATGACATGCATAACTATTCTTCTTAAAACTCTACACACTAACATAAATAGGAAAAAAAATGGGGTGACGGAAAGGATTGGGCTGGATTACACATGACTGTTATAGTGAGAACAGACCTTTAGCCTTCCCCAGAAAAGTAAAGTCCGTGTATAAACAGGAATCCACCTATTAGCAGTGACTCCAGAATTCGCACGTTTTATCCTATACACATACCATCAATCTGAGTAAATATGCAGTCTGAATGATGCAAGACACTCATCCTTACATTCAAAGGAATGTGATGACAGATACAGAGTAAAGACCAGCAATAGCTTTGGCATAGATTATCTCCACTGCTGGTCACCATCAACAAGACTAATTGGCTACTGGGACTTAACAATCAAGGCATTCAAGAACAGAGGAATGAAAGGTCAATAAAGAACTGCATTATTTAGACAAGTGTCTGTGCAAAACTCACAGCTCCTGCACATTGTTTTTGTAGACACAAAGTGCAACCCCAGCCTCCTCTTCCTCCCCAACCTCCCACCCATCTTTTTTGTGGGGGGTGGGCAGGCACACAGACACACACACACACACACACGATGGGAGTGGGAGACAGGATGATGATGATAAGGCAGACAAGATGGATAATTTTTTTTTTTGACAACACAGCATATAATCCTATTTATTTTAAAGAAATTAGCAAAATGGAAAGCATATATGAATACCAAATTACTATACCAAAAATTAGATTTTTAGCATAATGATAATTTTAACTTTTTCTGAAATTAGAGCTCAATGGCAATCAATGAAAAAATATATAATTCTATTATTTTTCTTTACATTTTAATTGGTCTTTCACAATGCACTAGCAAGATGCACTGTAGTATGCATCTTGGGAATGTACAGTCAGAACATCAGCTCCACAGAGAAAAACTTCTGTGAGATTTCAGTAGTCAAGTGCCACCAGGCAACTGGGGTTTTTTAAATTTATTTATTTTTCATTTAAACCTCAGCACAGCTGCAGAATCTTGTGATCTAACCATCAAGCAAAACTACCAGGATTCAGCAGAAGGGAAATCAAAAGGTGTCCCCAAGGTACAGGTCTGCTCTATGTACCAGGCTCAAGAGAATATGCTGATATTTAACATAGATCCCACCACTGGTTATTTTCTCACAACATATTTATGATTATATTTTAAACACACACATGCAAACACACAGAAAGAACTATTCTTTAACGAATAAAAATATCTCTTAAAACCCACACATGTATACATACAAAACCTGGCTAAACTGGAAAAAACATCACAACGAACACCCCAGAACCCCACCTCTCACAGAAATCATAAAATAACAACATCATTGTTAAACTAAAAGATCCTGGAATTCCTTCTACACACTCTCCCTGACACCTTCACACACTAAAATGCAGGGGTCAGCGGCACTGAAACAAGGAACAGCAGTTCCACTCTTGTGCACATACGAAAGCAAGTGACCCAAGCTATTATTCCAGTCTGAGGCACTTTTTGTTCCTAATATCCAGATGCAGCAGCTTTTTCTTTCATTCTTTCTTTCTTTTTTTTCCTTTTCTTTTTTTTTTTTTAAGAAATGACTGTGGACACCTCCTTCACATTTTCCTTTTCTTCAGTATTTTCACTTCATAAAACTGCAGTCAATGTGTTTTGTGTGTGGTGAGAAGGGAATGGCACATTCACTGGTGGTCTCAGCCACAGCCTACATTGGTGGCTCAAGTAGTCTCAGGATTAGGTCTTTGTGTGTGATGAAAGGATATGAAAAGTCAGTTATTTAAACTCAGTCAAGCTGTTGATTTTGGGGAGGAAAACGGTTTTGCAATTCAGTTTTCCTCAATAAATCACTGCCCTTTTCCAAGGGCAGCTGCAGATAGTTCACATGTTCACAGTGTTCTGCAGAAACAAAACAGATCATGATTTTCTTCCCCCCCCTCAATTCAATATAGGGTAAGAAATCAAAATGAAGGGGCCATCACATTAAGTTACTCAAATTCACTAGAACCTAAAGCAGAAAATCAACTCTGTTAACAGGTAATAAGATCACTGAAGTAAAAGGGCAAGAAACTACAGAGAAAACCACCCCTTTAAAATTTATCACAGTAATTAACAAAACCAAAATGAAGCCTGAAATCTATTTCACCATTCTATGTATTCAATCAGTTTATAGATAAAATTTTCAACCAGTAGTTTATCAACTTGGGTACGTACCTGCATCACCTAAGACAACAGTTTAAAGACGTTAACCCTCTGCAGATCTATCTCAAGTGAAGGTGAGATTCAGGTACTAAAAACAAGCCTTTGATGAGCTCTCAAAAATACAGCATCCAAAATACTGGCCACTTAGGAATATCCTGGCTAATGTGCATAAAATAGTATTAAATATGCTGGATTCTTAATTGCTAATACTTCCTTGTTAAATTCTTTTATTCTATTCCTTGTCTGACCTTTTCTCAAATTAGTAGAGTGTGTTTTATTAGTGCTCCATTGAGCTAGACATTGCTATGCATTTTAACCATGACATTTTAAACTACAAGCCCCACAGCTACCAGTGAAGTCCACATCAACAGAACCTTGTACTCCCGCAGAGCTTAAGGTAGGAGGAGGAACAACAATAACACTGAGTAAATGAGCTAGTATTTTCAGACAGGCCTAAGAAAATTCAGTAGCAAAATCCCAGTCATCTTAAATGGCACCTGACTTCCTTAAGTCCCTTTGGACTCATTTATAGGATGAGCAAGTTCATACCAACTAAAGAAAGCATTTCTGCAATTATTTGTGTTTGGGTAGCAATTTGAGGCTGCTGTCAGGCCTGCCCTCTGATTAAACTAACAAATACATAAATAAAGCATGCACATCTAAACGAAGCAGATGTTTAAATCCTCTCACAAAGTTTTAAACTGCTGTAATGGCCTTCCCACAAGTAGTCCTTTACCTGAGGAGATAACAACTTAGTTGGAAAACACCTGTCAAAAAGAAGTAACTCAGGACAGGAAAAAGAAAGTGAGATGCAGAACTGAATCTAAGGAGGCTAACAGTACTAACAGAGGCAAGTAATTAAAAATATGCAAGCTCATGAAAAAATACACCATCTTCACCAAACAAGTTCATTCAGCGTTTTGACTATCTGAATCAATCTACAAACATTAATTACTACCTGATTTAGATTTAGTGCCATATTTAGTAGAAATAACAAGTGTCATAGTGGACACAGCATTGCTTTTTGTTTTATATTTTAGGAGAGCTGGTATGGAACCCTATGGCCAGCCAGAATCCATTACAGAAGATAAGGCCCAGGTTTAGACTGTGGACTGTAAAGTTTATTTCTTATTTGAACTGGACTGTAAACATACAATTAAAGATATCTCAGTTGAAATGCTTAACTTAATCTTTGGTTTCTTTTCAGTTTCTATACTTCACATATACCCACAGAGTTCTGATCAATAGCCCTGTAGTGAACAGAAAAATGTTTTCTCATAAAAGAGACTTATTTTACACGTATAAATCTTGTGGATACAGCAGTAATTTCTACAAAAAGATAGTCAACTGCACTAACATGACGTGTTTCATATGCTGTTAAAATTGTTATGTTAAGAAGAAAAAAAAATTACTGCCTTGTCCTAGCGAGGACTGCCCCTCCTGCCCCCAATCTCTCCCAAGACAGATGCACTAGATTTTGGTCCCCTTCAAACCAAGAAAGAAAGGATGGCAGAAGACTTTAAATGCAGTGAGACTTGCTACTTTGGGAGCTATCCCAAAGCAAGAGTTTTGCAAAATCTAGCCAGGTTTTCATCAGGTCTATGATGCATTTTTGTGCTTGCCACTTACCTTTTATTTTCGCTTTATCAAATAAGTGTACAGTAACTATCCACTGTCCGGAAGAGAACTGACCATTTCTCCTTCATTGACTCAACGGAAGATGTAAAAAATCCAACTCTTTTAGTTCAAGGAATTAATCTTCACCCAGTATAGCTGTCTAGACTAATCATGCTCATTATGACTGTAGTGCAGTGTATAAATCTTATTAGGCACTCTGAAAAGAACACTATCAATTTCTAGCATTGCCCTAAAATCTGTACTCAGTGTAATTATGAAATTCTTCAAACTCCTAGATTTTATTTATTTATTTATGTGTATTTAAATGGGCTCATATTGTAGTTTTTGGGTGTCCAATCACATTGTATTTATTTGTGCAGAAATTATACACTCACTTGCCAATATAGTAAAAGGGTGGAATGCTTCACAATGGTCCTAGCAATAACTCAGAAAAAGGACCACTGCTTCCAACGCAAATCCGCTCAAGAAAAGCTTCTACACACAAAGTAAGATGAACCAGTTACTGCATTGTTTATTAAGTTTCACTTGATTCCTCCTGACAACCATTTAAACAATGAATGTTGGGAAATGTCTCTCAAAGAATCAACAACAATGGCTGGGATCAGAGCTTTTATATTTAGCTAATACTGTTTTTAGAAAGGAGAAAATATTTCTTCCTGAAGGGATTATAGAAAGTCTTATAAAAGACACCTGCAAACAAAACAAGTGACAAAAGGTCTCTATCATAATTGATAACAGTTATCCTTTGTAAAAAATCTGTGCTTCTTCAGAAATAAATATCATACCTTTACTATTGAATTTCAAAAGGCATCCACTAACCAACAAGTTTGCTGATCAATAATACTAAGTTTAGAAAACCTGCAAAGAAGGAAGTGCTTTTGTCTTATGGACAGCAGTACATTATTATTAATCATCAGTAAAGTTCCTAAGTTTTCTTTCCTGATGCGAAATAGAACAGGCAAGCTTTGAAACATAGCATCTTTTTAACAGCACGCTGGACATGTAACGCCTACCTTATTTTTTTTTGAAAAGGAAAACTTTTCACTTAAACTTCAGAATTTAACAAATTATTCAATAGCCAATATAAAAGAAATGCACAAAGTAATCAACATGAGGGGATACATTCACAAAATGCAGTTTCCAGTAGGAGCTTGAAATAAGAAAGCAATCACGTCTACAGCAACAGCCTTCATTCTTTCATCCCAGACCAGTTAAGTCTTGGTAAGCACATACTGCCTAAAGTACCTACACACTGGTGACTAGTTTTTCTAATTCGCTAGTAGATTATTCTGTCCTCTGTCTGTGCCGTGCATACAGGTTAGCTCCTTCCTTAGCTTTCTTTTGGAGCAAACCAGTTGGTTTCCCCAGAAAAAAAAAAAAGAAGGTGTAATTCTCAAGGCAGTTTGCTTCAGGGTCTGCACCCAAAAGGAAGTATGGGCAAGACCACACCAATTTTGTCTCCCTCTGCTTACACAGACTTCTCTAACATTTTCCCAGCAAGTTTTGCATCCTCAGACAACCCCACATGCCTTTAAACCACATGCTGGGGCATGCAAAACACCCACTCAGCTTCTTGCTGTAAAAACACCGTGCAAGTGGGCTGCAACAAAACTCTCACATAACTGTAAATGCACGGAACTAAGGAAAAGGGATAATGGTTTTATCTCAAGACCACAGGACACAGAGGACGCTCTGGCCATGACAGTATATGTAACATGAACATACACAGTGCAGTCGGCTGTAAAGGGGACAAACCTACGAAAATACAAACTCCGCACTGCTTGGTCTAATGGCGAAGGAGCACTATGTAAAAGATGGTTTTGATTTGTGGATGTAAATCCTATGCTAAAAGAAGAGGATGAGGATCGTAGGACAGCCTGAGCTTCCAGCCAAAAAGAAAGGCACACATGTACTGTCCCAAGAGAGCTGAAATAAAGTAATATATATTGTGTCTAATAGGACAGCTAATGAGACTGAAGAAAATTTGGAATCTGTACAAACAGTAGAAAATAAGTATTATATTATAGAAAGATGTTTATATTGCACTTCCAGGAAATAATTTGTCAGGGCCTTAAAAGCCCATGAATTCAACATCTTAATATGCACTATAAGCAACATTACTCACATAAAACCGCAATTGCTTTAATTGACAGGTAAAATACATCACTCTCCTTTCTTTCCCAAAATGGCATGTGGCACTGCGATGCTTTGAAAAACAAACACATAATCTCTAACAACTTCATTAAACTAGGAAAAAGACTTTAAGAAGTGTTTTTGCTAACTCCTTGGAACATTTTTTTCTCCCCTATTTCAAGAGTTCAGCATTAATGACACGATTAAACTGCTCAACCCAAAATGTCTTTGGTTTATTTTTAAAGAAGTCAAAAAAACGTTTAGGTCCTGAATAAGTTATCTCCAAGAGACAAAGCTAAGTTAGCAATAGCACCTTAAGAAGCATTTCTGACCTAAGCATGACAGGCCTCATCCACTAAGTCATTTCTTTCTCTAGCCTCCATGATTCTGTGTACTCTGTTATTCAAGTTATTTTCATACAGTATGATAATTTTTCTTGCAGCTTTATCCTTCTCCAATTTTTTACAAGGAGGATTAATAGCAACTGCAACAGAAAAAATACCTTGATGTCATATATATGCCTTTATCCTTTCATCATCATCAAAATCTCAGTGCTTTGTCCATCTTTCTTGTCTGCAGCAACTTATTTCTCTTGTTCCTATTAAGGCTATTATATTCACTCTATTACTACTAATCTTTTCTTTGTAAATAGCCACACCTACCTTAATCCAAAATGGTGTGGTAAGCATTTGATTCTTTGTGGAAGTAGACACGTAATTAGGTTAATCTGTGCTATCTTTTCATGCGAGTTGATTGTTTCTTTACTATGGACATATTTCTTATAACAGCAATAAGCTTGCCAGATTGCTTGAAGGCAAATCAGCAGCAATTTACCAAGCATGTAGCTACTATGAACTGAAATCTTGACATAATAGCAAGCTGTGTATAGCCACTCCCACCTGCCAGTTATTACTCATGTTAGCTTTTTACTGACACATTAAATTTCAACCGCACCTTTCTTTCACAAACAAGTACTTTCATTCAACTCGGCTACATCTGTGACAAATAGCTGATCTTCACCAAAGCATACAGGAATCTAAATTCAGAATGCAGTGCTGAATTCTTTGACAGTAGCAACTGAATTACCTGCACGAAGTCCAAAAATGTCAATGGAAGCAAGTCATCCAGATGGCCAATATCTTTGGAGAAACGATTTAAGATTCTTCCTACAGAAACAGGGTTGGAGAAGAAGAAGAAAAATAAAGTAAATATAATCCCTAAAAAGATCAAAGTATCTTAAACACACCATGTTTTACCATTTTAGTAACAGTTAAAAGGAAACAGTTGGAATCTAAAAATAAAAAGACACGTTTTGAAACCACCATGAAGGGAATCTTTTCCATCCACTGCAATATATTTTGAAGAATACTTTTTTGCAAATGCCTTTCAGAGGAATATAAAACCTTTACTTAAACTGCTAGGAAAAAAACAAAATGGGATTTGAAGATAATAGTTCAATAGTATTTAACAGGTGAGACACACATGCTTTGTATGCTCAACATATGCAGGTAAAGGTTTACAGTTCAGACAACTTAATACAAGTTTCATCAAGTAACATCAGCCAGAATCTGCTCCTATCCTTGACTGAAATTCGCTAGTGCATGCATGTTGCAGATAGATCATAGTTGATCTAAATGATCCTTTTTAGTATTTCTGTTCCCACCCCTCCACCATTATACATGGATTCAAATTGCAGGCATTTCTGAAATAAAACTTGAGATAGATTTGCTTTCATGCAGTCGTGCATTTATACTTATTCAAAACCTTGACAATACTGATCTTTATTAAAGCTAACAAAACAATTTTTAATCTGCTGTCAGTGAAGCATTTACAGTTCTCTATTTTCCCAAGTTCTACCTGAGTGAAAATATCAGTTATAGAAAGAGTTCTTTAATAATTAAAGTCACAATGCTGCCGCCCATAAGTGGATTAGTATCTTTCTGTTAATCGATATCTCTGCTTGCCAGAGAAGAAACTAAGCTAAGGATGGGAATCTGGCCTTTTCTACAGTGTGTAGTGCCTGTACATGCATTCACATTGCTTTTTTATCTACGTGTATCTTGATTCAATTATTATTTCTAACTGGTACAAACACATTCACTGCATTGGCAACAAAAGACCTTTTTTTTTTCCTTTTTCAAAGGAGCTCATTAAACTGAAAGTAGTTCGGTTTAAAGTCTCCATGGAGTATGTTTGAGACGTAATTCAGAGATAAGAGATACTGAAGTAACTTCTGTAGCAACCATCATTCTAGTTTTCTGTTCATAGCTGCCTTGGAATTACTAATTTTGTTGCATAACATTGATTTCTTTTTTTAAGGGAATTTCTGTTCCACACCAAGCAATATGCAAAAATCCTCTCCTCAGGCCTGGGACACAACTCCAAGGAGAGAGACTGGTGGCAAACCAGCTTGTTCTGCAGCACTTTGCTACCAAAGACAGTTACTTAAGGCAGACAACAGTAGAAATCATCCTATTTTTAAGCTTTGCACACAGAGAGGAAGGGTATATAGCAGCACAAGACTCAGCAAAATCTCTTTCATCTGTTTCTATTTGGAACAGCAGCTAGGGATGCTCCCTTTCACTTATTTCATGTTGCAGTAGACACATCAGAAGGAACTGCAAGGCAATTTTTAAAAGAAGTTTCCTTTCCCTGTAATTTCCTTACATGGAGACTGACCATGGGAGGGTGACCTAGCACATACCGCATGCATGCTGTAGCTAAGACTTCTAATATCCCTCAATATCACATTCCAGGTTATTTTGAAATCAACCAAGACTTCACTGGCAAAAAGAAAATCATTCAAAGAGGTTAAATCATTCCTTCTCCCAGGGCTTTCCTTAGCAGCCTGTCTAGGACAGGCAAATGAGGGAAATAAGATGGCATAATGGATTGGGCTCAGAGTATTAGCAATCTGTTCCCAACTTTGTCACTTGCCTTCTGAATGACTTCACTTTATTTTACAGAGTGAAGAGCAGCGCAAGGAGAAGTGACAGTGCCAAGCCCCTCCATGAAACGCTGCAAGAACCACAATGACAAGCTGTATGCAAGGGAAAAAGATTATTTCCACAGCTATTATTCCCAAACACCACCTTAATTTAGCCTTAGAATTGCCCTTTGCCTCTTAACCTCAAATAAGTTGTATTTTAGTAGTTTCAGACTGATATAAGAACCTATTGTGCAAAGGCCATCCCATGCGACGTTGCTGTGAGGCAGCAAGGCCACTCAGGCTGGCTGCTTTCCATGGCCAAAGCGCAGGTCAGGTCAATGCTGGCACCTCCAGGAATCAAACAAAGCCTTCGCAATCTCCCTCATCCCACAAGCGGAAGACCACATCTAAACTTGTTCCTGGACAAGTGCTGTGCTTACTCTCAATTTGTACAGTATAGACAAGGCCCTAAGAGCTAGAGAAGAGAAGCCATTACAAAATGCACGCTGTCAAAAGTGATTTAACTCTTGGATTGGTTCAGTTCCAGCAGTACCTCACAGTTCAGCTCTCATTTCCTTCCCCTGAGATATCTATTGAACAATCACCCATTAAAGTTGCCCAAGGAGGAATTTTGCAGATTTTGAGTCTGGATTTTGGTCTGTGTTTTTTCATCAGTTGTTAGAATAGAATGAGAGGGGAAAAGAAAGAGAGAGGGGAAAAGAAAGAGAGAGGGGAAAAGAAAGAGAGAGGGGAAAAGAAAGAGAGAGGGGAAAAGAAAGAGAGAGGGGAAAAGAAAGAGAGAGGGGAAAAGAGAAAGTTCAGTTGGAAGGGACCTACAACGATCATCTAGTCCAACTGCCTGACCACTTCAGGGCTAAACAAAGTATACTGTTAAGGGCATTGTCTAAATGCCTCTTAAACACGGACAGGCTTGAGGCATCGACCACCTCTCTAGGAAGCCTGTCTCAGTGTTTGACCACCCTCTTGGAAAATAAATGCTTCCTAATGTCCAGTCTAAACTTCCCCTGGTGCAGCTTGGAGCCACTCCCATGTGTCTTATCACAGGATACCAGAGAGAAGAGATCAGCAGGAGGCTGTGACAACCTCCAACCAGTTCCTGAGAAAGTTTCAGTGTTGCAACAAGAAGAGCTTTATGCTGCAACCATGATACAGATCTGTCCCGGCACTTTCAGGGGTAAAAAGCTGGCATAGTTATGTAAATGAGAGATGCAGAGTACTTGCCTTCATCCTGCACACCAAGAGAGACTGTGTCAATGTTCTCCTCCACAGTAACAACTCTTCCAGTGAAGTTCTTTACGGAACACGGTCGTGAAGGAAAACTTAGTTCAAGCCGGCCTTGGTAGTCCTCTGGTCTTACTATCTCTTCCACATACCCACTAACCACCAACTATTCCAGTTCCCATTGGTAATCAAGCTGCTAATTATTTGCCAAGACTGTATTTTTGGCAACTGCCTCATGAAATTGTTCAGTTTAACAGCATTTCTACAGACTGTGTTTTGACAGAGCTGCGAGCTGCCACTAGAGAAGTGGAAATTAAGCTGACGTTATCAATAAAATATGAATATATCTTTTATTCTGCCTAAACCTCTTTAAAATGTGAATACAGTAATTCTGTAAAATGACATGGACTAAAATACAAGTGAGTAAAAGAAATGGTATATCAAAAAGACAAACCTTGAAAACTGGAACCTTCTAAATCCACCTGACACAATTAAAGCAATTTAAAGAGTGGGAACATGAAGCAGATGCTTCCCAAACACTCAGGCAAATCTCTGGTAGCAGAACTTTTTTTTTTTTTTTTAATTTTCAAATTATTGAAAAAAGTAATGTATGGTCTATTTAGTGTTTTAACATAGCAATTCTAGAAAACAACACCTCATGTCATTAAGCCTAGGAAAATACCTTGCTTCTTGCTATGAGGTCCACATCTCCCTCTTGTAATGCTAATCCAGTGACCATTAATGCTTTTCTACTGCCAAAGGCAAGCGACAAAGCCACAAGTCTCAGCCCTATTTTGTTGTTGCTGGTTTTCAATGATACTTCACCAGTGACCGTCTAAAAAAACTCACAGGCCTGGAGATGTATTTCAGATCCTGTTTGTATGGATATAACTGAACTGGCATTTATTCGGTACGTCCTATGCAGAAGCAAGCTACAATAACCTGCTAAAGCAAGCAAGTTCCCTCAACATATACCAGAGAGAGCAATGCACCTCCAAGCAGAAGTGCTATGCTTTCGAAATATCCACAAAATGCCCCATAGCCATCACGATATTGCATCCAGAACAACTGCTACATTTATAAGGATGCCTAGAAGTAAATGAGGTCTATTTCGCAAGGTATGAAGAAACAACTGTTTCCACTTACTGGAAGCACAGTCAATCAGTGCCTTACTTATGCATTATAAAGCATGCAAGAGAAAACATTCCAGACATGAAAGTTAAAGTAGCCATTTTGAGTCAGGACTCAAAATGCTTACAATTATGACCACAGTTTCTACTAGCATTTGCAAACCTAACTTTTGGTGATGGTTCTTCAGATTAAAGAAACTTGCACCTGCTATTCAAGAAGGGCAGGACCTGCATAAGTCACTCCAAAAAATATTATTTTTCTGTCCAAAACTTCCAATATCTTTCTCTCCCAAACTTACAAACTATCAACATCACTTTTCCTCAATAGTTCGTACTTCCAAAAAACCCAAATTCCTTAAGTGAGCATTTCTGTGATATAGATACACACCGTGAGACAATTAATTCTCAGATCTAGTCCAGTACTTTCTATTTACAAAAATTTTCAAGCTCACTTAATACTTGCACCCTTTACTTACCCCAGTGAGTTTCAGTCTGGGCTTCAAAAGCAAAAAGAAAACACTAAGTGTAAAACTTGCAAGGCAAAGGAAATTTCATGGAATCACTAACAGAAAAGCCTTTTAAGAAACCAAGAACTACATGCCAATGTTACAACAGCATCCAAACTTATGAACAGTATCTGCTGTTTTATGCATTCTCTGGCTTCCATGTAGTGGTGTGCAGCGTCAGTAGCAAGCTGCAGAAGGGAACTTGATCTCTGCAACAGTCCTATGTTTGTTTTTACATCAAATAACTTAATCAGAACACACACTGTTGCTAGATTTCTTCCGAAGTAATTAAATAACTATTCAATGCCAATTAATCACAGTTAAATAAGGGTCTGTCACCAAAGTGCTATGTACACATTTCAGACTATTTAATGGTCAAATACTTGGCAGTATCAAAGTTAAACAATGATTCATTAAACCTCCTCCACCACACAATAGTTAGGCTAAACTTGACGTGAAAGAATCAAACCTCTTTTGTTCTCCATGAAAAAGACATCAAACCTCAGTATGTGATATTCTTTTCTTCCTCACTCTGTAAACTGCTTTAATTGCATGAATCAGAATGTGTTCAGGTGCTACATACCCACTTTGCTTCTGCAGGTGCCTACTGATACTTTGGAATAGATGTTCAAACCTATCATCCAAATAATGGAAACACTTGACAGTGTGCCACACCTATTTAAAATGTTTATACATACTTCACGATGAAAGAAATATAATCCAAACTGAATCAACACTTAGGATGTAAACACCAGAAAAGGAATTTTTTTCTTTTAAAAAAAGAAACTAGGATCCTCCACTGGAACAGCCAAATGCCACCAATAGCATTCAGTGTTGTGCAACCTAAATTCCAAGAATCAAGGACCCTAACAGCAGCAGTACATTATTTCTAAATGTATTTGGCATTTCTAGTATACTTTGTTGGCCAGTGCATTCACTGAAATACTTTGGTATAACAGAACAGAGTAGGCAAATCGATTTCATATACATTGCAAAGTGTTTACAAAGCCTTTATGCCCACTTGCTTCATCACACATTGCAGAAATACTTTGCTGCCACTTCTCTAGTCCACTGCTTTGCCTCTCTGGAAAAGAAAAAGGGTTTAAGAGAAGGTCCTTCTAGGGACAGAAAGCTTTTGCAACTTGTGTGTGCGCACACACACACGGGTGCACACTCTTGGAATTTTTTTCCCCTCAGATCAGGCTAATCCTCAATCCAGGGAATTTTAATTGCATCACACTTTAGTTCAATACTCAAATGTTATTAATAAGTATTGCTTTCATAGTAACCTAAACGCCTCCCTGGCAATTGGCCTAAATATCAATTTTCACATACAAGTACACTGCATTTACCAGGGGAAAAAAATATTAAAAATCTTTTTATCTACTCTGCAACAGTGAAGCCAGGAACACTCGCCCTGCCCAGCCTCCACGAAGAAAAAAGTAACAAATGAAACACTATTAGCTCCTGCTCCTCTGCTGCAAACTCACAGAAACCCGCCTGAAAGCAACTTGTACCGCTAGGAACGGATTCAAGACGGTCCTTAGTCATACGTGCATAACTAAATGTAAGCAATCCCAGCTGGGAATGCACACTTGCTTGCAGGCACTCATGCCGCAGAAATGCTCTTATGGTCTCAGAGAACTTTTAATTTAGAGCGACCCATGTCAGATGGTCGAAAGCGCACACGTCACCACCACCTGCTTGACTCAGCGAGGAGGAGAATCCTCCCGTGCACCACACTGCTGACACCACGCACTGGGGCACTGCATGAGGGAGGCAGCGCGCCGGTACCAGGCTGGCCACCACGGCAGGGTGTCATCTCCACCCTCAGTCCTGGGGAGATGAGCTGCAACCCACCATGCCTCAGTTGATGTATCTGCAGAGGTGTTAACTTACCCTAAAGAGAGAAATTATGTACTTTGACAGTCCAAATTACAGCTTATAAAACCAAAGTAATTTTAAATGTATGTACGGTAGTAAAATAATGCTCAGAAGCGTGTATGTGGTAATAAAAGCATACTCAAAGGTAGGAGTAAAAAAAAAAACAGCTGCACAGAACTGGGCATGTTTAAAAGCCCATCAATTTAACTACATTGAACATGTTTCCTACTCTGTCAGTGGTATAAACTGACAGCTCCCCACATATCTTGCTGTTAAGCTATGGCATTCAGTGACCAGTAAGTCTTTACCCACGCTCAGTTCACACACACCACCCTCCCACACACCTCCCCCCCAAAAAAAAAAAAAAAAAAAAAAGTACTGCAACAAGCAGCAGCTTTTCATTTCATCAAAGCAGTGACAAAGTGGATTGTCCATATCAAATGTTGGCAGGAAGCAGACATTACATCAACCTTGTAAAATACAACTATGAAATCAACAAAATAATTAAAGACGGATTACTGGCTTTGAAAGGAATTGTAAGTTTGTGAAATATTTCTTCAGAAAGAAATCTGGAAATGCATCTCCTGCATAGCTGTCAATTACTGATCTACTCTGGCTTTTCTTCCATATTTCTACAAAGGAACATCGATAGGTCTGTTATCTTTTTTTAATATATGTTTAGCACCACATGTCCACACAAACTGCCATATACAGCTTTACTGTCTTCCCCACAGGCATCCTATAAATATAAATAAGAAATTCTAACCCTTTTTTTTTTCTTTAGCAGCCCAAAACTGACAGGAATATTATCACTTTCTTAGACATTTGCAAATGGGCACAGTGGTGCTGGGCCAAAATATGCTGAGATCATAACATCCATTTATCTAATCTGCCAGCATGTAATGAATTCAGGTGGGATGCCTTCTATCCAAATTAATTTACTACTTGAAAAGGACTTTTTACACGAATGCTGTCAAACATGAAAACATTTAGGGAATGAGAAGAAAATGTGAAAACTGTATTTGATCTTATTTTTAAGTGTAGGATTTAAAGAGAGAAGGACAACTGTGATGAAGATAAGAACGGAAAACAGGCTTCTTTGGAAATGAACTTCTATTTTTACTGCTGATGGAGACGTCTATGTTACCTAGTACAAATACATTGATCCTAACTGTACAGTTGCTTCTTGAGCTTTCCAGTCCACTAGAAACACACAGTATTTTAATGACATACTGATTAGAATTACCTGGCTTGTAGAAAATCAAAATAGGTCAATGCTCCATGCAAGCTGACTTATCCCGTTGCTAAATTATGTGGTACAGTCGATCTGTCTTTTTCCTTGGGTTTGCTCAGAAAAGCATATGTATTAACATTAACATTATCATCAGCCAAAGTCTATCTTAACGATACAATCCAAAAAGGATATATAAAGACTTCATTAAAAACAGAGGCACACAAAGTAAAATACCTTGATTGGAAAAGAAGTCTAACTTCCCTTCCTTCTCAAATTGCTTTTATGAGAAAACTTGAAATACCTTCTGCATTGTAATGCACTTTCATATTATATATCATTATCACTTAACCAAGTTGGCTATGATTTCAGCTGTAACAGAATTTGCAAAACAGAATTTAACTTTGATGTTGTACTCTACTTGCTAACGAAATGACCTCTTTTACAAAAGCATGATAGATCTGGGATAATATATTCATTAGCAACTTCAAAATTATTGATCCCTGCAATTATACCCCCACCCCAATAATTAACATTCACAGATTTTTTCTTTTGTAATTTATTGTGAAATAAAATATTGGAATCATTCAAAAGAACAAACTTCTGCCTATGTAACTAAGTTTTATCCCATAACCTGAGTACAAAGCTTCATTTCTGCTTCATAATTAGAATGACAATGAAAGCAGACACTTGCCTGCTGCCACACCCCCACCTCCACCCCCATCCCTGGAGTAATATTAAACCTTTCATACGTAATCCTGTGATCAAGATTGCTACAACAAAGTTCTAACAATTCCAGAAATTAAGCTCTGGATATCCTTTCTGCTTCTGCTTTTATTTATTGGAGCTATTTTAAGTTATCCTGAGTTTAATGAATAAAATCTACATTTAAACATAATGAGACAAATAAAAAACTAAACCCAAGCCACGAACTCTAACGCACTGCCAAAATACAGCACAACTTAATTTCTGCTGTATACTACAACACAAGCAACAAGGTATTTTTAAGGCACACAGTCCAGCTGAACAAAAAAACTAAAAAAAAAAATTTTTTTAAAAAAAGAAGTATTTATACAGAGGAGAGTGCACAGGAAGAGCTGACACTGGCCTCCTTCCCCCTCCTGAAGGAAAAAAAAAAAAAAAAAAAATTAAAATGGTAACCACTTGCAACTTCTTATCAACCAGCCTTTAAGAAGACGTCAAGTTGTATACTATCTACAGAACTTTCTGTTGATTTACACCACCTTCTTTTTCTATTCCAGATGTAAAATTACCTACTTCAGCTTCTCACCACAGTACAAAGCATCACCGTAATAGAAACCTGGAATACAATATACAAAATACAGTCCTATATGGGCTTTTTACTAGCAAGATTATGAATTTAATTCTTTTCTAAACTATTTAACCACAAACCCACTTCTGAAAGAGCAGTTTAGTTCTCCTTTCCGCTGTAAATCCAATCTGGATTTAAAGTATGTCCCAAGTGTTGTTTTGCTGGAGGGGGGACTTACAATGAATTAAATTGAACACTACAAATCAGAATGAAGTATCTGAAGAGTATTCTGTTGATGGAATTTTTACAGAAGAGAAGAAAAACAGCCTTTAGAGCTACTTTCAGATATATATAGAAATATATATCAATAAAAGGATTAAAACAAAAATGGAAATACATATCACCTTTCTGGTAAGGCTATTCCAACAACAAAAAGGAGTTTTCCTGTGCTATTTACACTATAAAGACTAGATTCATAATACGCTTTAAATACTGTACTTCAGAAACTATTGGAGGGGGTGGAATCTCACGTAACTCTTGCAACTCTGCTCATATTTGTTGATTTTCTTACCATTCCATCTCCTAAAGACAATTCACCAAATAAGAATCTTAATTTGTTTCCTGTTATGTGTTTTTCTTCCCCCCGTTTTCGTTTTCCTTTTTTTTTTTTTTTTTTTTAGGTGTTGAAGTTAGAAAGGCTGAATCATCATTCCAGTCTAAGATGACAATAATGAAGTAGGACACTACTGAATATAAAGTTTTGCCTCCTGAAATTTTTGGCTGAAACTGCTACCTGGTTGATACAGTTACTCAGAAAACAAGTATTATCCTGTATTTTACCAATCATATATATTCAGATCCCCTCCCACACACTGAAGATAATGATTTTGATGTGGTGCACGCATTTTCTTCCTTTTTTGAAACCATGGAAGGGAATTTTATACGGACTGTTGCTGTGAAGGCCAGGACTTCTGGCCTCTACCTAGCTCATGCATTCTGAGGATAAAGCCTTTAGACAGCTCAAACAGCAGAGGCATTTCATGTCTTCATCTGACTTTATAAACCCTCATCTTCTGCTTGGCATGTTCCTTTGGTTCGATTATTCATTTTTCTGTAGCTTCAGTTTCTTTTTCTTTCTCTCCTCTTCTGGAAAATGTGAATTGTTTGGCAAGGAGAGATTCTCTCTAAAGTTCATTCATTATGTACCCATGTAATGATTCCTGAAATACTTTTTTCTTTTTAACTACTCACACTACAAAAAAAGCCACTGCAACAACATGGGTTTGGCTATCCAGAATTCACAATGGATGACACTGGATAATTTTCAGTGGGTTTTTTCCCCCTGTCTTACGTGAAATGTCATTACTACTGAACTCAAGAGAAATTCTGGCATGACTATCAGAAAATTAGATCTGTGTCTCTTTCAGTTTGCTGTGTAAATAATCAAAGTATTTGCTTGGAAAATTTGCTGTGTGTTAAAAAAGACACATCCTCCACGAAATCAAAAATTTCACTTCAATTTAGGACATTTTAAACATGTTAGAGCAAAGCCACAGAAAATTTGGAAACAACTAGATTCACAACTTAAGTACCATTCACAAAACCACAAAGGAAGAAGATATTAGGAAACCCATCATCCTGTTTATTAAGGTACATTCAAGCCCAGGGGTCAGGACACCTACATGAGAGGTGAAGGTTGGGCAGAGATGCAAGGGAACATCTTATTTTTACCAGTCACGGAGCATGCACTGAATGTGGGTTGCCCACCTCTCCAGCGAGCATGTTAATTGCTCTACTAGAGGCAATTCTGCGGTAGGCCTCCTTCAGTCTCTGCTCTTGAAGCTGCTCGCCCTTCGGATGAATCAGTAAATAAGTATGGCACCGGAAGAAGGCAAATGAGTGTGTGCCTGAAGGCTACAGCAATCAGCATGGGAGGGACTACAGCTGGATTCAAATCCACTTTTTTCTTTTTTTTTTTGGCCTAATTTAGGGCACAGAATGGATCCTTTCCTGCGGAGCAGGCTGTAGGGTATAAGGAGAGATGACTTCACCTCCTTTTCAGTTTTATGATTGGCACCAAATTCCACTTGCAAATCTCGCCTGAGAAACAACTACAAATCTTTTGTCTCAGAAAAGCTGAAGGCAATCACATCCCAAGCATTTTCTTCAAGCAAGGAGTACTGTCCAAAGGAATCTAGATATAGTCTGACAATGCATTTCTTTGGGCCACCAGCTTCTGGGGAAAAAAATATCACTATAATGTAAACTTCTTTACAGTCTAAGCTATAATTAAGAACACTGAAATGAAAATTTGGGGTATAATATACATTCAAATGAGAAAAAAACAAAATATGACCTCTTTACTGTATATTATATTCATTACATTAAAAGATATACATTTTAATAACAAAATTATTAAATGCTAAGCATTGTAGAAAGTTGTATTGTACTGCATATGACCTTACTGTACCCCCTCTACTGGGCAACTACTAGAAAGCTTCACCTCAAAAACAAAAAAGAAAATCATACTAGAAGTAGCTGCAAATGAGGATTAAGTAGCTGCTGACCATACTAAAACACAAGTAGTGTATAAATCAAATCCAAAGAACCTTTAATGTTCATGCAGACTTATACCTTAAATTCATCCCCCTAGATTTTTTGACAGCTGAATACTAGATGTTAAATTATTTTTAAAACATATGCTTACATATATGTCACTTAAGATTAAAGAAAAATCTAACAGTCCCGTAACTTTCTAATTTTTCATGGCTTTTAAATAATAAGAAAGAAACTCAGAATGATAAATACGTTAATAGCAACATTTCTTCACTCTTCTATAAGCAGAAAAAAGCTCACATGCATCAAGGAGAAAAAGAAATAGCTTCACTGAACAGCCATTCAAGCAAAAGTGAATACAATTTACAATCTATTTTGTCTTTGTTAAATTCAAAGGCAGACTTCACTGTGAAGCTCTGATTTACAGCTGTCCAGTACTATGAACTCCTAAATAAATAAACAGGCAAAAATAGAAGACTGCCACCCGCAACAAGGGACTCCTGAGATTGCTGCCATTTGTTATTTGCATGACAAAACACCCAAAAAGAGGATTAATATATCTGAATTGGAAGGCAGAGCCTCACTAGGATGCACACTGGACCATCATGTAGCCAGCAGCATGCCCTGCCCTGAAGAGTTTGTTGTGTCAGTTAAGAGAAACCAACACAATTGACTATAAAAGGAACAGTGAGCAAAGGGAAGATTCAGCAGTAAGCTGGAACAGAAAGTTGCAGGACAAGATGTGTACCTTTACGCCTTTTTTTTTTTTTTTTTAAGTACAGGAAAACAAAGGGGTCAAGGAAGTAATGAGTTTCTCCACCCATACGTTTAACTACTGCCAGTGTATAGTTATACTGCGGTTACAATGATACCAGTGTATCTTGAGAGATGATTTTAAGATGAAGAAGAGCCAGCTTGTGGATGAACTTTACTGCACAGAGAGCAGGAAGTTACAAAGATGTAAGCATGAAAGATAAGCAGGCAAAACGATGATGGAGGAAAAAACACAGGAATGTGCCAACAGCTCCAGGTACCAGGTGCAGAAATAGTAAAACCTTTGCATGGCAAGAGGACTAATGCTCAAATGAAGCCACACTCCTGGTAGACTCTTTCAAAGTACACTTGGGCCATAAGATTAAGAAAAAGCTGCCTCTCCATCTGGCCCTGGGGAGAAGCTGCAAGACAGAACTGTGAAAAGACTAGCTGGTAGTAACAGTCACAGAAGTCACTGAACTTGGGATGCTTGGATATCAAGAGAGCTTTTCATATATAGACTTGAATTTTTGCCCTGTGCAGACTGGGTTGTTGCACATACCCTCTCCTTCACTCTCTGCTTCATTCACTGCATATCTGTTCCATGTTTGCTCTCCTCCCTCTTCCTTCAACATTGGTTCTTCCATTTTCTTTCACCACAGAATGGCGCAAGTTCTGGATACAAATAAGTATGCTTGGAAAGAGGAGAGAACATCATCCCACACACAACCAAGACATGGCGAGGCATAAGCTAGGAAGCGTGGAAGAGTTTGGGACAAAGCAAGTGAGAACAGAAGGTGAACAGAAGGTGGCTGCAACACTTAAACTAGAAGAGTGCCTGAATTAACGTTTTGGAAATTTAAAGTGACAAAAAGCACCAGATAGGGGAACTACAACAACTACACATGAGCCGTAAAGGCAACAGGAATGGTGTTTTACACTGAAAAACATGGGAAATCCCTACAGCAAGTGAGAGATCAGGTTCTGAAATAGTTCCCAAATCAAAACTGTGGAAGCTAAAAGGCCACTGTTACCTGAAGGGAGACAGCAAAGTGCATCCAGGACATACTGCATAACCATGAACTTTTGATACATACTATTCACAAGGTTATACTTAGACAGATGAGGCAAGACTTAGTATCTATTGAGAGTGGTGCCTTTAGAGAACAAGTCAGAGGATTTTAGTTACTTCTTGTTTCAAGCTGCTCTTGCAGGAGCATATTTCACTCCACTATCTACAGAACCGCAGGGGCAACAGCCGGTTTTGTCTCCAGTTAGTCTTTAGAGTATACTCTAATTAGTTTGCTCAATTTCTTTCGCACAGGGTCATAAGATTTCACAAGAACCAAGTAAGATTTCAGATAGAGGAATTCTCAGTAAAAATTTTCTTTCTTCATAGAATCATAGAGCAGTTTTGTTTGGAAGAGACCTTCAAGATCATCGAGTCCAACCTTTGTCCTAGCTCTATCAACACCACTAAATCATGTCCCCAAGTACAACATCTACCCGTCTCTTAAAGACCTCCAAGGATGGTGACTCCACCACCTACCTGGGCAGGCTGTTCCAATGCCTGACAACCCTTTCAGTAAAGAAATTCTTCCTAATATCCAGCCTGAACCTCCCCTGGTGCAGCTTAAGGCCATTTCCCCTTGTTCTATCACTTGTTACTGACCAACCCCCACCTTGCTACAACCTCCTTTCAGGTAGCTGCAGAGCACGATAAGGCCTCCCCTCAGCCTTCTCTTCTCCAGGCTAAACAGCCCCAGATCCCTCAGCCATTCCTCCTATGAGACATGCTCCAAATCCTTTACTAGCTTGGTAGCCCGTCTCTGTACCACTCCAGCATGTCAGTCTTTGGGTCTTAACAGTTCACTTATTTATGCATTAAGTTTGTTCTCTGACATCCATTTTCACCACAATTTGTTTGGGGGGGTGTGGGGGGGTGTGTTTGTTTTTTTTGTTTGGTTTTTTTTTGGTGTGGTGGGGTTTTTTTTTTTGGTTTTGTTGTTTCATTGGGGTTTTTTTAAACCAGCAGATTCTCTGCCGAAACTACATCAGACACATTAGGATGAAAGAAGTTCCAGGACTGCAAGGAACTGGACAACTACAGGAGCAATTCAAAGACTATGACAAAAATACCTATCTTTCAGGTATCCATATCCAATATATAAAACATTATAAAATCCTCTCATGCACAAGTTATATTTTGGAATAAACACTACAAATTTTGCAAACAATCACATCATAATCTGATCCTAGATGTTCTGGGAAAGGCTGTTTTAAAACAAGTGCTTTGCCATTATTCTGCATTAAAAAAGCCATTAACCAAATCTCTGATAAGGTAGGATTAAAATGGAAAAATGTATGTGTAATAATGAAATTAAATGACAGAGAAATATCTTGTGTTTTCCATTCCCTTTTCACAAAACAGCATGAGCAAAGAATTTGATTCTGGATCAATTCGTGGATATATCATTAAAACATATGAAACAGAAGTATAACTTCAAGCAAAAAAACCCATGGAAAGCAAAATTGTGTCAATAACTCAACCACTATTAATATTACAAAGTATTAATTAGTAACAACTTAGCATTGTAGATATTTAATGGTAATATTTAGAGAACAAATGTTGGCTCTGATGGTTTTCAAAATGTAGCTTAACTTTAGAATCATATGAAAAGTATCCAATAAACTTTTCACCACAGCTGAATGGTATTTACAATGCCTCTTAATTTTCTGAATGTCTGTTTTGTCCTTGACTGACTCTGGAGAGGAAGTCCTTAAATAGCAATTCACATTCCAAATATGAACATTAAATTCCTAAAGTTCTTAGTGGTCAGCTATACAGTGGTGATGCTTTCAGGAAGAGGTCACGAACAAGATTAAGTGTTTGGATCACTTTAAAACCTTTTAGGATCTTCTGGACACCCGGTGTTTTGTTAGTTTGCTTTGTTCTTCCAAAGAAAGGAAACTGAAATTCTCTCGACATCAAGGTTTTGTGCCCTTTCATAATCCAGTGTTTTTCTGGAAAACTGTCGTATCACAGCTGGTACAGAAAGTGCTGGTCCTATGAAACAAAAGTCTCTAGTGCAGCATATGATCCACGTAGTGAGGTTTATATCACCTTCCAGAAGGTTCCTCACTTCAGCAGGGTACCACCTCATACCTACAGCAGTCTGTCCAGAATGGACTACTTGGCATGATTAGCACCTAAATTAAGTCAAGACATCACAAATTACCTGAACTAGAAACACAAATAAATACTAACAACATGTTGTAAACCAGTACCACTAAAGTGTTACCGCTTGCACGGGTCACATTCTGTCCTCCTCAGTGCATTCAGAAACCCAAAGGACCATTATGTTCAGAAAAGAGATCCTGGAAAACTGAAAAGTTCTGACATCAGAGAATTTAAACTAGCTGCGAATCCCATTGAGGAGGTATGACTCATCTCTGAAGTTTAAATTAGATTATCAACCAAGTGAAGCAGCACAGTAAATCTACAATAAAAGATGAATGCCTACAGGAAAATAATTTTTGCCCCTAGTGGCAGATGCTTGAACTTTAAAGGATCTGAGACTAAGCTCTTTGTCTAAGCCTTCCTGACAGAAAACAATTGAAATAATTTCTTTAGTTGGTCCAACTTTGCTCCATATGCCACATGGAAACAATATCTAAACCCTGTAAAAGAAAGTATATTGTCACTTCTAAACCAATTGAGGATCAAACAATTTACAGAAACCAAGACTTATTTTGCTGACAATTAAGCTCTATCACCAAGACTTGAGATTCAATGAAATTTGACAATTGTGAAGAAAGAGGCTTTTGTCTCAGTAAGTCTGAAACATTTGGAAGAATCAACAGAAAAATCAGAAGACTGAATTAGATCGAAGTATCAGAGCCTTTGAGGACAGTCTAGAATTCACTAATTAAAATAACTGCCTTCCTTGCTCTGTTTCCTCTCTGAATTGCTTTGGTATTACAGCAGAAAGGCATACAGCAAGAGGCAAATTTTGTCTAAGGAACAAGCGTTACACCCATCACGCTTCCTCTTACAACAGCAGCATACTTTGTCTATCCTGCTGGTCAAGCTCCTTTATGAAGAACTATCATCCCTTTAAAGATGAGATGAAAGACAAGCACAAATCACTGCTGTACACCAAATCTAAGGGGTGTGCAGGGCCTTTTAAGTCTTTTTCTTCCGTGCCGAAAGCAATCACATTGACTTTGTAGTAATTCAAACACAATGCAAAGAAGTTTGCAAATTCTATTCTATTTTAGTGCTGGAGGTCGCTAGTTGAGATAATATTCTTGCATCTCCTCCTCATGGAGCCTAAGAATGAATACATTCTTCTGTTTTTCCAAGAACTATAATACTAACTTGTTCTCCCTCTGCCCGTTTAATTGAAAAATACGTAAGTTTTCTATTCAAAACACCTCCATGCCTACTTTACAATTCATAAAGAGAATCAATAAGCATTTGAACGTCTTGCATCTCATGAGAAGTACAAACACAAAAGTATTAACAAATTAAGTGGTGCTCACAGCACTACATTTTCAGCTGAAAACATCTCAGATCATTTCAGAAGCTTGGGATATTCCATTTCACAAAATGTTTGTGTGTATTAAAAGTACCTAATAACGCTTTATTGCACGGCTGAGATGGGAAAACAATTAATGAAATCCTGTAATTCCACAGGAATGTTTCTATTTTTTAAGTGAACAAACACTTCTGGAAAGTGTCAGATTGGACACGTCTACTCTCCAACACTCAGCAGGTGAACAAAATCATCATATAAACCCCCATAATCTTTGAGAAACACTTATTTCTGAACAATCACTTCTAAACACTGTTCCTTAAGCGCTCAGTAGTAGCTGAGCAACACTGGGTACTAAATTGAGGTGCAGCAGAGTTTATTTTTTCTTATCTCAATTTAAAAAAAAAAAAATGTTGGGATTGTTTTTTCCATTTTTTCTGTGGGTGATTTTTGGGGGTTTAAATATAAGCAGCATTTAGTGAATGGCTTTGAATTCAATATTAAACCATACTCATAGCTTAATCATCAAAAAAGATCATTGTCACTACATATTTGGAATACTAAAACTTGTCAGCTTTATAAAATCCTCAAGGCATTTTTTTCTCTCAAATTTGGTTTTATTTTCAAAGTGCTCCTTAGATAAGATTTCTTAATATTAGAACAAGTCTAGTATAACTAGTTTTCCGTTGAAAATATTGGCGAAACAGTGTTCCCTCTATATTGTTAGTTCAGTAGAAAAAAAATGACACTTCTAAAGCTAAAACCATCTGTATTTCACAATTCTGGTGCTTTCAATTTGCAGAGGTTTCTGCAGATATCTTTTGTCCTAAATGAGCACAAATTAATTTTTTTTTTCTCCAATGGTAAGAGAATATTAGCTGACTAAAGGTAACTACTACCAACTCTTCCTTAAACCATTTTACCAATTTTTAGTCAGGAAATACCAGAAATATTCTGGAAGGCTAACAGTAATTGTTTACTTTTGGCCCAGCTGTTGAGACTGGGAGGAGAGAGAATTGTTCTTGTAAGAGCAGACCAGGGAATGAAGGAAGGGAGAAAGGAAAAGTATTGTACTAACATCACGCAAAGCATATGAGATTTTATATATATATATATATATATAAAAAAATATATTTGTGTGCGTATATATATACAAATACATATTAAAATTATGGTTCATTCCTGTCTCTTAAATTTAATGGTAAATTCTAAATACTGAAGATTTTAAGATACCCATCGTTAAGCACACAGTCAGCTAGGTACCCTGAACTCCCACACTGTAGTCGGTAGGAAAGACAGCTCTTCTCCAGCGAAATTTAGATCAAAAGCCTAACATTGGTGAATAAAATAATAATAATGAAATAATCACGGATTTAAAGAAGTTCTATCATTTGACTCCAGAAAATTATATATTTTACTCACTGAACCCTTAACCTCTATTACTGAAGGGATAATCTTACCATAACAAAGATGCAGTTTGTACTCTATACTTAACAATAACTTAACCAAGTCAGCACCATACAGCGAATCTGTTCTGAACAGGCATAGGAACCCCAGCACTTCAGTTTGCTTTTAGTTTCTCCTTCTGTAAACTGGAAGAAAATTGGGCTCCTATCTCATTAGGCAATGCACAGGTTTACTCATGTTTACAGGTCATAACCAAAAAAAGAAGGTTCTTCATTAAGTTGCACAGTATTAAGGAAATATTCCCCTATTTCAGTGAGAGGGAAGAGAAAGCAAACACAAGTGATAGACAGCAACAGTAGTCTGAAACTGTTCATTATCCCATGTAATGAGAAGATCAATGCATATAAAACCTTTAACATTCCAAACCTAATCTCTCTAAGTGAGGATAGACACTCACCACCTTCTCTCTAAAGACCAGTATGACAGATTATAAACATAAAGTAAGTGCACGGGAAGAAGAGGTGAATGAGATAGTATAAAGTTTATTTACAGCTTTAAATGATCATATTAAAAAGGAGAGAGGGGGCAAAAAAAAACCAACAACACTGAGCAAATGCCCCTGACATCTCATCGCTTACTGTCCTCTGGGCACATCATAGAAAGGACGGGGCAGGAACAGTATTCCTGTATGAGAAATTACTTAGGACATCTTAAAAGCAGATGTAGGAACTTTGTCTGAAAACTGTATCTATTTCGGGTTGTGAACATTCAGACTGATGAACATGAAATTATGCTGAGAAATGAACACATGCAGGGACAAAAGAACATGTATTGCCGATGAAGGGAAGCTTACCACAAAGCAGAGGATTTTTTCTTGCCTACGCACGAATTAGCAATACTCTGCATTGCATCATTTGCATATTAACCAAACAATAACTTCATTGAGAAAAAACAGGTTTACCACACACACAGAAATCTCATCACATGTGATAAAAAGAAAACCGAGGAAGAATTAGGACATCTATTCTCCATCTATCATACTTTATAACTGCCAGCAATAATGTAGATGTTCCAAATCTTCACCTTCAGATTTTCCAGGTTTTCCATGCACCTTCAGATTATTCTGCACTTTGTGCCCCAAAACTAACACAGGCTAGTGAAGATTTATGCTTGGGAGAGGGCAGGACATATGCAGAAGACAGTGTAAAGGGGATGGATGGAAGAGTAGCATTCCCAGACACAGAAAGCAGAGGATAAATTCAGGTACACAGTGGGTGAAAACTGACAAGTACCATGCCAGTGGACAGAAAACCCATGAACTTAAGAGGAGTTTAACTTTAAACTCCCTTTGAGTTTACAAATGTCATAATTGTTGCAGAAATAGCATATGATAAAACCTCAAGTTTAAGGAGTATTAGTGACCTCTATATTCTTTTTTTTTAACTGGCAAAGGTCAGTAGTCATTCATGAGTCTTCCATAGCAGTGAAAAGTTCAACATGAAAACCAAAACGCCTCCTTAGTATACAATGCATTTCTACTCTGAACCAAACAGTTGAAAATTAAGACTTTGACACCTTTCTCCCCTATACCAGCCAGCTTGTTTCACACCCTGCCTCTGTGAACATAATTTACTACCCAGCATTAGATGACTAACAGCTAAAGCAGCCTCAGCTTCTCCAGACACTTCAGAAATCTCCTCACTCCACAACCTCTCATTAGGGACCACCACAACTACATATTCTGCTCAAGCCGAAATCAAAAGCTACGGAAACGAAATATGCAAATAATAATCACCCAGGAAAATGTTCAAGAGCCCAAATTTAAATGAACATTAAAACAAACCTCCATGAATCTGCAGTTTCCAGTTTCAAGCTACCTACTTCAAGGCTGGTATGGCCACAAGCAATAATTAATGTCCATTACATACTACTATTCTAATTACAGGACTATTGTCCAGTAACAAACAAAACGAACAACAACAAACAAAAATGTTCTTCATATGCTTTATGTTATTTTAAAACACTTTATAAAGCTCTCTTAAGACTGGTAGCTGTCAACACATACAGCTTGTCATAATGTTGCCTCCTCCAAATATAACATTATCTTGCATAAAATGACATCAGAAATCAAAATCTAAGGGAGGTCCTGCATATGTACTCACCCAAATACATAACAAAAAGCCTGTAACAAAGTACCTACTGATTCTGACGGAAAAAAGAACACCTGAGGAAGACAGGGTGGAAGCAAGTAAGTAATGTTGTCTTGTACTATTAGCAAACATCTTAGTAATCAACTCTGGCAAGTTTCTTTGTTTTAAATTGAACAACACACTGAAGTCAAGCCTGATTCAATACCTCCACTTTCTTAACTGTTGATTTCTATCCTTTGTATTTTTTTATCCTGGATTGCCAGAACAGGCACACTCACATACAACATCCATTCTTTTCTACACTAAAATTTTAATTTTGGATCAAGAAGTGCCTTTTGTTTCCAAACACTCTTCAAGATCACCACGGGCACAAACTAATCTTCACTTGTTGCATAATCTGCAAGATGCTGGCAATCTGGGGAAAAAAAAAAAAAAAAAGAAACACAAACCAACAAACAAAATCCAACAACAACAACAAACTAATTAATTCATCCAGATGCTGCTGTGCAGATTACCTACGATCATTTGGGAGAAAGATTTCTGTGCCGTATAAAGCAGAACAGTGCTAATGAAATGAGTTTGCACCATGATAGTATTCATTTTATTTTAATTTACAGCTATTTAAAAAAAAAAGCAAACCAAAAAAACCAGCCAAACAAAAAAAACCCACAAGACTAAAACGGGCTGGTTTTTTCTGCAACCACCACAGTGGTCTGTATGTGTGTGTGCCCATTAGGGACAGCAATAAAAGGTTATGACATAGGAAAGAGCCCAGAAGAGCCAAGACCCTGACGTGTAGGGTTTTCACTTGGGATAGGGGAGCCACGTGTTCAAGGCCCGTATTAAACCAGAGAGGGAGAAGATCTGGACTGCTTTCCCCACGTTCCACATACGTGCTCTCACCGCCTGGCTGTTCATTACCCCTGCCCTGCTCTTCCCCAAAATAATTTTTTTAAATGCTTCTGCCTTTTCCCAAAGTGGAATGAAAGCTGGGTTTTCATAAGTTTTTCCTCTTATTTCCCACATAGAACAGGCATCCATGAACAGCGAGGTCCTATCCATGTGGCACCTCCGATCCTCACTATCCAAAACAGTCACAGCAGCATCCAACAATTTTTAAGCAGATTAAAAATAGCAAAAAAAGAATATTTTTTAAATAGTTATTATCAAAGCAAAAAACCCCTCCGTCCTTCAGATTATCTCCAAAAGCTTATTTGCAGCTGCATCACCCCAGCTAGGCCCTCTTTTTAAGCCCCTTGCAGTTTTTCCATTGGTATTATTGCAGCCTCTCCCTCTGTTTTCAAGTGTCTCCAACCAACACTTCCTTCCTCCTTGCCACAAATCTCATCAAAATAGTCCGCCATCTACGCAGGACTAAAACATAAGTCCATTCTTACTTTCCTGCTACACTTGCAGGAAAGATATGCCTCTGGACAGCTTCTGTGCCGTCTTCTAAAGAGAATACTTATAATTAGGTTTCTCTGTCTTGATGACTCCTCCATGCCTCCTCCTTTTTGCTCGGCTGAGGTGGGGTGAGAGCAGCTCTCTGTGCAGTTGCTTTAGTAAATGAAAAAACTACACTTTGCAGTATCTGGGCAGGTCAGCATATGGTCAGAAATGAGTTTCGCAGCAGGCCGTTTTCCCCACCAGGGGATCTTAATGTGCAGAAGATAGAAAATCTCTGTGAAGGGATGTGAAATCTTGTGCCAGGAAAGCAGGAGACTGTACTTGGAAGTGGTTGTCAGTACAAGCTTCACGCTATTTCCCTATCAAATAATGTCCCATTCCCTCCTACAAACAGCCTTTCCATAAACCTTTTAATTTTATCTCCCGTATTAAGATTAAATAGGGTGAGCACTGACTCGGTGAACTGAAAATGTAATGGGCTTGTCTCATCAGTTTACGGCCAAGTTTCATTCAATTATTGTTGCAAAGAAAAATAGGATAGAGTTGAATTGAATTATGCTAATAGATAATCAACGTAAACATAACTCCAGAGTACTATTTACTAACTTTAAAGACTACTCCTATAGCAATCAACTTTGTAAGGTTCCTGACAGAATCATAATGGTGATAAAACACATAGAAGCATAAGACTATTTAAACTCTTAACAAAAGCCATGATAATACTAACAGTAAATGAGAAACTCCCACAAAATACCATTTAATAATCACACCCTGATAAGGTTTAAAGTATGTATAGCCATTGTTATACGAAAAAACATTAAAGTTTTTTTTTTTTTTTATACACATGTAGCAACCTAACAGGTTTTAATTACCACACCTACTTCAGTGACGAGCTGTTCCACTCAAACACCCAAACATAATATTTACAACATTGTGCGGTTGTTAAGGATCTTGATGATTGATGGAACCTATTGTGTTGCCACCTTAATAACAACAAATGCAAGTGATTACCAACACAGAAGAGAGAATCTGTGTTTTTATTTTACAACAAAAGGCTGTCCTATAGGGACTTCTTTCCAACATAAACTAACAAACCTGCGCACACGTGAACGTGCTTTAGAGCTTGGCACAGAGAGTAAAAAACAAAGCCTTTGCTGCTTTAAGGACAATGTATTTTTTTGTATTAGCTTAAGAGAACATGAAAGCTGTCAAAAGAGCTGGTATAGTTTTTCACGATCCCACAGAATTCATCTTGACCACAAGGAAATATCTGAAAACTGCATCAGAAAGATAGCATAGATCTTGTTTCTGAAAAAAAGAAAGCAATTGAGTCATTGAGTCAAATAGGAATACAATAGATTTTCTGGCATCGCTACTGAATATTTATATCAGTGATGAATGAGACTACAAACGAAATATTTTAACACGAAGCTTTGCCTTGTTAACTGCATGATATGCCAAAACACCACCTACTGTAAATCACAGGGTTTAAGACCAGTATTTCTTGTTTAAACATGCTACTTGTTCAGCAGAATCACTTGTGTGAACAAGCATACATTAATGTACACTAACTAAAGTAGTTTCACTATCCAACTGATAGAGTATAATTTAACAACCCCATTATCAGCATTGTAATTTTCAGACTGCTGAAATATATTTGTTGCAAATATTATACCTTTTAAACACTTTAACATTTGACGCTTCTGTCAGATAAAATGCAGGCAGGCACTCATGCATCGGCAAACACGCTTTTAATTGTATAAAGAAACTTTGTCAAATTATAGGTGTTTCCACACTTGATTTATGGACACCAAAATTAAAATCCCTATACCTTAAAGAAAACCCAACTCTTCATTACAACAGCAGCTTTCTTTCACATTTTTATCTTTTAATATTTGGAGTTTGCTTTTATACGCTGCTATTAGCTATCAATTCAGCGTGTCATTTCTGGCTGCCAAAACAGGAGAATATTTCTCTTTATAACTTGGTCAAATCTCAATACCTAGGTAAGACCCAAAGTAATCAATGTTTACTTAATGCTTCCACAAAACATTTGTGGGGAAAAAAAATTCTGCTAATTTAAGAGGTAGAGAACAACCATCACATAATTTAGTGCTTTTTGTTTCTAGGAAGGTCAGAAATGTTGTCATGTCTGCCAAAATATTTCTCTTCTTTCTACAAACTGTCAGAACCAAGAGTTTGGAGCGATACAATTTGAGAAGAAAAAAAAAAAATCCCTATTTTCATATGTATTTCTGTAGTGGTTCTGGTTCAATTTGTGTTTCAGACAGATCTCTGGAGGAGGAAGAGATTCCTATTTTATCTGAACAAATTCATGCATATCGTTCATTCATTCATTCTTACAGCACCTGTCAGTACAGCAGCAGCAAGTTTCACTTTCCTCAACTCAATACAACTCAAAATTACACAAAATCTCCACTAAAACTACCACTACTGAAAGTGATGCAGTTACACATTAGCATCTCTTCTCTAAAGAAATCTGTTCCCAAATCCCAGAAAAGAACAATTCATTTACAAGCTAAGCAAGTGATCTCAAATCAAATCCTGAAGCTTGTCAAAAACAGTATCTCCTAAACTATCAATAAGAAACTAATTTCAAAGCAGGGAACTCCCAATTCAAGTCATTGCTGCTAAAGTCCTGGCCTCTTTTACTTAGCTTTCTATCAAATTTGTTCTGAAATATTACAGACACCTTGAAAAAGAAATTAAAAGGAATAATGGCTGAAGATGGTCTCCTTGATGGGACCAAAGCATCAGACTCTATAGCGTTATCTGACTTTTGGCCACTGATTACAAAGCCAACGAAGTTCCTGAACTCAGCATTACATGAAGCTGAAAAGCTTACTGTGTAAAAGATTAAGACAAAACATTATACTTTCAGCTAATGAGGACAAGTGAACAGAACAACATTAGTATTGCTGAGTGAAGAGGTTGAAAATTCACTCCTCAAATATCATTTCTAAAAACATAGCAGATAAATTTTGTTATCCTTTTAACAGGCTGCTGTAATACTAGACTGGGATAAAACAGATCATGCTGCCCTCTTGTGCTAGATGTGCACAGAAATCAACCCTTTTATTCCTGCAAGTGACACATGAAGAGGAATATATAAAGCATTCACCGTGAAGTAGAAAACGTCCACGTTTTCCTCCTTACAGATACCTTAAGATGCATGCAGTCCCCTTACTGGGATATAGATAGAAGAGCAAAGGAAGTTTCAAGAGAGACAAATTCTACACGCCAAAAAATAAACAAGTTCTGTCAACAAATGCAGACAAGCCAGATGTGATAAAGCCCAAAATATAACCACTTAATCTCTTCCCATCAAGCTTTCACTATAGCTGTTTAGGTGACGCTGTATAGATATCTGCTGATAAATCTGAATTTCAGTCATAAATATCTGATGATTTTTTCTGAATGCTGGATAACACAATAAGCTTTAGTCACTCAGGATTATCAGCTCAATAGGGTTAGGTTAAGTGCTTAAGAAAGAAAGAAAGACAGACACAGTTGTTTATTAATATGGTTCTTCCAAAGAAAAACATACTTAAAACACTGATGTCTAACTATCCTTAGATCTATGCCAAATTACAGAAAGATGAAATCTGTGTACATACAAATATTTTTGGGTGGGAAGGGAGACAGGAGAGGGGTCCTCATATTCCTCTTCTGTTTCTGCTCTGTAATCCAGGTTCCAAAAATACATTCAAATTCTTATATCGTCTGGGTAAGATGCTCGTTACTATTCCCTTTACAACCTCCCCCTCCCTATATATTGCTAATGCAATCTGCAAAGAGAGATCTTGGGCTCATGCTAAACTGATTCACAAAGCATAATTTTTTTTAGAAATAAGTCATCTCATTTATTCACCACGACTGATTGGATCTACACTGTTGGGAGCTGACAGACATGTCATGATTCACCACGTATTTCCATTTCCTAGTGTCGACTCCCTGATGCTGCTCATTAGTCTGTTTCCCCAGTATGAACTACTGAGAGCTTGGGATGTCTATTTATTTAAGTTTCCTTCCTCAAATTTGGAACATAGATCACCATGTGTTCAAAATACTGATCGTGGCATTTTTTAATTGCTGATTATTTTTTGATAAATAAAACAGCAAAAGTCAGTTCAGTAAATGCTTCTGATAAGGACTTAGAGATGTCAAACAAATAGTGAGGACATGCTGGATGCTTAAATGACAGATCTGACACTGCAATATTAGCTTTGCTAATATGGGATATGATAACTAATAGTTTGGCTTGACTATAAATCACAACCCTGGAAAAAGGAGCCTTTAATAATTTTGATTTTTTTTTACTATGCCTTTCCTAGTAAGGCATATTAAAAGAAGGAAGGGAAAAAAAAAAAAAGGCTTCTACTTAAACAAACCTCACTCCAATGCAAAAAAAAAACCCTAGCACTTGAAGTTCTAAAAGATAAATACACAGTAAAAACCCATATAAATCAGACAATGAAACACAGATGTTAAAAACAGAATTTCAGAACAGCTACACGCTGCAGTTCTGAACAAGAGCATCGTCTCACATGTCATCTTTTCCCTTTTCTTTTTTTCCTTTTTCAAAAGATGTATAGATCAGAACAGCAGTACCTTTGCATGCTACCATGACCAAAAGAAATATGAAAGGAAAGAAAACCACGCACACCAAAGTTAATCTTCTATTATAAAATATCTGCTGATAAACAGAAACACACGTGTGTAAGTCACGACAGTGTGTGAATACCAGCGATAGACAGATTTTATGAATGTCACTTTCATAAAGCACTGCTAATTTGAGCTTCACAGTATGTTACAAAGCAAACTGTTATTTATTACTCTACATTGTCCCTTATATTTATTCTGTAGTTCTTAGTTTGTTATGATGAGTCAGGTTTATGGGCATTCTTACAAGATGATTATGTATTCCCTCAAAAAATACAGTTACTGCATATGCTGCACACACACAAAAAAACCAACCAAAACCCAAAAAAACAACCAACCAAGCAAAAAAAATACAGAGAGAGAAAAGAGGAAACCAGGAAAATCCCTGCCTATCTTACAACAAACCCCATCAGTACTACAATTTCTTCTGATATATGTGTTCTCACTAGCTCTCCACTAACCTGTCTCCTGAGCATATTACGACTTCACTTCTAATCCTTTGGCCTTGAATTTACACTACCACAGACTCACAGAGTACAAGTAGACCATATAACACAGCCTTAAACTTCTGCAGCTGTAGATTTTTTTTTTTTCAAAGGGGAAATTGTACATGTTTAATTCAGGCTATTATGAACATGAACCTTTTCTCTACATGACTATTTTTTTCCTGAAAATATTACTAATTTCTCTGAAACAATAAAGCCATCCCTATATGCCCTTACAATCATTAAACAGCTTCTGGAACTATGAGAACAAGCCTATGTTCCTTTTTTTTAAGAGAGTGAAGACCATCAGATTTCTGTTTTTCATGTAAGACTAGCTAGTAAATCAGTACCATCCCGCCTTCCCACTCTCTTCACTCTGCTCCACCTTCTCTCTTGCTCCTTTTGAAGAACCTAAGGATCTGGATTACAGTTTTAAATTGCATGCTTTATGCTTTTTTGCATTCTGGAAGCATAATAAGCTATACAGTTTCTCAAAACTGTGAATTACCACACATGCTTAAAATTATTTTTTAGAAGGGCAAATAATTGTTAATTGTTTGGATTAAGCTTTCGAAGTAAAGCACAAGAAAGGCATCCCCACAAAATGCATCATATACATTCAGCATATGGAAGACACCCCTGCGCAACTGAATCAGAACTGCAATGCAACTAGCAGGTCAACGTACAACACCAAAGCCACAGGTAATTCATTTTTCTGTAGACTGCATTTGAAGAAAGAAAGATCAACCATCAATAAGCAGTCAACATTCTGACTTTAAAAAGACCACACTGTTAAATATGTCAAGTAAAAGAAGCAAAAAACCCACACAAATGTGCAAAAATACTATAAAATCATAACTGCCCAGAAATAGTATAGTTAACATAATCAATGAGGTACATGAAATGTTAAGGGGCTTTTTTTTTCTATTAAACTTACCTATAGGATTTCTGTCAAAAAACAAGACAGGAGCTTTCAAAATGGATTGAAACATTTTGTTGTGCAAAGTCTGACCAGAATTAACAAGAACTTGAAACACCAGAAGACTTCTTATTATGCCAAACAGTATTGTAGCCACTGTTAAACCTGAAATTAAAAAAAACACGGACAGAGCATGCATACAGATACGGATCTTTCACAAGGAAAATAATCTAAAAAAAACCCTGAACTAAACCCAAATATTGTTGACTTTTGTGTATAGCAAGAATTAAGCCTAGGGACTCTGAGCGCAGAACACAGATATCTTATATTTGTTGCTAGCTTCAGTCACTAGCACATTGATTCAAACAATTTCTCTTTTCCAGTTTGAAAGAATTGATACTTTATAGAAATGTAGGAAATGTCTGTTAACTCACGAAAAAAAAAATCTGTATTAAAACCTTCTGCATAACAGCTCTGCTAAGAAATTCATTTCACAGTGCCGTGTATAATTGCGGCTTGCAGAGGTCACTGTGAAGATTCAACATTTGCCAGCAGGTATTAACCAAGTAATATATACATGGCTATTTAGAGACAACCTTGAGTTATTCTCAATCAGCCCAAACCACTTATGCCATTCCTTCCCTTGTAAACCACATCAAATCATTTAACTTATGTGTATTTCTTTAACATAGTATAAGATGCATCCCTTATGCATTGTGAAATAGGGGAATTCTAGGGAATTGGTCTGCAGACTGTCTCTTCTGGGCACATCTCCACCTACAAAACAGGGAAGCTACAGGGCAAAAGATGGAAACTAGGAATGATGAGATTGCTGCTGCTCTGTTTGCTGTGTGTAATTTCCAATGTGGCTGCCCAAATTCCCAGTCAATGATGGTGAACAGTGAGGGTGATAACCTTACAGTTGGCAGTGCTTCCAGGCTCTGGGTGACCTGCTCCAGAAACTAAGCATAGCCACCACAAGCCCAGATGCTCAGGCCTTGAGGACACCCTTAAGTTAGACCCTACCTACCAGCATAAAACATTGCCTATTCTAAACACAGGCTAAAACTGGATCCAATTCAGGTAAAGCTACAGTAACAGCGTAAAAGAATGAGGTTTTAAGTTATATGACGTGGTTACATCTATCAGTTGTTCCATTCTGCTTAATGCTGTATGCTCCTAGGATGCAAGAAAAAGTATCATTATTTCATTTGTCTCCTCACAGTTTATCACCCATGTTCTGTGTGGTGCTGTTTTTAAGGAAAAAGCAGGTGGCTGGGATGACAGCTTGTTTGCCTTGTCCTGACTGCTATATTCCAGGCCAGGTAAAAGAAAACAACTTTTCCAAGAGTAACTGCACGTACCCAAATGGGAAAGCTGGGTCACGCAAAAAGGGAACAAAAGAGGTACTAAGCAGGAGGTTGTGGCAGAGCCCATGTCTAACAGCAGTCTGTGAGAGTGACGGGAGGAAAAAGAGTATGTCCTGGGAACACCACGTTTCTGTACAACTTCACTCAGGCTTGGAAGCCACTGGAAGCTCCTGGCATGACCCTCACCAAACAAATCGCGTGAAAAGAGCTCATGGCTGGGGAGAAGGGGGAGGAACAAGACTTACTCTGAAGTCCTTCATCCAGTCTGTCTCGCCCCAAAGGTTTTTCCTTTCCCCATTTACGAGCTTACCACCCCAGTATGAAAGAGACAAGGACTCTTTGCATGCTCACTCTATAGAAAAGGTGTGAAATAGGTACCTCAGTTCTGGCCCATGGGGTTTCCCATTAACAGAAGTTTTACTCTTCTAAATCTTTGTCTTATGGAAGCAACTTGGACTAGGAACTACCATGGCTTTTTTTTTTTTTCCAAATATTGAGAATCAGAAATAAAAAAAGTTAACATTATTTTATGCAGTTTCAGAGGTTATAGAAAAAGGTAAGCTAGATTATGTTCTTCATATGAAATGCACTATCTTTGTAATTTTCTCAGCTTCACTTAAAATTTTGTGTAGGGAAGTCAATGCTGTCTGTTCAACTACTGCAAATATCTCACTAAGCCATCTGAACATTTCAATATAAACGTAACTTCTGCTGTTTTGCTATCTAGAACAAAATTTGCCTTAAAGGATAAAATTTTCTGTAACGTGGTTTAGGTTATACGGTCAGAGAAAGACAAGTTTGACACACATAATCATACTGTGCAGTCCACCGGAACAGCTCATGAAATAAGACATTACACAGAGCAAATATGAGCCAAGTTTATTTCACTCCTAACTGTTGCTTCCCAGGCCAAGCACAATGTTTTCTGTCAAGCACCTACATCACATGGATTCCTGAAGAAAACACAAACAAAAAATTCTCCACCTACCCTCGCACCCATGGGGGGTGTTTCTGGATACATTCAATGCATATCCTTCTGGTATTCCACCTGTTTTCTCAGACCTATCATGTACATCTCCATCAAGAAATTACCAAGCCATACAAAACTGTACATCACTAGAAGTGCTAAACAGCAGAGTCTGAAAGCATATTTCAACATATGATTTTTCTATGCCAATTTTTACTACATTTCAGAGCAGTATTTCAAGATGTTTGGATACCTGAATACAAGGATCAATGTCCTTTTGGGATATTCAGAAGCATACGGCTACCTATTGAAATATATTGAAACATTTTTTAACATCCTGCTTTGCATACCCATCTAGGATGCTTTTTTAAAACTGGTTCTTTTGCTATGGTACTTCAGAAGGAACGTAGCCATGCCAAGTTTTAGAACAGTGCAGAATGAGTATCCATTTCTAATCCCTCTTGCCCATCCATATAATGACTGAAGATTTAGCTCAATGACCTATTATAGACAATAATCACAAGCTTATGGTGACTGACTTCTTGAATACTCAATTCCTAGTTTACTTTCCAAAATCCAAGCAAAGCAAATTAAGACTCTGCATTCAACCAATTTCTTCTGTTAGATTTTTTTAGATTTTATTTATTCCAATTAATTTAGGTAGGAAGCAAGACTCGGGCTTCTAATCTGTAAAGACATTACTCAGCTACCGCTAGAAATCACATTTTCGCACATTGCCGTTGCTTCACACCTATCAAAATTGTTGATCATAGTAGGTCAGATAATAAATAGTTCTTTAGACATACACACACGTGCATGTGTAATTACCTGCATAAATTCCCAAATAAAAGTTAAGGTCTAGATGTTCATTCTCATTTGCTCCATTATTCCCACTTGTTGTGACATTCAACTTTTCTTGATGATTTGCCCTGTGGAAATGCATACAGAAGACAGCGATCATCAAATCACATTCTGCAAATATTCATGAGTACATTTAACTGTTTCTAGGTTCAACTCTGCTGAAATCTTTAGTTCAAAAGATCCCACATCCTGATGGTGTCATGCATCACACCATGAGTAGAAGCAATCACAGGCTACACTCCAGCACAAAGTTTAATTTTTTTTCCTCACACAAAATGAGTGGAGATCAGAGAAAGACCAAGCATATTCTGAAGCTTCCTAGAACAGGTTTCCCCCACCACCACCTATACACCACTGATTTCTATTAGACAAACAGCACTTCACTGAAAAGGGAGAGATGACTGACCAGTCATTATCATCAACTTACCAGTAAGAAAGCCACCAGTCCTGGAGCACATATGCCACCTTGAGTAAAAGAGGCAAATAAAAGAATCATCTTACAAAATTTAAAAAAATTAGAAAATTACATTTCCTCGCTGTTCTTTCATGCTCTCTGGGAAAACATCACATATTCATGAAAGTATGCCATCCAGTCTTTCAAGACCAGCAGCAATTTGCAAAGCACATTGGAAGGTGCATTAGAACCCTCTACAAAGAAAGAAGTTACCTTAAATTACCTTACATGATAGCAAACTAAAAGGAAAGCAATACACTTAAGCAAACAAAATACAGTAGCTCTTCTTAATGTATGTTAATTGCACATTAAAGCACTCATTTTTTCAGTTCCTAAATTTGCTACTAGAGATATTCCAAAATGCTTTTTGATTAACAAACTTTCTGATGTTACCAGTCCAGAAATTTGTGTTTACGGGAGATAATTACCAGAAACAGGGTTGAAGGAGGATGAGAGAAGAGAGGGAGGGAAAAACTCCGGCTGCCACCTTCCTTCTGTGCCGAGAGGTGACTATAAACTTGTTACAGGGTTATTTATCTCAAAATACACCTCTGTTCACGTGAATTTAAAGTACTGGGCGGTCTATTGCAGAGATTTGATCTTGCTCAGCTACCTTTCCAACAGACTCAATTCAAGGACAAGCAAAAAGGAAGTAACATGTCTAAATATACAGACTATCTTTTACTGCCAAGACCAATCATTTCCATGAAATGAATTTAAGCTTTCTCAGCACGAAACAGAGAAAAAGGCAATAAGCTATCTTCACGCAGCTTCGTCAGCTCAACATTTCTTTCAGGAAGTTTCAAAATCACTTTCCTTGCTTAAGAATTCTTTTACATACCTGCTACAGTGCGCCCTGTACACAGTAATTGCCTATCCTCTTCCTCACTTTCTTATTCTGCTAAACAGTGACCCTCCTTCTAGCCCTTCTCATAACCTGCAGTTACCAGCAGATGAGCTTTTCTTTTAACACTTCTGTCAGACTCTGTCCTTCAATACCCAGTAAATCTCTTTACCCTCCTCAACTGGAAACATAGTGACTGTTCAGGTTTGTTAAACACTACTTTATACACCTTACGATTTTGTTTGCTATCTCCAAAAATTAGACTGGCTTATAATCTCTATGCCATGCTGCCAGTAAAATAATTATTTTACTAAAGTATTAAAACTGTTGAAAAAAGGACCAGTGCAGGACCTCTCAATGCTACACCAAAGCCCCATGCTGATATATAAAATGTGATCGAGTATACTACAAAACTATTAAAGACCATGCTCCCAAACATTTTAGATGAAACATCACAGTAAGAAGCATACACTATGTTAAAAAGAAAAAAAGAATGCAAACCCAAACACATTCAGTATTATTTGCTGCTTCCAACAACTTACCTGTGCCAAAATATTGAATACTAGAAGTATAAAAATCACAAAGTAGTTTGCTCCTGCAGTGAAATATTTTCTGTAAACCTTAAAGTTTATTTTTCCCTCAGAGCGACTCTCCTCTGGCACTGCAGCCAGTGCATTTTCAGCCTGGAAAAAAAAAAAAAAAAAAAAAAAGAATAAAAACCATCAACCTTGCAGTTACAGATTCAGACTATGCCACTTGAAAGTCATGGTTCAGAATTAGCAAACAAATAAGGAGATAAAGTGATTACGCATATAAAAAACTTTAAATATTGGAACTATAAGCTTTGACAAAAAAAATTAGTCTCAGTGCAGTACTACTGAAAAATCTACTCTGCAAAATGACACTGTGAGGATTTTATTTTGCATTGCATCATAGAATGTAACATGACTTCACTTAGAGCCAGAAATATTTACTCTAACTGACCACTAAACCAGGTTTTTCTTTTCTTATATACTGCCTTCAGATATAACAGCTCTGGAAACTGAGACATTGACTTGGGAAAGACTCTGTTTTCAGAATAGAAGCATGTGTAAACTTTCCTTTTTCAGAAAAGTATTTGAAGTAAATATTCTTCTGCAAGTATGCACCAAAATCAATCCACGATATGCCCAGTGTAACAAATTACCTACAAAGTTCTAATCACCTCCTTGTAAGCACCAACAAAGCAACTGTTAATAGGGAAAACAAGTAAAATGACAAACAAGTAAAATGACAAGTAAGAAATCATACTAAGCAAACAATGGATGGGGGACAATGAAAGACAGAAAAGGAAAAAATGAGAGAGGCATAAAGAAAAAAACTATTCAAATGAACAAAAATCTGATTTTTTAATTTATTTTTTTTTTACAGTATATGGGATAGAAAAACTAGTGCCAGTTCAGTGGACACATAACACTTGATCTTCTTGTCAGCAGACATGGCTCTACAAGAGCAGGGAATGAACAGACCTGACTCAGATGTGAAAGGAGAAATCCCACCTACCCACCCATAAAAGAAGAGAAGTCTATCTTGGTTTTTTGTTTCTCCAGGCCCCTGCCCCACCCCAACAGCTCCAATGCTGCTAAAAAGTTTGGCTGGCACACCTTTGTGGATTTAATCGTGGTGTCACCACTGCAACATTAATAATATCAATTAAGTTTACTGCTTTTGGGCATAAAACCATTCCTCCAAAAAGGTACGAAAAAGTTCGTAGTAGTTGGGGGGGGGGGGGGGTGGTGTTTGTTTGGTTTGTTTTTTTGTTGTTGGTTTTTGGTTTGTTTTTTTTTTTAAATCTCACTGGTTTTCATTATAGAAAAGAAAAAGAAATAGTATATACCCATAGCATAAAGGTGACAATCGTCAGGGAAATGCAGGGATTGCTGGTTCCAATTGTTCCACGTGTTCCCGGGATGCAGAGCTAGCAGAAGTCTAGCAGGATTTTGGGGCTCCTGTGCTGTTTTATGTGAATGCAAACGCACTAGCAGAAAGCCACCTCTGGTGCAGGAACCTTAGAGCTACTTTTGCACTATGCAGACCAAGAGATAACAAGGCACCTGGAAGTCAAGCTGGCACCATACAAAGCGTTCTGTTTTCACCAACAGAAGGGCTGGGGAGAGCAATGCAGTGGTGTCCCAAGGTTACCCCCTCAGGGCCAGCTCAAGACTATGTGGGAATGTTAATGCCAGCCATGCAAATGTAGACTTTGTATAAAGCCATTGCTTCTGCATGCAATTCCCAGAACTCAGGATTTCAGGGAAAGGGCTAATTTGAGTCCAGCACTGCACAAACACACAGAACCCACCCGATACAGTAGTATTGGCACTTTAAAGCACGTCTGTCAGAGGACAGGATGAAGGAAGCACAGTGAGGTGTCTTCTGACAGCTATAGGAATGCTTCCTGCATCCAGCAGAGCTGATGCTGAACCGGAACAAACTCACTCTCCTGGGTTTGAGCAGAAGAGCACAGAGCTGCGAGATGCCTGCCTTCTGCAGCCCAGGTGACAGGACTGCCAGCCAAGCACAGCGCTGGGCAGACCCACCGCAGGCGAGCTACTGCAACCCAACTGCTAACGCGATCCAACAGTCCCCGAAATCCAAATGCAGCAGGGAAAGCCCTTATCGAAGTTTTAAGTTAAAAACCAGACAGACAAGAATTGAGACACGTCTATCCTTTGAGCACTCACAGGTAGTTGTTCCACTGCTCCATCTTTCTGTGAGTGGACAGAAGACTCCTGGGACCAGACAGAGGACTCCGAGAAGGTTCGGCTCCTGGAAGACTTCAGGTTGGGGGTTCCTGGAACCGATGGCTGTTCTACCTCCTCATTTTTTTCCAAAAGGGAAGCAAAGTTGATGCCAGATCTCAGGAACTCTGAATAGGTACCTTTCCCCACCATTTTGCCCTACAATTAACATAAACTTTGATTATCTTCATTATACACTTTCTGTAAAGGACCATTTTTCCTTTCTATTCTTACTGCCTCTGGGATTCTGCAGTTGCTGAGCAACATCCCCCTGCAGTAACTGAGTTGAAGTCTCTAGCTATCAGTTTCTCATTTAGAAGAGCAGAAACAAGCTCTTCACCCTCTAACCAGTCCCTTCCCAGTAGCTAACCAGGACAAGGAGCATACAAGTGGGATGACAATAGTCCCAGTTACAGCCAGGTGAGAATTACCTCCTCGGAGCAGCTTCAGGAGACAGCCATGCAGCTTTAGGACAAGCTGTTGAACTACATAAATAATCATCAATCTTTCTGTATTACTCCAGGCTAGGGGTAAACAGCAGCTTAATTTTCTGGTCCTCACAGAGCTCTACAAGGAGGAACACAAACCATTTCCACACTTCTTACAGCTCTAACACAAACTCTTTCCTAGAAAGCTACTGTAACGTTTAGAGAGATCTGAAGGGGAGGAAAAAGACAGCCAGTGTCCTTTTGCGCAACTGTGATACATCAAAACTAATTCGAAGTACTTCGCTACCCAACCTTAAAAAAAACAAAACAAAACAAAAACTCAGCTGAAGTTCTTGCATTTCCTCTCTATTCATGAATATCTGGTACAACAAAGTTTGGAAGGAACCAGTTTCGCTGAAGGCCTGCTCATTCTCAAAGGTATCTCTGACCATTTCTCATTGTTAATTTAAAAAAGGGACTGGTTGCAAAATCAACATAGTTCCTAATTCACACAAAAGTGTAAGAAGCAAGAATAAAAGCAAAGGATTAACATAGTCTCAAAATAAGTAATTCTCTCACAGTATATTATACACATTTAAGACAAAAATCAGTATGTAAGATTTCGTACACGCATGACAAAATTCAGAAACAGATTTTTCAGGGAAGGTATTCTAAGAAAAAAAATCAACTTATTTCATTAAGAATTATAAATCTTTAGAAACATATATGGTCATTAGTAGATAGAAAATGTATTCACAAACCAAAAATGAAAATCTTTAACTGGTTTTTTATTCATTCTTAGATTAAAAAGCATAATTAGAAAGTATGTGAAATACAAAAGTACAGACACTGAAATCACTTACGTCTTTTAAAATTAGGATCTGATTTGCAGCACGGAGATATTGCAACTGGTGAGTGACCAAAACGGAGATCTTCTGATGTAAGGCCTGACAAATACATCTGCAAACAGATGGCAAAATTAATTATAAAATGAAGTGTCCCAAAACATTTTGACTATTTCTGGAAAATGCCTTCCATTCAATTATACAGTGTCGAAAATAAGAAAAAAAAATACTAGATTTATAAAAAAAAAATTACACTTAACAAACATGTTCCTTATTTAACTTTCTAAGTTTTCTACACAGGGAAAGGAAATCTCATATTTCTGGTCTGGGGTGGAAAAGGAGGAAATATCTTAAGGACATTTTATTAAAATTGTCTTAAACATCCTCCTAACAAATGTACATGTCATAAGTTGAATTGCAAAGAGGGTATTTAACAAAAATTGAACTAATGGAAAGAGAAAGCAGGGCAACATATCATGGACAATTATGTAAAAATAAGCCAATAAAAGTAACTTCTTTGAGATGATCTTTCAGAGCAGCTGTAACAGTAAGAGTTGTGGAGAAATACATAGTATTACTGATCCAAGTATGTATTGAGGTAGAGGAGTGAGATCCTTCAACCATCTCTAAACTTCTCCCATGGAATCAGGGCTTATCTTCCCCTCCAGCACCTTACCTGCTTACCCTAGAGGCGAGGCTTCCCCAGAAGTTTGGGATTTGGAGAGAGAGAAGTGAAGAAGGGACTGAGCACACCAGAACCTGCCAGCAAGTGCAGTCCCAATCCCAGACAGCTTTAGCAGAAAAGATGTCTGATATCTTTTCAGCAGAGGCTTGAAAGGCAGCCAGAGCAAAAAAAAAAAAAACAACAACCAAAAACATAGCGGTGCAACAGTGGTTGACAAGCACACTCTTCATGTACAACAGGGACAGCACAGACACAACTGAGTATCCAACACTACCAACACTTTCATTGCCTTTATCCCCACAGCAACACAGCAGAGAGACAAACCCTGCAAGAGGACAGCCCTTTCTCAACTACTCAGTATCTTAAGAAAACGAGGAAAACTGATATTGTCTAGAACTGAAGTCCAGTGAAGGTCTATATATTAGCATTTTCCATTTGGATCAGGAATGCCTTTTTGAAGATTGTCTCCCAGTTGCCTCAACTCAATATGCTGTTGCTTATACTGCTGAGTGGTATTGGGGCCCATCAACTAGACTTCCAGACAAAAGGAAGCAGGAATGCATACTTTGGTAGCACTCATAACCAGTATTCAGCTGATAAGGAATGAATCCTGAAGGGCCAGGCTGCAGCCTATCCAAAGCAAAACCTTCTGAACTGCATGGGAACACTGGCACCATGTGTTTTTCTCCACAGATCCACTCCTGTTGCAATCATTTTCGCTAACATGCTAACTCTCATTTGCTAACGTGACACAGGAGGATGGCATTTGCCACAAAAGAAAAACAAACACCACACACACATACACAAATTCTCTCTCCCTCTTTTCCAAAAAAAACACAAGCAAAACCACAGCAATCCAATAGTACAAATTCAATGCAGAAACACAGATAAGCAATAAGGGGAGCAAGGCAGAAAACAAACACAAGCTTAACAGCAATGCTATCATACTGCTTACTGATTTCATAATGCATTCATGTTGCACATGCAATTAACTCCCTATACAGCTTTTAACATCTATTTTATCACTCCTTTTAACATCTATTTTATCATTCCTACAAAGACTGTAGGAAGTAAAGTACTTTGGGGTAACTAAACTAAAACGGTTAATACTAGTACTAGTGAGCATAATTACATGCAGAAAGTATATCATAGTGTTCCAAATAAACTGTGCAGTATGAAAAAGTTACATGCTTGCATGTAGCATTCAAGAAGCAACTATAGACCCATGATGTCATTCTTAGGTGGCCAAGACAACAATTAATCAAGGTATTTGCAGCAGCGTAACTATTTGAGCAGTTGCAAATATTTATACACCAAGCTTTTAGTGTGATTATTATTCTGGTGGTGTTACTGTCCACCCTCTGAGCAGTCACTGAAACAAGCCACATGGCAACTAGAGCACCAGCTGAAGACACACAACAAAACATAATCTCCATTAAAACCTATCCAGACATCTGGACAAAGATCAGAAAGGCTACAGGATATTTACTTGCCTAGCAGGAAAACTGCCAAAAGAGAACATATCAGGTATTCACTGTGAAGAGATCTAGTTTTCCCTTACATAGTCCCACAGCCTACATACCACTTCGATCGCTGAATTTTCTGTGTGCCAGATATATGTCTAACAGCTTACTGCCACAAACTAGCCACTAGAAAATTCTATGGCTGAAAATCTTTAAATCTTGATCCTCAGTCACGGTGAGCCCACTGCAGTTTCAATCTGCATTTGGAGGGGGAAAAAAAAAAAAAAAAAAAAAAAAGGAAAAAAAAAGTGGGTTATCGCGGCATCAGAGCAAACCAATTAGAACTGTCAGAGCTGTCAGCACAGCATCCTGCGTGACCTCGATCTCAGAAGAGAAGGCAAAAATGACCTCTGTGGAAATATAAATTTCCACTGATACATCAGGTCACTCATTTGAGAATTTCTAAAAAAACAACAGCTCTCGATTTGATGTCTATCTGGGTAGAAAGAAACTAGCTGAATAGTTTGTTGATAACAGGTGAGTAGAAAAATTGTTGTCACAATTCACTGGAATTGTGTCATTGGAACACAATTCTCTGTGTGAGCACAGAGAGGAAAAATCGCAACAAAGAGCATATACTTAGATCTATTACAGAGTTAAACAACTCACTGCTCAGACAGCTCAGTAGAAAATTTTGCCATTTAAAATACTGCATCATAATGAAGCACAGAAGTTGCAAATCTGGTAAAATACTAAGTATATACTTAACGTCAGTTTCAAAACATCAAACTACTTGAGCTTTATGTTCGAAACCTTTTTTTTTTTTTAAAATATTCTTTCTCCCGTTTGACAACATTCATTCTGCAGTTTACAGTGAACATTAAGTTTGTACGGTGCCTTGGCTGGCACAGAAGACTGAAATCAGAGTTCAAAGAGAGGCTCAGCAAAACTGAATATGATAAAAGGGCTGGCACAAAACTCTCAGAGCTTGTTGAATTCTTATTAGTGAAAACTTGGTATTGTCTTACAACTGAAAAAGAAAAAAAAAAGTCCGTAAGCGTTTATGTTTTTAACCGGTTCACTGAGGCCTAGTTTCATTGTGCATCTACTTTAGAAATACTCTTCTGTGTAGCTGAAGAAAAGCAACCATCAACTCTTAAGTGAAAAACCCAGTTCTAGGTGAACCACTATCTGACGGTGTCTCCCTTTCTCACTGACAATGCAGAGAATCCAGGGAAAGCCTGCCTCAACAGGGGACATACCTGGTCCAAGTGTTCAGATGCCTGCTGCAGTATGCCCAGAACTGCCGCTACCATTTTACTTGTTTAAAACCCCAAAGTTCACCTTCCTTCTCCTTCTCCATTTCTCTCTCTCGAGTCATACTCTGCTAGTTAGAATGCGGGCACATTTAATGCATGCCAGAGGATGAATTACTGCACAAAATGCAGATGCCACCGCAACATTTATTAAGTACAAGCTCACACAGACAGACACACACACACAGAGCCAGAAGAGATGTGGACAGAGAAGACCCCAAGGGTCTTCAGCCTCTTCAGTACAATGAAAACAGGGATGATGGGACTATGAAAGTTGCATCCTCTTCCTCAAGTAAGAATCAATTTAAACTTAAACCTTTCCTGACAGATGCTGGATAGTTTGTTCTGTATGTTTGTTTGTTTTAAGCTCAACAACAGAAATTTCATCATCCTGGAAAATGTACTGCATGGGTAAGCTATCTTTACCATTGCTATTCTTTTTTTTCCTCTAAAGTCCACATGTACATCTTCTGGTACAATTTAAATCCACTGCTTCCTAGAGGACAGTAGACCAGTTTATACCTGTGTGCACAGTCCCTTTATACATTACGTCTCTCTTTTTCATGCCTCTCTTCCTTCCTTCAGACACCAAAAAATAAAATGCCCCAAATCCTTTTTTTTTTCCCCTTTTCTTTTAAGTGAGAAATAGTTTTTTCTCTTTCTCCTCACCACACACACAGCACCCCCTTTGAAACCCAAATGTTCTTGATGGGCTAACACTGGAGTCTGAAGCTGGTCTACATTTTTTTGGAAGTGCACAAAATTGAGCCATTATTCCAGTTGAGACCTTACAGTTACAAAATATAATAGGAGGATTACTTTACCTGTATTGCCAGATATAGCACTGGTCCTAAATCCTAGGACGCAGTTTCCTTAACAAGAGCATGACGTTGCTGACTCACACTGGATTTGTGATCTACTGCAACCTGCACCTCCTTTTCCACTGTTGCACTACTGATCCCCGCTCATTGCACATCCACAGAGTCAACACTTTGCACTTATCCCTGCTGCATGCATCTATTAATTCACACCCTGTAACCAAGACTTTCCAAATCCCTGGCCACCTCCAGAACTGCCTGAAGCATTGCCTTGCTGTCTGTCACCTGAAAACGTAGCATCAATGACCTTCATTCATCATCAGGAATACCAGACTTGGGATAGACCTCTCCAGAAATTACACTCTCTCAATTTGACAAAAATGAACAAACAAACAAACAAACAAACCAGTATTTTAAGTTAACAAACCTAAGCAACAGTACACTATCATCCGTTTAAAAAAAACATTGCATTTTGATAGCAAACTTCTATACAATTAAAATAAAAATTAGCTTGAGCTTTCATACTGCAGAGCATGCAAGAGAAGACACTTACTCAGAAGGGGGCCTACAGTGCTCCTCTATGCAAAGGCAGTGCCTTGGTGCTTTTGTGCATACAAATCCTCATTTTTAATTCCTTCCCTATCAGGTTTTCTTTTCTTTGAGACAAGTTGTTCTTTAATCTTTTTTAAGTTTTTATCTCCAAGAACCAGCTTTCTTTCACCTCTGCAAAGTGTCTCTTTTTAATGATTCCACTTTCTTCCTTACCATTCTTTTTGCCTCTCCTTTTTGGAAGTTCACATGCAAGTTTAACTTTACTCTACTTAACACTTATATATGTTTCAATAGAAATAACTACTGAAATGCAATTAAAGCACATGCAGAAGCGCTCACAGGCAGAAAGCCTTTGTTATATTAATTTACTTACTATATTTGCTTTCCTCTCCTTTCCCTTTAAATTTAAGTGGTTTAGGAAGAACAACCCCAGAGTTTTTTTGCACATTTTGAAGTTTACACAATTTCAGAACAAAAACAAAAAAAAAGGTGCTATATGATTTCCAGAGACAAAAGACAGACCTACTTCTACCATGCTCTTTCTATTTCTATGCTTATCTTGCTAACTAAGTATCTCCATCTCATGACAAGTCCCAGCCTCCACTGGGGTAACCTGTAAGGACAACTGGTCCACAAAATCCATTGCCCTGTCCAGGACACCAGCCAGCAGTGGAGACTGAGAAAGTATATAAGCAAACATATAGTGATGTTTCCTTCAGTATGCATTTCCAGCTTCCAGAGTCCATATATTTGGGAATTTTTGAGCCAGAGATCTTAGTGTTTAAGTAGCTCTTCCCAAACTTTTCCTACATGAATTTGCATACCTCCCTCTTAAGCTCAATGTTGGTTTAGTATTCATAATACCGTTTTGTACCTGCACCCACAGACCACTAAAGCACACAACTACACTGAGGTTGTACAGGTGGGTTTTTTTTGCTTTTATATGGTGTGATTTAAAAACAAAAACCCAAACCACGCCCCCCCCCCCCCCCCCAAAAAAAAAAAAAAAAAAAAAAACCACAAACCACTACACACATTTCTGTGAGATAAAAACTGTAAAGTTTTACAGTTTTTTGAAAACACACAATGAACAGTGACCACACTTATGCTTTTTACTTTCTGGGAACAAAAGAAAAACCAACAAAAAAAACCCCAAACCCCAAAACCCCAAGCAACGTTACTAAAAACATATTCACACCTAACAATAAACACATTCCCTACAATAAACACAAAAAAGCAATTTCAATTGTATCATCTAAATGTAAACGTGTAACTAAATAGTTTTAAGAGCAATACCTGTAATACAAAAAAAGAGGTACAGGGCATTCAAGTTTGCCCAATACTACTCATTAGGGCTATAACCACTGCAGTGGTGGTATCAGAGGCATGATGAGTATGGACCAGGTGTGAAACACAAAGTGGGAAGCCTTAGAGGTATCCTTGATTTAGAGAGATGCTTCCTGAAAGGGAGCAGGGTGAAATTCTTAAAATTTACACACCAACTCCCCTGTACACTTGTCATCAGTGGACAAAGCATGTAACATGTATATGCCTTTAAACACAGCACTGGCAAGTACCTGCCAGGGTTATCTTTGCTTGGTTCCTCTGACACACTGACTGAGTCTATTAGCTTTTATCTGCTAGTTTTACAAGACTGATGAGCTCCACTTGCTTTTAATTACCTACATGACCATAACAGCACTTTTTCCTTCAAGTTCCAACGTTACAGGAGATCTACAAGCACAACCCACTTTGAGAGATACGAAACTGGAAGCATTCATGGGCTCCTAAGGGTTCCAAAAATCAAATTACTTTAAATAGACGAAGTAAATATTCAGATCTGTATATTCCCTATTTCATTTTGCTCCTCACCTCAAGCAGTTCTGGCCCTTAGGTAAGAATGCACTGAGGAATTCAGGATGTCTTAATCCATGCACTTCCCGTGACTGAACTTCCCACTCTCCTTTGCCATCAATTCAATGCTTCCTCACCTGTCTCTGCAATTACAAAGGACACCTTTGCTACAAAACCATGCCTGCTCCCTTCCCTCTCTTGCAGAGGAATGTTCAGTTACTTCAGATGGCAACGGAGAGGCTTCACCTTTCAGGACACCGGTCAACTTGACAGGTGACTCTCCAGTCAGACTCAACATATGGTTATCCCATGACCCATTGCCCAGTTACATGTCCTAGTACCAACGTGCTCCGTCTGAATAGACGCGAAACTTCATTCCTGTGCTGTGATAAATGCAGTGATTTCTCCTGCAGTTTTTAACTAGTTCCAGAAGCAAAACTGAGAGAAAAAAGACAAATGACTACACTTTCAAAACAAAACAAAAAACACCCAAACAAAAACAAAAGGCAAAAAAAATATTTACAGAATTCTATTTGATAGTAGGAATGATACACCTGTGCATGCTTCCAAGTATCATCACAACTTTAGGTCTGATTTTACAAGACTCCCAAACTGTCCTGCAACTCTGTCTAATCTCACAAGCAGAGAGGAGGAACAGAGAGAAATCAGGCTGCTCATCAACTGTGACTGGCACACAGCTCCTGTCACTGGGAAAGATACACAGGAAGAACAATACCTAGAGAAGAGCATCTCTCATTAGACTGATGGAATATGCATCTGTCTTAAAAACACCATTTTTGAGTCAGTATCACTGATGAGACACAATTTAATTTCTATCCAAAGATGATCTGAAACCACACAGTCTATAGAAATATGTTTACAAATATGCCCTGAGAGAGCAGGAAATTTCTTGAGATCCAAGCACGACTGAATTATTTTCTTCGAACATCACAGACTATTTCAAACTTCATCAGAAAATGTGCTACTGTATCTGTACGGCTGTCCCTCATTTAAAAACTCGAGATCTCAAAATACCACGTTCCTTAGAAGCTAATGAAAAAATATTTTTATATATAAACCTATACATATATAAATTATATGCATACGTTCATATACATACACAAATATATACAAAACCATAGAACTATACTGGCGCCCCCCCAATTTGGAAAAAGACTGAAGCGTGCCTACTGTTAACTATCAGGAGAACTCTTGCAAAAAGAGGCTACAAATAACACAAAAACAGGGAATTTCCAGTTTATACCTTACTAGACCCCAAGGAATCTGACCAGGAGAGAGGAATTAATTGGAAAACTGGCTTTATCTGCTCCATCATCCACGGAACAACTTGTCTGTATTATGGAGAAATTCTTAAGAGACACAATCCTTTATTAATAATGTTGTGGACTGTTTTCCCACTGGAGCTGTGCTACTCACATTCTTTCTCATTTGAAGCGTTTGTATATTTTAAACTGTTTACTGCAGTAGCTGAACAGAAGAGGAAGAAGCAGCAAATGTAATGAACAAGCCATCCACAGACTGTAGCTTCAGGGAATTACTAGGAACATATCTATCTTTGATGTAAACACATAGACCAGTCACTTCTAAAAAAAATTAAACATTAATATAAAATTACAAGGAAAAAAAAAAAAAGAAGGCGAATGAACTGAACAATATCCACTTCAGATTCTCATTAAATAATCCCCTGTTTCTTCCATCTCATCCATTGTTTTATGCCTCGCGGTTTGGACTCCTGGGGGCAGCTTGTATGAAGTGGTGTCTCAGACATTCCTCAGCACCATGTTCTAAGAAGTCATTCTTGCCCAAGTGCGCTCTCTTCTCCACATTTCTAGCACTATTCAGGAAGCATTAAAGAACATGCCCTGCCTTGTTTTTCAAAGCAAGCTACTGAACATAACACGCTCCGCACTACCCCCAGCACCTTTTACAGCTGCCACGAAGGCCTCAGAAGACAACTTCTGTTTGTAAAAGAGCCCTCCCTTAAGATCTCGAACAGGGAGGCACTGCTCAGTTTTCCTTGCTACTACTACTCCACCCAGTCCATTTTCTCCACAAAATGCTTTCATTCTACTTTTATCTGTTTTGCTCAAACTGATCTAAAGCTAGGGAGGAAGAGTAAACAAACGTAAAGGAAGCTAGTTTTCTGAGTTTCAGATTCTCTGAGATACTCTCCTTAGTCCTCCACACCTCCGCATGTTTATCAGCCAAACAAACACCACACTCACATAGCAATGGTTTCTAGCTCCTTTATGGCTTTGCACATACAAAAATCCAGACTTCCAGTTTTGCAGTAGGATGTAGATGTTCTCAATGTCACAGCTCACATAAAACATAGAATAAATTGAAGTGGCCACCCAGCCTCCTTTGTAAGGCACTACTGTACTTTCTTGTTTCCCTCTTTGTGAAAAGACCTTAAGGGAGAGACAGGTTAACAGCTCAGGTGCGTGCACTTTCAGAACTCGGGCACTGATAGAGTCAGATGCTGGAGTTGTAGAGCGATCTTGTGCAGAAACAGAAAAGCAGCAGCTAAAGCCTAGATAGCTTCAACAGGCATTAAAGGAATTCGTCAGAGTATGTGAACTACAGAAGTAATGAACTCCACCTATCAGTCGTGGCAGGTGAAAATGATCCTGCACAGAATAATGAACATAAAGCCTATGCATCATAAAACTCTTACTCCATACTAGCTGATGGAAACCAACAATAAAATAAAAGAAAATGTTGATGAGGTTTCAGAGGAATCTCCAGATTTGAAATTGCAGACATTAATAGGATGCACAATTTTCAAATTTAGATACTAAAAGCTTCCCTGCATGGAGAAAAAGAACACACATGCAATGCTAGTCAATGCAAATTCTACAACCATTTCTGCAAGACAAGTTTTTTTGATTGTCTAGGGGTCTAGAGGAGGAAAGAACAGTAAAACCAATTTAATTCATTTATTTGGAGCGTGGAATTCAAAGCATGTAAGTATGCTCAAGGAAATGCTCTCATTTAAGGCTTCAACCAAAGCCCACTGAATTCAGTCAATGGAAGTTTTTCCTTCTACTTCTAATAAACTCTAGATTCTGCTTTTTGACAGCAAGAGCCACAAGCTACAAAGAAGCAAGGGCAAAACACTGGCTGGGAATAACTGAATTATTCTCATACTCACTATGTGCCATAGATTAGGCAGTTTGAAAAAAAGAGAGACACGGAGAAGAGGAAATTTATTGAGAAGTGAACCTGACTTTTAATAAACACGCTTCTATTTCTTCAGGAATGGAGGAAGGTCCAATCCCTTTCTCTTTCATGGTAAGCTTATGCATTCTCTTTTCTTCTATTTCTGCTCTTCACAGTCTACTCTGCAGGCCACAGTTCCCTGTTTTCACCTTTTAGAGAGAAATTTCAACCATTCAAGAACCAATATGAAAGACCACTCAAGAATATAGGAGAGTTCTATCATTTTCCTTAGCCACTTAATTCAAGTGCTTATTACTACGCAAGTAAAGCTGCAGCAAACTAAGAAGTGATTTAAAATCTCGACTCATATTATTCTTCACTCAGTACTGATATTCATAAACCCCAACTTTCATAAACCCCAATACTCATATACAAAATCTGACATTTTCCTCAAGAAAATGCCATATATTCCCTTAAGAATAATTCTAATTATATCATGTTCAAAACAGACTTTTACAGGGCTTTTAAAAATAAAGACCAAAATGAAAGATACACATAGGAAAAAAAACCCTGTATGTCTTCCAAATACATAATATAGAGAAAAATAAACGCAGAAAGTGAATGCATTAAGTTTTGTGAAGAGATCCATCTCCCCAAAAATGCTTTCTTAAGTTTTTCTATATGGAATCAGAAGATAACAACTGTATTTTAAACAAAAATAAAGCAGTAACATACTTTTCAAATAAATGTCTTCCAACTTCAGCATCTACTGCACTCAGTGGATCATCCAAAAGATAGATGTCTGCATCTTGATACACAGCTCTAAAAGGTTTAAAGAAAAGTCAGTATGACAAGGTCTCACATTTGTTTACTTTAGTCACTGAAGTCTGATAATTTGTAAATTTTAGAAACAGAAAAAAAACCACTAGCCTGGCCAGATTTACACGGGCCTTCTGTCCCCCACTCAGCGTAGCTCCACGATCTCCTATTACTGTTAGGTCACCATCTGCTAATAATTCCAAGTCCTATGAATGTGAAAGAACATATAGCAAGATTTTCTTATTTTTTAAATCATTTTGACTTCAAACACTGACAAAGCTGCTTCAACATAATATTTTCTTATTTGAGAAGTATTAATTTATCATCTCATATTAAAATACAAGGATTCAAACTTTATGACTTTGTACCTTCAGCAAAAGATAATTAAGAAATCAGGAAAAAATAGGTGAGATCTTAAAGCTCACTTTTTCTACAGCTTTGTCAGAGGTAAGTGCACTACTGTTCCTACTGTTACAAGCAATACTTGCTGGTGATTCAGAAAAATCAAACTAAAAATTACGAAGTATAATAGTAAATTAATTTTTTTACCAGAACAAATGAGCTGTCATAATAAATAAAACTGAACGAGTTATTATCAGTAAATTATCTTCCATTTGCCAATGTCCCTAAGAAGTGTATTACTTTTATTGTTACGCCAATGGATCCAAGAGAAATAATCACAACTTTCATCACACATATTTGGTTAATTTATGGGGTTTGGGACAACAAGTAAGAGAACAAAATTATATAGTGTTCCATGTCATATGATTTTATTTCCTATTCAGAAAATACAGAAGTTTTACATTAAGCTATAAAACATATTCTGAAAGTTTATTCACAGCTTTTATAAGATACATAAATTTGAAAGAAAACTATGAAAGCAAATCTACCATCAAATACGAAGTGTGTGGGTTTTTTTCAATGCAGTTTGCTGTCTTTTAAAGTCACTAAACCCTTACATTTAGACAACAGCATATGACTAAATATCAGGAGATATTAAAACTCTATCTACCATGTGTGAAAACCTCGCAAAAAAAATTTCATCACAGTAACCCATCTGCTTTTCACCTGTGTCACTGCTGACACAAATATCATAACATGCTGCATAAAACCTTTTTAGCTGCCAAGCAAAATGTCTGTTTCTTGACAAATCTGGCTTAATCCTCTTCTATATCTCATGTCACAAACTCCTTTGCGCACAGACCTTTCAAAAATATTTTTCCATAAAGCTACTTGGGCCCAGCAAGTTCTCCAATATATAGCACTAAGCCATTAGCAATGCATAATCCATGATATAAACATTTATTTTAAAAAAAACATACAGGATATTTACAAAATGGAAGTCACAAATAGTGCTAGCTTGATCATTTGTTTTCCACCTTTTATTGCATTTACACATACACTTACCGTAATACCAGTGAAAAGGGCTAAACATTATTATGAAATTAAATAATTGGGAACAGCTTTTTCCAAATTTGTCTGTGCTTCACTCAAGCTACATCTCCCTCTAGTGAACGTTTTAGGAATTACAAGAACGTGCTTGAACACGGATGTCCAAAATTTATTTCTGTTAAGCAATAGCTTTCATTTCAGATGCTACTAATGATCAACTCTATATATTATTGGTTGCAGCACACACCTCAAGTCTGAAAGAACACTAAGGTAAAAGTAAGGATTGTGAAAATATAACACACAAAGAGAAAACCATACCTTTTTAAGAGCACAGACTTTTAAAACATTTTCATATTTTTCTTTCTCGTATTCCTTGTCAAACAGTATATTACTTCTTACTGTACCAGAAAACACCCAAGGCTGCTGAGAAACATAGGCAATTCTTCCAGTAACATTTATCAAACCTTTGTCTTTAGGCAGCTCACCAAGAACAGCACTTAAGAGCGAAGACTGGAAAAGATTAAAAAGATAAAATAAAAATTGAAAATTTTGATTGCATTAAAGACATCACAGAGATTGAGCAGTGTTTACTGGTACAATGGCCTATTTCACCCCATCACTCAAACCACTGCTAGCAGTGGAAGAGCACTAGTACCCTTTACATGCAGTCCAGAAGCAATGTACAGAGCAGTGTTTTACTCTGAACCATTTCCTTCCCACCCCCAGGAGAACACCTGCCTTTCTTGAATACCAGTATCTGGATGTGAAGTATGTTATTATACACAGAAAGGAACTATACATTTTCAAGTTTCTAGTCATGTTTAACAGACTCATAAAATACCCATAGAACGGAGTAAACATAAAGACTTACTTTTCCAGCCCCTACAGGACCAATCACAGCCAGTAATTCCCCTCGTCTGACAGTAAATGAAAGTTGTTGAAGTGCTGGGCTTTCTGAACTCTATGGATTTGAGAAAAAGTTAGGCTTCCTCAGTAACGAAATACACACCATCTAAACAACTCTTCAGAAACAGAAAGCAATACACATAAATCACTATAAAGTAGCAACCCATATACCCACCAGATTTTCAGGCATAGTTTGCCTCTTCGGTAATTCACAAACATTTTTGAAAGACCCAGATTCTTCAGCACAAACAAGTAACATAGATAAAACAGTGTCCAAGGAATAAGGAACCCAAAAGCCAGCAGAAGCAGCACTTCCTCAAAGCCCATGCATCCTCACTGCAGCTCAGCACAAGACTGGGGTGGCAGGCTCAGAAACAGGAGCTCTCTGCTGGCCATCACATCAGCATTCACAGCCCCAGCACAGCACGCCTGGCGACTCCAAGTAGCTGGACAAATACTGGAAAAAGGGAGGTCTGAAGCACTCTCGGAGCTCCAGGAAAGCCAGGTCTGTGTTTGCTCTAATCCAGGCTCTATCCAAAGTGAAAATAGAAAAACGCTGTTTGATTTTACACAGCTTCATCTTGTATATCGTGGATTCTCAGAGGCTTTTCACAGACAACCTCGTGGGCTATTTGTGTGAAAAAAAAACCTACCCTAGGATTGTTTGTTTAATATTCCTCTTTAGGATGCCTATTCTTTATGTTACACTACTGATAAAAGCTTATTTCCCAATATATTTTGCACATCTCCTATCAAGGTTGTAAAAATGTCTATTTCTTGTGAAAAGAAAGGATGCTCGTGCCTTTAACAGCTACGTTAAACTGCAATTCCTAAGGGCCTGGTGCAGCTCACTCTCATTAAAGCAAAACACCCTTGTAATAGGATCTGCCTTTACATGCATCTTAGACCGCACTAAGCATGACTGACACTAAAATGCAAACAGGAAAATACACGCATTTAAAAAGAAAAAGTATTCCTATTAAAGGACCAATCGAAAACCCGGCCTTAAGCTTCAAGAAGAGCAAAGTGAAGAATATCTAGCGTACCTTTTAACAGCTTGTGGACTGCTTAAAATCTCCAGCCACCCTTTGAAGCCCAAGAGGCTAAAGAGGCCACCACCTAACCCTTCACGAAAGATTCTGCGTGACCAAGTTCTGGGGCTGCAAAGATGGGAAGCTTGCAACTTGTTTCAAATTACTTGGGAGAGATACAGGTACAGTATCAATCCACACCTATGACGACTGGGAGAGCTGGGCTAGCACGCGCATGTCCACTCATGCCAGGAGGAATACTCAGTTAGGCAGGACCATATCCAGAGCTCAAAGGGGCACATCCCCCATCACAGCTCCCACCTCCCCAACTGAAAGGATCCTTTAAGGTTCAGTGAGATGCATCATAGAAGTTCCTCAGTTCAGATATTTACTTCCCAGGGTTATGCAATTAAACAGCAAGGGCCCAAGCTCTCTGTAGGTATGTTTTCATAGTTTTCACTGACTTCACAGGGGTTTGTTTGCAAGTATCTGAAAGCACAGTTTGTGGCTTCCCTTTTTTTTTTTTTTTCCTGTAAGAACTGAGGACATTGAATCTACAGCTACTCCCCTAGCCTAGTCATTTTTTAAGAGGGAAAGCTTTATTCCTCTTCCCTGCTGGATGCGTCTCCCTTCTGCTGCTAAAATCGTCTGGGTTTTTATTGTAGACATAGAAATCTATATAAAAGAAAGCCTAGCACTGCCAGCAAGTTTTAATGAAGTCTGCATATCTGCAATTATCATCCAGCCACTTTGCAGTGTTACACATGCAGGGATCTGAGTCGCAGCTGACCCGTCGTCCCTGCCAGCAGGACCGGGGTGCCCGCGGTGAGTGTGGGCCCCTCAGCCTGCACATCCCCCATCACAGCTCCCACCTCACAGAAGCACCGAAGGGTTCACACAAAATCTGAGTCACACTGTGAGAACCCAAACGTGTGGGTTGTGCGACTCTGCAAAACAACTTTTGTTGCTATTATTAATTTCCACAAGGTGGCATCAACGGGGCTTTTTTACTTCTCTCTACACCCCCCCCCCCCACCCCCCCCCCCCCCCCCGCCTCGCCTCCAGCCCCATCGGCATTTTACCATGAATTTGATTTCTCAGTCCACAGTAAACAGTTCAGCTAGTTCTAAGGTCAGGAGAACTCTACCAACTTATGGCAGCCAAGCCTTTTTTTTTTAAAAAAGCAAAGTTTGTAGGAAGAGAAAATATGTGTTACTACATCAATTAGTCTATATGGAAAAAGTAAATAAGGTTTCAGACACGCAGGCCCTTCTTCAGATCTCTTGAGGTTGTGCCTCTATATTCACAAAAGTGCAAAGATACTTCCTGCCACACTCAGGTTTTAAAAAATGTATCATAAGAACCTAAAAAAATGACAGAAAATTTCAAAAGTCTTTAAACTACTACCCAAATATCATCTATTAAGGCTGTATTGTAAGATACCATAGACCCTGTACAAAAGTAGTAACGCAAGCAAACAGCATGGCCACAAACACCTAAGGGGCACGGTATTTTTGCAAAACAGCATTCCTTATAATTAAAGACAATTTGTCCTGAGTTCATGACACCTATTTTTAGGCACTAAATTGACACACTTAAATTAGAGCACTAATACTACAGCTAAATTCATCTGACAGCTCATTAGCGCTAATGTCCCAGCTCCCCTGTGCCCTGTCAACTATCTGCGTCTTTCACTTTCCTCCTTCTCTCATTTGTGCTTGCCTAACCTTGCAGAGAGGTTGTTCATGGGACTCAGCCACCAGAAAACAAATCACATTAAAAGTGATTCATTTTCTATTTCTTCATCCCTCTGAATCAGCTCACCACTGGGTGGTACATACAAGCACTAACACCAGCACAAGGGAAGGAACAGAGACATAGGAGTGAGAGGACAAAAGGACACAAGAAGGATCCCTTCAGGGACAGCAACTCCTTCAGCAAGCCTGGACAGACTTCACATGTCCTATAGTCAAGACAAAGCAGCAATTCATCCCATCTAAGGGATACAGAGATTGTATATTGCACAAAGTACTATACTACTAAGGCTCCTCATTTAAGTAACTAAAATTACAAGGGATAAATTTGGCCTCTGTTCAAATGCTTAAATTTTAAACCTAAAGTTGCTCATTTGAGCAGACTGTTCTGTAAACTCAAGGCATGTCAGTAAAAACCCACACTGAAGAATCCCTAGTTCCATGCTGGTATCAGACTAGCCTGTGGGACTCGAGATAATAGTTGCCTTAGTAAAACAAGAGTGTGACCATGAATTAATTGGTTTTGTTTATCTTTTGATAAACTGTAATACACCATGTTAGGCTGTTTTCCTAAAAGCCTAGCTAATAATCCCTTTTTTACTTCCAGTGATTTTGGATTTGTGGGTTGTTGCAGATTTTTTAGTACCTCTCTTGGCTCACAATCTTTAAAAATAATTTAAAAAATTATCATCCAGCTGTACAGTGTCTGTACAGAGATCCAAAGACTCTTGAGAAGCCTAGTCAGAGTAGTAAGCTAAGTCAGTTACTTGACAAAGGATAGTATATTTTTATTATTCCTTTTTTCAGTGAGCAACTCTAAAACTACTTTGTAAGAGCATGCAAGAGACATTTTCTGAGCAGCTCTTAATACTTCTGGGAGAACTATTCTTCTCCCATGCACACTGCAATTAAATATCAAAATGAAAATTACATTAACAGTTTTGTGGATGGTTTGTTGGTTTTGTTTTGGTTTTTCATTTTAAATCAAAAAGAAACCAGTAATTCCAGTCATGCTGCCTTGCTTTATGCAACATAAACAACTCGTGGAAAAAAAAGAAAGTGTTTTATGGGCATATTATGCAACCATTTCCTATAAATTGTTAACAGTGGTACCAATGTTGGTTTGGGAAGAAAACAAAGACTAAGAAATACATTCCATTTTGCATTAGAACGTATTCACCATGAAGCTTTTCATATCGTTTAATTTTTAAAAATTTGTTCAATGTCTCAGAAAGGTTTATGTCACAGAGACAACTCTGAGAAAGTAAAGCACAATAACACAGCAATTTCCTTTTGTAGCTGAGTAGTACTAGTAGGTATATCCTCGCATATGTTTTCACACTTTATCTTCCTTGGGAAACAGCACATGTAGAGGAAGAAGGTATATAAAGGGAAATATGTGGCATGTCTTATTTGCATTACTTTTATATGTAAAAATAATTTTTAAAGCTTCCAGCATTTTTTGCAGAGACTGAAACTTCCCTTGTGCATGTATACTGGCAGGTCGTAACAGCTCCAACAATTCATCACAAATTGCTGCTTACCATAGCAATTGCAGTTTTAAAACAGAAACAACAGTCAATTTTTGTGTTTCTTACAGTAATGGATACATAATAATTTTTTTTTTTTTCACCTGGTATTGTCCCTTTTTCTAGTCATTTCGGTGGTTTTGGTGCATCTTAAGCAGAGAACAATTTGTAGCTGAATGCTCTCAAAATACACAGTAACAAATAATACATGCAGACTACTCTCTAAAGCTTTCAAATCTATTATGAGAGGTATAATATTGTACTGATTCTAGACTAATGGACTGATCAGCATTCAGTTCACAGAAAAAACCCCACTTGCTAAGGCCCACCTTACTGTGCTGTCTGTCCTTAATTCCAATTTAAGTATCACAGCTACAATACAGTGCTGTTTAATAACAAGAGATATTTTCACATAGAAACGCTGATTTTCATTTAGTATAATATTCAGAAAAAGCTACTTTTAAGATGCACTTCATAGTATTTTCAGTACTATTCTACAGAGTTAGCTTAACATACTAAAAGGATTCTCATGCACAAAGGATGGAATGCAAAACATCAGAACACTATCCATAGACACACTGCTTTTTAGACCTAAAATGCCTGCAGCACCACTATACCGTACATTTAGTAGAAGTAAATTTACCTTATCCCAATAGCAAGTCAAATCCTGAACATGAAGAATGACATTCTCATTATTACCATGCAGTTGTTGCTTGAAGTGTGAGACCTCATCAAGTATCAGGAAGTTCTGCAATAAAAGAAAAGCACAGGATATTGCCTAATGTGAGACTGATAATGGGAAAAGAACCCAAGCACATGTTTTTGGAAGCAGCATACAGAATATTATTTGGGGCGGGGGGAATGACACACACAACCACAAACTGATTAAGGAATTAAATTTCCAAAGCAATGCGCAACTCCTTCAACAGTGTACCTCTAACTAACTGTGTGTCCCCCGTCCCCCCCGCAAAAAAAAAAAAAAAAAAAAAAAAAAGTGCAGATTTCATAGCACAAAAGTACTACAGGACTCTTAACCCGCTCAATAAAATGGAATTCCTGAAGCAAATGGACCCTGTCTTTTCTCTGAAACACTGACAAATCTTACAGTTGTTTGACTGCATCTTCCCATGAGGAAGAGGTGAAACCCTCTCTGCAAAACCTTACCGTTCCACTGCTTTGAAGGTAAAGGCTTATGTTGTTTTGCTCAGAAGAACGATGAGGACACAGTAAGAAGCTGATCACTGTCCCTGTTAAGGATTCTTCACATGACAAAAAGGCTGCAGAACACTATCTGAACCTCTCCTCCTTTTAAAGTCCAGGGCATTAACAAAGAAATTGATTACACCTGCATAACTGGTTTGTTGCACTTTCACCACTGTACTTCTACATTATATCCAGGTCAAAGAACCTTTCCTTCAAGTTGCATAAACATGCACTTTTGTACCCCAACCACACTTCTAGCACACCTTGCCTGATGCTAGATTATAAGTATCTCAAACACATTCAGAAAGAAAAGGGGCAAGTTCTAGAGAAAACTTTCAAGGATAACAGTTACTACAATTTTAAGACAAAACCAGAAAAATTCTATCATGCTTTGAACCAATGAGCATGAAGACTTTAAATGGGCTCTAGCGGAAAACATTTTGAGAAAAGGAAGGTCTTGATCTTAGAAGCCAAGACTAATTAACAAGTACTGGAGTTAACAGTCTGCAGACGTGAGATAGCTGCTGAAGACTTCCAGAAGTCAGTAACTAAGAGGAAGCAGGAGGATGCCAGGAGCCATGGGAGGTCAGGAAGAGTACTGCTAGGTACTGCCCAGGCTCCAGCTGGCAGGTATCACTTCAGAGAGCAGTGAGAAGTCAAGCATTTTAATGCAGCAGGCTGCAAACTCAATGCACATATACATGTATCTCTACCAAAAGGCAAAAGTGAAAAGCCACGCATGCCTGAGCTCTCCGGCCAGATGAATATTGCTGAGTGCTGTTACAGATAGGCAGGCCCAGATGGGTACATGTGTAAAAAAGAACTCTGGATAAGAGAGTGGTAGGCAGGGAAAGAAACTCCAGACACGGACTATCATTACTGGAGTGTATGGCTTGAGAAAAGACCTCAGAAGTGTGATTTGGATTTAGATGATGGCTGAAATACCACAGCAGTTATAAGCAAGGAATCAGTCTCACATTGATTCTGTGTTTACCAGGAATTTCTCTTCTAGCAGTAGCATTCATCCCAGATATAAATCCTAGCTAGTCATTTAAGTCAAAAATGTTACAGTATCACATATGCAAGATTTCAAATAAAACTAGTACAAATGAAGAAAAAAGTTATACAGTTAACACCATGAATTTTAAACGGGGGGGGGGGGGGGGGGGGCAATCAACACTAGAAATAAAACTTTCAAATGCAGTAAATAACTTCAGCCTTACAACCTCCTTAAGTTCTTCCTTTCCTTTTGTATTTAATAATCTTCCATGCAGAGAAAAATAAAGTTGCTACCATCCACACAGGCGGTTGAGAAGCAAACATTAACTGGAGATATGACTGTGTCCTTGAAAGAGAAACCTCTATCTTTTGTACCCAGCTGAAACGTACTGTCTTTTCTGCATGTCTGCCAAAACCCTCTGAAAAACAACTGCTCTCACTTTGTTTCAGGAGGGAACCTTGAGCCTATTGTTCCATCACAAAAGAGTGAATGAGCTTCCAGAAGAGATGCAGACCAGCTCTCAGATGTGTAGGTAGAATGTAGGTGAAAAACACAATAAGGAGACCACTATTCTTTTTGCCACACAGTTCTAATGTATGTATAAATGAATATGGAGGAAAGGCTACTACTACCCATCTGACTATCATTCTTTATTGTCACCTGAAGCAGAGTATCTCCTGTCGCCTTCTCTCCATCTGAGCATACTTTAAGATCAGTGCAGAAATCTCACTTGTTCTACAAAACCTAAGAGAAAGCACCTTCTTAAAAAAAGATAAATTTTCAGTTTTGCCCAAATATACCTAGCCATCGTCTTAATAATTTTTTTCTGTATTTTCTACTCTCTTCTCCTAATTCTTTTCCACGTATTTACATTTCAGTGACACATCTTTGGTCAGGCAGCATCCTGTCATTCAGTGGCAAAATGTCCAATCCTGAAACAGTTTGGGAAATGGAAGCTAAAAAGTGGTGATGGCATCAAGGATGCTACAAATTCATTGGGACAATTCTTTGCCCAATGAACATCGATTCTGGAACTGGTTTCCAAAAACCATCCTTAAGGAATCCTAAGTGCAAGGGAGTTGGAGGTAGCTGTCAAAAGCAAAATTATCCAGCACTAGGACAGCTGGAAACAGAGACCAGAGGGAAAAAAAAAAAAAAAAAAAAAAGGAACAGATCATCACTGCCTCTGTTCATGCGCCATTCTCTGGTTCCTAGGCATCTTTTTCAGCCATTCATGTCTCTTAACTTGCACAGCTTGAAAGATCCCTTGAAATAGCACTGCCCTGCAGCAAAACGCAGCGTATAGGAGAATACAGAAAAGACAGTGTGCAACATCCAGTAACCCAGCACTTCTCTCCCCTCCCACAGCTTAGTTTAAGCAGTAATAATAAGTGTTAATGCCTATGATATTGCTGTGGTCATGATTTTCACATATTGATCTTTACTAGCTTTTACAAAATGCTTCTTTAAAGTGCAAAGACTACTTGTTTCATAAATAGTTTTTTGTGCAGGCTTTGCACAGTTAGAAAATTTATCTATTAAAAAAATGATTTATTATGTTCAAGCACATGGAGAAGAAAATAAAATAGGAGATTTTTAGCTACTTTCATCAACAAATGGCATTGTGCACTATGCAAAGCCATATGATTACATCCAACGTGTTTGTTTTCCCTATTCTAGACTAGGTTAACAGGGGCTTTTGCAAAATTAAGTTCTAAAATGGCTGGCATGCTTTAATTCTGTATTCCAATAACCTGAAAATTTGGGATTTTTAAAGTTTTAAATTCAAAATGCATTTTGCATTTAAGTCTTTCACTCTTGCAGTTTACACTAAAGTACTGGTACATACAGCAAGCATGATTATTTTATTCACAACACACACTAAGCACAACAAACCAAACAAAATAAAGTCCATCTGCCAAAATCAGCAGCATTACTGATGTTCATCATTACTGATTTTGAGCCTGCACTCCAGTATTGAAAGCAGCCACAAGACACCAGCTAGGGCTCAGACCTGTACTCCATAGCTGACAGGGTAGTGCAGTGTACATGGAACATGAATCCTACAATTCCCATCTGCCTGCTTTGTCCTCCCAGTCCCAACATATCTGCACACACGTTCCTCTTACTTCAAAAATGTCCACAACACCTCTTTGCATGTCCACTTTTCTGCTACATTTCAGCCTGCCCTAGAGTGCATGCCATGTTTTTGCACATGCACATACAGCAACATATTCAGTTTTCAAAATAGGTTATTTCATTAAAAATCCCAAACTGCAAAACCGAAGTAAGACTGCTTTTGTCAGTGACATTAAAAACAACGTTAGAATAAGAGAAGAAATCCACATACCATTCAAATCAATAACCATACCTTGATGCGTTGTATGCTAACCACTGCCTCCGATACTCTCTCCACAGCCGAAGGGAAGAAGAGAGTTACTGTCAGTCTTACTGCACCATACAGGGACACTGCAACAAACACCCGACTTGCAGAGATAACATTGCCAAGCAGTACATATGCCATGAAAGTCATGAACACTGTTATTTTGCTTGCCACAAAGAAAGAGGCTAAGTTCAGTCCTCGAAGGTAGGAGCTTTTCATAACCATGGCAATCTCCTTCCTAAAAATGCAAAATATAAACAATCACATCAATCTCTCTTATTCCAGTTGCCCTCAACAATAGGATGAGGGAAACCCACCCTCAGGATGTTACTTTTATATCCTTTCTCCTCCCCCTGCACCACCCCAACTCGTATATAAAGAACTGTAAAAAAAGTATGTTATATGGTAAATAACAAAAGAGAGTTTAAAAGGCTTAGAAACCGAGTGGGGAAAATTATTATAATTTAATATCTTAGTAGGTATAGATAATAATTATTTTTCAGAGACAGAAAACCAAAATAGTCTTTTTTTTTTTTCTACTTGGGTCAAACTAGTATTTTAATTCAGATTCTAATCTGCTTCAAATCTTTCTGGGTTGCACACAAGAGCAAAAGAGGAAAAAACTTCTGTATAAAGGCCAAGCACCCACAAACTCCTTACCCTTCCAATATCAAAATCTAATAGACTTCAGTCACAAAACTCCTGATAAGATCAACACATATTCTGCAGCGGAAAAAACAGGGCAACTTCCAAAAGATCAAGAGTTTACCCATGGCCCAAGTATCTGTCATTATTCAGCTGCTGCTCCTCAAGCTGGATCACAGGATTTGCAGCATTTCCTTTGATCTCGGCCTAAATCCTTCCCGATTTGGACCCTGTTCCTGGCTTCTTTTGCTCTAGGAATTCTGGTTCATAATTCAGAAAACACCGATCTGAGGCCAATAGTTCTGCCAGCCGTTACCCAAGCTAAATAGTGACTGGAGTACTGCATAGACACATTGGTCTTCCCTCCAGCAACTGAAAAGCCACTGATGCTTATGTGCTCAATTTTCACTTCTGTTAAATTTCAGTTTCCACTTCTAAATGACTCATTAAGTCCAATCCTCAAAATGTTACTGCACTATCTACAATGTGGATGCTATCAGGCTTAACTTATTAAAATAATAGTTCTTCTTTATCAAGAGAGCCATAACAACTTACTCCTTCCCCATATATTCTAATTTTATCTGCTTGAAATAATATAGAATTTAAAATCCTGAAAAAATTCTTAATTTCTCTTCCCACATATTCTGGCAATTCTTAGGGGAAATCTTGATCATTTTGATTACCTTCCCCTTGGAACAATATACTAAGATTAGAAACTGAAGTTATGATTATACAATTTGAAGTAAATTAAGTCCTCACTCAATAGAAATAAAGATGAAGGATGCACTACTGGAAAACTAGTTAAGCAACTTTCCCACTATACTTGCCAAATTGGCTGAATTGACAGAGTTTCAAAGAGTTTCAAAGACTTATTTTTTCAGCTTAAGGGCTCACAATCTCTGATCTCCTCCAGACTAAAGCGAAAGAACATCTGTACATAAACTATTTGAATTGGGTCTAATTCAATTACTTCTACAATCCTGGATGAAACTCTTTTCCCACCCTCTAATAATCCTTAATAATCCTCTCGCTATCTGTGGATAATCAGCAAGTTCTTTGTGCTACTCTCCATAAATATCAGATAAATTACAGCCTACCCAATTGTTTTCCCTACAAGCTGTACATAATATAATACATTGTCTTAAGGCACGGAGTTATATAAAAGGAAACTAACGCAGACAGCCACAGGAAAAAAGAGCAATGAAGGAGTTCAGATGTCGTCCTGACAACTGTCAAGGGCCACTGTGGAAATAGTAGGCAATAAATCACCTGGCTGAATTTAAGACTTTTAACTACAGGTTTCCACAGTGCAGTTAAACAAAAGAAAGAGGGCTCAAGAGGTGTTTTAGAAGAGCTTATTTCTCTCCATCAGTAAAAAGGAAGCCTCCAATCCTAATGAGGTAAACTTGAAAATCTAAAGTTTAGTAATGTGAATATTCCCATTGAGGAAGCTTTCAATATTAAGACTGTCCTCTCTGGCTGCATGCAACGCAGCAAAACTTTCGATCAAGAACACTCAATCAGCCCAGGATCCTATAATCTGAAGGAGGAAAGAATTACACATGTGGGAAGAAATGTCTCAGGGAATGTTATCAAGTTTGCAAGCCTGCACATGACTGTAAAGGAAAAAAATTCAAAAAAAAAAAAAAAAAAGGAATTCCAAATAAAACAAATTTAAAAAATAATCAGAGAATCTACAGCAGAAAAACAACCTCCTATTCATATGCTTGAGAGGGACATAACATGAAAATTAAATGACAAGAAATATGCACCTGAAATCCTACAGATATCCTTTAGCACAGGATGCTCTTATACTGTCAAGTAAATGCACAAATATTGATTGAAAATTGAATTTATTAATAAGTTTTAATCAGGTGCTGACAGACCTCTGAAATGAAATGTCTTAGGAGTTGCCACTTGAACAACTGAGCTGCTGTCTTTCTCCCCTCCACCCTTCCCGGACGGCTTGAGTAATGCTTCAAAATGCAGAAAAGGAATCAGAATACTACCTGAGGATGCTATCATTTAGGACAAAGTCAGATTCCATGTATTTCTCAGAAGGCAAATGTCTGTTTATTGGTTCCTTGCTACTAGCTTACAGAACTTTGAGGATGAAATTGTCCAATTACAACTACTACAGTTTCTTAGATGCTGTTTTTAAACACGACCATAAAAGGAAGCATTTAAAAAAACCCCAGAATTTATAAATATCAAAGGTTTTTTCTTTTTCTGTTCCCTTAGGATATATTTTCATTCCTTCACTCTTGCTACAGAAAGTTTTAAAAAAAAGCCAAAGAAGTTCAAGTAAACCGCACTTTAAAGAACAAAATAATGCACTTACTGACACGTAAAAAAATGGAAACAGATATAGATAATATACCAAGCTGTATCTTTCCAGGATTACCTTCTTAAACCATTCACAAGTTCCGCAAATGATTTTTCCCAAGCATACATCTTTATTATCTTCATACCACTTATGACTTCATTCATGGTTCTAATCCTGACGTCTGTTAAGGCCGCTGTCTTGCTCCTGTAAATAGCATAAAGTAAAAATTTTCAGATTCTCAAAAGAAGACAGACTCTTTATGATCGCAGAACATATTCATATCAATGTTGTTCTTGCTTTTACTTGTAAGGAGGATTCATAGAATTGTAATTGCATTAAATGTTCTCCCTAAAACAGTACCTTAAAGCTGATGCAGAGCGGACAGAAGTGGTACGTCTGTATTGCCAGTATTCCCTATTCTCAGGGAACTGTGAGCACTGGAACAGGCTGCCCAGAGAGGTTGTGGAGTCTCCTTCTCTGGAGACATTCAAAACCCACCTGGATGTGTTCCTGTGTGACCTGCTCTAGGTGGTCCTGCTCTGGCAGGGGGGTTGGACTAGATGATCTTTCAAGGTCCCTTGCAACCCCTGACATTCTGTGATTTCTGTGAGTCAATTCAACATTCAGTTTCATGTGTCAGCTTGTGCAAACACATGGTATTCCTTAAACAACGTATTTGTGTACCAAAAAAACCTCAAATAAAAAAAATTTACAAGCATTAAATTATTTTTAATAAAAAAATTAATACAAAAAATTTAAAGTTATTTAAATTTAAAAAAAAAAACCAAACCAAAAACCAGAAAATATCTTTTAAAAATTGTTTTGAAACGCCAAAATAACAACCCTTCTCATAAGGCTCTTTTGATGTTGTTAAAGAAACTGGCCTCCATTTGTGCCTTTGTAAGATTAACTCTAGTTGAAGCAAAGATCACTTACTAACAGTACAAGAGCTATAATTTAGGAGAGCTAAACTAAATATGGTTTTGTTTAATAAATAGATACTATTCAAGCATTAATTGTAATTAATACTAAAGTAAATTTTTCTACTTTAGTCCCACATTATGTTTGCACTGATGAACAAACTGGAAAATATAGTTAGTTAAATAATAAAGTCACAGTTTTAATTAGGAAAAAAGCATTGAAAGTTAGAAGCCATGTAACAAATGCATAAACCATGCTAATAAAGCCTATTATAATTCTGAAATCATTCATGTAGCTAAACATACTTCATATATAGTGAAATATGGTAGGCCTTATTTTCATAAAACATACCTTTTCTTGCTACTTATTTTTGTATATACCAAAAAAAAAAAAAAAAAAGGCTCTTTAGAAGGGGTGGAAGGATTTTGTTAGCTTGACTTGCCCCCTGTAAGATTTCTCTGATGCTCTGGAAGAAATAGCCATGTTCCGTAAGTTTTGGGATCGCAGAAGCAGGGTATTAAGAAATATTTATATAACAAAATTGACAAAAGAAATAGAGGAACTTGGCCCTAATGCAATCAACTCTTCTTGTACTGACATGGAACAAGATTATCTTTGCTAAGTCCTCAAAAAGAAACAGTAAAAGAAAAAGGAATTCCTCAAAGAATGCGAGAGCTCATCCTTTCCTCCCCATACACACACCACCACTGCAAAAGGCAAAATTTAGCACTTGTTGTTCATGTCTCTGCAGCAGCAAACAATTCTCACCCGCAATCTTTTGAAACAGTCACCTTTTAGAACTTCCAGGCTTGGTCTCCAGGTAACAGAAGGCTGAAGGTGATTCAAAATAATAAAGCTAATGGGGGTTTCATTCTCAAACGGTGTGAATCAAAAAGGCTACAGTTCTTATAAACTATTTTTCGTTTTCCGGCTGAAATGTTACCACAGCAACCATCCGCTTTCAAATGGCTTTCAAATGCTCAAGAGGTTGGGGGTGGGGGGGGGGTGTGTGTATTTTTCTTTGAATTTTTTTGAAGTTACACTCCTCTACCCTGCAAAAAGCGTATTTTGTACATACCAGCAGCCACAGGCTCAGAGATATTATATAACAGTTTAAAGTACACAGACTTCCAGTGCACTGACAGCAATTTACAGCAGAGGAAGACGTGTCCCCAGTTTTGAAAATAAGAAGTTTAGAGTACACCCAGATCAGGATGAGTGAGAAACACATGCTCACATAGCATGCTTAAGAGCACAATAGGAAAGGAAAGGACCTGAAAGTTCTTCAAGTCTGAGAAGTCCCCTCTATGACACTAATAGCCATTCTAAATTAAGCAAGCTGCAGAATCCCTTTTTGCTTTCATGAGGCATATTTGGTGGGTTTTAATCATGTCTGACACAATAGTTCCACATAGTTTTTCTCTTTAAAAAAAAAGCCTTTAAATGAGAATATTACAGTTGCATGGCTAAGTAGTGAAAGGGTTGAGCTCCTGTGAATAAATATACATAAAATTGTCTTCAGTCCAATAATTGAACTGTTTCTCAAATAATATATTAGGTCATGTGTATTTTGCAAAACTTCTAGGCAAAAGCAATACTGCACAATACAATGTATACCATTCCCTAGGATACTGAGACCATTTCTGCAAACTCCTACAGCACTGAAGCTGACGCCTGCATCATAAACTGGTGAGCACTGGTGAGCACGTATGTGTTTACAAGACTGGGTCACAAGTACAATGCTGAATAATAGCACAAATTAGCTGCCACATTGAGTGTGCCTGGATTTTAGCAAAAGCTTTAATCCTTAAATTATTTCTTCATAGGCTGATTTCCTTAAATCCATGGATATTCCCAGCAATTGCTGCGTGAACACACGCATCGTTATGGAGCTGGAATCCATTTCAGTTTTTCCATTAACTCCCGCTGTTCACTACACATTTCTATCCACAAATACAAAGATCTGTGCACACGTAAACAAGCAAAAGTTTTGCTAGTAAACAAATTCTTTCCCTTGCACTGCATCCAAACAAGTGGCTGTTAAGTAACAGGGGAAAAACCCAAACAATATTATGTTGCCACTGATGAACTTTTAAAATACACACCTTCAAGAAGAGCTTTTTGTCACTTTGTTGTCTGACCCTGGACAATTCCCTCAATCGCTTTTTGCCTCAGTTTCCCATCTGTAAAATGGGATAATAATGCTTACCACGATGGATAAGGCACTAGTTAAGTGCTAATTATTTTAACTATTGACTCAAAGCTCAAAACCTCAAAAACTTAAAACTCAAACAACTCAACAGTGAAGTAGCTTGATACTTACACATGCATATTACACATGCAGAGAAAATGCACATGTAAGAATATATTGGAAGTGTTCTACAAATAGGTTTTATCATAAAAACCCCTAAGAATTTGACAGAGAACACTGAGTGGCTCATTATTTGAGAAACAGCACATGAGCATAACTACTGAAGACTATCCCAGTGGTTACGAATAGAAGGAAGTCTACAAGTTGGTCTCATCTTCTAACAGTAGGCTCTCTCTTCATACCTAGCCATGCAATGACAATGCTAGTCTCAGAATCTCTGGGACACTTGTCTTAAAATACAACTCGAAAACAACAGTAACACACTAAAAACCGATTCATTTATCCAAAGAGCTAGAAGGAACACATTTACCCTGAACACACATGCAACAAAGATGCATAACACTACTAAGCATATGCATACACAGTGAAGGAACACAAAAATATTCCCATTTAGATGCAAAGACCATTTAAAAACTCATGATCTAAGGACAGCATGATTAATTACGCAAGAAAAATAAAGTTGGGAATAAGGACATTGAAGATAATTCAACATTGCCACTTGAGGCAAGCCTTTTTTTTTATGAGGAAGTCACAGAAAAACAAATTAAATTTGTCTGATAATGGAAAACTACTGCAAACTGATTTTATGTCTCCACAGCCTTCTAGAACCTTACAATTAGAAACCTCATAGCTGGCATCAAAACCATCATAAAAACTTTTTTCTTCCTTTCTCTCTCAGTTCATTCTCCTTTTTATTGTCTCCATCTTTGTCTTGGAGGAGAGAGCACAAGATCTTTGAAAAAGAAACTTTCAGAGCTTTCTCCTTTATCATCCCAGTAAGTCAAACTTACAGCAGGACTGACAGTATTGCCTCTGTAGTAACCACTCCCTAAGCATCAATGCAGGAAGGCAAAGCTCAATGAGTTGCACAATCCTATGCCAAGATCTACAGCAAGGTAGCTACAGAAGTAGCCCAACTCTTTTAATATACTGGACAGCTAACAAGTAGCAGGTATTTTCAGCATGTCTGGAAGACAGACCACTTCAAGTCCCTAAATTTAGAAGTCTCACATGAGCAATGAAAAACATTGGCAAACATAAAAGACTGCCAAAAACCTCACCAGACAGAAGCTGATCTCAGAGCAGTACTCCACCTCCATCCAGTATGCACATTTTAAAACCCAGGACAGAAAACACCTACAACCCAACAGGTGCGACCTTACCTCAGGGAAGAAAAAAGCCTCCCAATGCAGGTCTGGACAGGAAGAAGAATAATCAGAACTGCCATTCCCGCGAGACATGATGGGCCTATCTCCATCCAGAGAAGTACTGTTACTGCTACAGCTTGAATTGGTCCAGCCCACAAGAAGTGCAAGAAAATCGTTACCTAGGCAAATAGTTCGGAAACAAAAATTAGCTTTACTCTTAGCTAAAAAATTAAACTCTAGTAACACAAAGTTGAGGAAGTGCCTTTGCCTGTGGCAGGTACTGAGGCATCCAGTGAGAATTCTGCACCAGACTCAGAGATCTAAATGTACACAGAGGTGCCTAACCTCCGGAAAGTAAGCAAATTACCACATTGATGTTTTTATCTTCATGCACCAACATTTCTCTAAGCTTAGGAAAACAGCAGGAAAATATTTAAGGAGGAAGAAAAGTATGTTTTCCTCCCATATTTTAAGAGAATATTTCTCTTCCTATGATGCTCGAGAAACAACTAGAAGAAATGTTCATAAGAAACATTTAATCATCAGTTGTAAACAGAAACTTCTTAACTGAAACCCCACAATTTCTTCAGCCCCTGGGAAAGATCTGTAATACTTCTTACCTGATCAAATTTGTTCACATCATTGGACAGAAGATTTACTATTTGACCAGTGGTAGTTTTTGCCATAGCTACATTACTGAGACGAAGTGCCTAAAAAAGTCAGAACAGTCTCAATTTGTCACAGCTTATAGAGCACAGTACACCTATACACAGAAGACTCAATACACAAATTGAGGCACATCTCAGCTTTTCCCTGAGAATATCTGGGCATAGTTCAAGAACCTTAGATAATATGTGGGTTAGGTCAAACATTCTGAAGAAAGGCCTGAAGAGGAGTATTAAAAAAAAAAAAAAAGTCTAGGGAAGGACTGCAAGAACAAAAGTGCCATAACTATCTTCATGTCTGAAGTGATTAAAAATGAGAAAATACCAACATAGCGAGTTATTAGCACTAAACAAAAGAGCCTGTAACTTTTCATTTGCATTGCTCTCCCTCACATTATGAACATCTGTTCAAAACAGGAACAGAAAACTCCACCTGAAGACCAAATTAAAATCTGGACAATGTTTGACCAATTGAAAGAATTCCATTTTTAATTAGATTCCTGACAGAGGACAAAAAACCTAAGTTATTCACTTTACACAATCGGTTTTTGCTAACACTTTACACAATCGGTTTTTGCTAACACTGCAAACTGTGCTTTCTGTCTTCGCAAATCAGAGTGAATACCCTTTTACAAATTTGTATTTCCATAAGATTTCTGCATTATATTAAGTTTAGCCCATGCTATGAAAAGCAACAAGAGTAAATACCAAATATCTTTATAGGTTAATAAATAAGTTTATCAGTAGAAAATAATATGCAATTATAAAATACCCCCCAAAATCAGATCTGGAAATATGCAGTCTGAACATTACTGCAAAGATCCAAACTGAAATAGCCCAAAGATGCAGATAACAGACCCTGCTTCCTCCTGCTACAAAAGAAAACACAGCTTTGCAGCACAAGCAAAAAAAATATACAAAACATACAAAACATGCTACACATTTTCCTATAACAGGAATAGTTCACTCCTCAAAAACACTTCACATTTTTAGGCTGTGCAAATCTACTTCTCCCTCTCCAAACAGTTACTATTAGGATTGCTTTTTGATCAATAATCTATCCTGAAGAGCACTAATTGTTTCAAAAATATTGTTCCAGTATTTTAGATCACGTGCAAGAACATCAGACATCAAAGTACCATTCAAGGCATCATTTCAAACGAAGTGCCTTACATTTCTTGCACCTCAGTGTTGGGTTACAAACATGTTAGTCACAGAAAGAATCTCAACTCTAACTTCGCTGAAACCAGAAACAGCAGAGAGAAAGTCCACTAAGAAATTCCTCTGATATTCCAATAATAAATCTAAGATCCTGGGTATATGAGAGATGAGCTCTAATTATTTGAGAAAATCATGGCTTTGTTCCCTGCCTTAAGCCATTTCTCTATCATACATCTGAAATCCCCCATGAAGCTGCCTGGAGGTAATGCACCCACAGCACATCCACGTTTCTATCACGTTTATTCCACATCACAGACCAAGGTTGGTAAGCTCCTAGAAAAGCTGTTAGATATCCGTAGACCATAATAATATCAGTTCAAGTGATACGTGGTTGAAGAAGTTGCCCACCAGGGTGTGTTTACAGCACCTACTGCTACTTATGCCTCCGTGACACAGGCATATCTGCTATTTGAGGTCCACCAGAGCCACCCAGGAGAACATTGCGCTAGCGTCTTGCTAGTGGCCCATGGCCTGGGTCTGTCTCGGACCCACCACCTGAGTCACCTTTCTGACCTCTTCCTAGCTGTTTCAGACACAGGCAGCAACAGTTTCAAAATGTACTAGCCCAGTTCATTTTGACCAAGACAGTCTCAGCACAAACTGAGTCTCAGCAAGCATCTGAACCAAAAGGAAGGTGCTCGTCTATTACTGATTTGTCTTCTCAGGGAAGAGACAGCCCTTCCTATTGCAGTGGCAATGCAATTTTGGGGTTTTTTTCCCTTCCTGCTTCAAAACTACTTTTGAAGTAGCACTGGTTTTTGATTGTTTTGGGGTGTTTTTTTTAAAGTGAAATAAACCTTACATTTTCCTGGCTGAATAGACCTGTCCGGACTGCAAAGTATACAGAAGGAAATGGAAACACTGGACAAAAGCAGCACTTTTACTCATATAACCGGTTTCTACCAAAAAGTCCTGTTTGGGTCCTTTCCCTTTCTATGACATCCAAAACACAGTACGATACTAGATGCTATGAAGAAAATTAACTCTGAGCCAAAGTCAGTACACTGTGGTTTTAAACCCTGCTTTGATAATAACATTTATAAATTCACTCCAAAGGTAAGAAATACTACTGAAGATTACCTAGAGCCACACACCTTTTTAAAGAGCAACAGCAGTTTGAATTTACATTATATTTTACATTTGCCAATTACCTGCCTGTTTTCAGCACAAACACCTGCTAAATTTTTGGACTATAAATTTTCCGTACAGATGTAGTTACCAGCAAGGAAAGTAAATTTTAGTGATATGAACTAATGAGAGCAGTTTGTACACTTGATGTCTTAAAGTTTTTTTTTCCCCTAGATGTAAATGCGCAGGCCCAATTTCAATTCTTCAACCATTCTTTGCCTTCCATCTTAGTGTTTTAAATCGCTCCCTGCCCCAAATAGTTAATTCAAAAGCACATTAAAAAGGGAGAACTGACCATAGAAAGGAATAACATAGCTGTTCAGTCAAATAACTCCTGACACCTTTTTGGCTTATTTCTATCTCAACCAACTACTTCACAGCTTAAACGGCTTTAGTGTTTATTCTCAACCTCAAAGAACTTCTAAAAGTTAAGTCTTCAAAAAAAATAATCAGCCTCCCATAAGTAGCCTTTGGCTTTAAAACATGAGACTGTGAGTCATGAGACAGATTCCATTTTGGGTTTTGTTACAAGCTTCCTGCATGCATCACTAATACTTCTTATTGATCACGAAACATCTTGGAGTTTGAATACAGGGGGTTTGCAAATGAGATCTTGACTTTCCAGGAAATGAAAAAGGGTCTAAAACTCAAGAATTACGAGCATTTGAAGTTCTCTATTAAGGATGCTCTCTCATCGAGCCCATTCATCCTTGTAAATCCAAGTTTTTATTTACTACAGCAATTAATGAGCACCACGAAAGTGCTGTTAAATTAGCATTCAGATTCTGCCAAAAGCCTATATGAGGATAAAGAGAAAGTATGACCTATCTATAAGCCTCAGATAATGAAGGCAAATTATGACAAAGGTTTATCAATGCTCTACTGTGACCTTAGCCGTCACCCTCAGGAGTAAACATTTAGGAGATGCAGGGAGATTAATCTTCCATTTAATCACATCTCTATAAATAAGGGTGCACATTATGAACATTTCTTTCCCAAGCTTCTAAGCTAATATCAACACAGCAACAAACAACATCACTATATACATATTTCATGAATTTCAAACTGTGTTATGATAATCAGTTTAGTAAATTAATACCTTAGAGAGATGTTTATGTACAAGAAAGCAGTGTGCCATGTTAGAGCAGAGTTCCCAGAGGATAATTTCCAAGGTATCAGAAGAGGGAGGAGAATAAATATGTGCATGAAAACCAATCACCACTTACAATGTGGACATTTTTACTCTCCTCACTTTACTGCTTTGCCCAAAACCTTCACATGACCTATACCAGTAGTACAAGTGTTTGCCTTAAGTGCACGGTACCTATGTTCAATGGTTAAAGTGGATTTCTTTACATACTAAAGAAACTTTACAGTCCTGATCCTTCAATTAAACTTCATTGCTGAGGTAAAAACTGGCAGATCACTATTCTAGCAGCACTAAAGCTAAAAAGATAGGGCATTTTCCCTTCTAGCATCCCCAGCAGGTACTTCCTGTTTGGAAGTGGAGACAGGCTCAACGGTTTGGGTCTTGCCAACAGCTTAAGAAGAGGGAAGCAGACACTTACAATTGGGTTGCTTGCTCCCCAGAGCACACTAAGGCCAGCATTTCATAGAATCATAGAATAGTTTGGGTTGGAAGGGACCTTTAAAGGTCATCTAGTCCAACCCCCAGCATTTCATCCTGGATGTCACTCAACTCCTTCCTGTTGGTAATATCTGTAACTTATCTTGTTCCACTTTCCTCTGACAGTGGTCTTGGCTCCATCTGTAGTCAAAGACAGCTATTTCTTTATCAGGACACACAGACAGCAAAGAAACCACAGCTTACCGAATGTACATCCCTTCCCACACTTCATTGGCTTTAATGAAGGACTCCAGTGCTCCCACAGTACAACCAGTAATTGATACTGAAAAACAGCTCTACCCTACTTTCAGGATATAGCTTGATTCTGAACTATGTCTCCTGTGCCCACTCCTCTCCTTCCTCCTCCCAAGTAGGAGGGATACTGAAGGGACTTGCCCATGAAGACGCACACTTAGCATCCCCACCAGCTCGGAGGGCAGCAGTACAGCTGTACTGCTACCTCTCCCTGAGCTAACCTGATGGGTGCCTCAAGAGAAGGGTGCAGCCTCTCTGACCCACAAAGGAGGCAACTCAGTAGTTCTACAGCACTGCCGGAATAAAATATAAATAAATCCCACGGGGGGGGGGGGGGGCGGCATGTGGGGAAGGAACTGAACAGTGATGCAATTCCCAGGCAACTGAGAGTGCTGAAGCAGATGGTGACAGCCAAGCATAATGCCCTCCTCTGGGATGAAACTGCAGGGCTGAGTAACTGCCAACATTCCCTGGGAGCTCTGCCCCTCTCCTGCTGTATGCTGACGGCCTCTTATGGCCCCAGCACACAACCCTTCCACCAGCAATGGAGGGGCTCCTCTCTGACTGCATGAGCAGGTGAAAATCAGCAGCTCCTCCTAGGGTTTCTGTCTATGTAATTCACCACCTTCACTAGGAGGACTGAAGCCGTCATTCAGACACCATATTACCAAAGAGAGTGCAAAAGCACACACATACTAAGGTCTGATACATATTAGCATGCATTACATTTCTACAAATAAGTAACTTCAATGGAACTGCAAGCATGAACATAACAAATAACTATTTTTAAACTCCTCTAATGAAATAGCTGTCAAATGCCAAATATACCTGGAAACAGGTTTGCTTACCTTCCGATAAATCATATGACACATAGCTACCCTCAGCTTCATGCCAGCCCGCTGTACATGATAGAAGTATAAGTGGTGCATTATAGCTAGAATAAGTGTGCACACAGACAGAGCAGCTGTGTAGCAATATGCAAAATTCAAAGCTATCTCATCTGAGGAATCATAGTTTTCAAAATAACTAATTATTTTTCCCAAAAATATTGGCTGAATTATTTTGAGGGTTTCCTGAAAGAAAAAGAAGGGAAAAAAGTATTAACAATTTCATATCATACCATGTTACCCAAGTTTGTAACTGGGCAAACAAGAGTCAAGTACTGCCGCAAGTCACATCCCATATTATTTTGTCTAGTCTGTTCTAAAATGTCAAGCCAATTTTTATCAACACATAATCCAAAAGAAATATGTTCCACACTAAAATGTAGCTGCATCTTTAAAAAGAATGCTCCAAATTACCAGTAAAAACTTTGGTGTTATAAAAATTGCAAGAATACATATTAGACTTCCATTTTTAAAGATGTTCTTTACAGGCATTTACATATAGCAAAATTTTTTTTTCTATTGGGCACCTCAGATACATAAAATACAGCTAAGCCTTACAAAGCAAGTCAATGGCTTGTAATGTTTCAAAAATACCACACTGAAATCAGCTCTGTCCCACACCCATAATCCCACAGTAACTACTCAATTTTTCAGTCTCTATGGGGCTATAGCTCTGTTGTACTTTTCTGAGAGTGCACATGAACATTACAGGCAGCATGAACAGCCCAGCATGAAGTCACCAGTATGGATCACACCATCTAAGAGGCCAAGTTTACACTGCTGTTAGCTAGGAAGTGTGTTCTATGACATTTTACACCACTTACCTCAATCATCGTGAAAATTCCAAAAACTAAATATGATTTCCAGTAACAAAGAATAATGGCTTTTGTTAAACGTGGCGTTTTTCCTCTCTTTTTTGCTTTTTGCACCTCTTTATCCCAGTACCTGACAAACAAAACGCAAACATGCTGGAGGATAGAAGTAAAATCACAAGGCAATTACCTGGAATAAAATACTTTCAGGCTTACAGCCAGATAGCCACGATCACTTTCATACAACAAAACAAAACAAAAAGTTAACAGTCATATTTTCTCATTCACATAAACATGTAGTACTTAGTATTACAGGCCTATTTGCTTTTGTAGAACCACAAACAATTCACCACTGTTGACTGATATCAGTTTTGACCTATTTGCCAATGAGGAATCCATTCTTTCTTTCTTCTCCTCTCCATTCAGCCAGCCACTCACCTTAGTTAATAGCCTATTATCATATGATCTCCTGACTATTGACTAAACTGAGGCAGCATGGAGTGTCTTCGTTCCTGTAAGCTCTGCACTTCCCTAGAAAGGTTGTGATGCACAACTCTTTCTCATATCTCGCCCTTTCTTCCTTTTTCCACCACGTGCTTTGATGAGGATGAGCCGACATGGCACAAGAGTAGAGGGAACCGTCTGCAGCAGTTTTGTCACTTAACATTCCACACGTCTCTCTGAAGGCAAGGATTACAGCAGCAGAGCGATAAAGACCTTTGCATTACCACATGTCTGCCCACAAGTAGGACACAATCTGCCCACATTAAAATCAAAGGCAGTAATAACAAGCATGATTTTAACAAGAAAGTATCAGAATTTAAGCAGACTTCTTAAAGCACGCTGTTGTCAGACAGGATACACCCCCTTGCTTCTGGAGGCTAAACGTTTTCTGCCAGACCTTCTGACCCTGCTAGTTTGAGGGGTGAAATGAGTCTAAGGCATGAAAGCCAAATTATTTTGCAACAAAGTACAAAACTTTGAAGAATACAGTATGGATAAGAAAACTTTTTCGGTTTACCTTTTTTTTTTTTGTTGTTAGAAGTATTATAATTATTGTCTAAATGCTTCAGAATCAGATTTGAAACTGTGTAGTTTCTGTGGGGTTTGTTGGCCCAAGAGAAAAGGCTACTTCCTTAAGTGGCTATTTATGAATGATATTCTCTGCTTCTTGGCCAAGTACATGAAAGCATTAAATACCACTTTTTTTTTTTTGCATGCTGTAATTTCTACCATTTCCTGACTCATGGAAAGTGCATGCTTTTACTGTAAGAATCATTGGAAACAGTCCATCCTCCTCCACAGCAAACTCCCTGAACTGCTTCAAGACACATCCAGAGCAGGATGACATAAGAGCTGCACATAATCCTTTCTGGATTCTTTTTACTTCTTGAGGAGTCTCTCATCTCAATCAAACTATTAGGAAAGAAAGTTGACTTGCTGCACCTTCAGCATAAAGGCAAGAAATAGCAAGGCCACACCTCCTGAATACAGAGGCCACCTTTCACTAGGGGACACCTCTTCCTCTATATTTAACAGAAGATTATTTGAAGACAAAAACCTTCTCTATTGCAAGGTTCAAAACAATTTACATAAGCTGTTATTCTTGGAAGATACTTCCCTGTTAAAGAAAAAGACAGATCCTCCTGGGACCATAACAACATGAATTGGTACACAGTCCACGAAGGAGTATTTATAAGAAGATAAAAAACCTCCTAGATGCAAGCTTTTAGATGTCCAAGGCATTTTATCCACTTTACCAGAGTTGTCTATTTTCAACATACATATATTTATATACACATATAGAGAGACAGCTGTCACTTAATTCAGTTTGTGCTCAAAACCAAAAACAACAAAGAAAAAAACCTAAAACTTTTTCCTCACTTTTATAAAGAGAAACTTGAAAGTTCCCATAGCTGTTCTACCACAGGCCAGAAGACTCAGACTGATTTATTAAGGATTGCTGCAGTAACAACATTTATTAAGGATTACTGCAGTAATAGTTGATGAAAAGTCTTCTTTTCCAAGCATTCTGCAAAGTGTCAAATTAATTATAAATGACATAATGGAAATACTCTAATGCTTTCTCATTATGTATAACTTCAAAAAATTAAAATGCTTTCATGGTAAACAAGTTCTACATATTACTCTCAGTTCTTCCACATTTTTAACACTAGACCTTGCTAAACTTTACAACAACCTCTTTTAATTTTAGAATAGGAGTAAGGCTCTCATCTTCACCAGCAGAAATACAGTGAAAGAGAACAATTATTTTCCTCCTTACCATTGCAATTCCTCTCCAAGCTTCTCAGAGGAATCTTCTGGCAGCACTTTATACATATCATCTTCTTCAAGCTTCCGTTTATGGCCAATAATAAATAAGGGATTCAACCACCTATTTAAATACAAATTATTAACAAACTGATCAGCAGACCAAAAGAGTAATTTCTTTACTCCTTTTACCCCTTTCTTCCCTCCTCTTCTCCTGCGGCACTCAATCTCCACACATTTTACTGCACTTTTCTCTTACCTAAGAATTAAGTCACCCCCATTTTACAAACGGGAAAGCATTTCCTGTTTCCTAAAGCTGTTTATGCCCCATAGAACCTTACTACCAGGCATCCAGACAGCCATCACAACTCTTCTTGGCCTCAAGGCAACTGTTTTCTTACAGTGTTTCCTAGGAACTAAGGAAAATTAGTATTCTTTTAAATATTTAGGAAAAAACAGAACTTAATCCAACTATTAAAATATTGACAGTTGTACATAGAAGTGTAATACATACTAGAAGACACTTTTTGTAACTAAAGTGGATATTCATTTACATAAGGAAAAAACTGCTGTTCAATGGCCCTCTTGACATATTAAAGGTCAGTAAGTTAAAGACAACCACTCCAATGTAAAAATGGGTAAATAATGGATTATTAATAAGAACTGATCTTACCAGTGTTTGGAAATAAAAACAAAAAGCACATTGTCACAGTGTGTAGGTTCAAAACCAGAAAATATTGTCTAACAGCTCAGTTTCCTTAGTGGACAGACTTTTTAAAGCTCAGTATTTTATGAGAGCATTGTGAAAACAAATTCTAATAGCGCTACTGTCAGTTTGTTGAAAAATGTAGTATTTTGTTAGATGAAATAATACTGACATGGAACAGTAAAACTAGCTTTTATGCACCTAGATCCTCCCTCAAGCCTCAAAAGCAGGTCAAGGAGGTCCAGATTCAGTTGTACTCCACAGAGCAGACAGATGCATGGCAGAAAGCACAAAAGTGACCAAGTTGACATGAGATGAAGCAAGAAAAAGACAACTTGAAACAGGCATGGCTTAGTGGGACAGGGGAGTTAAGTAATTTGCAGTTTGCCCCTTAGTTTGCCTCTCTACTGAATCCATGATATTTGGCTTCCAGAAGAAACATGGATTTTGGCTCTCAGGCTTGTTTCCTACAAGTGCTTCCTCAGTTGGGCAACACAATCAGAATCAAGAGGTCAGGGATGGACATGTTGGAAAAAATACTCTTGCACTCACAGCAAGGTGTTTGTTTGTTGTGAATTGTCTGTGAAAGTTCCCAGCTGCTTCATTATTCCCCGACTTCACCAAAACACTTTTTAAAAGACCACCTGGTGCACTAGGTGAAGTATATTATTTTCTGGAAGGCTTACACATGAGGATTCAAAACTGGGATAGTTTACAATGAGGGCATTTATTTATTCACAACCACAACAGTGGTTATGAAGACTCATCAGCTAGCTTTGTATTTCTTGCTCGGGCATGTTGCAATTAAATTTTGTATACACTAGCTTATAAGAAGTGTGTTGATCAGTTTTAGAGAGGGTGGAGGGACAGACTGAACCCAAGAACAGGGGCTCAGAGTTTCTTCAAAGACAGAACAGTTGTAAAAACCTTTTTTACAGGCTCCATGGCACAACTGCATGTAACAAATGGGATTAATAGTGTTTTTCCATCACTACTTAGCATGTTAGCACAGTGTTTGTGTGACTCATTCACAGATTAAGTCTTTATCCTTAGAGCAGCATCTTTGATGCCTAACAGCCCTTTTTAAACTCTTGGAGTGAGTACTGAAGATCTGTATATGTGAGCTGTTAAGTCCTCAATGTACGTTAAAGGTAGAACTAGAAGCAGAAAGTACTTGTCAGACAAGTCTGTTCCTTGGACTGTATGGTCAAATAGCACCAGGGCCCAAATCACTGCCACAATTTCCCTACAGCTCCTGACAAAATGTATCAAAGATCAGTTGCTCCGGCCAGCAGAAGAGCTTCTGCCAGGTTTGACACAATGAATCTGCTCCATTGAAACATTTCTTCTTCGGCCTCAGTTCTTGCTGTCGACCATACGTAAAAAGCAGACACAAGGCAAATAACCTCAAAGCCATTCAAACAATTTCTGCCTGCTGGACAAGACTGGAGGCTCTATTCGCTCCACGACAGTTAGCTATGGTAAAGATCTGTAGACTTCGGTTGACTCATGTGGCCAGTACCAAGTATTCCTCCTCTTGCAACATCAGTACTAGCCTACAGTGTACTCCATAAACAAGTCACAGGTCTCCTTTCTGACAGAAAAGGATAGAGAACAAGTTATCTTCTCAAACTCCTTTAGCATGAGAATCAGGATGAGGCAGCCCTTTCAGGAAAACACAGGGATCGATCCTTGTCATGTATATGGAAAAGGTTACGAGATTCCATTACTGACCTGCTGCCTAGGTGCTGAAAACAAAAACTGTTTTGACATTTAACAAGGAGCATAAATAGGATATTTATTACAGAATCACAGTATGGCTGAGGCTGGTTAGAAGGGGCCTCTGCAGGTCATGTGGTCGAAACCCCTTATCGAGCAGGACAACCCAGAGCTGGTTGCCCAGAACCATATCCAGATGGCTTCAGAAGATCTCCAAGGAGGGAGACTCCACAACCTGCCTGGGCAACATGTGCCAGTGCCCGGTCACCCTCACAGTGAAGTGTTTCCCGATGTTCAGAGGGAACCTCCTGTATTTCAGTTTTGTGCCCATTGCCTCTGGTCCTGTCACCAGGCACCACTGAGCAGAGCCTGGCTCCATCCACCTTGCACCCTCCCTTCAGGTATTTATGTACATTGATGAGATCCCCCTGAGACTTCTCTTCTCCAGGCTGAACAATCCCAGCTCTCTCAGCCTTTCCTCATAGGACAGGTGCTGCAGTCCCTGCACCATCTTTGTGGCCCTTTGTTGGACTCTCTCCAGTATGTCCTTGTCTCTCTTGTAGTGGGTAGCCCAGAACTGGACTCAAGACTCCAGCTGTCGCCTCACCAGTGCTGAATAGTGCTGTCTGTTATTGGCATATAGCAGAATGCACAGAGGAAAATAAAAGACAATTCAAAAATATACTTAAATTTACACTTCAAAAAAATAAAACAATGGTCTTAATGTTACTCTGTAGAACACTGTCATGGTTTGAGCCTACCCAGCTGGCTCCAAAAGCACCACGCAGCCACTCGCTCACCGCTACCCTGTCAGGGGATGCGGAGAAGAAAATGCAACCAAAAGGGCTTGAGGTTCGAGACAAAGGACAGGGAGGGCTCACCCACCAGTTATGGTCATGGGCAAAAGACAGGCTCAACTTGTGGAGAATAACATACATTTAATGAACAACCACCACCATCAAGGATAAGGAGAGATACAACCAGGTCTTAGAAACAATGCACCTTCCCCCCACCCCTCTGGTCTTCCCGGGCTCAGCTCTGCTCCCTCTCCCCCCCCAGCAGCGCAGGGGGCAGGGAATGGGGGTCACAGTCCGTCCGGCACAAGGTGTCTCCGCTGCTCCTTCCTCCTCACGGAGAGGGGCCCTCGCAGCCCTCCCCTGCCCCACCACGGGGTCCCTCTCCCGGCAGACAGCCCTCCACCCACTGCCCCAACGGGAGTCCTTCCCGCAGGGCCGCAGCTCCCCAGAACCCCCCAGCGCGGGTCCCTCCCGGGGCTGCCGCCTTCCCACCGACGGGCGGCTCCAGCGCGGGCTGCCTCGGAGTCGCGGCTGCTCCGGGCCCGGTCCCTGCTCCTCCGGCCCGGGGCCCTCCGCAGGCTGCAGGCCAACCTCTGGGCCACCGCTGGGCTCCAGGGGCTGCAGGGGCTCAGCCGCCACCCCACCGTGCGCCGCAGGGGAACCTCTGCTCCGGCACAGCTTCCCCTCTCCTTCCTCACGGACCTGGGTGTCCGCACAGTTGTCTCTCTCCCACCCCGCTTTGCTCACCAACACAAACAGACAGAACAAGGGAGACACAATCAAGGGCTTCTTTCACTCAAATAGTTTTTAACAGAGGCACCATTGGTCTGGTCTTGGCCAGAGGCGGGTCTGAAATTGAGCCGGGGGAGCTTCTCAAAGTCTCTTACAGGAGCCATCTCTGTAGGTCCCTCCCCCACTACCAAAACCCTAGCAGACACCAAACCACCACAAGCACCATTCCTTTTTCTTAGACTTTTCAAAACACAGTGAAAACCACAACCAGGCCACAGAAAAGAACAACGGCAGGGGCTGGCAGAACAAAGAAATACCCACTGTAGAAGAGGCGCAGGTTCGAGACCATCTAAGGAACCTGAAGGTGCACAAACCCATGGGACCTGATAAGACTCATCTGTGGGTCCTAAGGGAACTGGCAGATGAAATGGCTAAGCCACTATTCATCATATTTGAGAAGTCGTGTCAGTCTGGTGAAGTTCCCACTGACTGGAAAAGAGGAAACATAACCCCCATTTTTAAAAAGGGAATAAAGGAAGACCCGGGGAATCATAGGCCAGTCAGTCTCACCTCTGCACCCAGCAAGATCATGGAGCAGATTCTCCTGGAAACTATGCAAGGGCACACGGAGAATAAGGAGGTGATTGGGGACAGCCAACATGGCATCACTAAGGGAAAATCGTGCCTGACAAATTTGGTGGCCTTCTACAGTGGGGTTACAGCGTTGGTGGATAAGGGAAAAGCAACTGACATCATCTACCTTGACTTGTGCAAAGCATCCAACACTGTCCTGCACGACATTCTTGTCTCTAAAATGGAGAGACATGGATTTGACAGATGGATGGATCAGGAATTGGCTAGATGGCAGCACTCAGAGTTGTGGTCAATGGCTCGATGTCTGAGCACAGACCAGTGACGAGTGGCGCTCCTCAGGGGTCAGTATTGAGACCAGCACTGTTTTAACACATTTCTCAGCAACACGGACAGTGGGATTGAGTGTACCCTCAGCAAGTTTGCTGATGACGCCAAGCTGCATGGTGCAGCCGACGCACTGGAGGGAAGGGAGGCCATCCAGAGGGACCTTGACAGGCTGGAGGGGTGGGCCCATGCAAACCTCATGAAGTTCAACAAGGCCAAGTGCAAGGTCCTGCACCTGGATTTGGGCAACCCCCAGTATCAATACAGGCTAGGGGATGAGTGGATTGAGGGCAGCCCTGCTGAGAAGGACTTGGGGATACTGGTGGATGAAAAACTGGACACGAGCCAGCAATAAGTGCTTGCAGTTCAGAAGGCCAACCCTATCTTGGGCTGCATCAAAAGAAACATGGCTAGCAGGTCAAGGGAGGTGATTCTCTCCCTTTACTCTGCTCTGGTGACACCCTACCTGGAGTACTGCATCCAGCTCTGGGGCCCCCAGCATAAGAAAGACATGGACCTGCTCAAGCAAGTCCAGAAGAGGGCCATGAGGATGATCAGGGGTCTGAAGCACCTCCCTTATGAGGACAGGCTGAGAGAGTTGGGGTTGTTCAGCCTGGAGAAGAGGAGGCTCGGGGGAGACCTCATAGTGGTCTTCCAGTACTTAAAGGGGGCCTACAGGAAAGATGGGGAGGGACTCTTTATCAGGGAGGGTAGCGATAGGACGAGGGGTAACAGTTTCAAACCGAAAAAGTGGAGATTTAGATTAGATATTAGGAAGAAATTCTTTACTGTGAGGGTGGCGAGGCACTGGAATGGGTTGCCCAGAGAAGCTGTGGCTGCCCCCTCCCTGGGAAGTGTTCAAGACCAGGCTGGATGGGGCTTTAAGCAATCTGGTCTAGTGGAAGTTGTCCTTGCCCATGGCAGGGGGGTTGGAACTAGATGATCTTCAAGGTCCCTTCCAACCCAAACCATTCTGTGATTCTATGAATGCTTCTGTTAAGGGTGACTGCTCTATCACATGAGTTTGATTCAGCACTACAAGCCACAGCAGCAGGAAGTATTGATCAATGGCACAGTGTAGTCCACTTTCAAAGTAACCAGATGAAAGACAACGGTCTCAAGTCTACAGGATCACTAGAACCATCTAGCTTATTGTTTGGCCTTAAACGCTCAAAAAAACCTTACTAATAATACAACCACCCCCACTGAGTTCTTATGGTTTGTAGCAAATCCCTTCTGTCCCCTCCATCTCCACACCAATCAAGCACTGTATGTGCCATGAAAGTGAATTTCCAAATTAAGTAGCAGACGGAGATAACAGTGCAGGCTAAAAACTTCCAAAAATCTCAAGATTTTCAGACTATTAGTTTCAGTGAGATCAAGCGCAAATTCAGGGCTTCTCACATTTTTCTGTCAGTTAAAACCATAATTTTGAAAACAGAAATATGTTGCACTACATACTCTATATTGAAGGCAAGGAAAACCAACCCAGAGTATACAGAAAACTGTGGCAATTCATTTTGTGAGTCATTTATTATAATGGACAACATGGCAAGGACTCAGCACAAGTCCACATGTTTCTGTAGGGTTATGAAAAAAAAATGCATAAAAAGAAACAAAAATTTTAAAACCACCCATTGTTGAGCTTTCTGACTACCCTCCCCCAAAATGCTGATCTTCAAGAGCTACTACTATGGAGGTCTTAAGAGTACAAAAGCTCTTAACAGTATGTTGCATTACTGTAGACTATACTTGAAGATCTTTAGAAGAAGGTTAAAAATTTTTCTTTTCAAATTTCACATTACACTTAGTCCTTGAAAAGCTTTTAGCCCAAGAATGAGGTCTTCTATTTGTCCACTGCAAATTCTCAGTAGAGCAAGAACAGTTCAAGTTTCACCATCTCACTGATGCATCCTGAACTTCATGCTGGAAGGTCTACTTTCAGACAGAAGACTTAACAGATGTTCATACTCAGTCATTAAAGTAAATATTTCCACCAGGATGCCACATGCAGATTATGCGCCGTGGAATTCTCTGCGCAGAATTGAGACCAACCTATTTAACACAGCCTGCTGTTACTCAAGTCACACACTCCTAACAAGCAAACTAACCAAGCCCTTCTCTTGCCTGAAGGCTCAGTTAAGTTAAACAGTGCTGTAAGAGGACTACTAAAGTAAGCTGGCAAACAAGGCAACAGCCTACATAAAGAACATCCCTGAAACCTCAACTTAGCCATAAAGGAAGACTACTAGTTACGAGTTGTATGTCTTTTGTCAAAACAGAGATCAGCTAACACTGATCTCTTCAAGGGGGGATAAAAAAAAAGCCCACAGAAAAGCAGAGCTTGTTATGAACACAGAAACCATGCAAGCTCCATTATTCTGTAATAAAAATGCTAAAATAATAAACAAAATTAAAGATGACCTAGAGAAATGGAGGGAATATACCGACAGTGATGCAAACTACTCCTTTTATCCTAAGGATGGACATAAAATGGACTCACTACCAATCTATTGCCTGAAGAAAGAGAGAAGCAATGTGGTGGGGAGGAAAGACTCACACCTCAACCCCACATTTCTGTATTTCCTTCTGAAGAAGCTCTTCGACTTAAATAAAAATAGGACCCCTTAGTCATTGTCTTCTCTTTCCCCAGATACCTTCCTGTTTGCTAAGAATTTTGGATAATTATTTGGTTCTTACACATCACCTCATTTTAGTCACTATTTCAACACACAGGGCTTACATGATGCCTTTCAAAGAGCTTAGCCCAATTTTTTGCTAGCATGAGCTACACATAAAAATGTGAGTATCTGGAAGAATCCCGAGTACCTTCTGTCCTATCAAGGTGATAAGCTGATCAAAGACATCAGTCTGGAAAGAAGCCCAGAATTAGTCTCTGCTACTGCTAGAATACTGTTGCCACTAGGAATAAAGATCAAAAAAAAAAATTAAAAAAATCACTCTTTAACCTGGTGCAAACCTGAGAGATAGCCAACTACAAAACAGTAACTCACTGCTCTGACCCCAAAAAGCTTCCACCTCTACAGCAGTACCTTGGGCACTAATAAAAAAAGAAAGTGATTCATTTCTGAAGCAGCAGATACACAAAGACCACAATATAAACACTTACTTCCCGCATTTCGCTACTCCTGGGCCCTGACATTACACACCCTGTAACATTACAACACAGTCAACCAGCCACAGTTTACTTAGTTGTTCAGGAAAGTGCAATTTTTACTAGCTGTAATTAGAGCAGCTTCACCAGGATTTTGGAAAGGTGTGCAGAAAAAGCTAAGGAAGGCAGTATTTTCTTATCCTTATAACAGAAGTGAGACTTCAAGGGGAGGTCTCAAGTCATCCCCTTCTTCACAGAGACAGCATGTAAGAGAATCAGGCCCTGCTATTCAAAAGGCAGGGTCATTATGCCGTCAGAATAGTCATGCTACTCTTTCACACATGAAATAAAATTTCCTAAATGAGAAAGCTTTCAAATCAGCTTTGCTAGCATCCTAAAAGAGTTGCCTTTCAGTCAAGGAAGAAATACCTTACGGACAGGTATACTAAACTAATAGCAGTGTCCAGCTCAACTGGTTCAGTAACCCAGGGATGGGACCTGCTGTACCTTTGGATTTATATCGTGTCCTGCTTGACAATGCTCAAAAAAAGTACCATTCTCACACTGCAGAGCAGGCTTGCAGAGCCCTCCAGAAACCCATGCACATACTGCAAATTCTTCACGAACTGAGAAAGTCTGTCACAAAACATCAGCCAAGAAGCATTTGCAATTACACTACGAAGCTGACACAAATAAAAAACATCCCAAAAATCAAAGGATGTGTCTGTCAGTACCCTGGGCGCACCCACAGGCTTCAGTTGCCCTGACCAGTCCCTCAACAGTTACAGCACAGTCAGTCACTAACACATTATGGTAATTTCCTCTGCACAAGCGAGAAATTTTAGTTTCACCAGTTTCACCAAAGGCCTTCCTTTATCACTGGCCAAGTCAGAAAAATCAAACTACACAGACTACTTTTCTAATTCTTTTTTTTCTTTATTTGTAATTATAGGCAGAAGTTTAACTTCTCAGTAATTTTACAGCACCCAGTCAAAGCCACATCCTGTACTCTCATCAACTAATTCCTTAAGGAGGTGGTTTACAAACTGCATTTCCCCCACTCCTCTTAAGCCTATTTGTGCATTACATTGCAAGCATCATCTGTTTACACTCAATGTCCAGTTATTTTTCAACAGTTGCACAGGAGAGTCTTTGTTTACTCAAATTCTTCCATAAAACTAGGATTTCATCTCCCTGAGCAGCTTGGAAGCACTACTTCAACTGCTAAGCTGCAAAGTAACACGTATTTCTTTCTCTTTAATCACCTACTTTGCAGCTGGGTTTTTTTGTAAAATTAATGGGGTTTCCTCACTGGACCTTTTGATTATAAATCCACGTTGCTTATCCTGCATGGCTTACCTCATCTGTCTACCTGCTTCATTGTACTAGCCATTACCCACCTTCATGACTTGAAGTTATACACCAGCAGTGCAAATCCAACACTGCTATATGCTTGCTCTCAGTCCAGAGGAGCATGGATGGGATGGGATGTACAGACCGCATACACACCGACAGTCTCCACTGTTACTTTGCAAGAATTCATAAATATTACTGCGACAGTTTGTAGTTATTGTGATTTTTATTTTTTTTAAAACCCATCTCTATTTCACATGCTCACCCATTCTCTTCAGTAAGCTGCCTTTTCCCATTTCCCCTTACCAAGGCAGCCATCTACAATTAATAAAGTAAACAGAATAATTTCTGGTATTTCTTCAGATCCTTTTCAACCGGTGTTTTGGTTGCAACTTCCCTCCCCGGCTTACTGCGGCTTAAACAGTAGATTTTCTCATTGCTTACAGCAGGAAAAAAAATAGGAATACAATGAAATTACTTCAAAGCCATATTAACTCAGAAACACCCTTCAGGCTTCCAGTTCCAATGCCAGACTGTATTAACCTTTGATACTCAGCTTCATCTCATCTTCCAAGCTGTTGCTTTTTCACAGCCCAGCATACACAGCTAAGCTGCTGAACATCCAGTTTCTGATGCTGATCGTAACCCAATTGGTATTTGATTGCACTTATTCCGGGATATTTTCATGCTGTTCATCTACAACGCATCAGCCAGATATGAAATATCTAATTACTCTAACATACTTCCTGATATTCCAGATGGCAAGAAGAAGTACAAACAGGGTGAGGAACGGCAGGGTGGGGGGAAGCATACTGCAGCTAGCATTTTCTGCAAGGCCTGGAAGCAGTGAATGGAGGGACAGCATCACCTGTACCTGTGGCATTCCAAAGACTATCACTAAAATATTGATTCCAAACCCAGCACCCACATTCCAAGAAGAACATCCAAAATACTAAAGTTTTGATGCAAAGGTCTGAAGATTATGCCTTATACCAATAAATTTTAATACAAGCTATTTCTTGAAGTAAAGCCTAAGTAATTACATACAGCGAAGGTGTGAGGAAAAAAAAAACACTTTTCAATTTCACAGAAAAGAATGGGTCATCCAAACAAGTTTCTAATCTCAGGCTAGTTACTACTGAAACAACTTATTTGGAGGGAGCAGTTTCTTCATCATTTGAAAAAATGCATCTAAACTGTGTTATAGCTTACATAAACATTTAATAGAAGAAAGTAACCAACAATACAAAGAAAAAGGCTCAAACCTAGAAAGTCTAGGTGAGCATAATAGTCTCTGATTTCAATTTCCAAAAGCAAATGCAAATGCTGAAATCTAATGGTAGCAATTTCTGTATTAACTTCCTTTCTCACAAGTAATGGGAATAGGAAGAATTCATATTACCTGTGAATTCACACTTGTATTACAAGTGGTTGGGTGCCAGGGATAGGGAAAAAAAAAAAAAAAAAAAAAAAGATGACTGGTCTTTTTAACCTTCCACTCCCAAAATCTAACTGTGCTATCTCCCTCCTCAACTCTACTTAAGGCCTTGAAGAATCTTCTAGAAGTGGAAGGAAAAAATCATTTTTAGAAAAAAAACAAACAAAAAAAAAAAAAAGAAAAAAACAGCAGCACAACACATACCTAATTTTGAAGTTTTGCAGGATTTATGAGGGACATTTTCTCTCATAAATGATACAGTATGATTTTCGTAGGGCATTCCAAAGGCAAATAGCCTCAGTGCTTCATTACACTCAAACAGTTCATCTAATGGCGTATCTAAGCACAGATGTTTACTGTAGATAGCAAATGCTAACATTATGATAGTTTATACACACTTGCCATAGTCAATATAATCTATTTAGCACTCTTTACCCACACATTTTAACTTCACTAGCTCATAAACAACGCTTTCCAAACAGTATTTTCTTCTGCATAATACAGCTATCTTGTAATAAAACAGGCAAAACTTACAAATTAATGCAGCAGTCCAAGAGACTGAATGATTCAAATTTGACTACTGGATATTAAATATCTGATAGATTAACAAACAAGGCATTATCTTTAAAAAAAACTTTTTATGTATGATCCTCAGCCTTCTTTCAATGAGGAGAATAAAAGAAGCAAGTGCAATTTCATTCTTTGGATATTGAAAATGTGTTTTCTGTTTATTTGTTCTGAAGATGCTTACATAGTTCTTTAGAGTGTCTTACAGTACCACAATCATCCTGCACCAGTAAGTCAGTAAATTAACTAAAATTAGATACCTCAGAGATCTTTATAAAGTGGCATTGGCAACTTCAGGCATTGCCAGTGGGAATTCAGTAGGTAACAGGCAAGATCCCAGGCAAATCACAAAGCCTGATGCGGCTTGATATTTTCATTCGTTACCTGAAGTAACTGTGAAATCCTCACATGCAAATCTATTCTCTGACACAGTGAGGAACATGGATCAGTTTTAATGGTGGCACTGCTGGACTTCCAAGAATGGCAACGAATTCTTCCCCCAACTTCTTTCAATGCAAGGCAAGATATGCCTTTGAAGAGAGTGAAGTTACAGGACTAAAATGCAGGTGATACTTTTAGGCTTACTCAAGAGCCAAACCAAATCAGTCAGTGGCCCTTCCAATGCTAAGCTATTGGGTGAGAGAGGAGGAAGAAGAGAAGGAAAGCATGTAGTTACACTGCTACAAGAGAGGTGTGTGACATGACTGCATTTGGTCAAACAAACAGCTACATACTGCGCAGTCGTCACTGAAAATCTTGGGACTTGCATATCTGCGCTTATCGCTTACCCCTTTCAGTTCACACTTAAATCTAAAGGTAAAGTTTTTTTTTTTACTCTTCTCCCACTGCACACCAAGTCAGAGCCATGAAGAAGACTTACTGGTTTTGTCATTTTCCCTAAAGCACATGCTTAGTAAGCCAAAAACAATGTTGTCAAACACCAACAGGTAATGATAAACCAATCGTTTATTCCTTGGAATCATAACTGTGTGGATGCCTTGAAGCAGGTTTTCAGTTCACGTTTTAATGCTGTTATTGTAATGGCAATTGTCACATGTCAAGTAACGATGTAAAAAGGCACCCAGCCTTAGGATGACAGTGTCCAGTCCTCCAAAGGAGCTGAGAACTTGTCATGGTCTCACCTAGTCTGTGACAGGTAAGTAATTACTATCATTATTAAAAATAAACGATAAATACATTAAATCTAGAAGGACTTTAATTTCTTTTACTTCTCTGAACAAAAACACTGGATACCCTTTTCAGGGTGTTCCAGCTTGCCCTTCTTCTCATGTTCTCAATGGGCCAAAAGTTATCCAGTCTTTTAAAAATTTAATCATAGCCCATGTTTTGTAACTTTGCACTGAAGGGGATTCAATGCCTGAACAACAGAGTGCATAAAAATTCAACTGCTGTATAGCTAGAACATCTTTGCTAAATCAAGGGAGCAAGTGCTATAAGCAAATAAAAATACACCTGCCACTTAATGAACATACAAGCTCAAAGATGGGTTAACAGAAAACAGAAATATTCTTACTGTGTGCGGTTATTAATTTAATAATCCCCACCTCCCACAGCAGAAAAAAAAGATGTGAAAAGTGCTATTCTCAACTGCATAAAGTATGGAGTATAAGGCTTTTTAAACTCAAATACTTTCTACAGCGGAATAGCTGTGTAAACATGAAAAACATTAGACTGAATTCTCTCTTTCTTTGACAGACCTAAAAAAGAAAGCAAATCCTGCTACCCATCCTTCAAATACCTCATTCTCACCAGGAAGCTGAGCCAGCAACACAAAAAAAAAAAAAAAACAAACCAAGACCAAAAAAAAAGAAATCACAACAACAAAACATAGGTGAAGTACATTAGAAATACACCTGAGCGCTGCTAACTGTAACTGAACTACCAGCCAGAGCTTAAAGAAGCTTGGTGAGCATGGGAACTTGTGACTCTGAAGGTCAGTAGTTACAGTAATATCTGAAACACCCAGAACAACAATTTGGGCTTTGATAATCTTATGTTAATATAGATAATTCAGTGAGAAATATGGAAAACAAGAATATTTTGCAACTGCCCTGATCTTCATACTTCTGTCATAAGCAGGTTTTTATTCTTGTAACATCCAGAGTAACATTACGTAAGGGATGCATTATAAAAATAACAATATTCACACACAACCCAGATGCTCCTCTTTCCCATGAATGTACTACTAGAGTGTTTAATGTTCGTCAAGCTCATACTTGTCAAAGTCACAACCCAAAAGCAAGAAGGCAAGCTTTGAACAATGGGAGAAGAATGTGTCTTCAGCCTACACACTCATTACCTTAGTTTTATAATTCAATGAAAACATCACTTCTTTTCTCCTGTGAGTTTGATCCTGTTTCTGACAAGCAATAATTTTAGCTTTTCTTCCACACCACTGGCAACAAATGAGGGAGTGCTGCCTTCCAACGGCAAATTGCACTTTTGGAGCAAAATAGAAATAAAATAAAAATAAGAAGGACCCTTTCCCAGCTACCTGCAATGCCCTGCTTTCTAACCTCACTGACAACAAGCAGCAAACACCTGGGATTTGGAGAGAGGAGCAGGCACACTCAAGCAACCGCATGGTGGTGGTCGCCACTGCTCCCAGGATGACCCTCCTCAAGCACTGGTTTTCAGTTCTCCAGCTGAAAACATCTCAGAACATCCTGTGTGAAACAGCAGTTGAACTGAAGCAGTGCCAAAGGAGTACTCACACAGCTGTCTGTCAGAAGCTATACGCTTTGTAGAAAGGAACAATTCTCAAAGCTACCCTTAAAGTTAGCTTTATAGCTAATGAAGGGTGTTGTAACACCACTTTGATTTTATGTAAAACAGTATTAACTAGGAGAAAAGTGACAGTCCCTGCTTACTCAATTTAAGCCACTGCAGACATCATTTCAGTTGAAATTTTCACTAAGAAAATATTAATGCTTTCTGACTCGTCAATAACAAGGATATACTGGTATTTTTCACGATCGCATGCAGCACAGGTAAGAGAAGACTTTAAAAGGGTATTTCCACTGCTGGAAATTATACTGCTATGAAAGCCTGAAAAACAGTACCCTGGGCAACTTCTAAAGCTTTCCATACCCCACTAAACCCTTTTTCAAAGCACAAGCCCTACAGTTGTGCACTACCATCTGACTTCAAAGCATGACATTCCAATCGATCTCTGGACTTTCAGCAGGGCTGTCATCCCACAAGCACAGTCTTCCACTACTCTTCCCTTTGCACAGTGAGAACCTACAAACACGTTTGGGGTAAACAGAATCTTCCAGGTGCTTGCCTAAAACTTGGGAAATTTAAGGTACTTCATTGATGCTGTTGAACACTTTGCTGCAATACATGGATATAAATACAAAAGGCCTAAAACAAAAGGATGACAGAAGCAGTCAGAAAACTAGCTACGAGGACTGCACCCTTCCTTTTTCAAGTCTAGCTGGGTTGTTTTTGGCAGAACTACCAGTGACACCAGAAGATGCCAGCAAGGGAAAGGGAACAGACCAGAAGCAGCCCTGGAATGTTATGTGGCCAACCGAGGTTTGTCCCATTCTGTCTGGATTTCCTAGCAAAGCTGTTTCCAACACGGGCACGCCTGGTGTCAAACAATATACTACAAGTCAAAATGCTGAACACAGGGAGCTCTGCACAAGCATACAGCCTCCTTTTTTTTTTTTTTTTCCTTTCTTTTTGCACAGAGTACCTGAGGACACAGCCTTGAAAATTTGTTTAGCTAAAATTTATGGTTTTTAAAATCACCCTACCTTCCAAAAGGGATTTCTGCATCTCCTCAGAGTTGCTTATGGGATCAAAGAGTTTTGTGTGTTTCAGAGGCTTCCAAAAAGAGAGCCCCACGTGCCTTCTCTTCCTTCCCCCTCCTCCACCACATAACACAGCATGTGCACCCCGGCTCAGGCTACAGTAGATGAAACAGAATAAGCGCTGCCTCCATAACTACTCTTCCAAAGGGGATCTGCTAAGGCAGACAAACTTGGTGCTCTCCCATTTCACTTCACACGTCTTTTCCTATTATATTTCAAAGCAACTAAACGATCTGTAAGTCCTCACTGCTTCGAGTAACTATACATTCCCACGCCAAGGTCCCCACCAATGAGAGAACAAGCAGTAACTTTGGACTAGTAGTCACCCCGTCCCACAGAAGTTCGTGGCGACACCGTAACACCCCCTGGCTTCGCTCGGTGACGCCGCAAGCCCCCCTAGAGTAAAAGCAGCCGACTGCAGCTGAAGCGTGGATGAGAGCAGCCAGGCTGCTGCCCAGCCCTCCCTCACACCGGGAAACTCCCCCGCAGCTATGCAGCTCAGAAACCACCTCACCCACGGAGGGGGAAAGCCCCACGCCCACAGCGAGATCAGCAAGCCCTGCCGAGATGAGCAATACCTGGCCGCGATCCGTTATGCCAGCGGGAAAGCAGAACAATGCCAGGGAGCAGCCCTGCGCCCGCACCCAGGCCTGGGGACCCGGGCGAGGAGGCAGGGGAGCTCCCCCCCCCCCCCCTCCCCCTCCCCTCCCCTCCCCTCCCCTCCCCGCAGCAACCGAGGAAATCAAACATGTGCTCGAAGGAGACGACGGGGCCGTGCTCGGCACCGCCCGCCCGGTTGAGACCGCCCTGCCCGAGGCGGGCAGGCCCCCGGCTGAGCTGTACGCAGACGGCGGCCGGGGATTACCGCCCGGCCCGGGCTGCCGGCTTCACCCCAGGAGACCCCGCCCCGCCTTGCCGCGCCACGCTCCCCGCAGCCACCTGCGTGCGAGGGCTGCCCCAGCCGGCAGCGCTGACACGCCGGGCCCGCGGGGACAGGCGGCAGGTCGGAGCCGGGCCGCGGCACCAGAGTTACTGCCGGCAGCCGACGGAGGAGCGCGGGCAGCGCCCCCGCGCCGCCCCCCGCCGGAGCGCCCGGACCCTCCCGAGAACCGCGCTGAAGTGCAAGCCGGGCGGCCCTTAGCCGGGGCTCAGCATCCTCCCGCCGCCGGCTAGGATCCGCAGCCGAGCGGCCAGGCCAGGCCAGCCGAGCACCGCTAAGCCCCGGTGTGGCGGCGCCTTCCCCGCCGGCGAGCGCCCCGGGGCCGCACCTCACGGCGGCGGCGCTGCCCTCCCCCCCCCCCCCCGCCGCCCTAGCCCGGGCGCTCACCAGAAGAAGAGCCGGGAGCAGAGGTTGGCATCCTGCAGCGGGTTGGGCTTTTCCTCGCGGGGCACCGCTTCCATGCCGCGCCGCACCGCGCCAACCCGCCCGCCCGGCGGCGGCGAGGGCGCAGGACCAGAGACAACCTCCCACCGCGGCAGCCGCCGCCGCTTTACCGCCGGCCCGCGCTGTTTCCGGGAGGGCCGCCACCCCCTGCCTCGTCCCTCCCTCCCGCCGCAGGACGCCTCCTGTCGGCCCGGCTCCCCCGCGGCGCCCGCCCCAGCGCAGAGGCTGAGGCGCCGGTCAGCCCCGGAGGCCGCGCTGGGGCGGGAGACGCCCCTCAGCCTGTCCGCGGCGCTACCGCGCCTCCCTCGGGAGGGCCGAGGGGCCGCCCCCCCCCCCGCAGTGCTGACAATTTCCCCGCGGGAGGGGAGCAGGGCCGCCCCGCTCCGAGGGGCACAGGGGACTGCTGGGGACCTCCGCGCGGGCCGAGCCTCCGACCAGGGGGAAGCGGGCGCCGGGGCCGGGGGTGCTGTGCTCTTTTGCATCTGGTTTCTCGCCTGTGCGTGGCTCTTACTGATGGAAAGCATCCCCTCGGTGAGCGCAGCGCCAAGCCAAGCGTCCACGCGCCTCTTCGGACAGAAAAACACATCGTGAGCCAGGGGCGAGTCCGGCTTAATGGGACTAAACACCACCAGAAACGCTCGCTGTCACCTCTCGTTCCCAGATACTGCAGATACTTCGGGGGGGGGGGGGAGACTCCTGGTGGTTTAACAGTGTTTAGGACAGTTTGGTGGTACAAAGTAAGGTAGGTATTTAATTCCAGGAGATGGTGCATTGCAGAAATCCGTGAAGCAATTCTCGAAAATTCAGTAAGTGGTCACTGCACTCCTCTTCAGTATTATCACCGTGGCCTGCTGCAGGGAGTGTGACTGAAAGGAGCAGAGGAAACTGCAAGAGACCTAAGAAAATAGGAATGTGGGACATGTGTCTGAAGTAACCAAAGAGCTATTAATCTTCATGAAAAAATAATTGATGGAATGGGTCCATGCCATGCTGTTATTTCTCTGCAGTCTCAGAACCACAAAATGGTTGAGGTTGGAAGAGACCTTTGAAAGTCAGCTGGTCCAACCCCCCTGCTAAAGCAGGACAGCCTAGAGACAGTTGTCAGGACCATGTCCAGACAGTTTTTGAAGATCTCCAAGGTCTTCACAACTTCTCTGGGCAACCTGTGCCAGTGCTGAATCACCCTCACAATGGAAAAGCGTTTCCTGACGTTCAGAGGGAACCTCCTGTATTTCAGTTTTGCCTCTGGTCCTGTCACTGATCACCACCGAGCAGAGCCTGGCTCTGTTCTCTTCGCACCCCCTGTACACACTGATGAGATCCTCTTGAGCCTTCTCTTTTCCAGGCTGAACAGTTCCAGCTCTCTCAGCCTTTCCTCATAGACAGGTACTCCAGTCCCTTCATCATTTTTGTGGCCCTTCACTGGGCTCTCTCCAGTATGTCCATGTGTCTCTTGTACTGGGGAGCCCAGAACTGGACACAATACTCCACATGTGGCCTTGCAGTGCTGAGTAGAGTGGAAGAATCACCTCCCTCTCCCTGCTGGCAACACTCCCCCTAATGCAGCCAGGGGTATCGTTAGCCACCTTTGCCATAAGGGCACATTGCTGCCTGACGTTCTACTTTGTGTCCACCAGGACCCTTAGGTCCTTTTCTGCCAAGCTGCTTTCCAGCTGGGCAGCTGCCAGCCTGTACTGGTGCCTGGGGTTGTTCCTCCCCAGATGCAGGACTTTGCACTTCCCTTTTTTGAACTTCATGAGGTTCCCAATGCCCCGTTTTTCCAGCCTGTTGAGCTCTGTCTGGATGGCAGCACAACGCTCTGGTGTATCAGCCTCTCCTCCCAGTTCTTTATCAGCAGCAGACTTGCTGAGGCTGCCCTCTGCCCCGTCACCCAGGTCATTTATGAAGATGCCAGACAGTTTTGGACCCAGTGTTGACTCCTGATGTACACCACTACTTACTGACCTCCAACTGGACTTCATACAACTAATCACAACCCAGCTCTCCTAGACTTCTTCCTACTCCTGCTGAGCCAGCTGCAAGACAGGCACCATCCTTACGTTCTGTGTATTCATCTCATGCTGCCAGTAGCAGCCAGCCCCATCTCTTCCCACTAAACTGCATTGCCAGTGAAACAATTAACATCTGACTTTCATTATAGCCATTGGAGTTGACATGTTGTTGAGATGAAAGAGTGATAGGGTCTGGGCTACGCTGTATTATAAAAGAAACAGCATCAATTCGTGCTTGCAAAATGTCATAACAACTGTAAGTCAGACAAATCGAGCTTAAGCTTGCTGTCAGCAAACAGTGACAGGGCTGGCAACAGCATGCGTTGCTTGAGCATAAATGATGTGCCACAGAATTTTGCAAGCAGTAAGTAGTACACTTGTCAACAGCCGTCTGTAGATCCTTCCAGATTAAAACAAGGAAATAAACTTACAGAGAAGGTGCAGTGGTTTGGACAGTCTTTGATAAAACAGCGCTTATGCATTCCAGAACGTGAATAATTAGTTTAAATAATCTCCCAAAACATATGAAGAAAAGCTCTGCCCATCAGCAGAATCTGTCAGGTTTAGACTTCTGTGAAGCAAATTTGTCTAACTAGATACTCATTATTAAAATTAAAAGGTATGACAGCCCAATGCAAGTCCCAAAATGTTAATAAAGTTTGGGTGAGGGAAGATGTAAATCTTAAACCTGACTTTTATACATGAAGCATTACATTTGTGAAGTAGATGTGCAATGAAAGATTGTCCAAATGTTTCTTAATTTGGGCAAGGAAGTGGAATACTGGTCATGAACAAGTAATTTACTTTAAGAATATAGTTAAAAGCCTTAAAGTAAATATTAAAGTAACTTTTTCCAATATTATTATAATGGTAGGAAAAGGACAAAGAACAAACCTTAGGAAGTACATTTTTCCTTTGCCAGCATTATCAGTGACAAATATTGACGCTACTTAATTTTAAAATAAATACTAGTGTCTACTTCTAGTTCCAAAACACAACACTCTACTAAGTTTTGGAGAAGTGAAAACTAAAAGGGAAGGGGAAAATAAAATTCAACCAAAAAAAAGAATATCCTGAATGACAAATTAATCCGTAAGTATATCTGACAAGTCTACAAGTAACCTTTAGAAACTGATGCAGTAATAAAGAAGTGTGAAGCAATTACCAACAGAGATGCTCAGGAAAATCTGAGACCGCACATGGACAGGAAGGGGAAGGGAAGATAGCACAGTAATGAAATTAATAATCTTTCTATTTTAGGGGAAAAGAAAAGCAACTGCCAATTTATCCATCAAATATTTTGCTATCGCAACAGTATATTCACTGGAAAGAGCAAGATATATAACAAAGTAATCAAAGTGCAACTCAGTAAATCAGCCGTTAGCCAACTACTCAAATAGGGTAATTGCCAAATTAAGGCAGTGGCATCTGAATTAAACCCGTTATGCATATACGTTGTGCTAGGGCAGTCAATTCGATGATTGCAGAGGATGTCATAAACATGCAAACACGCAAGTTTGCCTATTTATTCAGTGCACAAGAAAGACAATAGTTACTAAATAAGCATCTGTGTGATGTGTGGCCTTAAGCCTTCTTTGCTCTGCTCTCTTCTCATTCTGAATACAGTCAGATTGACAAGTTTCTTCATGTGCATTTTCTGTGGAACTTATCACTGAAGTACGAGGAGTTCACAAGCATCTGCTTTCCTCAAAACCCTTAGAAGATAATTGGGCAATTTCAACTGATTTCCAGATGGTGAATAAAAGCATGTTGATCTTAAGGTGAATTATAGCCTCTGATCCCTATTATGCAATAGGAGCCTAAAGCTTAGTCTTTCAGAGGATGTAGCTCTATAACCTTTCCCTTTCAGGCAAGCGGCCATTGATTTCAGGGCTGAACAGTTTCTCCATATCATACCCCAGGGCCTCAAAACAGGTACCTAGAAAACCAAGATGATATGTGCATGAGTGTGTCTGAAAAGTCTAGATAAAAGATTTGCTGAGCACCATGTGGCATCTCTGAGGCAGTACTAGGGACAGATTCAAAGCTGTCTGAAATACATCAGAGGGAGTAGTTTCCCAAAGAGAAGCTATGATAGCAGAATGCGAAGGCTTTGCAACAATACATTGTTTGAGCTCAATGTTTTTGCTTGAAGGCAGGCAGAAAGGCACACTGTATGCCTGCCTGACAAAACAAACCGGCAGCCTTGTTTCCCGCCGTGCCATGGGCAAGAAAGCAGGCTGTCCAGCTGGCTGGCAGCCCAGCTTGTCACTATCCGGTGGCCTGACTCATCATCTTGCTGACGTATCCGCTGGAGAATAGTTTCTCATCCTTCTGCAATACAGACATATCAGCCTGTCCTTGTTCAGCTGCAAAACAGAAATGTCAATGCTGCAGAACCAAGCTGTACGTAATTTTGCTATTTGGATCTGGTCATCAGTATGTAATACCAACAGCCTTCCTCAGATGCTCTTCGTATTTCTTCTTGTTAGCCCACTAGCCATGTCTGTTTTCCCTATAACTTTTTCTACATCCCCATATCAATTTTCTACATGCCATATTTTCTTATTTATACCAACTGAATTATTAACACTAATTAACTTATTAATTCTCCTTAAATTATGGTGCAGTTCAGGTTCCTAAGCATAGGTGCCTTCTCCGGTTTTAGAGATCGTAGGGTATTCCACTGAGCCACAAGTTACCACTCCAAAAGGTTTCAGGTCTTCCATTAATTGTGTTGTACCTGCCTGTCCCATGCTGATGTCTCTGGTGCCTTATAAATGACAGTAGGCACCTGTGTTTAGACAACTGAATCTCGCCCTTACCATCTTCACTACTGAATCAGTCTGTGTTTTAAGGCAGAGTCCTCTCCATCTTTGACTACCACACTAAGGTTATTTTGCCCAATATGATTCTTCCTAAAGAACTTTTAATTCCCATTCACGCTTTTCTATCTAAAAGTCACAGGCACACATACATGCACACAGAATATTTCTCTAAACTTTCATAGTTTAATTCTTTTGATGTTTGGATGTCCACTTATTTGCTTTACATAAAACTACGTTAAAATAATTTATCCATAACAAATAGTTTCTATTGATTATCTGCTAAGATAAGATTCAAACCAGTTACTTTCTATTAAATTAAATACTGGATGCAGTGGAAAAGTAACAGAAAAGGTTGTACTAAAAGTTAAAATTGGCACATCTTCCTTCTGTTCAGTGGCCCCTACCAATTTCATCTCTGTACTTTGTGCACAAATACTTACAGACTTCTGCAGGATGATTTGGATGAGCTTGCAGCAGGCCTTCATCAGCCGCTCCCTGTGCTGTTAGTTGAAACACCGATTCATGTGTATTTACAATATCGCTGTCCTGAGCTACATAGCCCTCTCTTCTCCATTCCTAAGCAGCTAAGAGCTTATTTCACTGCTCTAGTCTCACCAGGTAACAGACATTAAACTTCCTGCTTATATTCATTACAGTTTCAAGTCTTCCATCTTTTAACCCACATTTCTAATATTGATAATACAGCTTCTGAAGAGCAAAGCCCTTCTTTACATTCTCTATCAACTGATACATTGCAGAAAATCTTGCATTTTATTTGCCTTCTTACTGTCCTGATCTGCTTTTCTAGCTTAATACTAGCCCACACAGCTCAGGATAATCTCCAAGCAACAGTGAATTACAGTACCAGAAAGATTAAATTGAACAAGGCTCAGGGCAAGGGTGAGTCAGCAAACAGAAAACAAACTTCTTTAAGTATTGTGCAGACTGTGACTGATGGCCTAGGGAAATAAAGACTTCCCATCCCTGGCATTTAAAAAACCAGGTAAAATTAATCTCTGTTGTGATGTTTGCTCAACGTAGGTAACCTAGTCCAAGCATAGGAAGTGGATTAGCTGACCTCCTGACATCCACATTTTCTGTGAATGCTAGTGTCCATGGACTCATTTGACTAGGCAAAATTTCCAGGGTGTTGCCATGACTTCCACACAACAAAGAGTAAAATTATTTTTTAAAACCTCTTCTCAGAGACTGGAGGTGAATGGGAGATCTTGACTTCGGTTCATGCGTCAGTCACACGATTCCAGTGATACTGTTCTCTTGCTGTATGGATGAGGATCTTGAGCATGAGTTTTGTCTTGATTTTCTAAAGCAACATTTAGGACATATAACTTAAAAACACAGAATTCAAGTGGCTTTGGTAAGAAATCTCTGTTTTCAAAAGTGACTAATACGACATGTAACAAAGTACCAACAAACAACATTCTTCCACTCGAGTTAGTAAAACCTCTGCTTCTTTCAAGGCTTTTCTTGATTACAGCATCCTCTTGCATTTTCCACATTTATTTACATGAACATGGTTCCCATTGCACGATCTCTTTCATTTGGTGTCAACCTAAATAGGCAAGGGGGAGAGACAGCAAAAGTGGCAGCATGGAAGTTCTCCTTTGCCTAAGGAGTAAAGAAGGAAGGAAAAAGCAGGTGGTGAGCACTCAGGCATTTACAAGCCACACAGCAAACCAATCAGCAGGTCCACCATTATGGCCCAGACACTTCTGATTGTTCTTGAGGCTACTCTGCTTCCATGCTAAAATCAGAAAAATAGACATTGTACAGATGGTCAGACAAAACTGCCTTTCTTCACAGAATTCCTTTCTCTCTAGTAATAACAAAAGTAATCAACAAGGTCCAGAAGAAAAGGCACATAAGTCACTTTTCAGAAAGAAATATCACCATGAAGATCATCTGGATCCTGACTGTATTTCATTTGGCATTGCCAAACTTAAGTTTAAGAAAGTTATTTTTGGCAATAGCAAGAGGACAGAAGACAACACAGACAAATTTGCAAGTCACTATATAGATCTGAGTTTTTTCCTTCTGTAACACAAAGCCACAGGAAAGTTTGCTTAAATTGAGTGGCAGAATGTGTCTTTTGCCCTACTGGGGGTTACCAACTATGATGGGGTGTTGGACATAACTAAAATAATTTCTCTTGTTATAAGACAGTACTTCTGACCTCAAAATAGAAACTGCAGATTGTGCCAGCAGAGATCTTCACTCTATACACTTTCTTCAAATAACAATGAACCTAAGAAATATATCTGTTTTTTCACTTTTTCTGAGACAGCTTGATAGTATTTGCTGCCATCAATGGACTAAGCAAAAGCTTAATGTCATCCAGCATCCTGGATGAAGATTGAAAAAACCTAGAATACTGCTAGGTCAAATAAAATTTACAGGTCACAAAATGAAGCACTCACAAAAGTTTTAACAGCAAATGAAACACACACACTGCACACTGAGAACTTGATTTCTGCCTTTAATAAGAATCTCACAATGCAAAGTCAAATACAACTGTGCGTGCATAGACCATTAGCTTTAGATAACAGAACACGTTTTAGCAAGATGCTAAGAGCAGGAAAATAAAAACATAAAAATAATTTTAAAAATTAAAAAAAAAATAAAAATTTTACAATTATTCTTCATTTTTCTGCTGAGAAAGGATAGGATGGTTTACTCAGTTTTTAATACTTTTCTGGAAGTGACAGATGGAAAAGGGAAAAGGCAAATTTGTCCTAACAGAAATAAGCTAAGGCCAGCGGAGATGTCTTCAAAACGTGTCACATCTGACCTGGATATGAGGCACTTAGATCAAGTGTAGACAGTCAAATCAGAACACAAAAAATGTCAAAGGACTGCAAACACAGTTACTCTCAGCCTTGGCTAATGCAGTCTGTCAACACTATTATCGCTTGGCCTTCCTTAGCTCTCGGCTGCTTCACCAGGGTCTAGCACGTGTAGGTGCCCAGCCTGACTTTTTGGCTGGGTCATACAGAATTTCCATCTTTTCTGGGGCACCCACAGTTTGAGAAGAAACAGAAGGTTCTCTGACACTTCTGGGCACAGCTCTCAGCAGATCACCAGTTACCTGCCAACACAGAGCTCCCAAAAGGCAATTTTTTTTGGTCCACATATCCTTGGGCTACATACCCTCCTCACCTAACCATGCGCAACTAGACAAGGCTCTTCTTCCTTAATTCTTTCTTGGCAGCCTGACACTTACCTGTCCAGGCTATTGCAAGCAAGGGTGGACTACATACCAAGAATATAGGAAGCTTTTCTGAATCACATGCATTTTGTGAGTCAGAATTTTATGCTGTAAGATTTGTAATGTAATTATTGCACTATATTTGTGCTAAATTCTTTATTTATTTGGTTTACTTTAAAAGCCCAGATACTACAAATTGTTTAGCCTGGAGAAAAGAAGGCTGAGGGGAGACCTTCTTGCTCTCTACAACTACCTGAAAGGAGGTTGTAGCGAGGTGTGTGTCAGCCTCTTCTCCCAAGTAATAAGCAATAGGACAAGAGGAAATGGCCTCGAGTTGTGCTACAGGACCTTTAGATTGGACATTAGGAAAAATTTCTTCACCAAAAGGATTGTCAAACACTGGAACAGGCTGCCCAGGGAAGTGGTGGAGTCACCATCCCTGTAGGTATTTAAAAGACCTGTAGATGTGGTGCTTAGTGACATGGTTTAGTGGTGGACTTGGCAGTGTTAGGTTTACAGTTGGACTCAATGATCTTCAGAGTCTTTTCCAACCTAAATGAGTCTACGATTCTATGATTCAAATGCCTATAAATATTGACTCACAGGCACCAAGGATATTTACGTACCCAATGATTTTCTGTGCGTAGATTCTTACAATATTTTAATCACTGTTGCATCTGGGTATCTTCTAGCAACACATTAAGTACCATGACTAACACATGTCAAGTGTTGTTTATTCTTGCTCTCAATCTGTTTTGATTTAGTGCAGCTTCAGGCTAATATGCCCACAGCTGTGTTTAGGTTAGAGAAAAAAAGGTTGAAGCAATACATATTGCTGTCAGAGCAGAAGGCAGTGAGGTCTTTCTTAGTGCTCCCATGCTGTAAGCCTCAGACAAACCAAATTGGAAAATTTTGTCTCCTACACAGGGAGGCTTGCTCTTACAGAGGGACATTCTACATCCTCTGTGGTGGGAAGATGTTTACCTTGGTCATTTAGGCATTTATTTAGTTCTCTGAGAACAAGCAACAGTGCACTTGGAGGCCAAGAACTGACATCTTGCATTTAACAATAGTACATGGAAGACAAAGCAGGGAACAGACCACAGATAGGTTTTTATAGTACTGCGTGTTACCTTGGGGATATGGCCAACAAGCCAAGTGTATGTATCAGGTCCTGACAACAACTGAAACTGAAAACTAAACTGACAGAGAGGAAACTCTTTTACAAACCCCCTCAGTTGTGATCAGGGGCAGGTAGGAATAGGTGGGATAAATTTGTGCGTATATTTATACACAAATAATATCAGGCTTATAGCTCTGTGCATGGGGTAGCTTTAGGTTGTATCAGCAGTCATAGCTGTGGTTGTTTCTGTAACTAAATACATTTCATACCCTTCAAAATACACTTCACAGCAGCAAACCATTATACCATCATCCCTCCTGACACAGACAGTCAGTGCCACCATGTGTGCTCCATTCTTCTCCATCTTCAGAGGAGGTGACCAGCCATCAGAGGATTGCACAAAAGCACCACCCCTCTCTCTGGCAGTAACTAAAAGGAAACACAAAAGCTTCCCACCTCCTAGGTGCAGGCAGCACCATTATTACACTTTCCCAACAGGAGGCTCTGACTGAATTATTTTTCCACAAACCTGCCATGCTGCTAACAACGTAGATGGGATCTTTTTGATTCCCCCTCCAAATAGCACCTGTGCTGATGGCTCTTCCTTCCTGCTCTTCTCCACAGAGGAAAATGGAGAGTAAAAAACCTTAGTGATCTCTAACAGTCATTTTCCTACCAGGTAACCTATGTAACACAGAGTTTTCAAGAGGATTGGATAAATCACTGTCTTCGTACTTTGATGCTGAGCTCCTTTGGGGATTGGCTATCCTTTTCGTTCTTTAATTGTCCAGTACCGGTACAGTGCTTCTACTTTGGGAGCAGGATTTCCAGGAGATACATTATTACAGAAAAAGAATAAGAATAATCTTGCCAGCTTTTGTTCTATACATTAAATAATGACCCTTTGAATGAGTCGTTTAACCTGCCAAATTTTTAAAAATATTTTCCTTTAGTGATCTTGTAAGAATGATATTTCCTCATAGGAAGGTCATTCTTTGAAGGAAGAAGGCCCGCCCAGAATAAGACAACCATGGTAGTAGTAATTTCTGCACTGGAACATTTGTGAGTAGGTGAACTGGGTAAGTGCTCTCCACTTCTTCCTGCAGAGTTTCTATCCAGCAAGAGTGACTCAGTACACCCCGCTGTTTTGTTGAACATATCTGCACATAAATTAAAGTGAGAGCACCCAAACAGGTAAATAGGAATAAATAGGACTTTTGGAAATGAAAACAAAACTAGCATCCTGGTGAGCTCCCAGTAAGCTCCAAAGCCTGTTCCCATTCTTTGTACAACCCCTCAGCTAAGTCCAAATACGAAATGCATCACTAAGCATCCCTGCAGCTATTAAATATTTAGAAAGATTTAAGCTGCTGGGAGTCCAGATCAGATGCAAAGTGCCACACGTTGTCACTTCTATGTGAACTATGTAACATTTCAGACAACTTACTTTTCTCTAAAGGTGTGGCAACGATACAAAAGAAACATGGAAATATAGTTCTCATTGTCTTTGCCACAAGGAAAAAAATCACACATCAACTCAGTGGTGGGTTAATTCCATAAACGCCTAACTGAAACAAGCCTGCATTTCTGCTAATGCCGCCTTACAGCAGCCAGATAAACAAGTTTAGAGTTTTACTTCAGTCTGAGAACTACTACAGAACATGAAGCAAAATGCCTAGGCTAAGTACATCCTTATCTCCCTGATGGGACATGATGCTAAAAACATTTCCAAAGCATGTTTAGAGTGGACATGATTTGTACAAATGACAAAAAAGGACCAATACAGAGGGCAAAAAAGTACGTGTTCTTTAGCAGATTGCAACTTAAAAACCCTCCAGACCTAAATTTGGTGGCAGCTGAACAAGTAAAGAAGAAAGCAGAGATCTATGCAACATACCTGCAGCCAAAGAAGAAATCTGTAGTAGCAGAGGCTCCCAAGTTTGTAGCTTGACCAGTGAACTATCACAGCTCCCAACACTCATACAGGGAAATTTTAGCTGCCATGGCAACCATTTTTTTTTTTTTTTGGTTAACTGCACTGGATAAATATTCGATTAAACCCTTTTATTTATGTCTTTAATCTAAAAAGCTTCTTTAGTGAAACAGTTAATTTAAAGGTTTTGCTACCTAATCATGCAGCAACTAGTACAGTTCAGCCCTGGCTTGCTTGGATGAATGGCAGCACAATTAAATAATAAAAAATGACAGAAGATAGAAAGTCAAAGCAGTAAGGGAAGCGGGAAAATGATGCTCTTTTGGTGGCTAGATGGATGGATGAACCTATGTGAATGATACTTTTTTTTTTAATTATTTGATGGTAATTTCACATAAAAGCTTAATTTCAGGTTGAAGAAAGCTTTTTATTAAGCCTGTCAATCCGAACATTTTACATTTTTAATCTTAAAAGAAATGCCAGACTTAACAAGTAATTTCAAATAGAAGACTCAAAACATTTTATTTAACATAAAAACAGTATTTTACTTTGCTTTTACTGTTATTTTCAATTTGGATTTTTGTGACAAAGTTCCGTGAATCCAGAACAAATTGTCTTGCCATAATTACCTTTTTTCCATAAAAGACTACTGAACATTTTGCAACGTATTTCAAGAAAACTATGATCTGAGGAACGTTCAGAAATTTTTTTTTTTTTTTTCCTATTTGGCATACATTAATCTCTGTGTATCCCCTTCCCTGGCTTTCTTTTCATGACGACTCAGGTAGTCAGGTGCTCCTCTACCTATCCCTTCTAAAAAGCAAAGTTCAGAATTTGTTAGACACAAAATTTTTAATTTAGACTGTATTAGGCCTGAAGCAATCTCTCACCGCATTTCATTTATCTGGGCCCACATTTAAATTTATCCCTAGTTGGCTTTTTATCAACATCCCCTTTCTGTGACTAGGAGGCATCGTTTCTCAGCTCCTCTAGGGCTGCAGGGTCATGTGTTCTTTATAAACTGACTCCAAACCAGCGTTTCTAAAACTCGTGGTACATGCAGCATACGGGTTTTTTCTGAATTAAAATTGGACGGTGCATGGCAGATATCCCTGACTTACCCTGCTGGGTCTATAACACAGTGGTCCTGCCCCCCAGCTCCAGGGGACACTAGCTCTTGCCAGGCTCATGCCTCTCCTTGCATGAAACCTTCTGCTACTTGCTGCCCTAAGTAGGACCATGAGCAAAATAGACAGACTCTGGGCAACCATGGAGAAAACAGAAGGTAAAATGTCGAACAGGATGGTGGCTTTTCAAACCAAGGGTGTTATATTTATTACTGGATTTAGGCAGTATCTGGTTTAAAGGTTTCAACTCTCCTGATCCTGTAAAAGAGCATTTTTATCTCCTGGAATCAGTGCACTTATAGGCTGAGGATGCAAGTAACTTAAGACTTAATTGAAGCAATATATAATGTAATTCAACCCTTCTGATTTCATTTATGTTTCTTATTTGTTGCTGGGATATAAAGCTTTGACATTTTACAAAGGGTACTCAGAATAGAATTTTTCTAACAAATGTGGTAGTGACAAGATTTTTTTCATAGTTTTTAATACTTGCTTTTTTTACTCTGCACTCTCAAACTTTCTATTTTTCTTTCCCTTAGGGTTTCTCTTTTTAAAATCTGGCACAGTATTGGGGGTTTTCCTTTCTTTTGTCTCTTTGAAAGTCAGAGGTCTGCTTTGTTCATGTTGTTTCACATAAAAGGCATTATCAATAACATCTGCATAGGCACTGGAATAATTAACCTTTTCATTTTTATTATAAGCCGATTTTTGTGATTACATAGATGCTTTTCTATATTAGTCAGAGGATGCAATCAGGATCAAAAGCATACACTTATACAATCATAGACAGAGCCACGTCCCTAAACAGCTACACACAACTGTCTCCATCCAGTTGGTCTCCTCTCCTGCCCAGAAACAGATCTGACATATGAAAGATCACAGCAGACCAAAAAAAAATCTTAACTATTTAAACACTAATGTATCTTTTTGAAAATTACAAAGAAATAAGAAGCCACTTATCCCTGTAATGCCCTCATGTAGAACTTTGTTACCAACTGCCCAATTTTAATGGTTACAGGTACATCCATGGGGGTGTGCTTTAAAAGAATAGTTTCTCCCTAGCTATGCCACCTTGAACATTGAATGCACACTTCACGCACAAGTGCTTTAACCATAGTATAGAAGATGAGCAGCACCAATAAGATCTCCAACAACCATTTTAAACAAGGAAGAGCTACTCAATTAGGCAGTTTTCCCTAGGAGAGCACTGTGTATGCTGCAGAGCTCTGTGGTGGTACAGTCCTGCTCCCCGGGCCATGCCGTGATGTCAGGACCAGCCAAGATTGGGTTCTTGCCTTGGCTACAAAAGTAGTGAGTTGGAATGATTAGGCACTCCCTAACCATACCTGAAACTCTTGTTTCCTGGGAACTGTATCTAAAACTTCTGCTGCCTGTATTGTAGTCAGCTCTGGAAGGAACCAGAAATACCTGACAAGAATTGTGGCCAAAATGAAAAAAAAAAAAAAAAAAAAAAGACCAAAGTCAATCATCTTCTGATCCTATAAACAGCAATCGTAAGTGAGACCCTTTGAGGTCTCCAGGACTGCAGCAGGCTGTGGCCCAGTATGTCCCCCAGAGTTGGGACGCCTCTCAGGATAGATTTCATGAGGACTTTGAAGAATAGATTTCACAAGGATTTCAAAGACTAAATTTCATGAGGATTTCCAAGATTGTCCACTGATAGATGCCGATGAAGAAGGGTTCAAAGATCATCTGCTGACAAATGCTGATGAAGGAGAACAGCAAGTAAATCACTACAATTGGATTTCATGAGGTTTCAAAGATCATTTAGTACCAGTAATTTATTACAGCTTGTAAAGAAAGAAAAATCTTGATCATAGGTTAAGTTCTGTGTGTGTGTGTGTTGTGCGCGTGCGATTTGATTTAGGAAAATCAAAGTCTCCAGTGAACCTTACCATTTTTGAATCTTGAACTAAGTCGCTGTGTTGATTATAACAAACTTTATTAAATCACTCTGATAATTGGCTGGTGATTAAGTATTGTTAAAAATCATTTAACCTAATCTTGTGATTTACCGTAGTAGTGTTAATAAATCTTAATTGCTGCTATCTCAAAGCTATGTGGGATCCATAATCACTCATTTCATTACAAATTGGCACAGCAAGCAGGATACTGAAACACTCTTTTGTGACAAATTGGCATAGACGGAAGGATTCTAAATCAGCTTTTGTGACAATTCTCAGTGGGGGCGGAGTCTCCCCTACTCTTTTGCGTCTCCGTGTATATCATTCTAAATTGGTTCTAACTCAATTTTCCTTTTGTAAGTCTCTTCCAAGTAGTAAGTAATAGAATGAACTTCGCCATTGAACTTCGTTAAGTCGCACTTTTACAAATTCATATTAAAATTATTCGCTAATAGCTTCGACGGTCATCCTTTAAGCATCTTAAATCACTCATCCGTGAGAAGCTCTCACGGTGACAGGGCCCAAAGGTGGAGCATCATACCTGTACCACGATCCCTACATCTCCCACACACTCCCCTTGTGCTCCACATAACACCCGCTGACCATGTCACACAGTGCCTTGTGCCCTTATCCATCAGGGTCTAATAGCAAAATGGGAGGTAAAAACCAAAAAACAGCCCTTCAGGCTGACAGCTTTCCATATTATCCCCCAAGGATATCGCTGGGGTGTAGCTGGCAGCCCTGCTGGGGTCACTGACTTGAACCCATTCCCTCAGGCACAGCCTGCCCAAATGCTGGCATGGGGCATGACCTTTCTGCTCCACTGCCCCAATTCCACAGTGAGCCATGTGCTTTCCTCCATCTGTGGCTTTTGGAAGGTTGCCTGGATGCTCACCTCTTTTTGGGTGCTCCAGATTCAGAAGAGCTCAGACTACAGGAGGGCAGAGGGCACATACTTTTGGGAGACATAGGTGAAGCCATGAGAAAGGGATACTTCAGGCAGTAAGGCCCATCTGAAGAACGTGTTTGCAACCGAACAAAAGCCAGTTACCATTGCTGATATCCAGGATAGATCATTTTCATGCTGCTCATAAAGGCTATGGGTAAATGTAGATCCTTACAACTGGCACCCAAAGAATGGCAACCCCATGCTCACTGCGGGCCTCTGAAGGCAGCATAACATGGGGATTGTCACTCTCAGATCACCATAGAAAACCAAGAAATTTGTCCTTGGATAGTGGGCCTTGACTGCCAGGGGTCTGAAAGACTCCGCAATGTCAAATGAAACTTTCCTGGCTATACCTTTCACAGAAGAGTCCTGAATTAAATGTGCTTCTTGCCTATAGCTTTTAGCTGCAGCCAACTCAGCCCAGGCCACTCAGCCAGCTAGTGTGGTCAGAATAACATGCAAGTATCTAATGAGAAAGCCCCAAAGATAAAACAAGTTATGTAAGCGCCCTGCAGCATCTCGAGGCCCGTGCCTGTTTTTCACCCTCGTTGCAGAAGGAGCTCACGGTCTGTTGCAGGTACAGCCCCCTGCCAAAACCAGGCTCTGGTATTCTTCCAGGACAAACCCAGGAAGATTTCTTCCTCAGATATGGAGAGTAAAGTTTGTTTTCTATCAGAGATGGTGCCTTTCCACATCGACAGCTCTGGCAGGCTGCTTGCGTTTCTAAGAGTCCTGGAAAGTATTTTTCCCGCCCCCAGGGCAAGGGGGCTAGACTGTGGGGGTGTCTGCATCTCTGCAGAGGAGTGGCAGGATGCCCAGCCAACACTGAAAGCCTTGTTTGCTATTGCTGTTCTGCTGAGGGTGCCTTTGACAGAGCAACACTGCTTCTGTACTAGTAAACTAAGCAGTGCTGGGGACACAATTTCAGGCTATCTAGGTGACACAGAGTACACTGAATGGTGTTTCCTTCTTCCATTCTAGCCAGAAACTAGGTAGGAGTAAGACAGCTAGTGAGTGGCTGTCTCGTCTTGTGCCATCTTGTCTCTCTGAAGTCTGTTACCAATGCAGTTTTTGGAGAAGGTGAGGGCAGAGCCAAGCTTTGAGGCCTCTGAGATACAGGTTAGAGGTGGGTGGGAAGAGACAGCAAAGACCATGAAGTATGGGGAATGTTTGACTTTTCTCTCTCATGTTTCTGTGTACCAGCTTTGGACAGTTCTGGTGCGTACTGTGGTGTCTATGCTGACCCACTTGCTACTGGCTGAAGAAATAAGGGAAAGTGGACCCTGTCCAGGCAGACAGAAGACCTAAGAATGTAATGTAATTGTTGCATTAAAAGTGACATCAGCCTCACGGCAGCAGCTAACACACACCAACAAGCTGGTGAGCAGCATGAGGTCATTGCTCAACTCTGCTTCATGAACTGGAGAATTTTGTTTTCTGTTTTATCTGCTGTTGTTTGTGACATTAACATGTTGATAATAAGTTTAACTCTTCCTGTTGCATTTGGTTGTACAGCACCTTGTCCTTGAAGGCATTCCAGGAGTGCTGTAATAGGACAGTGGTCCCTGGATTTGAGACTGGCCGGGGTATGTAGGTGCCTGGGCTCTACATTAATTTAGATGAAGTATCTGCATGACTAAGTCTGTGGGCTTTGCAAACATGAGCAGTGATGATCGACGATACTTGCACATTAAGGCAACCCACTGGATATCACTGCAAAACAACTGCAAAAAAACCCCCAACAATTTGGTCTTGCAGGATTAGGATCTTCATACATACCCTCATGAGTGACTACAGGATGCTTTGTGAGATGCAAGTGCTATTGCGTTATCCTCCACAGGCCCAATCTGTGGCACATTTGTAGCACGCCTGAATTGAGTCCATTAGAGATTTTTCAACAAAATCACTGTAACAGAGTTTTGAAGAACTGGGCTTTTTAAAGGCATTGTTTGGTTTGAATATTAAGTACAGGGTAGTACTACTGCCTATCCATTTAAAGCACTCCATCCATTTGAAACTGCATGGAAAGCATGAGAAAGAGATTTTAAAGTAGACTTCATCTACAGGAACCCCAAGCCTGAGTTTCCAAATACAGGTCAGGTCAAACATATTAGCAAACGTGTTGGGTTTGCTCCATCTGAACCCTGAGGTGATTTAAGACTGTCTCCTGAGGAAGGTAAAAGTTCTGCTCCTATTCAAACTATTCAAGAAACGGGAGAGCTGGTAGACCTGCTGTTCCTTTTTTTTTGCAGCAAAGAATGGGGCTTCTGTTACTTTGAAACATTTGGAAATTAGATTAAAAGATTTTGCAGATGATCCCATCATTAGAGATGCAGTAATTTTTAATTTGTAAAACTGGCCTTGTGACAATGACTCCCTCAAGACTTTGATAGAAAGAAACACTTCCAGCAGCACGGTCACACTGCAGGCACCTTTTGGAAACTGAAGGATGCAGAGGCACTGAAGCATTGTCACAGGAGAAAGAGCCTAAATCTGCATCCAGAAAGTGAACCCTGCACAGATTGCTTTTGCACTGTGTGGCAGGAGGTATTGATTTCCTCGCTCATGTGGAAATTATAAAGATGTTGTGTCATTTTTGCTTTAATGTTGCCCTGAAGAATCTCAAAAAGTTTTGCAGACTGCAGAAGGAGCTTGTGTCCCACTAAGTGCTGATACCAATTATGAGGGGAGAACAAACCAAATGGAAGCTTTTCTGCTTTACTGATTTTGAGGGATAAAGATAACACAAGCCTAGACTTTATTCATCAGCCTGTGTTTAGATGGTTGCTCACACCAAAACTATTTCAGTTTTTTATCCTGTTACACTGGATAACATAAAATATACAAGAACTGAAAGGAGATGATGTTAGGTGTATCCCTATTCAACTATGTTCCTTACTTGCTTGGGCCCAGGGTCAGGTCTGATGTCTTTTCTGAAATCATGAATCTGGCATTGGCAGCTGTGTGGCTACCTAGGGCAGATGCTGAAGTGTGTCTCCATCCTACCTGCTCTGTAATCCACTGGTCATATAGACTGTAGGATTTAGCTAGGAGCCAGAGGTTTGGATTTAGACAAGTCAAGGAATGGGACTTCCACTTCTTTGCTGACTGCTTTAATTACTATCTTATTCTTCAGAATTGATTGTTGCCTTTTTCCATTTATTCCTCTCCCCCGTCTTTGCTAAGGAAGCCATGAGCCAGTCATCTGCATCCCTATATATAATGTATGTACTAAGCACAGAACTGATCCAGGCCTCAGTGGGGCACTTCCTGTAGCCCTTAATAGGATCCTTAAAACCAGGAGAGAGACAGCATTTTAGACCAGCCTTTGGTACTTTCTACTTAGTCTCACATATGCCTTAGCTCTACAGCCTTCTGGTGCTACCAGTCTCATTCTCTGTACATCTCAACAACTTTTGTCATTTACTTTGAAGTTCTCTGTGAGCCTTGAGTCAGTTTGATTTTTGGCATTCCTAATGTTATCCCACTGCATTGGTTTAGCAGACTAAAATGGTCTCTAGTACTCACTTTTTTCTATTTATCCAGTAGGTTTGAAGCTGTTTTTTCCCTTTGGTATAGTTGCAGGTTACTGACTTCCTCTACATTTAAGTCCCTAAACTTAATGCAGCTGATTTTACTGATAAGTCCAACGAATTAGCACGACTTCTGCTTTCAAAATCAGGGAGCTTAGTTGCAAAACTACCTTAATTTCTCCCATTATCTTCAATTGAATCATCTTGTGACCACGTAATTTAAAGTTTTACCCCAGAACCAGATCTTCCATAAAGTACGCATTTCAAAATCAAGTTTAAAATTACATCAGTTCCTGGTGTCTAAATTACTACTTGGAGAAGAACCTCGTGTGGTTTAACCCCAGCCAGCAACTAAGCACCGTGCAGCCACTTGCTCTCTCCCTCCCCACCCACAGTGGGATGGGGAGGAGAACTGGAAAAAAACATAAACCTCGTGGGTCAAGGTAAGAACACTTTAATAATCAAAATATAATATACTATAATAATAATAGTAATTGTAATGAAAAAGAAGATAACAAAAAAAGAGAGAAACAAAAACCCAAGAAAGGCAAGTAATGCCCGATGCTCACACAATGCCAATTGCTCACCACCCGCTGACCGATGGGGCATGGCACGTGGCAGCAGTAATGGTGAGTGCTGTGGCTGGGCGCTAGATGGAGGTCGACAGGGGGTCCCCGGGGCCAGGGACACCTGGGGAATAGCAGAGAGAGTCCTGCCAGGGGCCGGCAGCTCTCCCGAGAGAGGCTGACGCAGCCTGGGTGTTGACAGGAGCAACTGCAGGAGATTTAAAGGGCAGCGACCAGGGCGGTGCAGTTTGTGCTACAGTTACTTGCGCGAGAGGGTGCGCAGGGAGGTCCCTGCACCCTGCTTGTAGGCCCGCAGCCTGGGGAAGTGCTCCAGGTCTCAGCCAAAATGGTGGGCACTCACCTCAGAGCTATAGCCAGTGTTCCTACAGAGAAAGCCTCTGGGATGTCTGACATTTCTACTCGTACGGAACCAGGAAGGACGGAGACTTCAGTACAGCTGGTAGGTTGCAGTGAGTGCCCAGACCCTTCCCCTGGTGAAAAAGTAAGTACCTGCACAGGTGTGGTGGTTTGATGTCTGGTGGGGTGTCTTGGTTTGAAAAGACAGGTGTCTGTGGAGGAAGGCAGGAGCCTCCCTTGAAATGGAGAGTGTAACCCCCTTCCCTCCAAACTATTATAATTTTGAAATTAACGGGCCTTCAGGCAAAGATATGGGGAATAGGAATAACAGTTCTTTACTAATATATATATGTATATAACACAAGGCAGGGAAAAAACAAACAACCCACTAGTTTACACTGACAAGAGTCAGGAATACAACCTGACACCCTGTTAGGGTGGCAGTAGCAGTCCGATAAGATGCTGGCTGCAGTCCTCCTGAAGTGATGAGTGTAGTTCTGTGGAAGCAGCGATCAGGTAAAAGAGTCTGGTCTTCCTCCGAAGGTCCAGTGTTCGGCAGGTAGCTCTTGTCCTCTGGAACTCCAGTGGGGGGAAAAGCTCCTCTGGGAATCCAGTGGAAGAAAAGCGGCTAGGGTGTTCAAAATCTCCGTTTTTATTTGGCATGGACTGCTTGGCTCCTTCCCCCCCCCTCCCCGGGCGGAGTATCTCACAATGGGATGGGGAGTCGTGAGGCAGTTCCTTGATGGGCCATTAACAGGAGATAGCCCAGGAGCGAGTTACCGATGGGTCAGGCGATAAGGCATTGTTGTGCCCATTGACAGGAGATAGTCCAGAGGGGGGAGGCAGGGAGCACCGCCCCACCTGGTCTCAACAGCTCCTGAAGATGGTAATAGAATATATTTTTTCTTTTGGCACATTTTACACTGTAACCCAGGACATAATCCACCCCTTATTCTATTACCATCTACACCATACCCAACCCAATGCCCCCTTACAGATACATATATACATATATACACAATGAAACCTTACACAGAGTTCTCACTTAAAATTAGGTCTCCTTGTGGTACACAACGGGTTTCCCCATTTTTCTGCATTACCCACCAAGTGTAACCAGGTCCTTGAGCAAAAACAACCCCACGGAGGGGTGTGCCTTTGCCTGATGTGGGATTAATCCAAACAGTCTTTCCTAACATACCTCTCGTGTGTACCACAGGGACTTTATCTCCGTCCACTGTGTGCAAGGGTCCAGACTGGGCGGGACCAGCTCGATTGATGGACCCTCGGGTATTGACCATCCAGGTGGCCTTTGCTAAGTTCAGTTCCCAATTTTTGAAAGTCCCCCCTCCAAGTGCTTTTAGGGTAGTCTTAAGTAGCCCGTTGCACCGTTCAACTTTCCCGGCAGCTGGTGCATGATAAGGGATATGATATATCCATTCGATTCCATGTTCTCTGGCCCAAGTGCTTATGAGGCTGTTCTTGAAATGTGTCCCGTTGTCTGACTCGATTCTCTCAGGGGTGCCATGTCTCCAAAGAACTTGCTTTTCCAGGCCCAAGATGGTGTTCCGGGCAGTAGCATGAGGCACAGGGTAGGTCTCCAGCCACCCAGTGGTTGCTTCCACCATGGTCAGCACGTAGCGCTTGCCTTGACGGGTTTGGGGAAGAGTGATGTAGTCAATTTGCCAGGCTTCCCCATACCTGTACTTCGACCATCGTCCACCGTACCACAGAGGCTTCACCCGCTTGGCCTGCTTGATTGCAGCGCAGGTCTCACAGTCTTGGATAACCTGGGAGATACTGTTCATGGTTAGATCCACCCCTCGGTCCCGTGCCCATTTATAAGTGGCCTCTCTGCCTTGATGGCCTGAGGCATCATGGGCCCATCGAGCTAAGAACAACTCTCCTTTATGTTGCCAATCTAAGTCTATCTGGGACACCTCTATTTTTGCAGCCTGATCTACCTGTTCATTGTTATGATGTTCTTCGTTAGCCCGACTCCTGGGGACATGAGCATCTACATGACGGACCCTCACAGGTAGCTTCTTTACCCGAGTGGCAATATCTTTCCACTCATCAGCAGCCCAAATTGGTTTTCCCCTACGCTGCCAGTTGGCCTTTTTCCACCTTTCCAGCCAGCCCCACAGAGCATTGGCTACCATCCATGAATCAGTATAAAGGTAGAGCTTTGGCCACTTCTCTCTTTCAGCAATGTCCAGGGCCAGTTGAACGGCTTTGAGTTCAGCAAGTTGACTTGATCCACCTTCTCCTTCAGTAGCTTGTGCGACCTGTCGTGTGGGGCTCCATACGGCTGCTTTCCACTTCCGGTTCATCCCTACGATGCGACAGGAACCGTCAGTGAAAAGAGCATATCGTGTTTCCTCTGCTGGTAGTTGGTTGTACGGTGGAGCTTCTTCAGCCCGCATCACTTGTTCCTGCTCCTCTTCGTCAGTGAGGCCAAAGTCTTCACCTTCCGGCCAGTTCGTAATTATCTCCAAAATCCCAGGGCGATTTGGGTTTCCAATATGGGCGCGCTGTGTGATGAGGGCAATCCATTTGCTCCATGTGGCGTCAGTGGCGTGGTGGGTGGAGGGAACCTTTCCTTTAAACATCCACCCCAGCACCGGTAGTCGGGGTGCCAGGAGGAGTTGTGCTTCGGTGCCAATCACTTCCGAGGCAGCTTGGACTCCTTCATAGGCTGCTAGGATTTCCTTCTCTGTGGGAGTGTAGTTGGCCTCAGACCCTCTATAACTTCGACTCCAGAATCCCAGTGGTCGGCCACGAGTCTCTCCAGGCACCTTCTGCCAAAGGCTCCAGGACAAACCATTGTTCCCGGCCGCAGAGTAGAGCACGTTCCTCACCTCTGGTCCCGTCCTGACTGGGCCAAGGGCTAGCGCATGAGCGATCTCCCGCTTGATTTGGGCAAAAGCTTGTTGCTGTTCAGGGCCCCAGTGGAAATCGTTCTTCTTGCGGGTAACCAGGTACAGAGGGCTCACGATCTGGCTGTACTCAGGAATGTGCATTCTCCAAAAACCTATGGCGCCTAGGAAAGCCTGTGTTTCCTTCTTGCTGGTTGGTGGAGACATCGCAGTGATCTTATTGATGACCTCGGTGGGGATCTGACGCCGTCCGTCTTGCCACTTTACCCCCAGGAACTGGATCTCTCGGGCAGGTCCCTTGACTTTGCTCTTCTTGATGGCAAAACCAGCTTCCAGGAGAATCTGGATGATCTTCTCTCCTTTCCCAAATACTTCCTTTGCTGTGTTCCCCCACACAATGATGTCATCGATGTACTGCAGATGTTCCGGAGCTTCACCCTTTTCCAGTGCAGCCTGGATCAGTCCATGGCAGATGGTGGGACTGTGCTTCCACCCCTGGGGCAGTCGGTTCCAGGTGTACTGTACGCCCCTCCAGGTGAAGGCAAACTGAGGCCTACATTCTGCTGCCAGAGGAATGGAGAAAAAAGCATTGGCAATGTCAATAGTGGCATACCACTTTGCTGCCTTGGACTCCAGCTCGTACTGGAGTTCCAGCATGTCCGGCACGGCAGCGCTCAACGGTGGAGTCACTTCATTCAAGCCACGATAGTCCACAGTCAATCTCCATTCTCCGTCAGACTTGCGCACAGGCCAAATGGGGCTGTTGAAGGGTGAGTGGGTCTTGCTGACCACCCCTTGACTCTCCAGCTTGCGGATCATTTTGTGGATGGGGATCACGGCATCTCGATTCGTCCGATACTGCCGGCGGTGCACTGTCGAGGTGGCAATTGGCACTTGTTGCTCTTCCACCTTCAAGAGTCCTACTGCAGATGGGTTTTCTGATAGTCCGGGCAAGGTGTTCAATTGCCTAATGCTCTCTGCCTCCACAGCAGCTATCCCAAATGCCCACCTGAGACCTTTTGGGTCCTTGTAATAGCCGTTCCGGAGGAAGTCTATGCCCAGAATACACGGGGCCTCTGGGCCAGTCACAATCGGATGTTTCTGCCACTCCTTCCCAGTAAGGCTCACCTCGGCTTCCAACAGAGTCAATTGCTGCGATCCCCCCGTTACCCCGGCAATGGAAACAGGTTCTGCCCCCACATGTCCCGATGGCATTAGGGTACACTGCGCACCAGTATCAACTAACGCTTTGTATTTTTGTGGCTCTGACGTGCCAGGCCATCGGATCCACACCGTCCAAAATATCCGGTTTTCCCGTGCCTCTCCCTGGCTAGAGGCAGGGCCCCTCTAGCACTGGTTACCATTCCCTTCCTGGACATACATACTAGAGGTTCCTTCAAGGGGATCTGTCAGATCATCCTCCCTTCTGTAATATCTGGCAGCTCGGTCCTGGGAGGTTGAGGCTACCTTCACTTTAGTGTTACTCCCCCGGTTAGTGTTTCCCTCCTTGAGTTGACGCACCCGTGCTGCCAGGACAGAAGTGGGTTTCCCATCCCACCTTCCCATGTCTTCCCCATGGTCGCGCAGGAAGTACCATAGCTCAGCTCGTGGGGTGTACCCTCTCCCTCTAGCTGGGGGACGTTGGGCTCCGACTTTGGGGCCTGTGACTTGTACCGGTGCCAAATGGGAACTGCTCCTCCTCACCTCCTGCTTTATTTCCCTCATCTCCTCTTGTAGGCTCTTAATCACAGCAGAAACGTTAGCCTGCATTGGGCCATTGATCATGCTTTCAAAATTTCTAAGCTTGCTCGTGACAGAACCCACTGTCTCTCGGTCGTTATCTGCATTAATCATTGCAATGAAGGTGGAGTATTCGGATGGCCCTAGATTTGCCAGATTCCACAACATTTGCCCTGTGCACCTGACTTTGTCAGGGTCATTACCATGCTGTCCATCCCTCCCAAAGAGTACCTCCAATACTGCCACTTCTCTCAGCTGCTGGATCCCTTCCTCAAGGGTCTTCCAGCGCATTCTATGATGGTGCTCCTGCATTCTCTCTCTGTGGACAAACCTCTCTCTCACACTCATTAAAAGCCGCTCCCAGAGGGAAAGGGTCCCTGGCTCCCTTACAAATACCAGATTGACACCTGAGTCCTGAGTCAAGGGTCCCAAATTCCTTGCCTCACTGCCATCCAGTTGCACACCCGTACCCATAAGATCCCAGACCCGAAGTAACCAGGTTGTAAAAGCCTCACGCCCCCGCCGTACGATGTCTTTGTGCAGATTACGGAGACTGTCGTACGTCAGGGACTCTGTGATTATCTCAACCACTGGCTCGCCTGCAGGTTCTGAGGGCCCTCCTTTCTTAACTGAGTGGTCTGATTTCATCTTAGATTTCCTCGTTTCCACAGGGGCGACTGCTGCTGGCTCTGACTGCCCTTGCGTTTCAGCTGGAACCTGGACGGTTGTAACGTCTGTGGGTTCTACTGCTGCACCATTAGACTCTCCCTCTTCAAGGCAGGAGGAGGGATTCCCAGCAGCTGAGAGAATGCACTCCTTCAGCATCTGGCCCATCTCACGTATCTCCTTCACCCAATCCGAGTGGTTCATTTCTGATGTGAGCTGTGAGGCAGGGTCAGATTCTGGAGCAGCATTCCTAGTCAGGGTAGTTATCCAAGCCAATCTCCCCTGATCTCTGAATACTGAATAAAACAGGATTATCAGCAACACCAGCCACTGTATGATATCATTAGCACTTAGGAAAGCTCTGAATCCTTCGAAAACTGGTGGAGTAGACCCAAAGAGCTGGGTTAGGGGTTGGGAGAAAGTTTCTCCCGGTGTCATTTCCTCACAGTAGGTACCATTATTAAAGTAACCCCAAAAGCATACATTTAGTGTTTGATAGCTCCGAATCCATGTGCCCGCCTTCCAGAGGAAGTTAATAAGCCATGAATTCCTCACCTTATTAATCCATAAAACAAACTGGATAACAGTCACGGTAGCCTTAGTTATAGGACCCATGTTTAGATAAGGGCCTGCAAATGGGAGAAATACAGCCACCACCACATGCCACACGAACCGGGATAAACTAGCCCACATGATGCCACTTAACAAGGAATCTATATCCAATGCACAAAAACCGTTATTCCTTTATCTCTCGATGCCCTCGAGCCCCACGTTGGGCGCCAAAATCTGTCTTGGTTTGAAAAGACAGGTGTCTGTGGAGGAAGGCAGGAGCCTCCCTTGAAATGGAGAGTGTAACCCCCTTCCCTCCAAACTATTATAATTTTGAAATTAACGGGCCTTCAGGCAAAGATATGGGGAATAGGAATAACAGTTCTTTACTAATATATATATGTATATAACACAAGGCAGGGAAAAAACAAACAACCCACTAGTTTACACTGACAAGAGTCAGGAATACAACCTGACACCCTGTTAGGGTGGCAGTAGCAGTCCGATAAGATGCTGGCTGCAGTCCTCCTGAAGTGATGAGTGTAGTTCTGTGGAAGCAGCGATCAGGTAAAAGAGTCTGGTCTTCCTCCGAAGGTCCAGTGTTCGGCAGGTAGCTCTTGTCCTCTGGAACTCCAGTGGGGGGAAAAGCTCCTCTGGGAATCCAGTGGAAGAAAAGCGGCTAGGGTGTTCAAAATCTCCGTTTTTATTTGGCATGGACTGCTTGGCTCCTTCCCCCCCCCTCCCCGGGCGGAGTATCTCACAATGGGATGGGGAGTCGTGAGGCAGTTCCTTGATGGGCCATTAACAGGAGATAGCCCAGGAGCGAGTTACCGATGGGTCAGGCGATAAGGCATTGTTGTGCCCATTGACAGGAGATAGTCCAGAGGGGGGAGGCAGGGAGCACCGCCCCACCTGGTCTCAACAGCTCCTGAAGATGGTAATAGAATATATTTTTTCTTTTGGCACATTTTACACTGTAACCCAGGACATGGGGTTTTGGCACGGCTTCAGTAGTGGGGGAGGGGGCTACAGAGGTGGCTCCTGTAAGAGGCTTCAAGAAGCTCCCCTGGCTCCAATTTCCGACCCGCCCCTGGGCAAGGCCAGGCCAATGGTGCCTCTGCGGTTAACTATTTAAGAGTGAAAGAAGTCACTAATTGCGTATCCTTGTTCTGTTTGTGTTGGTGAGAGAAGTGGGATGGGAGAGAGATAACCATGTCGATGGCCAGGTCCCTGAGGAAGGAGAGGGGGAGCTGTGCCGGAGCAGAGGTTCCCCCGCGGCCCACGCTGGGGTGGCGGCTGAGCCCCTGCAGCCCCTGGAGCCCAGCGGTGGCCCAGAGGTTGGCCTGCAGCCTGCGGAGGGCCCCGGGCCGGAGGAGCAGGGACCGGGCCCGGAGCAGCCGCGACTCCGAGGCAGCCTGCGCTGGAGCCGCCCGTCGGTGGGAGGGCGGCAGCCCCGGGAGGGACCCGCGCTGGGGGGTTCTGGGGAGCTGCGGCCCCGCGGGAAGGACTCCCGTTGGGGCAGTGGGTGGAGGGCTGTCTGCCGGGAGAGGGACCCCGCGGTGGGGCAGGGGAGGGCTGCGAGGGCCCCTCTCCCTGAGGGGGAAGGAGCCGCGGAGACACCTTGTGCCGGACGGACTGTAACCCCCATTCCCTGCCCCCTGCGCTGCTGGGGGGGAAGAGGGAGCAGAGCTGAGCCCGACAAGACCGGAGGGGTGGGGGGGAAGGTGTGTTGTATTGAAGACCTGGTTATATATCTCATTTTCTTTGATGGTGGTGGTTGTTTTGTATTAAATGTATGTTGTTATCCCCAAGTTGAGTCTGTCTTTTGGTCATGAGCAGAACTGGTGAGTGAGCCCTCCCTGTCCGAGGCAGAGATAGGTGGTTTCACAACCATGTTCTTCTGTCAGACACCACTGAGAATGAGGCACCTTGGATCCTGGTGACCCACAAAAGCAGGACTCTTCTTCAGTCCCCACCCTCCAGCATCACAACAAAAAAACAGATATGAAGCTTTAATGGCTATAGACACCCATAAGCAAAGTCTGCATAGAGAAACTGTACCAGTAGCATACAGTGGATACTGTAAAAAGAAACAAGTGCTCATAGTGGGTGACTGTTAAAAGGCACTGCAGTGTCCATCTGCCAACCTGACAGGGAGTCATGACAGGTTTGCTGCCTTCTGGGAGCTAAGATCCAAGACCTTGCTGAGAGGGTGCCATAACCTGTCAAGAGCACAGACTGCTACCCACTGGTACTCTTTCATGTAGGCATGGATGATGCTGCAAGTCAGAACCTGGGTAGAATGAAGACTATAAAGCCCTGAGGGTGCAAGTGAGAAATATTGGTGCCCAAGTTATCTTTTCCTCCATTTTACCAGTTGGAGGAAGCGGGGCAGCCAGAAACAGATGAATAATGCACATCAACTTCTGGTTATGTGGCTGGTGCCTTCACGAGGTTTTTGGCTTTTATGACAATGGGACATTCTTTGAGGAATATAACCTGCTAAGGAGAGATGGAATCCACCTGTCTAGAAGAGGCAACGGAATCTTTGGCAGCAGTCTGGCTAACTTGGTGAGGCGGGCTTTAAACTGAAGGACTTGGGGGTGGGGTCCAGAATCGCAATGTTCATGCCATTGCGTTCAACTGAGGAGTAAGCCAGGCCAACCAGATCTGTGACAAATGTTCCTTAGCTGCCTCCCAAGATGAGAACCAGAAGCCCAACCACCTCAAAGGTGTGTATGGCTATGGTGGATCATCTTGCACCCCTCCAGGGACACCTGCATGCTCAATTACCTCTCTGAAATGCCTTTACACCAACACATGCAGCCCAGGGAATAAACAGGCAGAACTAGTGATCTGTGAGCAGTCACAGGGCCATGATCTCATTGCAGTTACAGAGATGTGGTGGGATGGCTTGCGTGACAGGAATGCTGTCATGGATAGCTGTGTACTTTTTTAGGAAAGAGAGGCCAGCAAGGCAAGGTGGGGGAGTTGCTTTTTATGTGAGAGAGCATCTGGAATGTAATGAGCTCTGCCTAGGTGGGGATGAAGAATGAGTCAAGAGCTTATGGGTAAGAATCAAGTGGCAAACTAATATGGGTGACATTGTTGTGGATGTTTACTATAGGCCACTGGGTCAGGAAGCGAAAGTCCCTGAGGCCACCTACAGAGAGCTGGAGTAGCCTTGCATTCACAGGCCCTGGTTCTCGTGGGGAACTTCAGCCACCCTGATATTTGCTGGAAAAACAACACAGGCGTGCACAGACCAGTAGGTTCCTGCAGAGCATTGATAATAACTTTTTGACACAGGTGGTGGAGGAGCCAATGAGGAAAGGTGCACTGCTGGCCCTTGTACTAACAAAGAAGGGCTGTTTGGGGATGTGAAGGCTAAGGGCAGCCTTGGCTACAGTAGCCGTGAGATGGTGGAGTTCAGGATCCTGCATGAAAGAAGCAGGGCAATAAGTAGGATAGGATTACAACCCTGGACTTCAGGAGAGCTAACTTTGGCATCTTCAAAGACCTACTTGGAGAAATCCCATGGGCTCGGGCTTTAGAAGGTAGGGGGGTCCAAGAGAGCTTGTTAATATTCAAGCCCCACTTCCTCCAAGCCCAAGATTGGTGAATCCCTGTAAGGAAGAAATCAAGCAAAGGAGGCAGAAGGCCTGCTTGGATGAGCAAGGAGCTTCTGGAAAAACTCAACTGGAAGAAGAGAGTTTACAGAATGTGGGAAAGGGATTGGCGACTTGGGAGGAATATAGGAACGTTGTCAGAGTATACAGGGATGCAATGAGGAAGGCTAAGGCCCACTTGGAATTAGAGCTGCCAAGGGATGTCAAGGATAACAAGAAGGGCTTCTTTAAGTATATCAGTAGCAAAAGAAAGACTAGGGAAAATGTTGGTCCGCTGCTGAATGAGGTGGGTACCCTGGTGAAGGAGGATACAGAGAAAGCAGAGTTACTGAACACCTTCTTTGCCTCAGCCTTTACTGCTAAGACTAGCCCTCGGGAATCCCAGACCTTGGAGGTAGGAGAGGAAGTATGCAGAGAGGAAGACTGCCCCTTGGTCAAGGAGGATCGGGTTAAAGATTGTTTAGGCAAACTGGATGCCCACAGATCCATGGGCCCAGATGGGATGCACTCATGAGTGCTGAGGGAGCTGGCAGATATTGCTAAGCTGCTCTCCATCATCTTTGACAGGTCATGGAGGACAGGAGAGGTGCCTGAGGACTGGAGGAAAGCCAGTGTCACTCCAGTCTTCAAAAAGGGCAAGGAGGGGGACCCAGGAAATTACAGACCAGTCAGCCTCATCTCTGTTCCTGGAAAGGTGATGAAACAGTTCATTCTGGATGTCATCTCTAATCGTGTGGAGGAAAAGATTGTCAGGAGGAGTCAACATGGATTCACCAAGGGGAAATCATGCCTGACCAATCTGATAGCCTTCTATGATGGTATGACTGGCTGGGTAGATGAGGGGAGAGCAGTGGATGTTGTCTACCTCAACTTCAGCAAGGCTTTTGACACTGTCTCCCATGACATCCTCATAGGTAAACTTAGGAAGTGTGGGATAGATGAGTGGACAGTGAAGTGGATTGAGAACTGGTTGAATGACAGAGCTCAGAGGGTTGTGATCAGTAGAGCTGAGTCCAGTTGGAGACCTGCAGCTAGTGGTGTTCTCCAGCGGTCAGTACTGAGTCCAGTCTTGTTCAACATATTTGTCAACAACCTGGATGAAGGGACAGAGCGCACCCTGAGCAAGTTTGCTCATGACATAAAACTGGGAGGAGCAGCTGACACACCAGAAGGCTGGCTGCCATTCAGTGAGATCTGGACAGGCTGGAGAGCTGGGCGGAGAGAAACCGGTTCAATAATGAGGTTCAATAAGGGCAAGTGTAGGGTCCTGCATCTGGGGAGGAATAACCCCATGAACTGGTACAGGTTGGAAGTTGACCTGCTGGAGAGCAGCTCTGCAGAGAAGGACCTGGGTATTCTGGTAGATGACAAGTTGACCATGAGCCAGCAATGTGCCCTTGTGGCCAAGAAGGCCAATGGCATCCTGGGGTCCAGTAAGAAGAGTGTGATCAGCAGGTCGAGGGAGGTTCTTCTCCCCCTCTACTCTGCCCTGGTGAGGCCACATCTGGAGTACTGTGTCCAGTTCTGGGCTCCCCAGTTCATGAGAGACAGGGAACTACTGGAGACAGTCCAGTGGAGAGCTACTAAGATGATGAGGGGACTGGAGCATCTCTCTTAGGAGGAAAGGCTGAGAGACCTGGGGGCTCTTTAGCCTGGAGAAGAGAAGGCTGAGAGGGGACCTTATCAATGCTTATAAATATTTAAAGGACAGCTGTCAAGAGGATGGGGCCAGACTCTTTTCAGTGGTGCCCAGTGACAGGACAAGAGGCATGGGAATAAACTGGAGCACAGGAAGTTCTGCTTGAACACAAGGAAAAATGTCTTTCTGTTGAGGGTGACAGAGCACTGGAACAGGCTGCCCAGAGAGGCTGTGGAGTCTCCTTCTCTGGAGATAATCAAAACCCACCTGGACACGGTCCTGTGCAACCTGCTCTGGGTGAACCTGCTTTAGCAGGGGCCTTGGACTAGATGATCTCCCAGAGGTTCCTTCCAACTTCTACCGTTCTGTGATTCTGTGATGCCCAAGCAGCGATCAGCCCCTCCCAGGCAACTCCCCCCAGTTTATATACTGAGCATGACATCCTATGGCATGGCATATCCCTTTGGCTAGTTTGGGTCAGCTGTCTTGGCTGTGCATCTCCTCACTGGCAGAGCATGGGAAACTGAAAAGTCCTTGGCTTAGAATAAGTGTTGCTTAGCAACAACTAAAACATCATTGTGTTATCAACATTATTCTCATACTATATCCAGAACACAGCACTGTACCAGCCACTAGGAAGAAAATTAACTCTATCCCAGCGAAAATCAAGACAAACCTGTCCCTTCTCACAGACAGAAATAATACGCTCTACTGCTACTAATGTAACAGGAAATCACAGAATCACAGAATGTTAGGGGTTGGAAGGGACCTCAAAAGATCATCTAGTCCAAGCTCCCTGCCAGAGCAGGACCACCTAGAATAGATCACGCAGGAACATGTCCAGGCAGGTTTTAAATGTTTCCAGAGGAGGAGATTCTACAACCTCTCTGGGCAGCCTGTTTCAGTGCTCTGTCACCCTCACCATGAAAAAGTCTTTTCTTATGTAAATATGGAACCTCCAATGCTTCAGCTTGCACCCATTGCCCCTTGTTCTATCATCGGCCATCACTGAGAAGAGCCTGGCTCCATCCTCCTGACACTCACCCTTTACGTATTTATAAACATTAATGAGGTCACTTGTCAGTGACAGTGAGCTAAAGAGACCCAGCTCCCTCAGCCTTTCATCATAAGGGAGATGTTCCACCCCCTGAATCATCTTTGTGGCTCTGCACTGGACTCTTTCAAGCAGTTCCCTGTCCTTCTTGAACAGAGGGGCCCAGAACTGGACACGATATTCCAGATGAGGTCTCACCAGGGCAGAGTAGAGGGGGAGGAGAACCTCTCTTGACCTTCTAACCACATCCCTTCTAATACACCCCAGGATGCCATTGGCCTTCTTGGCCATGAGGTCACATTGCTGGCTCATGGTCATCCTGCTGTCCACCAGGACCCCCAGGTCCCTTTCTCTTACGCTACTCTCTAACGTAGCTAACGTTTTGAGATCACATACATCTATGTCTGCCAAGGTTTTACACTACAGAATGGACATGTAGTAAAGGACTGGTCAAGAAACAGGGAGAGCTGGCACAACAGGATCAACAAAGAACAGAGGTAGGGAGCAAAATCAAGAACAGACAGAAACCACAAAGGAATTTGTTGCCAAAGCATCATGTCCTTTTTGGGTAGCCAAAAGTTACATTCCACCACAGTGATTCCAAATTATCAGAGCTATTTACCTTTTAGATAAAATTGCCAAAGTTTGTGTTCCTCTGCAAAATTGAATTAGGTGGTCTTTACTAGGGTTACCCAAGCAGGTCATCTTTTAAGGCACTTTGACCTAGATGCTTTCTTGTTTAGCGAAATTTTCCTTCCTTATTTTTTGCAATCTTATCACATTAGTGATATGGACTGCCTTCATTTATTTTTTTTTCTAGAGCAGGATATATCCCCTCAAATGAGTATTTAACTCTTAATTTCTGTTTTATTGTTTGTATGTGTAGTCACATCCTTATCTTAGTTTTATCAGAGGAAAGTACTCAATGGCAAAGATGCAAATTCCATGCTTTCATTTAAAGGAGATAAAGGATATATCTTGTAAGCATGACTTGCAAAACATTATCTGCCTACCTATGTTCAAGAAGCAGTGTTAGCATTCAACCACCTGAGGTGGGTAGAAAATATGAAAGGAAAACAAAACAGGTGAGTAATGGCAGCTTTGTGGAAGGTGTTAACACCAAGGGCAGTTCTTCCGACCTCAATGGAGCTATGGCCAAATGAGGCTCTGCTCTTGGAGCTGGACTTTGGATAGAGATCTGTAAAGTATGTGTGTAACGCAGCTGAGCACGGTGGGTAGAATTATACACTTTAAAATGTGTTTTGTCTCTCTTCTCTGAATGAGATTTTGTAAGTTTCCAGAGCTGAGGAGGTGGCAATTCAATGATGATTGTCATTCTTCTCTTGCGATTGGCCTTCTCAGTAAACATGCAAGTCTTGCTTCCACCAAATCCCAAACAGACCAGTGATTTAAGAAGATTATGTATCATCAATCAGGAATCAGATAATGGATATATACCTGTCAATAAATGCATTTTCTTGTAAGAATTAGCATAACGAATTGTATTGCATTGGAACAATAATGAATACCAGGAAAGAATGGTAAATCAAACAATATTTTCTTTGCAAAGAGCATATTTTTCATCACTACTGAACTGTACATGCTTTTGACAGGGAACAAGAGATTGTACCGACATCTGATTGCAGCTGTCTAAACCAAGTTCCTTTATTTTCTCAGCCCACTGCAAATCTGGTGAAAGGCACAGGGAGAAACACTGGAACATTTGGAATGCATGTGAAACATGATAGAGGCCTTGGCATGGCATCACTCAGAGGGCTGTAAAATACCTGTAGAAGGTGTTTCCACTTAGTCCCTTTCAAACCTCTGAGAACAATTTGTTTTTTGGAATTTGGACAATTCCAAAAAGTGAATGATAGCTAACAGGTTTGGCAGTGCCAAGGACGTACAGAACTTTAAGGAAGATTGTAGTTGCCAGACCAAATGAAAAAGTATTTTTTGTCCTAAAAGTGCTCACTAAAGCCATGTCAACAGTCTTATTTTTGCATTACCTCTGTACACAGTCTCTTTCACACACTCTTTAAAGTCCTTCCTCAAAAATGAAAAAGCTTCCAGATTGAATTATCTTTTGGCTGTGAGTAAATAACTCAGTATTGAAGAAAGACAAAAGGACAATTCATGCCTGCAAGATGAAAGATGATTGAGATGAGGCGGTGATGTTGACTCAGAAAATATGAAAGTTTTCAGTGCTCTTCCCCATGATGCTGCTCTGTCAGACTCAAAACTGTAGCACCGATTAGCTCCGTCACCCAGGGTGGGATCAAGGTTTGGTTCAGTATGTCCACGAACAATAAATGCAGGCCATGTTTTGAAAGATAAAGACAAGCTGTTATTCCCTCTATGTGTTAAGCATGGGCTTCAGCCCTAGACGTTGTCCCACTGAGCATACCAATGCACATCCGTATTCAGGAATAGATCAACACTATCCTGTGACTGTGACTGATTGCAGAGTCCTCCCCTACCCTAACCTCCCCTCTCCCTCCTTCCACTCCTTTTCTTTTCCCTCCCCTCTCTGCTCTGTTTCTTACCCTGTTATCGGCTTGTTTCAGGAAGGAGAAGAGGGAGAGGAAAAGGAGAATTCCCTCAGCCCAGGGCCAAGGATCAGATGGGAGAAGACGCAGCTCTTCTTACTTGCACTCTGCTTCTGGACCCCTGAGAAGCCAGCTCCACATGGGAATACAAAATGTTCATTCCTGCCAAAGCTCAGCTTCTGAGCAGCATAATTGTCAGTTCTCAACTATTTCAGTAAAAACTTCCAAGTGATATTCCTACTCCCATCCTTCCCAAGCCAAATGAAATAATAGCGATAAACTACAAACATTAGCCCAATGTATAATCACATATAAATACCATCATACTGCTAATTCAATTCCTTTATTATCTGAGCCTGCAGACCCCACACTGCTATAAGAAATGGCAAAGTTTTTCCTCAAACATCACCACTTCTGTCATGAAATTGCGGGAGTAATTGCATTAATACTTGTCCTAAAGTATTCTGGAGTTTGGCTTTTCAGTCTGTCTGAGAATGTCTCAGGCAAATATGCAGACATGGCTGGGACATGATCAAGTACAGATACAGAAGCATAAAAGCCACTGTTTACAAGAAAGCTTGGTTTTCCAAAAGCATTTTGCTCTGGTTGCCAAAGTAGATGGCACCACAAAATTGGAGTAGGTCAGTCATGTATTTCCCATCATAAACTGTAACACCATAAAATGGTTTGCTTTCCAAGCAGCATCCAACACGTTTGGCTACTTATGTGGAATTAAGCAGAGCACAAAATGGGAGAGGATGGTCAGTAAATCTAAAAATCTGTCAACCTCTGGCGTGATTCCAGGGTTTAAAAACTTTAGGAGGAATATGTTTTAATGTTGAAATGTCATTGAACTACTTGTTTTCCAGCTGGACTGCTTTTACTCTGCCAAACCAGCTGTTCATGTGCAAGGGCTATTTGTCTAAGATTGCCTTGTTTCTTAATTTCCAAGGACTATTAGTTTTACCAAGATGTTTTTTGTACTTTTAAAAATTTTATTCCTGTCTTTCATTTAAGACAGTAAATGAGCAAGCCTTTCTTTGACATAGGTGGCATCAAATATTATTTTCTTTTAACAGAGTAATTTGTAAAATAGCACGTGGAGATTACTCAATTTTCAGTTCTGGAAAATAATGCTTTTAGAAAGTGCTCAAGAGTCATAACTGAATATGACTTTCTAATGCAGTACTGTGGGAAATAAAGTTAATCAGATTATTTCAGATAAAAAATAGAGTTGGCACTGGAACAGGAAATACCAGATTATAACTTTCCATTTTGGTGCCCATAATTTGATAAGAATGCTGAAAATTGGAAAAGATGCAGAAAAAAAAACCCGGAAAGTGTCTGGAAATACTTAACGCAAGACTCTGAAACCTTAGAGTATTTAGTTTATGAAAACTGTAATTGAGGGTCAATTATAAACTGACTCCAGTATAACAATATTTCATAGAACACACCAGGTTGGAAGTGACTTCAAAAGATCATCTTGTCCAATCTGGTCCATTTCCAGAAGAGTTAATATTAAAAGGCTGTTTAATAAAGTAAAAGAAGAGACTGAATGATGAAGATGCACTTAAGATATTGAACAAACTTCACTTGGAGCAAACTGCTCAGTAATACATTCCTGTCAACATCTTCATACATTAAATCAGAAGCAAATGCCTTCCTCCAAGGATAGAGTTTAGTCAGACTAGCCTCAGTGAAAAGGCAAAATTGTTGAAATCTGTTCCATGCTGTGATGATTTTAAGAGTTCCTTCTTGCCTTAAGGTGCTGCAATACCAAGAGTCAATAATCCATATGAGAGGCAGCTAGTGAGTGATGAGCAAGATGCAGCATTGCAATTCCCCTCCTCTTCAGTGCTTGCCCTGCTATGAACAGAGGGATGAGAAGGGCTCAGATCCCGCTGAACAGCTTCCTCGCTACTCTCAGTACTGCATTCATCTGCTCTTTTTTACAAGACAGGTGAAGTTTGGCTCAGCCCATGGAGGGCTGTGATCATGCTTTACAGGCTCCTGACAATTTTGGAAGACATTAATGTGGTTAGCAGTTCTCCCTCAAGTGTGTGAGTCCTGGGTGATGGGCTGCCTGAGTATGTTTTTGATTAGCAGCAAGGCTGGATTTAAGAAAAGGGTTGTAGCTGCTGTGTCTAAGTCCAGTTGGGTGTTAAGCTGGGAACGCATTAGCAAACAAAGAGCTGTGCCGCACCTTTAGGTCATCGCGTATGCTCTTCACCTGGTCCATTTGGAGGTGTGAGACAGATCTGTGTAGTCACCTGACTGCTCCTGGTGAGCTTGATGGCATTGACTCAGTGGGCTGAGACATTCAGAAAGGCTATCAGAACAATACTGGCTTTTTTCAGTTTGACTAGCTTGGGCTCTGGGCCGTGTCAGCTGCTCTCAATGATGTCTTGGTCAAATGCATTGCTACCTGAAAACTGAAGAGGTGGCGGATTTCTTAAATGTTGCAACAAGCTTCCCTTTGAAGGGAAAACTGGACACCAGCCGGATCTGAAAGCTACTTCATATGTGTTGTATGAAACACTAGGCTTGGGATTTCTGTCAGGGTAAGGAGTAGTATGAAGATTCAAGAAGGAAAAATGGAATATATAACCACAAGAGTCTTTTCCTGCTCTAGAAGAAATGGTCTGAGGCAAACACAGCTGGAGCAAAAAGGGAACACTTTGGGCTGCTCCCAGAAGCAATCCAAAGAATTTGCAAGAAGAACCTAACCAAATCCTGGTATTAGACCTTGGTTAAAGTGATGACGAGGTGTATGTGGCATGTGGGATGTCAGTGGTGACAAGCAAATGTGTTAATAGCCCTACTGAAGATGATTTCTCAATGACATAAAAGTGCTAAACTCTACCAAATTCTGCTTTCAGGATCATACGAGCAGGTCACAGGAGTCGATGCCTGGATATATAGGCATAGTTCTGTGGTTTGTGCATCAGTGTTAGGGGAAATCACTTAGCCTTTGTCAGTAGACAAGGTGGTACTAAAAGGCTTATGTAAGCAAGAGAGGTTGCTGTTGCTCAAAGGAACTTGCAAGTCAGGTTCACTATCTCAGTTATTTAAGACAAAAGGAGTTCATATGTGTGCTTATGAGCAGATACATTTCTACTTGCTTTAGGGAAAGAATGATTAGCAGCATAGCTGCTCATTAGAGCTGCACATTGGCAGATGCGCAACGAATGTAGTAATTCAGAGAAGGGATTGCTTCCCCACCACACCAGAATGGGAAGTGGTCTGGGTGGAGGCAACCTCCTGAAGGAGGTGAGGAGGTGAGCCGGTGCAGGAAGGCAATGATACTTTTTTCCTTCTTGCCTAAATCCGATATGAAGTGATAGCATCCTAGAGGGCTGGTGCCACAGCAGGCTGACAGAGGCAGGGATGAGTTTGCCACACTCCTTATGAGATAGGCTAAAGAGATTTGGAGAGAGTTTTGCAATCTGATTATGTCTTGCAATTTTAAAGAGCTGTATTATCAGATGGAATATTGTGAAAGCACAAAAAGCTTTTCTGATCAGCAAAACAGTATTAGGAAAGTAATTCAGTCGCTCATATTCATTATTAATTTTCATAACATTGTTACTTTATGTCAAAATATTTTGTGCAATTTTGATTACTTTGGCACAGTTGGACCTTATCTTCAAAATTTACAATTTTATTTTAGGTATATTCTTTGTGTTAAGCTTTTTGCTCTCTGTGTCCATAGTCAATAACATGGCGCAGTACTCAGGAAAGGTTGTTTGCATGTACTTTTAAATATACTCATTCAAAACCACTAACACAATCAGATAATGTGAACTGTGCATAGACAGGATTTGTGATTCCTCAGTTCTGTCATGGTTTCTGCTGTTAATGCCCAGACATTTGGATAATGGCTTCTAAGGGCATGGCTTCCTGGGGGGTGTTGGGGCAGGACCCATCAGCTAGGGCCCATCCCACCCCGCAACAAGGACCAGGGCAGCTGAGGGCACTGGTGAAGCCTCAGCCCTGGGCATCAGGCACTTCCCTGGGGATGGGGACAGGCTAAAGCCTGACTCAGGCATTGGCCCATGGATGGGGGGGTCTGGGTCAGGAGCAGTGGGGCCCACGGCCAGGCACAGGCTGGGCTGCACCACAGCATAGTCTGTGGCTCTGCTAAGGATCCAGAACCAAAGTCTCAGCTTCAGAGCAGTTCCCGTGGGACAGGGTGGGCTCTGGCCATGCTACCCCGGCCCCAACAAGGGGTGTCCTCACACCTCACACAACCCCAGAGTCCAACACGTTAGGTGTGAGGTGCCCTGGCCATGCAGGGGGCCTGGGCAATGTCTGATGTGTCCCAGGCTGGGTCAGGAGTCCCCATGGAGCTATTTCCAGGGACTGTGCAGCTCCCTGGCTCGGAGCAGGGTGGGTGATAGATCCATCGCCAGCATCCAGTAGGCCTGGGCTGATATTACTGCTGAGTCATTATAGGGTCCAGGGTGGGCAAGGGAATCAGGCCACCCCTGAAGAGCTCTATGGGCATGGGAGGAGTTGGGGCTGCCCCTGAGGGGCTTCAGAGCTGGGCAGAGGGGTTCAGGTGCAACCAAGGTGGTCGGGACCCAGGGCCAAGCCAGGGGTTGCAGAGAGCTCGGGGCTATGTGGAGAGTGGACATTGTGGGGAGCCTTGGGGCAGGCCTGCAGATCTCAGCCAGGGAGGATCATCAGGTGCCGGGCCCCATGGCATGCAGCGCAGAGCTCAGTGTGGCCCAGTCTGGCTGTGGCACAGTGGGGGCTCCCCACGTGGGCAGCAGGGCAGTGCCTCACCGGCCACCGGCAGTCCCACCACCAGGGAGCAGGGCAGCCCAGGGAGCAGCAGTCCATGGTGATAGCCACCAGGGTCAGACACAGCCCAGTGATCACCAGGCAGGTCCATGGTGATGAGGCAGGTCCAAGGTCAAGCTGGGAAGTCAAGTTAGCAGGTCAGGGACAGGGTCCAGCTCCGGATCATCAATCCGTGGCCCAGCACAAGCTGGGCTGCCAGGCAGCGGGCGCTGTAGCACCAGGGCAAGGGCACAACTCTGGAGCCTCAGCTTAAAAGCAGATCCCACAGGGCAGAGAGGGATGCCTGTCGTGGCTTTTCCGCAACACCACACTGGCTGGGAGCCTCTCTCCACATCTCCAGCAGGAAGGGGGCTGCCCTCACCTGCACTGTTTATAAGCTGGCCCTGAGCCCTAGCAGCCAAACCTCCAGGAGGGGAGGATGCACTCAGGGCCCTTACATGGGTTTTCTCAAGGTTGGGTTCACTTGGATGTCAGACTAATGTTTTTTTTTTTCAGGATTGTGATGTTTTTCTTCAGTGTTTATATTTATCTGTAGCACTTACATTATTTCTGCGGCTACCCTCTTTCCCAGACTCCTTCCTTCTTCATCTGTGTTGCAATCATTTCACTTTGTATCTGCCATCTTTCAAAGCATTGAACTCTTCTGTTCACGGCATGCTGGTGCTTGTTTGTGTCTAATACTACTGCTTCCAGTAATGCTACCAGCATACTGTAGCACAGGCTGATTCTAATAGTGGCTGGGTTTGATGAGCTTGCTTTATAAGAAACATGATGTCTTCATCGAGCCCATCACTTCATCAATATGTGTTCGGAAGTTCTCAGCAAAGCACAATGACCTTGAATTTCACCCTGGCTTTCAGCACTGATCAAACATATGACTTGTCCTACCTTTTAAACTTCACTGTGTTTTAGTGTTTTGCATTTTGTAGTTTTATGTAGATGCAACCCTTTCGGCTTTCTGCCACTTACTGCAAGTCTAGGCAGAGTATGCCAACAATAATGACATGCTTAATGATAACAAACACCTTTAATCCAAATATGTTTGCTAGTGTCAGCAGCATAAACTTAGGAGTCTAATGCTAGATCATCCAAAAGTAACATTTTCAAATCCATCTCTTAGCCTTAATGTCCAGTTAAGGAGCATAATGAAAAAAACAAGGTTAATCCTGTGTATTTTTGTTCTCCCACCAAACACTGATTTGAGCCAGTTGTTCAAAGTCCCACCCATTCTTAGGCAAATAGTCAAAAAGTGCTCATGTAAATAATGTACCTGAATAAGTAGTTTACCCATTCAACAACTAATATAAAATGCTTAAAAATGTAATACAGCATAGCTTGTATCTATATAGATATTAAACACATACTTATATGAATACACATGATTACCTAGCTTGTATGAAGTTTGTGTAAATCCCGAACTGGGTTACCTGCTGTGTCCATATATTCTCAAAGCAATTCTCCCAGTGATGAGTATATGAAGTTTCTCTTTCTGTTCTACAGCAATAAAACAACTGTACTATTAATAATAGGATTATACTATAGTATGTCACACTAATATTATAATCATATTATTGTATTGTGACTGCAGTGCTCGATAAAAAGCAACAAATTTGGAAAGAGCGTAAGACTCTGAGATTACCTTCACTAACTGTGTATGTCATCCAGTATTTCATGAGTAACAAGGTGAGTAGCAAGTCTCAAACTGCAACTGCTTCATACCTCTGTAACCTGATGTTTTCCTAGTGCTATAGCAAAGTGTGAAATTTTCTTCTCCATCCTCTTTACCATTTCCAGTTATTTGATTGCTCTTTGAAATTACTCTCTAGGTAGCCTTTGCCTGCTACCATGTTTACCCAGCAAGGGTGCATGCGTCTGGAAGAGGTTTGTCAGCCAATAGCAATGCACCCTTCCTACTTTCAACATCATCTCATACTTCACTGCCATATTTCAGGAATCCTTTTTGTATTTGTGTTATTGGACCAGCCACATTGCCGTACAGCTTAGCCCTTGCCTGTGATGGGTAATGATGTCTCCAGGCTTTTTGATTTCTTCACAGCTTTACACAATAGTTTTTACTTCTTCAGCTTGAATCACTTATTCAGTCTCTGTAACTTCTAGTTTTACTGCTTGTCCAACTTCTCCCTGCTTGTTTAGGCCTCTCATAACTTCCTCCACAGAGCTTAGGATCAATATGCGTTGTCCACACACTCTACAGAGAGATATATTTGGCATTACTAGTTATTTACCTGGCACAATGCCTCCATGTTACCTTAACTAACTCCCCTGCAGAGCTCTCCTTTTTCTTATCTAGATAACACAAGGATTAATTTGCATTTAGTTATTTTTTTAATTTTACCATAATTTTCATAGAATCACAGAATGGTTTGGGTTGGAAGGGACCTTAAAGATCATCTAGTTTCAACCCCCCTGCCATGGGCAGGGACACCTTCCACTAGACCAGGTTACTCAAAGCCCCATCCAGCCTGGCCTTGAACACTTCCCAGGGAGGGGGCATCCACAACTTCTCTGGGCAACCCATTCCAGTGCCTCACCACCCTCACAGTAAAGAATTTCTTCCTAATATCTAATCTAAATCTCCACTTTTTTAGTTTGAAACTGTTACTCCTCGTCCTATGGCTACCCTCCCTGATAAAGAGTCCCTCCCCATCTTTCCTGTAGGCCCCCTTTAAGTACTGGAAGACCACTATGAGGTCTCCCCTGAGCCTCCTCTTCTCCAGGCTGAACAACCCCAACTCTCTCAGCCTGTCCTCATAAGGGAGGTGCTTCAGACCCCTGATCATCCTCATGGCCCTCTTCTGGACTTGCTTGAGCAGGTCCATGTCTTTCTTATGCTGGGGACCCCAGAGCTGAATACAGTACTCCAGGTGGGGTGTCACCAGAGCAGAGTAAAGGGAAAGAATCACCTCCCTTGACCTGCTGGCCACACTTCTTTTGATGCAGCTCAGGATAGGGTTGGCCTTCTGAACTGCATGGAGTCATTGCTGGCTCATACTCAGTTTTTCATCTACCAGCACCCCTAAGTCCTTCTCCGCAGGGCTGCTCTGAATCCACTCATCGCCCAGCCTGTGTCTGTGCTTGGGATCACCCTGACTCAGGTGCAGGACCTTGCACTTGGCCTTGTTGAACTTCATGAGGCTTGCATGGGCCCACCTCTCCAGCTTGTTAAGGTCCCTCTGGATGGCCTTCCTTCCCTCCAGCGTGTCAACCACACTGCACAGCTTGGTGTCGTCGGCAAACTTGCTGAGGGTGCACTTGATGCCACTGTCCATGTCACCAACAAAAATGTTAAACAGCACGAGTCCCAACACCACCCTTGTGGAACACCACTCATCCCTGGTCTCGACTCAGACATTGATCCATTGACTGTGACTCTTCGAGTGCAACCATACAGCGAATTCCTGATCCACTGAGTGGCCCATCTGTCAAGTCCATGTCTCTCCAGTTTAGAGACAAGGATGTTGTGCCAGACAGTGTTGAATGCTTTGCACAAGTCCAGGCAGATGAAGTCAGTTGCTCTTCCCAACCCTCCAACGCTGTAACCCCATTGTAGAAGGCCACCAAATTTGTCAGGCACCATTTGCCCTTAGTGAAGCCATGTTAGCTGTCACAAATCACCTCCTTATTTTTCATGTGCCCTTGCATAGTTTCCAGGAGGATCTGCTCCATGATCTTACCAGGCACAGAGGTGAGACTGACTGGCCTATGTTTCCCTGGGTCTTCCTTTTTTTCCCTTTTTAAAAATGGGGATTACGTTCCCCCTTTTCCAGTCAGTGGGAACTTTGCTGGACTGCCATGACTTCTTAAATAGGACAGATAGTGGCTTAGCCACTTCATCCATCAGTTCCCTCATGACCTGCGGATGCATCTCATCAGGTCCCGTGGACTTGTGCACCTTCAGGTTCCTTAGGTGAACTTGAGCCTGATCTCCTATAGTGGGCAGGTCTTCATTCTGCCAGTCTCTGGCTTTGCTTTCTGCGACTTGGGTGGTGTGGCTGGAGCACTTGACAGTGAAGACTGAGGCCTCTCTCTTATGAGGAGAGGCTGAGGGACTTGGGACTTTTTAGCCTAGAGGAGAGAAGAGTGAGTGGGATCTTATCAATGCTTATAAATACTTAAAGGGTGGGTGTCAGGATGATGGGGCCAGTAATTTTTCAGTGGTGCCCAGTGACAGGACAAGAGGTAATGTGCACAAACATGAACATAGGAGGTTCCATCTAAACAATAGGAGGAACTTCTTTACTTTGAGATTGGCAGAGCACTGGAACAGGCTGCCCAGAGAGGTTGTGGAGTCTCCGTCCCTGGAGACATTTAAAACCCACCTGGACACTGTCCTGTGCAACTTGCTCCAGGTGAACTTGCTCTGGCAGGGGGGTTGGCTTAGGTGATCTTTTGAGGTCCCTTCCTACCCCTATCATTCTGTGATTCTGTGAAAAAAGTTATAGAGTTCCTCAGCCTTCTCCATATCCCAGGTAACCAGGTCTCCCATTTCCTTCCAGAGAGGGCCCACATTTTCACTAGTCCTCCTTTCCTCACAACTAATTCAGTTTAGCTAAGTGTGTATGTCTTCATGAGGGAAACATATATTGTCAGCAGTCAGATCTGTATCAGACAATAAACCAGCCTTGGGAACTCCTCCAGCTAGTAGGTTACAACAATTCACGTAGGCTGAAGTAGAAATTGCAAATTGGAGGCTGCAGCTTACCCGTATAAACATTCTTGCCCTGCTGCAAAGGTGTCAACTGTGTTTAAAAACTGGCATTTGACTGATTTAAAAAGAGAGTATCAGTACTAAAAGAAATATTACCCATTGCTGGTACAGTGTGCAATTAAACAGAGCCACCGATATGTCACATGATCAGCAAGTGTATTTGTGGAATTTTTGGAAAATGGTTCAACAAAGGCCTGTAGCAATGTTTTCCCTTTTCCAACTCTGTATATAAACTCTCCTTAATCTCTTAGATTTTTTTCCAACTTTTGTCTGTTCAGTAACAGAGAAAAGAAGTTTTGATATAATGGAAAATGCCATTAACAGGTTAACTTTCAACTTTGCCTTGAACTTCTTAAATGACTGATTAACTTAGTTCCTGACAGTTTATAGAAGAAATGAGGGTTGTAAACAGGACTGCTTACTTCTTTCTTATCACTTAAGTATCTGTTTAATTTATTCATCACTCACACACTAACTGCCTAGGAACAATGCAGGGTGAAGTGCTTGTAACCAGGAATTCCACAAAGTCATGCACTAGATCAGAATCGGGATAAAGGCCAAGAAAGTACTAGGTCCTCCTTAAGCCCTCAAAGTGTAGTCTAGAGTTCAAGTGGTGCCTACAGGCACTTTCAACTAAAATAAGTGGCTTTCAGTGTCCCACAAGGATGACACTCATGAGTGAATGAGTGTTGGATAGGACCTTTGCAATCATCTAAGAGTGAAAAGGGGAAATTACTTAGGAGTTTGTATTGCAGCTTATCTAGAAACAGAAATGTGGAGCCCCTTCCTAGCATGACACTGGTTTGAAAGAACAATGTCTTACTGAGGAGGCACCACTGCCTTTGGCCTAGCTCACTAAGAAGCAACCAGGTAGCCCTGTCCCGCTGAGCCTGAGTAGCTCCTCACGGGCTGTGTTGATAAGGCACAGCGCTATGCATAGCAAAAAGCAGAGCAGAGAGGGATGGGACAGTGTTTGCATCTACTCACCTTTGCTTTTTGAGGCAAAATGAGCAGCTTCTCAGTTTTTTTCTGGATCAGTGAGAACACTCAGGAAGAGTCCAGAACAAGGCCTGAATTTATCATCAGATGTAAAACATGTCTTTGAGCCTCTCTGAGGACTCAGCCAACATCACTGTCACTGGGCTGGTTTAAAAAACAAAAAGGTATCTAATTACACCTCTTCTCAGTCTCTTCTGTGAACTAACACAGCCTTTGATGAACGGACAAACCAACACTGCCCCAAACACCCCCACCATTTTGTATGGCAAAGGTAGAGCAAAAAATAATATTAGTTCTCAGGAATGTGCTTCAAAGATGGACCCATTTCTGTATTCTCCTCTATAGTCTCAAATTTAGTGAAAAGATGTTCAAAGGATTAGATGAAAATCCTTGGCATAAGAAAAATGTATTACTGTGTTATATGAGAGCAAGGAAAAATTGCTTCCTGTCTATAATATTGTCCTCCTCATTAAAACAACCTGCTATATTATAGTGTCGTGATGAAGTGAAATTTTCTACTTTTGTATGAATTTTGGTTTTGCTAACATTTGAATTAGGGGTCGTGAAACTATGTGAAACTTTGGGTCATGAAACTCTGCATAGCCTGTTTGCTGATGAAAGAGGAATGAACTGCAGGAACCCAGGAACATCAGGAGCTCCCTCAAAGTTATCTATACATACCAGACATTAAGGAGACATCGAGGAGACATCGAGGAGACGCCTAGCAAACATCTACACGACTGATTGTTACAAGTGGTTGCATCAGAAAAGGGGCCCTGGCTTGTGCTCAAGAAGGAGGATTCAACTAGAGGACATCGTGAGGAAAACTACGGACAACCACTAGAGACCCTCGAAAGACCACTGATCCATTTAGTTCTGCTTAATAGAGCATGTGCAAGTGGGAAGGAACCTATGTAAAACATTTCTGGGAAATCATTAGAATAACACCGCCTTTTTGGGGAAAGATAATGAATGTATAATGAGAAAGGTCTATAAAGGCTGTAACCATGCGACCAAAAAGGTGAGCTCACCTTTGCGAAATGATTCACGTGTGCCCCCAGCGCTGTAATAAAGGAATGCCTTGCTTTCTAATACCTACGAATTGGTCTTAGAGAGTTATTGATTTGATATTTTGGTAACAGTCGCTCTGTAGCAAAACCACTTTCCATGTCTCTCAAGCTGGCTGTGTTAATAAAAAGCTTTCTATCTGCTCTTGATGTGTGGGATGTGAGCCTAGTAATTACGCTGAAAAGAAGTTCCTTCTTGTGGTGTAATTCTCTGGTCTGTATAATCATACTTTTGAGTCCTGCTTCTCAGCACTGAGCCAAAGGCTGGTTAAAGTGGAAGTATCAGGTGATGATTCAACAGGACAGTCTTAGTAGAACTCCTCTTGCTCTTTACATGGAATGTCAATGACATTTAATCATCCTTGGTCACCCCTCCTTGAGCTCTGAAAAGTCTGCAGAAAAACTCCAATGCCAAATTTCAGTGTGGTGTTTATCCTAGCCATTACAGGGAGAAGTAACACGAGAAGAACCCAAAGAGAAAAAAAAAATAGACTACTCTTATTGTCAAAAGCAATGGTGTACGCTCAGTATCCAAGGTGATCTCGTGTCATCAAATGGCATACAGTAACACCGAAGAGAAGAGACGCATGTTCCTTCTTCAGAGAGGAGGCCAAAAGGACCAGAGGATGAGGAGATGCATGAATAAAGATGGAAGCTGGCATCTTAAAAGACCAAAGGCCACACATGTCTGCAAAATCGTGTGTAGGTCCCACATCAGTACTGACAGTATATTCAGGAACTGGAACTAGATAGTTGTTTCGGTGTGGTGCTGTCAGTGCCTACTGCTTTAAAGATGACATTTTGAGCATTTTTCATGGCATGAGGTTGCAGGAGCTCAGTCAGTAGTGGGACAGATTTCTGCACTGTGTTCATCATGCAGAGCAGATATATCATAAGAAGCAGTAAATTTTCTACACTGGGCAAAGAATAAGTCTCAGTGGGGACTACACAAGGTTCATTCTGCTGACTACTGCAGGTGCATCACTGCTGAGGGACCACTTGCTATTCCTGTTGTTGCTCTCTCTTTGCTATTCTACAGATACATCCACACACAATGTCTCCAAGACACTACTGTTTTAGAGCTCCTTATATGGTGGCTAGTTATGGCTGAATTAATTTCACAGCCTTTTAAAAAATTATTTTTCAAGTGTTGTGTGATCATTCTAAAATGTCATGGTAATCTGTTAAATAGCACTGTAAATAAGTTCAGTTTGGACTCTGAACTTATTTTGCTAGATGCAGTGGTTGTAAGTTTCCAATTAACTAAAAATTAAGCATTAACTGGAACACCTTAATTGAAAAAAATATGAAAACATTTTAATTAATTTTTACAATTAGAAATTAGTAAGTAAGTACTATTAATTAGCTCCCATAAAGTTGTGCCTCGACTTTCTTTGTAAACATTTGTAATGCCTAGGGCCTTTCTTAAATCACTCAAGCATGACAATTTCTTTCAGCCACATTAACTTTCTGTAGCAAGTGTTACTGAACTTGTTCAAGTATAATTTGCTTATGTTATGCCTTTTTGCTTACTCACATGACTAAAGTACTTTTCTCTCCACACAGTGGCATTAGTAAGTCCCTGGGTTACTGAGAAACATGCTAGGAATACAGATTATAGCTTTCATATTTTGTTTCTGTGGGCTGGGAGCTGCTATTGCTGCTACTGCTTCGAATGAGTGGAAAGTCACTAGCCGAGCATCATCTGTTATCACCGCAACCTGGGTTTTCCAGGGTCTTTGGATGAACTGTGCTGGCAATGCACTGGGTGCTTTTCACTGCAGACCTCACCTTACTATCTTCAAAGTAGAAGGTAAGTAAGTGTAATTTAACTGGAACATATGGAGAGCTATGTGTGTTGCAAGATGTGGGCCTGAGGAGAAAAAGATTATTTTGGCTTGTGCAAGAGATTATGATTAAAGCATTGTGATGAATATAAATAAAGGATGTTATAGGCAGAATATCAGAAACAACTTTGTAGGAACGACATATTCCAAAAAAGACAGTAAGCTCTACTCTGTGGTTGGTAATACGCGATAAGTATATTGGACAGAGTTCCAGTAAATACACTATAAGTAACAAACCTCTGTTAGCAGAGAGATGGACTAAACTGTCTTCCAGCTCTAATTTCCATGCAAAAATAAGCATCCTGCTTGCTGGATGGGGAGAGGAGGAAAGACAGCAAGGTCTGTTACAGCTATCGGTGCTCTTTTTAATATCTAAGGAAATCAGATAGCAAAGAACCGTGTCCAGGAATTCTATGTAAATATTCATATGCTGGGAATTAAGAGTGCGTGTATATACTTGCTGTATCACAGGCTAATATTTTAACTTTAAAGATCAAAGGTGTGCTGTTTCGGAATGTTCATTTTCATGGAAAACATTGGGTTTGGAAGCCATCTATCGAAGCGTAAAAACAAACTGGGTCTTCTTGCCTTGTATCAGGAGCAGGTTTTCTCAGAGACAGGGACTAACTAAAAGTTTGCTATGCAATGTGTTTCCTGCTTTGTTCTCTGTGCGAAGCAGTAAATGAAGAGGTTGGTTTTCTGTTTGCTGTTATGACTTAAGACAATAGGCAAGATAATGTTTTCAGTGGAACTGTGTGTAAGCACTCACGAGGGCAGGGGCAGAGGAACTGCTCTGTCCTGGATGTGGGCAGCACATGAGCAAGATGGAGTCAGGCTAGAGTGGAAAAAAACTGATCAAGACAGTGGTATTTAGGGAAGCAGAAAAGGAATCAAGGCTAGACAGAACCACTCTTCCGAAGCTTTTATGAGACCAGAAAGAAGCACAATTTTACAATATTAACAGCCAGGGGCTGAATGAGATATAAAATGTACTGTTGCACAGTTGTTACCACATTGCATAAACAGAGTCATATACACACACACACACCTCACACACACGTAGAAACGTGAAAACACAGGGATGTTACAGATCCATACCTTTTCTTGCCTCTCATGCCCTGCCACATCAGACTGCGTGCTGGGTCATAAAGCTTGACTCTTACACGTAGAGAGGATTTTGAGAAAATTAAGCATAATTTTTGTGCACGTTTTCTCATGCTCTGTTGCAAACCATCACAAATCTCATGTAAGGGACGTGAATGGATAAGAATAGTTTTACTTCTTTTAAAGAATGCCGTTCATCAAAAATTGCTTAAAAGACATAGAAAATCACACATGTACATTGCCAATAACCATTTATGCATTCTTTCTGCTGAGATTTAAAGAAAAAAAAAAAACAACTCTTCTCAGGCACACATGATCAAATTTGTTTAAAGCAACGTAAAGGACTTCAGCAACTAGAAACTACCATTATTGCTATTAGCAGTAGTAAAAAAACTGCTTTCAGAATAATCATCTGTAATCCATTTGCCACTTCATATTGTTGCTATTATTTTGATCACTGTCAGATTGAAACTTGAATAAACAAAATACACATCATTATCCTTTAAACATATACTTAAGCATCTGAGTAAGATTTTGCTTATTTGCTGTTTAGAGTACCATAGACAAGAAATTCACAACAAATTAAAGTAACATGCTCTTGTTAAAGTAAGAGAGTAGCAAGCTGCTGTACTGACATTTAGGAAGTCTAATTTTAACCTGCCAGTGCATGCAACAGCAAAGGGTAATGTTACACGTAGCATAAACACTACTGGGAAAGAGTGAGGTATTTTGTTTGGAAAACCTGCTAAACATAAACTCCTGGTAATCCAAGGAAAACAAGAGTTCAAACAGGGAAAGAGCTTTGCACTCTCACTCCTTCCTACATTGTAAAACAATAAAATGCGCAGATTAAAGAAGCAATGAACTCCCATCTCTCTCCTCAGAGCTTCAATATACCATCATTATTGGCATGCTGACGTCAGGGTGGGCTGGTAATATAGCTTTTTCTTATGCACATTTATGATTTTATGGAATCTCTTTGCAATTTGTCCTGTAGCCAAAGATAACTCGATTACACAAGCTCCTCACTCTGTTCCTACCTATTCTTCAGGTTACCCCACAGAAAGTATTAGCAGTAAATAATATAAGTCACTTCTACTCCAAAGATCCATTTGATCATTAAAGTTTTGATTGCTCTTTTCAGAGGATTTTGCAGGAGAGGCTTCTACATAAGATCTATGAAGTTTTAAGTGTTTTCTGCTATTTAAATCACAGTAAACAAAAAACAGTCTCCAGAAGCATTTCTTTGAGCAGTGGTCATAGACAGTGTGTAGGTATTTACCAGAACTGACTGTCACCTAAAGGACTAGTTGTGCTGATAGGAGCATCGCCAAGGCAATAAGAACGCCGCTTCTGCTATCCAGCCCACCTACAGATCTTGAGCGGTTCTTGTTTCTGGAAGTGTGGGTTAGCACGGCCACACTGCTGACAGTGTCCAAGCTAGCTGGGCTGTTGCCACATGTACATGTACATTCCCATGTACAGCCACAATGTGCTCTACTGCAGTGACTGAAACATTCAGAGGGAAGATCCTGGTGCAGTACAGATAGCGATAGTGTTGTAGCTGCAGTCATTTAAGGCAATGTTTGTGGGAAGATGCAATATCTTTTATTAAATCAACTGCTTTGGGAAAAGTATGCAATAAAGTCATTCATCAGATCTGACACAAATACAGCAAGCTTCAAGCTACATTTTATCTGGGAACATTGTCTCTTCAGTTGACTTGGTTATGATTATCAGTGCGCTAGATATACTCATGGAAATTTTATCATCAAAACCAAAGGACCATTACACACAGGCGTAAACTCACACAGTCAATAAAGGCCAGAAATTAAAACTCGCAGAGATACAATATTGTTTAACAAAAACCACTAACCTGATTAACCTCTGAGTCCTTATTAGTAAGAAAGACCCACAAAGACTCTTCAAAGGGTGAGCCCAGGAAATAAAGCTCCTGACTCCACTGGAGTCAGAGCTGTTGTGGACTCTAGAAAGATACTGAGTTTTTACAGCAGAGTTTCCATCCTCCCTGTCTCCTACTGACTCCCCAGTGCTTCACAGGCAGTAGTTACCTCTCTTCTCATTCCTCTCGTGCTCATCATCCTGAATTCTTACAATCAGAGAATTATTCAGATCTGACAAGAACTAGCTTTTAGTTGTCTAGCACTGCTTAGACACTTTATTTAGGTATTTTGCTTTTGGTGATGGTACAGAGAGCTGTTGCACAAAATACAGAAGTGTAACTAGCAAACCGCATTGTGCCCAACACCCCTTTCCTACAACACTTCCCTGGTCTGTCAGGGCAGCTATTAGGCTTCTTCAAACAATTAGTTCAGCATTTGGCATGCCCAGCTTACGGCGCTGTTTCGTGTTTTACCTGCGCTCTCTGGTTTTCCATGCCATGCATGCAGGGAGGTGTACCAGAAAGCAGAAGAAATGTGCTTCCATGAACCTTTATTTGTTTGAGCCTCAGATCTTCTGCTGGCATCTTTTAGTCTTGCTAGTGCCTGGTTTGATGGAGCCGGGTGGGGCAAGTAGTGCTATCCTGATGGTAGCCAATAGGGAAAGGGCAATGCCCAGGCATTCTGGGTTGCATTGGCAGACAGACTGAGAGCTGCAATGCAGCTAAGGGATGGAAGGAAGCTGAAACAAGGCAGCAACTATTGCAGCACTGTACCCAGAACAGCTGTGCATAGTCACACACCATTTGTGTTCATCGGGGTGTGGAGAGCAATTCCAGCTGTGCTTTGGGGTGACACTAGCAACTTTCCCAGAGAGCTCAACCTAGAGCAGGAAAGGACTGACATGAAAGTTTCCCTCACTAGACAGAAACTTACTGCCAGGGAAAACAGACTATCCATTTGATTGCTGCCAGTCCACAACGAGCCAGCCAGATATCTGCGTGGCAACCAGGGCCAGGCTTCTCCTGAGCCTATTGAGAAGGGAACTTAGTGCTAAATCCCCCCCCCACGGCCAACATCATTGCTCTGTACACATCACGAGTGGGGTTACATGGGGGTGAGGCTGAGTGAGGGCTGGGGACAGAGAACGCTCTCCAGCTCCCTGCTGCCTTCCTGCTCCCTGCTGCCTGCCAGAACCCCATGCCCTGCCCGCAGCCCGTCCGCTGTCCACTCTCTGCCCGCTCCCTGCCCGCTCCCTGCCCGCCCCCTGCCCGCTCCCTGCCCGCTCCCGCCCGCTCCCTGCCCGCCCCCTGCCCGCTCCCGCCCGCTCCCTGCCCGCTCCCGCCCGCTCCCTGCCCGCCCCCTGCCCGCTCCCGCCCGCGGGAGGCGAGCGCGCTCCTCTCTCCATGGTGCTGCAGGCGCGGCCCCGGGGAAGCGCCGGCCGTGCCCGGGGGGCGGCTGTCGAGCCGCCGGGTCGGGGCAACGAGCTGCTTCTCGTCCTGGAAAGGCAGCGGACCTCGCCCCCGGCTTCCCTTGGGTGAGTGGCCAGAGGAGAGGGGCGGTTTAACTGTACCCAGAGCCAGGTAGTCAAAGGGCCAAATCACAGAGGTCCGATATTGAGGTCAGAGGATAACTGTGTCTAAGAAATTCCCTGTAGCAAGAAAACCCTTCTAGGAAAAGTGCTAACTGAAGGAAGGTATGGTCGGTTTGTGCTCGACAGACTGAGCCACCCCTCTGTTAAGTATTTCTGCCCAATGGGTACAATATGCGTTTGCTGATTTACAAAACCAAAGCCAAAACAGCATTGGGAAAGTTGCATTAATATAAAAAGAAATATACACTAGGATCAATAGTGCAAATTTGGGAATTGTGACCATAAGACAAGGCCAGAATTCGTCTCAGAGTTTTATGGCTTAATTCCAAAGTACACTCCATTTCTCAGCAGGCAGAAGTGTCACTGCTTGGACTGATCGAAATGCTGATTCCAGCATGGGGACTTTTGTGTATGCAGAGAATAGGGTCTTAAATCTTGATAACAAAATGTTCTCCACTCTCACAGTTTGCTTCTCCATTTTAGCAAGCCCCTTTCCAAGCTTATGGCCTCCATGCTGACATTAGATGACTAGGTCTGCTCTCTGCTCAAACAAGAGAGCCTGAAACATGTGTTTGGTCCCTAAAGGAATCTGGGAGTGCACTAGAGGTCATGAAACCTCATGACAATATACAGCAAATGTTTTTGGAATCTGTCATATTGTGTATTATTGCCCACCCTCTCCCGCAAAAGTGAAAGGAGAAAGTAAATTAAAAGTTTCAGCTTAGGTAGGAGTTAGTGTGAGACATGACAGGTCTTATTAGGGTGGCTTCAAGTAGGGGAAGGAATTGATTCATATACAGCAGAGCCATTCAAGAAGCAGAGAGCCATGTTTGACCTAGCAGCCCCTCGCAGAATAGATATGAACTGAAGGAGGGGGCTGACTACCAAGGAGACAAGTGGTTTTCCCCAAGGGAGATCCAGCAACAGCCTTGCAGTAAATCCAGAGCAAAACCCAGGGCTTCCATGGAGGTGATAAGTTCCAGAGGAAGCATTCAGAGGGCAGGAATACCCCAAGAGGCAGGACAACTCTGTGAAATCTGGATCTTTGGATCTCAGAGCTGAAACATGGGTTAGAGATTTTGAAGTGGTTCACAAGGAATCCTGCTGCCAAATTTTGTTTTCTCTTCGAGCTCTTGGTTTCCAAGATTTTTATCTATAAGCTCTGAAAATGCGTGACTCTAAACCACAATGAATCACTGTTTACTGAGATTTACTATGAAGACTGTCTAGCTCTGGCCAATTACTTGAACAAGAATAGTCCAGAGCTATGAGGAAGCCTGGAAAGAGGTGTGCCTGCTAGGGGACCTGCAGCTAGAAGGATACACAAAGGGAGTCCAAGAACTACAGGACTAGACTGCATGGGGCAGCTGGAAAACACTGAGGATGGAGGCTTTCACAGACAGCTGCCAGTTTTGGAGGAGAAGCTGATGGCAGGTTACAAAGGGCGGATTCTGACACTGCTTTAAAATCTGCAGGATTCCAGGAAAACATAAGGCATTGCAGACAAACCCTCCTTTTGAGCTCTTGTTTATACCTGGCAATTTGACAGCATCTCTGCAATCCTCTTTTTATGCAATAAGCCTTCTGTCTTCCCACATCTGTACAAGAGCAGAGGTTCGGTGCTGAGATCTTTTTCACTTTTGTCAAGACCTGGACAAGAGTAAAGCTGCTTGTGCTTCTCTTCAGTCATCCTTACAGATTTTTGCCTGGCAGACAGTCCCCCAGAGGTGGTCTTCATTTGCAGAAAATTGGCGAAGAAATCTGGAAGGTGCAAAGTCCTGCTATTTGCTAGCGTGGTTCCTGTGCAGCTGGTGCAAGGTTGGGAATGTAAATCTTGTTATTGGAACACTAATAACAAAGCTCTTTCATCTTCTAATACTCACGCCAGGATAGATTCTTATCTATGCTTTGCTTTTAGCTTTCTTTGATTACTCCTACATAGCAGCAGAGAGTGTACTGCAAAATGAATAGGACTCAGCAGTAATTGGTATGCAGCCAATGTCTTGAAATACCTCTGTTCAAGCAGGTTTTGTACCCTGGTCTGCCTTGTGAGCACTGAGGCGGGTGAGAGGAACTTCTCTGTAGCATGCGCTGAGGACCCTAAGGCCAATGTACCTATTCTAACCATTTCAGCAGCTGTGCTAGAGCCAGAGCTTCATTCAGAGTTACAGAGATACAATCCGTTTCATTTTTACAAGTCCCTGCAGCAGGAGGGGAGAGGAGACCTGGAAAAAACAGCTGTGGTAGACAGATGGGTGAGAGAAGGAGCCTGCAGTACAAATCATTAAAGCTGACGATGTTGGAATTCACACGGCTGAGATTTAAGATTTTAAATCTTTAGCCTTCTAGTGCATACAACATTTTCAGGGAGTGGTGCAAGAGGGAGGAGAAAGGCTAAGCAGCAAATAGCTTGGAAATGGGTATGGGGGAATGAGTGCAGCCAATGGTCGTGAGATGAGAAATTGTAGAGAAAAAATATATGTACATAAAAATCTCTTCTGTGGATACCATATGGAGTTGGCTGGGCAAGTGTGAGTTAAATGTCAAGTTGGTAGAAAAAACAAGTTGTTACACAGACAATAGGGGTATTAAAGCCCGCAATGCAGGTGTTATTCTATGTTTCATGGTACTTACACACAGTTGTGCAATGTCAAGCAAGGTGCCAGATGAGTGCAGCCATTTTAATAGAGCTGTGCACACGGGATTCCTTTCCATGTCACACCCGTCAAGCCCTAGAGTGTCTGATTATCCTTATAAGCCTTCCTTGGAGTGGGTGCCATGGGGCTCTCTGGTCGTTTAGAGACTGATCGATGTACCCTCTTGGGCGTTCCACTGATTGAAGGCCAGGGCTCCTGCATGGCCTTCCTCTCCAGGGATGCATTTCCTAACACAGGAGAAAGAACATCAGCTCAGATGGCTGTGCCTTAAAGCAGGACTTTATACGACAAGCAAGGGTATTTTCTTTTCCCACTCCATGCCTCTCAGTCCGTGGCCTCATTTGACCAGCACAGCCATGCAGCAGCTCATGGACCTGCTGACAAAACAATCGTAGCATGGGGATGAGCAGCCAGGGGTGCAGGAGGTAAGGCAGAGGCCTGGAAGCTGGGCAGCTGAGAAGGGTCCCAGGCTGAATGTATGAGACGGACAGGCCTGGCAGTGGGGTACTTGGCAAGGAAAGGGGCACTTCTGATGACATTTCACTGTTGAAGTGAAGAAGCAGCACCTCCCTTTGGATGGTATTCAGGATTTAATAATGGGTTTGTGTCACTAAAATCTTCCTGGATTTTATTATTTTTCTTTTTTAAAACACACACATATTCAAAACAAAATTCAAGTCACAAAGCCAAACATTCAAACCTTCATTACTTTCACTGTTAATAAACCAGCAAAGTCTGTCTGTTCCAAAGGGTGCTTTCTGTAGGAGAGAAATGAACGGAAAGGCAGACAACCAGAGTTAAAGGAAACAGAACAAGAGACATTAAAAAGAGTTGTTTGATGTCGTGGCACAAATAACCAATAGCACTGAGCAGACATCTACCAGAATCTGTTCATATAGGCCCTACAAACTGGCATTTAGCTAGCTGAGGTCACTCAAGAACAAGATGGACCCATAGAACAAGATGGCCTTATATCTGCTTCATGCCAGGTGCAGGACTGATAGGCGATGAGTGAATGTGCTGGCCTGGAGAGAAAGCTGGAAAGCCAGATTCTTGTTCTGCCCCTCTAGTGATCTTTTATGGGATGCTGGGAGACACTGTTACCTGCCCAAATATTAAAAAATAGAGAACTTAAACATTTATGATCTTAGTTCAGCAAAGTACATATAGAAATTGAGGCACATGCAAAGTCTCCTGAGAATGTTTCGTTCATCTCTCGCCTCAAATACCTTGTACTGGTCATTCAGACATTTGCCCTTTACATTTCTAAAAAAGGATCTGAAACCATTAAAAAATCAGAGACATTGAAGACTTCTAAAGACCATGCCCAACAGTCTGCTGATGTGATCATTTTACAGTTACATTTCCTTTTTACTGTGTTAACTTTTCTGAAGTAAATATGTTAGTCTAGAGGTAATTAACCAAGCTCTAGTAAAACAAGTCGTCAGGATTAACCTGCTTAAAGATAGAATTTTTAAATTCCACATCCTGCACTAAGATTTATGTTGTACTATTGAACAGTTTTCCATAAATCAAGACTTCCACGTGGTACATTTTAATACAGTACACCATCAACTGGATACATCATTAATCTTATTTGATAAGATTATTTTAGGTTAGACTCCAAAATTTCCCCTCATTCAGCCCCACATTTTCCCAAAAGTCAATTACACAGACACTACTGGTATTTGAAAGAGTCCAATTACATAACCTGACAGTCAAAATGAGAAGCAAAACTGAATACTTGAAGATTCTTATGAATTTGCTTTCACAATTATATATACTGTTTTTCTACCAAGTCCACTCTACTGATTTTTATACTTGCTATTATTTTTGTAACCAGCTGAGATGTGAGGCTACTCTTCTGCAGATATCAGTCAGACACAAAGATGTGTCTCAGGCTCATATTCAGGGCAATGCACACTGATTCCTATTTCCAAAGGAAATGAGAGCTCAGAAGTTCTAAATTTCCACTGCAGATGGAAATCTGCCAAAATCTTCTGTTATTTGGAGACTGCCTTTTCCTTCTTCACAAATGAATTTGTACAATAACACAGAATGTCACATAAAAGCCTTTCTATTGATATTTCATCCTGTAAGCAGCAAAAGCAAAAACCAAACCCCAGCCACTAAGAAACAGTGAAAGTGGCTCACTAACCGTCTCTCAGTACAGTGTTTAATTGAGTGACCAGAAGAACAGGACTCTCCAGAGGTATAAACAGCTTCTCCACTGCAAGCCCACCACGAGCCCAAGCTTCTGCCCCAGGCAAGCATCACACCACATACTGGGCCCTGACTCAGCCACCTTTTGTTAGTAACAGAAGTAGTTATCTCACAAAGTGGGGAAAAGAGGTAATTTAATTAACTAAATAATCGTCAATGGCATCTGTTTTTTCCATGGCATATTTTAAATGGAAATGTTCCATCTTACAAAACAGATGATACAATTATATTCCAGCAAAACCGATAGGCAATTTAATTTACACCACCTTTCAACATCTTCATGCCGCAAGTAGTTTTGCTTTAATCAAGCGCTATTTCAAAAACCTCCGATATCATGTTTACTTCAGTTCTTCACAGAAATTTAGCATTTTAAGTGTAAGTGACTCTTGTGCCTCTGTGTGCAGCAAGGCTTAGGTCCCCTTCAAGCAGACCTGTTTGCCTGGCTTGCTGCAGGGCTGGCACCCAACAGGGTTTACGATGCTTATGAGTGCACCCCCATTCAGATCGAAGCTCCCTGCAAAGACAACCTCTCAGTGCAAAAGCCAAAGCTTCTTCAGCTTTCCTGATGAGCTGGGTGCCATCTTGCTAGGCTACAAAATGTCCACATTGGGTATACCCAGAGGTGGGATTTGTTGAAATGGTGATGCGACCTGACCAAAAAGCCCCACTAGCTGAGAAGTCACCCAGTGTCCTAGTCAGAGCCCTGGACCTCAACTTTTAAAACAAGGGCACTCACCGCAGCCAGGGACAGGATATGAGTGGAAGGCAGAAAATATGTTGTTCTCCCTGCCAGGGATTCAGGTCAATTCCTGCTGAGTCAGAAAGACTCGCTGCCATCCGAGCCAGCTAACAGCAGCCAGGCCTTCTCACCCCCTGGTCCCAGAGGCTGAGCAAGCACCGTGGGCTGGCACTGCTCACCAAGCTCTGTTAGGGAGGTCGCTGCCTGTGGCACTGTGAACACGGCATGGCCATCCTGCACATCCTGCCAACCCCACGGCCTTCAGCTTCTGTGCTTTTCTCCCCCAGCCCTTTTCTCCCAAGGGCATGGCCAGCTGAGATCACCACAGGGCTCCTTTTGTGTTTCTGGCTGACAGGCTGCACAGGCTGCAGAGGGACCATCACATTACCACTGCCTCTGTGTAGGTGTTTGAGATGGGTACATCCTTCCGGGAGATGCAGGGAGCTCAGCTGAGGTAGAAGGTGGGATGGTCAAAGGCAAAGGAATAATCTATGGCTAGAAATGTGTGTCCCTGACAGAGCAGGAAGCAACATACAGTGGAGCCACCTTCCCCTAAAGCAAATCAGACACAGCATGGTTGGAGATGGTGGGGTTCAGTGCAGGCATATAGCTGGGAGCAAAAGGGTTGTGCTTCTCCTGTTCTGTGCATCTCAGCCGCTTTCCAGACTGTGGTACAGGGCTCACTCTCAGAGGGCAAATGGCCAGCTGGGCCTTTGTGGCTAGGACATCCTGCACTGCCATAGCCATACTTTGGCCTGGGCTTCACTGCAGGTGCAGACACCTCCAACACATCGCTCAGCTAACTTTCTTCCATGTGGTGAAGCTCCCCTGCCCTGGCTGGTGGTGGTAGTCCCTCTTGAGAGGCTGTGCTTGGCACAGCTAGGGAGAGAGGCAGGAGGAGAGACCAGCAGCTGGAGTCAGCAACCCTCCCTGCAGGCAGCAGTTGTTGTCTGCGGGCAAATTCCTGCCCAGACACGCGGCATAGGGGTGCAATGGGCTGGGAGGGGGATGGCATCCATGGGAATGCATGGAGCAGAGCGCTGTGTGTGTTAACAGGAAAAAGCATAAACATTTCCAGGCAAGGTACTTAACACAAGTCTGTTTGCCAAGTGGCTTCAGTACCTTCTTTGGTTAAGGTTAAGAGAAATGTTGTTGCTCAAAGGAGAAAACAAATGGGGCTGTTTTCCCTCCTCACCCTTCCTGTCTGCAGATCCAGGCATCTCTGGTCTGCAGTTCCTTATAAACAAAAGAAGGAACTTTTGTGGAGCCCGTTGATAAGAATACTCCACACCACCCCACATGCCACAGATTTTTATTCTTATTTTTGTGTTTGCAATAATATGCAAATGTTTGAGTGCTTCTTAAGGTCACTCACTAGTTGTGCTGCAGTGTGGAGATTGCTCCAATTACTGCAGAGATCTAAGGACAAGCCCAGGACAGACCAGTTCTCTGGGCCAGATGATAGTATTTGCACTCAATCAGCAAGATCTAAGCGTGCAAAACTCAGGCGCCCAGGTGAAAGGAGACTCAGGAAGACAGGAATGGCTTTCTCTTGCACTCCTCTTTCCTGGGAACAGTTTGCAGCCAAGGAAAGTGATTCTGGTATATGACCGCTGGGCCATAGGGCATGGAGAGAGCTCTTGACAAAACACATAGGCCACAAACGCCTAAAATACATGACAGCTTGACAGAAGCAGATCATTAGGAAAGCACAAAGTGAGCTTGTGAGGTGCAAGGCTCTGCCTTGACCTGGTGATGACAATTTAGCCACAGCTTTCAGTAAAAGAGGGACCAGGCCCAAGCTCTCTGCAATCTCAGTGAAGGCTAACCGCTCAACTGGAAGAAATGAGATAATTTCAAAAAAACTTCCAGCATTTTAATTAAAAGAATGAGTGGAAGCTCTGATTCAAGGAATCTGTGTGCTTTCAACCACCGGTTCTTTACAATTTTACCAACTTGGACCATTTCAAATAAAAAACTGTGTCCAGCAACAGAGTTCCATGTTGTGCTCGCTTGCTCACACAGTCTTGCAGCAAGATGGTTGTAGCTCATAATACTGAAGGCAAAGCACTGCTGAACAAGAGAGAGGAACTAGGAAGCAAAGAAATGCATTTTAGGTGCACACAGACCCTAAATAGCTCTTCAAAAGAAAAAGACATGATGAGGAAAAGTCTGTTTCCAAACAAGACTCATTTCTACTATGCATGAGTCATACAAAGTGATTTTTAGAGCCAGAGATTTTTTCACTGGCACCGCTCACTTTTCTCAGTAAGCAAAAGAAATAACATTACTTCAAGGTCTGAAGTTCACTGGGTTACATCTGCTTTCACTCAATTCTGCCAACAGCAATATTTTCTAAATGGATTTGTTTCTTTTTTTTCCCCTTTTCTCTCAACATTTTTGCAGCCTTACTGTCTCCTTCATGCCGCTAGCAGAGACAGGATCATAAATTAGTTCAGTGCTATGTCTGACCCAGTACTGTTGCTCAAGTAACGTTAAGTTTTTGTAATATATCTCCTCCTTTGCCTCCAAATATCTACCTTCTCCTTTCTAAATAACTTACTGGAAACTCAATGGAAAAAAATTCCCACAGGTTTCTAGTCAGCTACTGGATCTGTGTAGATAGACAAGCAGGGGTCAATCCAATATCCAGGATCCTCTCAGCTGGGATCAGGCAATGCATGGCATATAGATTGTACTGTGTTGCAAAAAAAAATCCCCAACAACCAAGTCTTGATAAAAAAGAACTTGTCTGTAAGATGTGAGATGGCTTCTGCTTGCCCCAAGTGAAGCCTCTGCTGCAGTGCTGTATGCAGTTTGGGTACTACTCTGGAAGCAAGATGTAGAGCATTTGGAAAGAGCACACAGATAAGAGCAACTAGAATCCCTCAAGTTTATGAAACATGACCTATGAGGAAAGACTGGAAGAGTTAAGACTGTTTAGTCTAAAGAAGAGTAGACTAACTGTAAGCACAAAAATAGCCTTCAAATACGTAAAAAGTGCCTGCAAAGAGGAAGAGCATAATGAGTTCCCTATGTCCAGTGGCAATACTACAGGAAATGATGAGCCTGGATTACCACAAAGCAGTTTTAGCATTCTACCCTAATAGTAACAGTTCCTTTTTGTCTGTCTATGGACAGCCTACCTCTAACCTTTAGCTTAATTTTGTTACTCTGTTGTTGTTTTATTCTGTGGTTACCTGAATCAGCCTATACCTAGTGGTCAGTTCCATCTGCCAGAAGGGAAATGTGCCCCATGAAGCCCTCATCTCCTCTCTCAGACTTCCCCTTGCAGCCTGCTTAGGTAGAAAGCTGTGATTCAGAAAGTGTAATTTATAAAGTATCTAATGTCCACTTGTTAGTAGCCTTTGGTCTACGGAGGTCTTTTAGTGGACTTCTGGTCTGCAACGATTGGTTGGTATTAAATCCGCTTGCGCTTTTTTATATACATTTCCTACTTGTCTGAATTTGGAGTGGACATTTTGCTCTGTGCTTGTAAAGCATGTATCTCTTTGTAACACATTTGATGCCCATGATTCGGCCTAGATATTGCTGAGAGATCTGCAGCCCTGAGCAAAGGCAGTGCACTTACATTTATCCTATTTTACTTCTCTGTGCTATTTTCACTGCCAAGCAATATTCTCCTGACATATCTGAAACAGCCCAAAATGAAGGAGTTGGGGAGGCAATATAGACCAAAATGGTTGGAGTACTCAAGTTGTGTATTATCTTCCTTGATCAAATATAAACAACATTTAGACTGCAATCTGAACAAAACCCATTCAGTTAATGGACAGCTCAGGGAGGAGTCAAGCGAGGCTGGCAGGGAGAGGCAATGCTTTGAATAAGCTTCATGTCCTCTGTAACAGCTGAGATTTGCCATGAGATCGTAATCTTGTGTACAGAACAGAGTCACACATTAGTGATCTTTAATGGTGTGGGCCCTATAGTTCTCCTTTCTTCCTACCTACGAGATGTTGTCCTGCTTCGTCAGGCACCTGAATTTGGGTACTGATTAAGTGCTAAAATTGCTGCGCTAGATTTTAAGCATAGATTTAGGATTTATCCCAGACCGCTTTAGACATCTGTGGCATAAAATGCTGTGTGTGAGCTAGTCATCACCTTATAGTCAAGAGGAACAGGGGAACCTGTTCTCTTCTAGGACAAGATCCATCTTAGCCCTAGGAGACACCTACACCAGGTCAGAGGAGAATTCTAAACATGCCAATTGACAGTAAAGCAGGTGGATGACTAGGGAAGGTACGGACATAACGGGCAGGATTGAACTGAATCCCACCTTGACTCAGCAAATACCTGCAGGTGAATCCTACCCTACCTCAGATCAGCTGGATGTAATTTATACTCACAACTTTCAAGCCAAACCAGAGTGCACACAGAGAGCAATTTCTTTCTTTCCTCCTGCAGCTACTTTTCCCATATTTCGTGTCTCTCCTCTCTCCCAATCTGTGCCCAAAGGGAGCAACACTCTCACCAAAAGCTGCTGCAGGGGTAGAGCACTGCAGCCCTTAAAATGTCGCCTTGGACTGAGGAGCCCATCTCCATCCCACATTATTCAGTCTTCATTAAATAGACCTTTAGCTGACCAGGACTCAAACTATCCTTGATGTGCAAAGCCCTGCCACCCCGACTTTCCATGCAGCCTAGATGCCCCAATGGAATCCACATTCTTCTCTAGCCATAGTGTAGTGATGGGCATGAGTACCAAAAAGTCTCTGATACGCATTCACTGACAGCTGGGAACTCACTCACGCAAGAGATAACACCAACTATTTCAAAAGTTAAGTCTGCCATTTATTCTTTTGATCAAGCTTTTACATAAAACATGCTCTTTGTGCACACATGCACACACAAAGTCAAGCTGTCTCTCACTTTCCTTGTGCAGAAATAACGCTATCCTTCTTGAAAGATGTTTCACTAATACCAGTCTGGTGGAGAAGTAGCTACAGTGGGCAAAAAGGCTAATCAAGAGGAAGGGCTGGTTAAGCTTAGTTGTTTAAGGCTATATTGTTGCCAGGCGGCTTTTAGGAATAAATGGACATTTTCATAAAGTGTTTAATAGTTAGAATGCACTGAGACAATACAAACCCTTTCCAAAGGAGCCCTTTGTTGAAATTTTGGCAGTATATCTCTGGCTGAAGTCAAATAAATTAGTCATCAGATAAATCAGTCATGCCAGCTATAAGAGTGATACCAAAATAAACTGAATGTTTTAGTCAAATCCACGGAACAAAAGGATCAGCAAATCTTATTTAAAATTCCCCCATGTAATTGATGCATAATTAATCTTCTAAACATGAATGCAAGTGTGCTGTTCCAGAGTATGTGACGATGCAGATTGTATCTTTGAAAGTAAATGGGGATCTCCGGATGTGATTAAAAGTAATTTTTGAATTGCTGGTTCCAAGTTCCTACTGGCAAAATCCAAGTAATTCAAAGCCTGAGTCATTCCTAAATTACTGCAGTTTTGATGCCAGGGAAACTCCACAAATTTTGATGGAGTTACATCAGACTTAGACTGAATTAGGCCATCTGAGCTTAGTTCTATCAAAAATGTATTTTCAAATATTTTAAAAAGAAAAAGTCAGGATAAATTTCTAGAAATCACATTCTACAACAACAAAAATAAAATTTTTGAGGGGGAGTGTAGCACATGGCAACATGAGCTGGGGTAAGGCAACATGACTGTTTTATCCCAAATATGTTGCCTTAAGTAATCTACCTTACTAGGTCTAAAATGCATAAACAATCTGAACTCTTTTAAATTTTTGTTGCCCCAAAATACAGATGAAACAATAACAGTGATACCTTTATAATTATTCCAGTTATCCTTATGTTTAGCTCATATATTAATCATTATTTTCATATAAAATACTTTTAAAAAGCTACTTCTTTTACCAGTGTCCTTACCCTGCTCTTTGAGATGACAGTCAGTCTGGCAAAGGCTCCAGGTCCTGGGAGGGGAGAAGTAGGGCATGACAAACAGACCATTGGTTGTAGCAGTGTTGTGGGAGGGAAGAAACACTGCTTTTAAATGGATTGAGGAAGTTTAAAATGTTGTGAAGAAGCTTTTCTTATCTAGTTAGTGTTTGTTTCCTGATAGCTGCTATCTCAGCCCAAAATATTACACTTTGAGTGCCTAATGTCAGATAAGGAAGCAGATTAACTGGTCTTGTGCATAGAGGATGCAGTTCTTACTGGCTTCAGTTGTCACAGCCTCTGAAATCAAGTCTGGAGGGGTTCAGGGGCAGATTCTCCTTTACCTGAAGTGCATTTAGATACACTGAGTTTTACAGCTTTGACATGAGTCTCCCACTGTCCTCCCAGGTCCTGCTTCCCTGTGCCTGTGCTGCCACTTCCCTTCTGTGCGGCCATGGCCACCTCTGTCCTACTCCAATCCTCCCTATGCCAAGTGTAGCTGATGATCATGTCCTTCAGGCAGGAAGACCTGCAAGGGGATGGCTTGAGTATGCATGACTCATACCCAAGTATTAAAGCAATTAATGCATTTCAGCTCAGGTTGATGATGGGATTCCTAATAGAAGCAGTACAGAAAGGTCCCTCAGAGGTAGGCTTTCCCCTCCTTTCCATTACTGAGCACTTGTTTCCATGAGATAACTCTCCCAAAAACTGAAAACGCTTCTCACTTACCAAGTCTCTTAGTAGGACACATCCGAAAAGTAACAGCCTTTGTCACATTTATTCACTAATGTTGTGTTCAACATGCATATACAAGAAAGGACAGGGCATCACCTCTGTGCACACTCATCAAATTCCACTGAAAAGAGAATATGGAGCAAGCTTCAGATGTATGTTCATTGGAGGAATATCCTCAAAGCAGAGAACTTTCACATTTCCTCATGGAAATGTAGGAGCCTTGTTGAGATTTGGCAATGTGGACAACAGTAGCGCTAAAGTTTGGCTTACATTACTTCCCTTTTACAGTAACTTGTATACTATTGAATTCCATACCTACATTTTAATTCCAGCAATAATGTTGCATTCTTTCTCTTGAAGGATCAAACTGAAGTCAACAGTGTATTTGTATTGGAAAGGCTATGCCACTTTCATTGTTACCATTAACCACAGATTTTAGAACTGACAAGGACTAAAAAGAAAATATTGCTCCGTAGGGTGCTTAGGGCATATATGAATCTGGTTCTGCTTCATGAGATATTTTAACTGATGATCAGCTATATTCATATATTCTGGGGATTACATCTCTCCCGTGCAGTGCTCCACAAAGGAACAAAACACAGGCATTGTGTTCTGTTTGCACTTAGCAGGAACCACCGAAACCAGAAAAAAAATGTTTATTATTATTATTATTATTGGCTCCTAGAGGTACATCTTGTAATTGGCACTGTGCAAACATAGAACAAAGGACAGCTCTGTCCCAAAGCATTTATAATCTAGGGAGTAAACTTCAAAAGAAGCGAGTAAGTTTATGGCATAAAGGAGAAGGAAGAAGGAGGTGGAAGGAGAAGATTGAGCCTTGTTTGATCATGCTGCTTCACAAAAAGCAAAAGGAAAAAGTCCTTTGGATTGGGGGAGTTTGTAAACTCTTGGTCAGGCTGTTCCGCCAGGGTGCTGGGAGTTACTCCACCAGTCACTGCTGTCTGTCCCAGCTTGGAATAATTTCTGGCAAAATCAAGAAGGTACAGTGCTCCGGCCCTCCTTTTGAAATGTTTTATAGTTTATAGTTCTCTGGTGTCTTGAAGAAAAGGATCAAAATATCCAGTCAGACCACATCCAGAAATGAGACAGGAGCCAGAATCATTTGCTGCAGCGTAACTGCTGGATAGGAAACTGTGTCTGTGACCTGCTCTGCAGCACCTGCAGGACTGCGGAGGGCACCTTCCTCTGCTGGGCCATGCAGGTGACCAATCCACAAACGGCAGAGCGTTAGACATGGGAAACTGGATCCAGTCCTCTCCAGCTCTGAATTTTCACACAAAGCCTGAGCATATCTTAGGGCAAAACACAGTCTGTATGATGAGAGGGTGGGTTTGGGTTGTTGATCGGCATTGGAGCTAGAGAACAAGCTTGTGAAAAAAGGACTAATTATGAAAGAGATAGAATCTCAGCTCTGAACCCCCATGGCCCCTCTCTCAAATTGTTTAATGATTTCTGAGTTGCAAATAGCATCAAAATACTTTTCTGGTGTCAGTACAAGAAAGATTCAAATGATATCTCCACTCACCACCTCAGACACGTCACATTTTAAATTGGTTTATCTGTTTTCCAAGGAAGAAATAATTTAAACACATAAAGAGTTTGAATGTTTAGGCCAGTCTTTTACACGAATAGTGCTTTTAAAGAGAGGAGTTGGATTAAAATAATTAGAGTTTCTTCACGAGAGTACATAAGACAACAGAGAACTCCTGGGAGAAAGATGTCTCTAACTTTTAGAATCATACAATCATAGAACAGTTTTGGTTGGAACAGACCTTCAAGATCATCAAGTCCAGCCTTTGTCCTAGCTCTATCAACACCACTAAACCATGTCCCTAAGTACAACATCTACCTGTCTCTTAAACACCTCCAGGGATGGTGACTCCACCACTCCCCTGGGCAGCCTGTTCCAATGTTTTACTCTATTCAAACACATCTGAGGCTGAGAAGAATATGTATAGGGAACATTTATATACTTGGATAGAGACTGACGTCTTGATCATACAGATTCTCAGTAACCACCATGGAGGCAAAAAGTCTCAGTAGTGTAGATTCCTCATGCTGTCCCACCAAAACGATCAGGAAATTGTCAGTTGATACAACCTAGGAAGAGATAAGATAGTAGTTGTCATCAATAATGTACTCTTAATTGCATAATTTGAAGACTTTATCCCATAAAACAATTTGGATTTTCCCCTTTGGTACAGTTCATATATTGCACACTGCTCTTCTTTTTTTACGTGTTGGGAGAAATTAATGTGCAAGCACGGGAAGTAGGTTTCAGTGTAGACACCAGTCTGGTCCTAACCATCTGAGCAGGAATGAGTTATCTGAGTTTCTGTGTTGTACCTAAGAAGAAAGAGATAACTTCTTTGAGTTTGCTTCTTGCTTTTGTGCTAATTCATTTATCACTGTCCATTAACATGTATATGACAAAAGCTCTTATATAGCCAGTTACAGCTGAAACTGGGGTCCAACAACCAAGAAACAACCATTAGGGGAAGAACTTTATGTAAATGCATCAAGAACTGTCTTGGTGGCAGGATTAAAAATGTTGATGTGATCTTCTGGGATAAATGTCTAAAAATTTGATTTTGGGATCCTCAAATCACTGTGCACACAGAAAAACAGATATTTCTCATCTACAGACAAAACGGAGAGGAGTCACATTACCCAGGCACAGGTGTTTCTTCTTTCTCCAGTTCCTCTCGCTCTTTATGTGGGCATGTTCAACTGGAATTTACTTGGAAAGAGGAGAGGTTTTACAGTGGATAATCCTTTTTGTCCTTGAAATGGTCAAGAATGTGAACCTTTTTGTTTGCCAGTTTTGGGTTTTTTTCTATGAATTTAACTCCTATTTCTAAAGATTCAAAAGTTAATCAGTAAAAACCTAAAATCGTTCTGTTAGGATGTTCAGTCCAATTATGACTAAGACATATAAGAGTATACAAACTTGGTAAGGTTTCCACAACATGTAAAACATGATCAAACATTGTTTACATGTTTCATTTGAAATGCTGTCTTGCATAATCCTTGGATGTTAACATGTATGATTCAAGTTTAAACTTACACCCAGCACTCGTTAATCTGCTTATAGCTTCCCTCAGCAATATCAGTGAAAAGGTATACACCAAACCTGAGGTAATTAACCTGGGTTTATGTAAGTCTGGAGCCATGACATCTCATTTAAAAGGGTGCTAGTACCTCCTTTTGTAAGCCTGGGAACTCCAGAGGAGCCTTAGCTGCGAGCGTCTTGGCCTGTGTCATCTAGGGCGGCACCTGCACTCAGAGAAAGCAGGGGCTGCCAGGGAGTTAGGTGCAAGTCTGAAAATATTCTTGTAAATAATGTGGAAAAAAAAATGAGGAATACTTTAATTTACACGCATGTAGCTTCAATAGCTCGTATTGTCTTTTGGCCGGCAATAACAGAGTTCCCAATTGCTACCTATGCTAACGAAGGACTGAAATGTAGCACGTTCGGCACAGATCCCTGCACATCCCTTCTGAGGGCATTATGGACAGAAAGCCACAATGATTCAGCAGGTGTTTGGGGTCTCTGTTTTATGGTTATTTCAGCAAACTTCATATTGTTTTTATTGAGTGTAAAAAACTCAAGGTATATAACATTTAAGTACAGCTTCCTACTCAGAAGGTCTTCTACTCTATCAGGAAAGAAATTAGATTTGTTTGACATGACTTATCTGTACTGGCTGTTATGCATCTCTTCATTGTCTTACAGGTAGTTACAAATAGTTTATTTCACTGTTCCAAAAAAGTCCAGCAATCGACATTAGGTGTGTGAATTTTTAATTCCTTGATGTTTCTGATGTGGAGTTGCTTTTTTTTTTTAAGTTTGGCCCTGTTTTTCCTTTTTCAGGCTTCTGCCATTTACAATCCTTCATGAGCCTGTGAAGGTTCCACCTATGGCACCAAATAAAACAGGGCAGACTGGTGTTCACAATTGCTCAAGGTACACTCCAGAGCAGATATGTCTTGGGGGAGAGCCAGATGGCCTGGTTTAACTGAGCCATAAAGTTGTACGACTGGCAATCAGAAGTCCAACGCCAGAGCTCATTGCTTGGACCTTCTTTCTCTAGAAGTATGCATGTACTGAAGATTGCATGACCTTCTCTAAGACTGCTTCAAACTCATTATCTCATTCCAGGCTATATATAGGACATCTGCCTTCTCCCCATAAAACAGCAGCTCTGCTCTGCCAGAAGTGTGGCACATAGGCACACTGCCCTGGCTGAATGTCTACTGAGGAGTTCCTGCCCCATCAACATGCCGCTGAGACATAAAGAGGACATAGCAAAGTCCTCTTTACCCGTAGAGATTTTGCTGCCGCTTCTAATCTTTAAAGATCTTTAAAGTAATCTTCTGTCTTTAAAACACTTTTTAGTGTAAAAAGAGAATGCTTCAAACAGGTAGAATTACGTCACACATACCACAACCCTTCAAATATGTAGTATTTTAAAATCACCCTTTAAGATTATGGCTCTAAGTCTGTATCTAGGTATTTTTCAGACAGCATTTTTCCTGATCCCCCTACAGGAGAGCAGACAGAAGTCGGAAAGCTTCAGGTCACAGATTTACTTCAAATCATGCCTTATAATGTAGAACAGGAAGGTACCTCTTTCCAGACTTAATGAGTGCCCTTGATGCTCGTGTGGTTCTCTATCATCCCCAAATCCTACTCTCAAGGGAGTTTTTGAAGGCCAGAGGAAGACTCCCCAGATGACAAAGCATCGAGATCTCCTGACACTAGCAGATTAAGATAACTTAGATCTAGCTCCCTTTGCTCTATGAGAGCTTTCAGACTGTGATAACGTGAGGAGCGTTCAAATCTCACCCAGTACTACACAGGGACAAAGAGAACAAGCCAAATGTCTTAGCTTGAGATTTTGTTTACCAAGATCTGGCAGTCTGTTCTTGCAAAATGCTTGCCTCTCTCTCCATGGATTCTTTGGATCTGCTTCCCTCTAAAGGCCATTCAGTGAATTATGGTATTGCCCTGAACATCAATCAAGTCTCAATGCAAAATCAATTCCCAGATGCATTCCTTATCTGCAGAGGTGTTTGAGCTCTATGAAGGAGAGGAATAAATACTTTAAGGGTTGCTTCTTGTTGTAAGAGGTCTTAAAAGAAATAAGATTTAAGTAAGGTCATAGATTTTATCAGCAAGCAGAGGTTTTAATGATAAAAATTATCTAAAATAGAGTCTGAAGCATGCATGCTTTTGAAGTAGTACCTTGCTACGCAGTAAAATGAACCACAAAGGCGAAGTGGCTTGTCCCAGGCAGAAACCAGGATCTGACTACTCTTGCTCCCAGCCCTGTGCTCAGAGGAGTAAGTAATTCTCTCCAAACATGCTGAGGCAGTTGACATCTCAGGCATAGCTGCAGTATTGCTGCAGTTTCACATGATCCCAGGTAAGGAACTTTCTGGTATAGTAGTGTTTGGACAGACTGTGTCTTATCTCAAAAGGTGAATTGCTCCTTCAGCTGAGAGGCTCAGATGTCCCATGAAATCGAGACCTTTAACTGAAGCGTTGGACTCCTACTGCACTGAGTGGATAAAGACATGCCTAAGCTGGAGTGGCAAGCTGGGAAGTTGATCATTCTGTCTGCTTGGTTAGGAAAAGAAAAAAAGAGGAAGCCTTTAAATTTGGTGTAAGAGCACTGCCTCATGCGTAGGAGTGCCTTTATCTGGCTTCAGCTATGCAGAGGCAGCCCTAATTCTTACACCTTAAAGAAGGTACCAAACCTGTGCATGAACATGGTGTTCACAGTGGCCAGGCCAGCTGACTCTGTGGCTCACAACAACACTCTCCCAGTTGATAGCAAAGCCATTGCTACTGGCGTCCTGCCAAAGGTATTAGTAACAAAGGTATTGCAAAGGAAATTTTCTGCAGATCTTTACCCTCTTCAAAGCAGACAGAACAAATTCAAAATTAAGCCGCCTTGGTGATTTAGGCACTCTGAACTGGACCTGAATCCTGAGATACTGTATCATTTTATGAGGGTGCACCTCCTTTGTTCTTCAAGCTGATCTTAAATCCAGTTTCAGTGTTTCTTAAGACTACTCATCTTTGCTTTCTGCATCAATGCAGCTTACTCTGCGCCCTTCTGCTCTTAACTCCTGCTGCTAATGAGAGTGTTGCCACATGCCTTGCACTTTCTGAGGGCAGCCCAAAAATACAAAGCTCATACAAGCAATAGAACATTCAAACTTAATAAATGAGAAATTGTTAAAATAGGTGAGAGAGCAGATATTGCCAAAGGTGCTTTGGAACGGCTACAAAACATTAGACATAACCAGTTTTGCAAGAACTGTGTCCGGAGTATCTGCAGAGTCCAAACCTCTGTGAGAACAGAGAACAATATACAGTAAAATGAGATATCCTGAATACAGGTAAGTATTATTTACAGAAAACATTATGTTCTTCGACAGGTGATGGGGGCACAAAGAGGTGTTAAAACGGGAAAGGTTGTAAGATAAATCTTCTACAAGGACGTTGTTTATAGAAAGAAGTTACATAAAACCAGTAAGATTTTATCACTTATAGACCCAAAGCTGCCTACAACAGTAGCTCAGTGCAGTGGAATAAGGAGATAAACAGGTTAGTAACTAGGTTCATTAGAAAGCACTATTCAGAGTATGGCTGGCTTAGGAGAAAACTGTTCTCAAGGATATATGACAGACCTCAAGGTCACTGAAGATTAGCTGATCAGGGATTTCTTGTCCATTTAAGTGTGCAGAAAGTGCAAATAACTAATCCTATCTCTTCCCAGTCAGGTGGATCACTAGCCTGCAAACATAAAGAAAAATACACTGTCTTCTTTCAAATACTGTATGATTGGAGGTATCAGGTTGTCACAGGTGAAGATGGAAATCCTGTAATGTCCAAAAAGTGGATGTAAAGAGGACAATAAGAATTAAATAACTAATTACTGCTCTCCCTGCTGTCAAGAGAAAGAGGCAACTCACCCCACCTATCTCAGACAACTATTTTTTGATATGGTGTCACTCCCACTCTGTTGTCTCTGTCTTGCCTATAGGCAAAGTCTAGACAGTTGGCATAAACTACCCCCTGAAATTTTAGTCTGCTCAAGCTGGGCTAGATGAGACACACCTTAACAGTGCAAGTTTCTTCAGCAGTGCTTTACCCTGGAGCCAGGATGACCAGCTCTTGAAAGGGAGGCTTAGTTACCTTTCAGTGACACTGTCAGATGGTCAGTGTGTGCTATTTGTAATGGTCATTTGGTACCTGTGTGCCTTCCATAGCTGTATGTGCAGGTATTTTATCTCCATAATCTGAAAGCACTGGCATTAGAGTCTGTATGTTATGTTCCCAGACAGTTTGCATCTCAGAAGCATGGAATACAAAGCAGTTGTAAAGCCTAATTTTAGTAAAGGTTTCCAGTGGGTAAAGTGCCCTGTATTCAAGCCAAGAAAAGGTCTGGTAAATTTGAGAAGTTCACAGCGGCACAGTTTCCTTATCTTACCAGCAGTCAGTACTAGAGCAGTTACCCAAAGCATCACGGTTAGTGCCCCAACTGAGAACTGCTGAAGCACTACCAAGCCAGGGCCACCAAGACCCTTGCCTTGGCTAAGCCGTTTAGATAGCGCAGGGCCACACACATTGTCCCACTAGTGGGGATCCCCTCCATCACCTGGGGAAAAAAGTTTAAATATAAAGGTTTAAATGTTCCTTACAGGAGCGCCCCAGTGAACTGCTCAAGATTTGAACTCCAGGCATTTAACACATGCATTGCTCTGCAACTCTGCTTTGTTCTCCCTGGTGCCTTCGGAGACCACCCGTTAGAAGGGCTGAGCAGGAGGCAGGAGCAGCTCCATGCACTAGTGCCGGGATGTTCAAGCACAGGGTTCTTGTAGATCTTCAAGTTCAGCCTGTTATGCATTGTCTGTAAGATGTCATATCCTAGATAAAGTTAGGAAAAGCTTTAGAAAGGGAAAATATTGTATATTGTAGCAACTAAAAGATCTACTCACACACACAAAAAAGAGATAAATACAGAAGCCATTGAGAAAATATACAGAATTTTGTTTCAAATACTGCAAGGCTCAGATGTGAGAAACAAAATTATATGGCATGATGAAAACAAATGCTTTCGTGTGCTCAAAAGGACCACTGACCAGGTCACTTACTATGATTTACTTTTAATTCTGCTGAAAGGATGAAATGTAATAATATCTGGAAAACTGATGCTTGGGAGGTCAAGCTGTCTCATTTGCCAATTCCCAATAATAAAAGTACCATTTACAAAGTGCCATCAAGAGGATCAGACAAATATATAGAGGAAAATAAGCAGAGGTAACAAATCAATACCATGTCAGCTCAGCTTTCTATAATGTCAGGGGAAAAGCAGCAGAACATCTCCCACATACACAGGGCTTTGCCCTGCAAGAGCGAAGGCACACCTCCTGCCCAGGAAGCAATGTGCCACCGACTGTTGCTGTGAATGGAACTTGCCTTAGAAGTGACAGTGACGGACAGCTTTATGGGACCTTGTGAGAAGGGGGGCGATGGCCATTTTATGCTGTTACCAGCATGCTTGTTCCTATGTTCCTCTCTCTCATCAAATTGGGAATGAATCCCCGCATCCAGAAACTCTTGCAGTCATTTTACAACTACGGTGCAGCTGAGACACATGAATCCTCAAGAGCAGAAAATAATGTTCCTTGAAATATAAGATACACTATCATGGGGGACATATAATTTGCTCTGTAACACTTGAAACTCTTCAACACAACACAGAGACAGCCGAGGCATCTGAAAGAGAAAAATAAAGAGTAACTAGGTGGGGTAAAGCTGAACAAGTCAGTACAGAGGGAAGGAGTGATCCATATTCTAGACTTAGGGCTGCGAAAGGGAAAAAAAATAAATAGGCAAGAAAAACAAAAGTGATGACAGAAAAGCAAAAATACAGCAAAGGACTTCAGGCAGGAAATGAAGCAGGTGAAAAGCCATTCCCTCCCCCACAGAGATGCTGTGAAGTGCAAACGAATTTATGAAAAACCCATTGGACAACTTAACTGAAGAGCATCATGATGGTTTGACCAATGAATGCTTAGGCCTAGTCACACTGCAAAGTCTGCAGACCTTACCTGGGAAAAGCATTATTTTAGGACAAAACCATTCACACTGGAGCTTCCCTAGAACCCCACCAAATGCCAAAGAACAGAAAAAAACCCAGACATTTCCGCTTTGCACAGAATACTCTTGTCTCAAAAAACTCCCATCAACTCCTCCCATTCCACACCAAAAAATGTAGAGTAACAAGTGGCAAGAAAGGTCCAGAGCTACTCCCAGTGAGCACCTTAGAGGTCTATGTTAATCAGCTCCCAGTTCTGCAAGTGCTGAGTGGTAAAGCGCTCGCTTGCCTCCCTCCCTCACTGCCCACCAAGCACCAGAAGGACCCAGTACCGGAGACTGGAGCGGCAGCATCCTGCTATGGCTTCTTCACAGAGGTAGTGAATGACTTGATGAACAAGATCTACGTGAATAGATATCAGAAGAGATGGCTGTAATTCAACTGAGGGCAGTAAGAGGACATGCCAAGGCAAACACATTCCAGATGACTTGCAACACAGTGTGAAATTTCACCCTATCATAAATAACATAGTAAATGTGAATGTCATATTTCCCAAGGTACTGCTCAGAGACATCCTTTTCCCTAAGGAGCAGACATGGAGGAAATGTAGCATCCCTGCTCCTTAGCCCTGAAAGGCAGATCGGAGGGATTCCTGCTGTGAGGATGACCACGTTGCCCACTGATCCCACCTGCTGCCTGCCTGGGTAAAGAAAGATACTTCAAAAGCTGCGTACTCTGGCAGCCAGGGTGCACACAGCCAGCGAATTGTATGAATACTGACAGCTTCTGGGAAAACAATGAACAAAGGTGTATTCCTTCCCCTTTCCCGATGTGACCTTTTTGCTGTGTTCTAGCCATTCGCAGTACAATACCTTGATTCCAGCATAATTTGAGGCCATACCCTTCCACATGCATAAAAGCCAACCCACTTGTTATGCTGAAAGCAGATTTTTTTAGTTGCATCTATGCTTTTTTGGTTAACGGCCAGGGTCATCTAACCATGGCTGGAGCAGGCATCATCTAAGAGGAGAGAAATCCTTCCCAAGTGTGACCACAGGGTCTGTCCACAGACAGGCGCCAAAGTGTGGGCAGTATGTGCAGTTTATCACCAGTCCATAAAGTTGCTCTTCCAGAGGCGCAAAGACAGTCACTCATTTCAACAGCACTACCTCTTGAGTTGAGCAGTTCTTAGAAGGTGGGACTCACCTCACTAATTTTAGAGTCTAAAGGGGATATCTAAGGTAACCATCTTAAACTCCTTTTGCAATAAGTGAAAATGCAAAGGCATCCCCAGAGGGCAAGGTGTATGAAGTCAAAGGGCTAGATCACCCTCTGGAAGTGCCCATCCACTAAATACAGAGCTTAGAGTCAGTGGCTTAGGCTAAATCCTAAACTTTAGACAGCTAAGTTAAGAGAGACAAATCCATTCAAAATGAGTAGGTGGCTCAGGCACATGGCTCAGAAGTGCGATATGTGGTTCATGTATTATGGATTCCTCACGGATTCCTGCATATTTATAGCTCTATTCTGTGGAGATAAAGTCTTTCTTACAAAACAACCATGTATCTAATTTTGCTGTGCCTCCCTAGCTCCATGGCAAGACACTCCTAAGTGCTGAGAGGTTCTTCCTCTCTCTTCCTTCCACTCAGCCTGCGCCTACTTTTCATACCTCTGTTTTCCCTGCCCACAGGCAGCATATTCTGAAGTGCCACACACTTCCCTGTCTCCTGGCTCACAGAAGTTTCTTCCTTCTGCTTTTTCACTTTTTTTCACCTTCCACTCCTGTTGCAGCCTCTGCATCCCCATGCTCCCATGTTGCTATTAGGAAGTATTGAAGTGTGAACAGACCTGTTCCCCTGTCACAGTGCAGAGTTTGGGAACTCACAGGAAATTCAGTTCCTAAAGAACAGATTTTTCCCATCCTTGGAAAGCCTAGGTGCCCTGTCACTGCGAGGTCCTGGTAGCAAAACGGGTTCAGGTCCAAGATCAGCTGGAGTGCAGGAAGCCAAACTGCCATTCAGGTCTGCAGGAGGTGGGACCCACCACCAATTTGCACAGGCAAGGCTGGGAGTGGGGAGAAGTCAAGGCTCCCTAGGCGCAGAGCTTGGCCAGAGCTGCAAAGTCTCCATTTGAGGGGATCAGATGACGGTTCTGGGGATGGTGGTGGGCATTGGGGCTCTGCTAACCCTACATGACTCTGCTCACCACACAGGGAATGCTGGTGGTTGCTGCAAGGCCCAGTACTGAGCAGGAGCTGCACTGTAAGATCCCAGACCTTTACTGATGCAAAATACAGCATTTCTAACAAGCCATTTTTGTGCAGTCATGGGTAAGAGCAGCTTCAGACCCAGCCTGCTCTTTGTGGAATGGCAAAAAGATTGAACACGAAATTTTTGTATACACTCCAGCGTTAGTCCTTTCTCCCAAAAGAGGTGGTGGGTCCACATTTTTACATACCCATATGCTTCCCCATTGCTCCTCGCTTTTCAAGGACAGTTGGCAAAGTTAACACCTAACAGCTCAGCAAAGCAAAGCTAACAGTCAGGCCAGTGTCTGACTTGATTCTGCCTTATCCGGATTGGAGAAGAGAACTGTCCTGAAGGACAGCTGATTTCACAAAGCAGACCTCACTTCTTCTCCCCAGCACAGCTTCGCATCTTTCTGCCACTCAAAATAACTGGAGGGAACTGATTATTCCAGTCACTCTTTTCAGACCATTGACTGAGACTCTGCCAAAGATGTCATGACCAGGCTTAATACACACTATTGGTCTGTCAGCAGTACAAAAAGCAGTTTGTGATCTTTGCAGTTTTAACACAGTAAATCCATCTGTTGATATAAGTGTTTATTTGCTGTTCGCTTGCTAATACCTAGCCAGCATGCAGCAAGCTTCTGAGTGATCACACATCTCCAACACGTGACTGCATAGTATCAGTGGAAAGTAGATACCCTGCAAACACTTCTGCTGAGAGCACACAGACTGGGTAGTCTGGTAACTAACTACCCGCTCTATTTTGGTTTATCCTGCTTAAATGAGAAGTTTGGAAGAAGTGTCATTCAGCTGAACTGTATGAAACCACTCGGAGACAGGAATGTGCAGATCCCACCTGAAAAGTTGTCCATACTCTTCTCATGCCCCTTTTCATACTTGTTTCAAGTTTCAGACAATGAACCTCCCACATAAGTGGTCAAACTGGTAGCTCCCTCTTTTTTGATAGCTAAAATTACCATTCTTCTGAGGTCAGACTCACTAGGTCCAACTATTTCTTTTGCTTGCATTATCTGTCTGCCACATTTCAGCTTTTTCAGGGTGATGTAGCCCTGAAAAGTGCCGTTTCTTCTTACAAGTGCAATAATAAGTGCTGTTTGCTTTCCTGTGACTGGATAGAGGATCTGATTATGAAATCAGAGCTGCATAAATCTTAAGAGTGTAGGTGTTAATCAAGTGATGTTGCTGTAAAACTGCCATAGTTGAGATCATATTCAGACTTGTTGGGTTGTTTCCTGCTCTGGATTTTCCACGTGAACAGATACCAATAGACTTTAAAAAAAAAAAAAAAAAAAAAAAATAATAATAAAAAATCTTTGTTTTCATTGAGCTTTGGTATATTCACTTGGAAGTCATATTTCACAAGAGATCACAGTCTGGTTATTAACTTCATCATCAGATAAATTCAGAAATCAGGAGCTGTATGTAGCAGTACTTGCAAGTGATGAGAACTGAAGGAACAGTCAGCATCTAACGAGTTGTTCATTGTGCCAAGCCTTCTGTAGGAAAATGAGGAGAGGACTTCACTGTACAGACATATTTTTTAAATATTTTATTACATTAATGTGCCAAACATTTTTTCCAGAAGAGGGCGCAACATTTATCTCCAGCTGTACAAACGAACTGCGTTGCTGCCAGCCTGTATTTGTGAATGCCAAAACCTTCTCAGACTGTTTCTGTCTCCATTTGTAAATACAGGATGCGTCATTAAACATAGTAAAAAATCCCATCCTGTGACATTTATAATATAGATGACCACATATGAATCTGTCCATCTTGGTTCTTTTTACAGTCAGTAAAACAAAACAGACACTTCAGGGATGCAGTTTGTCCCATTTCACCCTGTATTTGATCAACTGAGTAGCTCTCCAGACTCCTTTGACTATATTGCCTGGAGCTCTAATGGCTAGCCCAGATGTGGACATCTGCATTTTGGACATCTAAGTTAGAAAGAATCCCACCTCTTGCATTTGCCAGGTAATGCTCTACAGTGACAGTGTGGGACAGGGTTACCCATACTGTGCTTATTGCCAAATACCAGTTGTCATATTACATCATAGTCTTTGCAAATTTAAGTGAACTTATGGAAAGTTCTGATTACTTTGTTTGTGGGGCTGTTATCAACATTGCAATAGAGATCAGGATGAAGGGCCCCTTGCAGAGGCACTAAAGAAGTCATGATGAAGGGAGAGGAGAGGAAGAGCAGCATCACTGTGGTTAGACCACACTGTTACTTATACCAGCTGTCACACAGATCAATAACTCTGTTAATTCATGTGTCATCAATCCCTGTTACCATTTCACATGGCCTTTGTCAGTGCTCTTTAAACTTCACAAACTGGCAGATCTTGAGAAGGGGTTGAAAGCTTGAAGTAAGCCCTTCCTGCTAAGCCTTCCTCATAACTGTTCACATGAAAATAATAAGCGCAGATCATTACTCAAAATAATGACTCATTTCAAAGATGTACATGCTGTGTAGATTGTATCACCTGCACTGGATATGATACAATCTTCACACACAATCCTTCTGTGATTTATGTATTCACAAAGAGTTGCTTTCAGCTCAAAGATGTAACCCTGCCCCTTAAGCATATATACAGCTGTCATCACACAAAACCACTTCTGTTAAGGTGTCTCAGCATACTCAGGTGCAAAGTGAGTGTCACGTTTCTAGCCATGGTCCAGCCAAATGGGGAGGTTACACAGTGTGCCCTCCTGTTGTCTCAGCCTACAAAGGTGGGGAAAACTTTGCATTTCTCTGGGGTTTCCCATCTGAAGATTGCTTCCCAGGCACAAATGCATTTTAACCTCACCCTTGCTCCCAGCAAACAGTGATAGCTAACAATTATGTAGCTGTAATGTATTAGTTTAAGAAGCAGCAAAAAGTAAGTGTGGTGGGTTGACTCTGGCTGGATGCCTCGTGCCCACCAAAGCCACTCTATTACTCCCCTCCTCAACTGGACAAGGGAGAGTAAATATAATGACAGGCTTGTGGGTTGAGATAAGGGCAGGGAGAGATCACTCACCAATTACTGTCATGGGTAAAACAAACTCGACAGGGAAATTAGTTTAATTTATTACCAATCAAATCAGAGTGGAGTAATGAGAAATAAAACCAAATCTTAAAACACCTTTCCCCCACCCCTCCCTTCTTTCTGGGCTTAATTTTATTCCTGATTTCTCTGCCTCCTCCTCCCGAGTGGCATAGGGGGATGGGGAATGGGGGTTGTGGTCAGTTCATCACACATTATTTCTGCCACTCCTTCCTCCTCAGGGGGAGGACTCCTCACACTCTTCCCCTGCTCCAGCATGGGGTCCCTCCCACGGGAGACAGTCCTCCATGAACTTCTCCAACGTAAGTCCTTCCCACAGCCTACAGTTCTTCATGAACTGCTCCAGCGTGGGTCTCTTCCACGGGGTGTAGTCCTTCAAGAATGGACTGCTCTAATGTGGGTCCCCCACAGGGTCACAAGTCCTGCCAGCAAACCTGCTCCAGCGTAGGCTCCTCTCTCCACAGCTCCACAGCTCCTGCCAGGAGCCTGCTCCAGCACAGGCTTCCCATGGGGTCACAGCCTCCTTCGGGCATCCACCTGCTCCAATGTGGATTCCTCCATGTAATGCAGGCAGTCATCTGCTCTACTGTGGACCTCCATGGGCTGCAGGTGGACAGCCTGCCTCACCATGGTCTTCACCACAGGTTGCAGGGGAATCTCTGCTCCGATGCCTGGAGCATCTCCTCCCCCTCCATCTTCACTGACCTTGCTGTCTGCAGGGTTGTTTCTCTCACATATTCTCACTCCTCTCTCTGGCTGCAAATGCTCTTGTGCAGTAACTTTTTCCCTTCCTTAAATACATTATCACCATTGCTGATTGGCTCAGCCTTGGCCAGTGGTTGGTCCGTCTTGGAGCCAGCTGGCATTGGTTGTATCATAGAATCATAGAATCATTAAGGTTGGAAAAGACGTCTAAGATCAAGTCCAACTGTCTACCCAACACCACCATGCCCACTAAACCATGGCTACAAGTGCTACATCAACACATTTTTTGAAGACCTCCAGGGATGGTGACTCCACCAGTTCCCTGGGCAGCCTGTTCCAATGCTTGACCACTCTTTCACTAAAGAAATTTTTCCTAATGTCCAATCTAAACCTCCCCTGGCACAACTTGAGGCCATTTCCTCTCATCCTATTGCTAGTTCCCTGGGAGAAGAGACCGATCCCCACCTCACTACAACCTCCTTTCAGGTAGTTGTAGAGAGCAACAAGATCTCCCCCTCTCAGCTTCCTCTTCTACAGACTAAACAACCCCAGTTCCCTCAGCCGCTCCTCACAAGACCTGTTCTCCAGACCCTTCACCAGCTTTGTTGCCCTTCTCTGGACACACTCCAGCACCTCAATGTCCTTCTTGTAGTGCGGGACCCAAAACCACACACAGTACTCAAGCTATGGCCTCACCAGTGCTGAGTACCTGGGCACACTGCTGGCTCATGTTCAGCCAGCTGTCAACCAGCACCCCCAGGTCCTTTTCTGCCAGGCAGCTTTCCAGCCACTCATCCCCAAGCCTGTAGCACTGCATGGGGTTGTTGTGACCCCAGTGCAGGTCCAGGCACTTGGCCTTGTTAAACCTCTTACAATTGGCCTCAGCCCATCAATCCAGCCTGTCCAGATCCCTCTGGAGAGCCTTCCTACCCTCGAGCAGATCAACACTCCCACCCAATTTTATTTGCCATAGGGGAAGTTTCTACAGCTTCTCACAGAAGTCCTCCCTGTAGCCCTACCATTACCAAAACCTTGCCACACAAATCCAATATAGTAAGTCCAAGCTAAATTCATGAGCATACTAATACATTAAGCAAGGTGAACCTTTACTATCACAATTTAGAGATCTTTCCTGAAATGGGCATCAGAAAAGGGTCTGGGACCTGGAGAAATAGCATTTACAGCTGTTTCACGCTTACATTAAAATACTCTGATATTAGTATAGTAACAAAGTATATCCCTCTCTGACTTGCTTCTTATGGTGTTGATTCTTCACTGCTTCCAAAATAATAATAAAATCCACAAAGATCACGCTCATAACGAAGAAAGAACCACTAGAAATTGGGTTTGGATGTGAACAATTTAGTGAGTTGGTCATGAGCAGAAATCGTTCAAATAAGACCATAAGTCACTGGATGCACACTGCAGAAATTATTGTGCAAACCACCAGCAAAGGAAGACTCTAAGCAGAGTAGGTCTACAGCAAATTTATATAACCTGGCAACTTCATCCTTTTAATAAAGAATCTGGCAAGCTCCATTGATGAGTACAAATTACTCCAAAATTACATGCATGAGAGGATGATAACACAGAGCCATCATCAAAGCTCTGGGTACTTCCAAGCTTGCAAATATGTTGGGACAGTAAAGGTAAAGTCACTGAAGGTGATGGAACTCTAAAGTGAAAAATACTGCACTGGAACAGTACAGAGCATGTCCACAGAAATGCTGAAAACTATCTTTACTACCCATCTGAGTATCAAGATGGGCTTGAGACAGCTTATCTAGCCAGGCATGATGGCTGTCATAAAAGAAAAAAGTTAAATCGGCATCGAATGCTGGAAAACCACAAGGAAAGAACCTCAGAAACACCTCTCTGTTCAAGGCTACTGCAGACCCATTGAAAACAAATTGTAGCTTACTCAAGTACCTTATTTTCCCACTACAAAAATCCCATCTGTTGCACAAATAAACCAAGGCAGAATGTCATACCTCATCGTAACCTCTGTTTGAGTGGAGCTGACAAAAGATAGCAACCTACAATTCACAACTGGCTCATCTGGAAAATTTTCTCTAATGGATTAAACACGTTAAAGCACATTCTTACAAGCAAGAACACAAATAGTGTAGAAGGGGGACAAAAAAAAAGTATGAAAAGCAAAATCCTAATGAAATTAATGTCCCGATGGGCATTTTTAGCCCAGGAGTTTTTAAGGCAAAACTATAAAGGAAGTACCTTTCTGTTTTGCTAGTAAATCTAGATAATTCCTGATAAGGCTAATGAATTGCTGTAATAATTACATGCTCATACCACTTCCAGTAATGAAAAATCCTAGGGATATATAAGAGGTGGGTAGTAGTATGTAGGAATATCTAATGCAGAAGAAATTCTGTGATTAAAGAGAAGCCCTGTGATCAGACATGATTTGTGGTCCCTAGCTGTAGATTTCTGTAAGGAGAGGGAAAGAACATTTCAATCTGCAAAGGGAGGGTTGGGTTACTCTAGTCTCCTCTACTTACCCTAAATCTTTCTTTCTCTTTGCTATTTTACAAATTGGCTTCATCGGTTTGTAGTGGTACTGCTTACTTATTGAGCTGTTACTTATTGAGCTGTATATGCATTTAATTTTGTTAAGAAAAGATGAAAAAGTGGTTGGTGGGGTTGTTGGCTAATAATTTTTCTGCTGTATCAAAGAAATAGCAGTTTTGATAAGAGCCTGATCTCTCTTTCTTATTCTTAGACATAATATAAGGCAGGGATATAAAAAAGTCTTTGTATCACATTCTTTCAATATATACAAATATATATATATGAGTGTGCTTGTTTCCTTTGTTCTAAGATGTGAGAAATTTTCTTTGTGAAAGATCAGTGATTGGTATTTCAGTCTGTTTCATAATCTGCAGAATTCTGCTCTCAGGGATGCTCATTCCTAGACTAATGACATAATTTTATTTACTCATGTATGTTAATATATTCAATGATGCATGTGCCACATAAAGGACTAGGGGTAATTTCTCAGCATGGTGAGTGTGTGGCATGAATCGTTCCCCTAAGCACAGCTACAGCCTTTGATGTACTCAAGGGAGGGTTTCCTCTGCTAAGATTAAAGTTCACGAGTTCAAAGGCAATTCTCATTAGAAATTAACCACGACACTTTAAAAATGAGAAGGGAATGACCTACTCCACGCCTGAAAAACTTGGCAGGGGCCCTCCTCACAAGCCAACAGACACCGGCATGCCGAGAAGTGTCTTGCAGAAGAGGGGTTGAGTTCAGGGGCAGCACAAACAGGAGAGTGACTTCTTACAGTCCTGCCTCGGAAAACACGGCCCCTTGGCTTCTCCAAGCCTCATTTGGAGAGCAAGGTCTGCAACACGAGCTGTAATGGCCTTTATTTACAGCTGTCCATATTGCTCTGACCCCATGGTAGCTATCTAGCTGAATATCCAGACGGATGCCCACCCTTGGGGCATCATTCCAGCTCTAGATTGTTCAAGCAAATCTTTAACTTTCCTGTCTTTCTGGTGTGGTGTAGAAACCCCTAAGCTGAGACAGAGGTAGCAGGTTAATCACTGAAATGCAGTTGGGCAAAGAGCCTGTCAGCTGCTAGGCGGGTGTCCAAGGATGCCGTTGGTCCCTGCCAAAAGCCAAGAAACACACCAGCGCCCAGGAGGTTCGCTGGGCAACTGGGCAGTTTCTGCTTGCACAAGATGCTTGCCCATGGGAGCCACTGGAGACATGAGAGGGGCAGAGGGATGATGGCTCAAAACACGAGGATGCCCACTTGCTGAGCTGCTCATGCTGTGACTCGTCAGGATGACAGCAGGCAGCTGATGTGTACAGTTAGGTAGGAGGGCTGGAAGAGCCCAGGACGATATTGGGCTGGTGGAGTGGGTGAGTGACGGCTTCTTAGTCAGCGCTCCAGGAGTGAGGCTTGCTAGAAAAAGAAGAGAAACAACTTCTGTTGAACACAGGGAAGGATTGCAATTTCCCTTTATTTTAACTGTGGCTTTTCCTTTCTATGCTTTAAACTCAATCCTCAAAACCCATAATTTCTTTCTTTCATTTCTCTGGTCACCCTGCATAGAGCTGGGGCCTAACACCTGCCTGAGGCTGGTGACCTTCGGCCAGCATACCCTCAAAAGCAGTGGCTTGAAACAGAGCCATTACGGGGCTCCACAGAGAGATTCCCCAGGCAGGCAAGACGGACTTGCACCTTGGGTCACGCTTAAGCAAACCTCAGGCTGCGGAGGTGTCTGGTGCTGGGGCTTGTGCTGGCAGGGCTGGAAAACAGCTGTGCCGGAGGTGGGTAAAACCCCCCGCAAAGCACAGGCAGGAAAAAGGCTTGGAGTAACCTCCAGGGCATTACACTGGCTTGACGAGGATCCCAGCTTGAGGTTAGCTTCTGTTTGGGATGGGAGGAAAACTGAAACTGGTTCAGGCATGTGATCCCAAAATCAATATTTTCACAGCTCAGGGCATATGACATGTCACCGGAAAGCGCCCAGCGAGGACAATGGCTGGCACAGGACCGCAGCTCCACAAGACTCTAGTGTGCTTTGCCACTGACCAGCCTGCGCACGGGCATCTATAAGCTGATGCCTATGCCTAAGGTAGTGCATCTAGGTTTCCTTTACAGGCAGGAAAATTCCTCTCATAAATCTGCACATTTTCCAGAGATGCCCTGTATTGGATGGGACTGGAGGGTGGAGGACAGGATTTATGACTGGGAAATGAATTTCATGCATTATTATGTTTTGCATTTCATGCTAAAGTACAGTATTTTGCATTAACAGTATATACAGCAATAACACAAACACTTCCTCCATCTGAATTTTAACATTTGTATCAGATTCTTTAATGGACGCAGCAAATCTGTAGCTTTTGCATGCCAGGTTATGTCCTAACTCTCTCTTACCGAATCAGGTTTTTCCCGTATGTACATAGAAAAGTTAACACTTCCCAGAATACCACATGAAAAATGCTCTAGGCCATCTTTCCAAATAAACCCTTAATCCTCAGACATCACTGAAAGTCATTTTTGTCAATCGTGCACCATCCCGTAGACAAACAAAGAGGAGTCAGTATAATAAGCACGGGTGTCTCCAACCTCATGAGCTGTTTGGCATCCACTGGCATTTTTATTTTGTTGGTATTTATCAAGCAATTTGCAATCAAAAGCCACTACCTTGTCACACAGAGACTTCTGAAATTTATGAATTTGCTGTTGGAAGGTTTTCTGATTCCTGCCCGCACGTAGCACATAAGATAAACATAACAGATGCTAGGAAAGAAAAAGAAATTAATTTTTTTCAGAGTTGGCACAAAGAGATTGCTTCATTATCCCATTTTCTTCCACTTTGTAACTTTTCTTACTGAAAAAAAGTACAGTGCCATTTAAATCCACATGAAAGCCTTACCACTAAAATCAGAAACATTGACTGTGTGCATGAGGCATCTGCACTTTCCTGACAAACTGATCTTAAGTCAAAAGTGTTTAAGAATTTCTCCTTTTCTAAAAGTTGAAATGCATTTCTGACATGAAAAAAGACTTTACATAGTTTTAATGTTAAATTTTCAAAAGTGATTCTGCCCTTCTCCACCTGGCTTGCAGCTAAAATGAATTAAAAAGCTAGAATGAACATTTAAATGAGACACTGAAATAAATAGTCAGCTAAGAAAAGACACTTGAACAAAGAGGAAAACAGAAAAACAGTACATACCTGAATCTCTGTTATCAGTGGAAAACGCTTGATTTCTTTACAAGGGCAATGGCAAGGTAGAGCTACTGCAATGTAATGAAAGAAAAATATTTTCAGTATGGGAACATGAAAGCATTAACATAACAGGCAGAGCACATTGTGTCCTGCCCTTGGTGAATGTCTTGTTGGCTACTCTGGACTGTGACCCAGCAAAAATAAGCAGTCCAAACGGATTTTCTCCTAGGTAATATACTGCTTCATTTGCTACATGCAGTAGACACTGGCAGACTGTTTTCTCGAGAGTCAGCGTAAGTGTACAACATCACACTAAGGAATAGGAAGACCCCGTGCTGCACACAAATCGCACACAAATCGCACACAAAATGAGCTGAAGCAGTACTTGGTACACTAAAAAGCTTCCGAGTACATTTGATCCATTTAATTTTTGACAAGGCAATGCTCTCAGAGGACAGGAAGACAGAGGGAACCTGACCATGTACCCCAGCACATGCACATTCCCATTGGCATCTATGTTTTTAAGGGTTTTTTTCTCCTCTGATCTCATTACTGTCAGTTTTATTTGTGGTTCCTAAAGCTCAGCAAGTTTAAATTTGATTTTAAATCTGTCCTCTTTGTCGAAGAGCTTCTGCTTTTTCAGGCAGCCCCCCTTTTCGCTAGAGGGTTTTATCCACTTCTGTCAAATTAGTTTGGCTATCCCTTCTATTTCAAACACACATACCACTTCAGAAACCAAATCAAACCAGTAGGATCAAAAGAAGCAGTATTGCTGATGGATCAAATATCAAATGCACATTAATTTCAACCTGTTTATCATTTTTTTTGGATCTGTATCACTCCAAAAAAAGTCACATATTATTTCCTTACTCCCTTTGTTTCTGAGTTGCTTGAGCATGTTGATCTAAGTCAGCTTTTAACTCCATTTTGTCACCATGACCTTTTTTGATCCCAGACCGTTTGCTCTCAAATTAAGTCACACAACAGAAGCTGCTTTGCTCCAGGTTGTGGTTTTCATGCTCTCAGTTAAATGAAATCTTTCTATGCTGCTGTCCGGGAAAACTGGTGCCTGATAAACAGTGGGGCCGGAGATGGTAAACCACAACACCCTCTTTATGACACAGCCATTCTCTGAGTAAATATGGGGCTGCTAGGGGAATCAGGGTGAGGAACCAGAGGAGGGCATGGGGAAGAGCCTCTCTGCAGACAGAGATACTGCTGGGAAGGCATAAATCAGACCCTCACCTTCACCTGTCTCCCATTCCTCCCAGCTGGAAACTGGGACAAATTTGTGTTGAGGGCTAGTGGGTACCTAATCAGGGCTAGGTACAAAGAGCAAAGTGTAAATTACCATCCCTTGCCCATGATCTCCCGCAGCTTATTTCTGTCTCCTTCAGGGCATTTGCCATGCCCGCCAGTCACCTCGCACCATGTCATCTCAACCGCTGTCTCCAGTTTCTACCACCCCCTATCAGCTGAAGCACAAGCTTATCAGCTTTGCTCCTTGCATCCACTGAGGAAATGAGTCCCTCTTTTCCAGAATGTGGTCCCTTCTCCTCATCCCCACTCTGCTGTCTCAGGAAGGGTATTACACTGGCAGAGCTAAAGGTCTTCATGCTATGCTCCCTGCTTTGGGTTTTCTTTAGCATATCCAGAGGCATCCTCAAAAAAAAAAAAAAAGAAAAAAAAAAAGAAAAAAAAAAAAAAGATGACCATTGGAAAAAGTACTCTATGTGTAAACAACTGGAAAAGCAGTTAAATGTGCCGCTGTTATGAACTGAAATGCATGTATCTGTGAAAAAAAATTCAGCACGGGGCCTAAAAAACAGGGTAGCAGGGACCACACGCAGTTATATATATATAACATATAATGTGTAATCATTAGCACACCGGTGCACCACTTAGAGCTGTAATAAGCCAAATGGATCCCAGTGCTATTTTATTTGCTTCAGCGAGGTAACAAAATCATAGGGTAATAGAATAATTCAGGTTAGAAGGGACCTCCAGAGGTCATCTAGTCCAAAACACATCTAATCAGATGGGCTTATTCAGGGCCATGTCCAGTTAAGTCTTGAACACCTCCACAGAGGGAGATCCCACAGCCTCTCTGGCAGCCTGCTCCAGCGCTTGGCCATTGGTAAACAATTTTTTCCTAATACTTAACGGGAATTTCCCATGTTCCAACTCATGCCCCTTGTCCTGTTGCTATGCTGCTCCCAGAGGGTTGGCTCCAGGTTCTCCAAGTCCTCCTACTGGGAGCTATCCTGGTGCCCATGAAAGACAACAGACTCCTCATGCCCAGATCTATCAAGTGGTCAGGAAATGGCAGAGACCAGCTGTGGCACAAAAGGGCAGATGATGTGCTCGGTGGCAAAGCATTCCCACTCTGGGAACAGCAAGGTCTGAATCCTGGCCTGCAGCTCAGCCATTGGTCTGGACTCAACCTCTTCATCTTTATGGCTCACTGAAAGGGTCACTTCTGAACACTGGCTGCTTTGGGAAGACATTTGCTTATCTGCCTCCCACCTCAATTAAATCCTTTTAAATCCCATTAGATGCAGTATTCTTTTATTTTGCAAACTTTTCTAAATCTCATTACACAGGGCTGCGTGGTCTAAAAATCAGGCTGAATTTTTCCTTCCTTTCCACCGTGACCTACTCGGGTTTAGCAAAACTTAATTTGATGTGGAGGCAACTCCTGAACGTCAAGAGCTGCACCTGTGCTGTTGGCCATGTGGAATGCACCTCCAGTAAAGTAGAAGATGCACTTCTTCACATTTCCTGCTCAGTTTGTTAAACAGGTTATATCTATTTTTAAAAGCATTGTATTACAAACTTTCAAAGAGCAACACAGGCTTTTTTCAATAAAATTAAGCTGAGCTGAAAAAAAAAAAAAAAAGAAAAGAAAAAGAAATAATGCATTAATCTTGGTGTCAAGAAGCAAAGTCTGTAATGTCCAAATGTGCTGCACAGAATGGAAGAGAGGAAAGTTTATTGGCTCATGGAATGCAATTTTTCACTCCTTTAAAACACTCTGGGTTGTCACTTCCTATTAATTTTTTACTTCTTGTTACATAATATATGAACCGCATAGCTTAAAATCATTCTTGTCCTGGCAGTTTACAAAAGACGTGCGGTAATTTAATTTAATTCCGTTTCTGATAGCTTAAGAAAAACAACAGTGGCGACCCCAGCAAGGACTGGTGATTATTAACTGATGTTCCCATTCTGATGGATTTTTTTAGGCAACACAGAAACATTCCTTTGTTTACTCTCCTTTGTGGAAAAGGATCTGGTTGCTTATTTTTTAGGTGGTACTTTTTGCTCTGCACAATGCAGAACACCATGCAAGCCTCCTCATTTTACAATCGTGTTAATCTCCTCTAATGTGTACACCCATTTGAGACGTATTCCCCAGATCTATCACTGACAGCAGACCTGACCTTGCCCAGGTGATGACACTCTTACAAGCCTGTCTATATTCCCCGCATGTCTGCCTTACCTTTCAATATTCAGATTCTCAGGGAAACCCTAGCAAACAAGGAAGTTGTCTTTCAGCTTTAGAAAAATAAAGTTGGGTTTTTTTTTCCTTTGCACAAGTGCTCCAGGCACTGCAAATCATAACATGGCAGAGCCAGGAAAAAGTCTCAAGTTGCCCGACCTATGCATGGTAAAACTACAAGAAAAATTACTCTGGGACAAAGGCATGACGACCCTAGCCTGCTTATCCTGGCTGCAGAACAAATGCTGTTGTCATCCGGTGTTTAACTTATGAGGCAACAACGATTGCTTGTGATTTTGATCCTGCAAGAGCCACACTAATGTCCTGTATTTCAGACTTGAGAGCAAAACCATTTCTGAAGGACTCTTCTGTACGTAGTAATACAATAAACTTTTGTGCATTATATAAACCCAACTATTGCAAAATATTCCATTCTGATTTGTAAAATACATGCAGTTTTAAAATCTTGGGAGTCTGGGGAGGTTCCTACTGACTGGAAGCTAGCCATTATTCCAACCTACAAAAAAGGTGTGAGGGAAGATCCAGGGAACTACAGGCCTGTTAGTCTAACCTCAGTTCCTGGAAAAATTATACTGAGTACTACTGAAAGGTATTTAAAGAATAATGCAATCATCAGGCACAGTCAACATGGGTTCACAAAGGGAAAGTCCTGTTTAACTAATTTGATATCCTTCTATGATAAGGCCACCCACCTAGTGGATGAAAGGGAGGCAGTGGATGTAGTTTTTCCAGATTTTAGTAAGGCTTTTGATACCGTCCCTCGCAGCATCCTTCTGGACAAGTTGTCCAACTGTGGGACGAGCGGGTTCGCAGTGCACTGGGTGAGGAACTGACTGAAAGGCAGAGCTCAAAGGGTTGTAGTGAACAGGATTACAGCTGGGTGGCAACTGGTCACCAGTGCTGCTCCTCAGGGCTCAATCCCAGGGCCAGTCCCATTCAATACCTTACCAACAATCTAGATGCAGGAGCTGAATGCACCATTAGCAAGCTTGCTGATGATACCAAACTAGGAGGTGTTGTTGACTCTTGAGGGTCAAGAGGCCTTGCAAAGGTTTCTAGGTGGACTGGAGCATTGGGCAATGATCAATGGGCTGAAATCTAACAAGTCCAAATGCTGGCTTCTGCACCTGGGACAGAGTAATACTGGGAGCAAGTATAAATTGGGAGAGGAGTGGCTGGAGAGCAGCCCTGCAGAAAGGGATCTGGGGGTGCTGGTTGGCAGCAGGCTCAATAGGAACCAGCAGCGTGCCCTGGCAGCCAAGAGGGAAAACCCCATCCTGTGGTGCATCGAACACAGTGTAACGAGCTGGTCAAGAGAGGAGATTATCCCACTGTTCTCACCGTTGGTGCAGCCTCACCTGGAGTCCTGTGTGCAGTGCTGGGCCCCACAGTTTAAGAAGGATGGGAAGGTTCTTGAATGTTTCCAGAGGAGGGCAACAAAGCTGGTGAAAGGGCTGGAAGGCATGTGCTGTGAGGAGCGGCTGAGTACTTTGGACTTGTCTAGTTTAGAGAAAAGCAGGCTGAGGGGTGACCTCATTACTCCCTACAGGTTCCTGAGGAGGGGAAGTGGAGAGGGAGGTGCTGATTTCTTCTCCCTGGGATCCAGCGATAGGATGTGTGGGAATGGTTCAAAGGTGCACCAGGGGAGGTTCAGACTAGACATTAGGAAACATTTCTTTACCAGGAGGGTGGTCAAACACTAGAACAGGCTTCCTAGAGAGGTTGTCAATGCCCCAAGCCTGTCAGTGTTTAAGAGGCATCTGGACAATGCTCTTAACAACATGCTTTAACTTTTGGTCATCCCTGAAGTGGTCAGGCAGTTGGACTAGATGATCATTGTAGGTCCTTCCAAGCAAAATAGTCTATTCTAAACACTGATAATTTCCTCCAAAATGCCATTTTTATGCCCAAGAGCTAATGAGACTTACCACAAAAAATGAACTGCAAGGGCTAATTTTCTTACAAAAACATGTGAGCACCTTTCTTTCCCAGTCCAAAGGAATAAATCTACACTCATTCAAATGACCCAACACAAAACTTTGTTAATGCAATGATCTGATCAATTCATGTACAGAAAAGGAGTCAGTCCCACAGTGCAGAGAAACATAGCTTCATAGATGAATGTTTTCCAACATCTAAACCCTGCAGATCCCAGCCAACACAAAGAAAATGCCACAGAGCAAGAGTATCTCTTGCAACTCCCCTTACTCTTCAACCTGGAGTGAATACTCAGCCATGCATGGTGTTATTTTGGGTTTATACCACCATAGATGAGATCAGAAGCTCAACATCTTGCTTTGATTTTAGGTGAGAAAGACAGTAACAACTGGACTAGTAACTTAACACCCTCAGAAGCAGCAATGGCAGGAGTAGAAAAGAGGAGCCTTTCCCTGAAGCTGAAGCAAGCCTGGTTCTCATGTATGCTGAGGCCATTTTACATCATTCTGGATAAAATGAGGTTTACCAGGGTGTGAACGTACAAATTACCCCTGCTTGAAGGGTCCTTGCTGACAGGCAGAGTGGGTTTGAAGTGGAAATAATTTAATCTGCCCTAAAGCCACCTGCAAGGGCTCCCTCTGAAGTCCCTGGCAGTAGATAGGTGCCTGTCAGAGAGCCATGGATCCACACTGCACATCACAGCCAAAGTCCAGCTCTGTTGAAAGCAGAGGAGTCTGGGACAGTTGTTGGAGATGACAGCCAAAGCCCACAGCAGCTTCAGCAGGATTACCCACCTTCAGCAAGGTTACACACCCAGCCTGCCCCTTCCACAGCCCCTCTGGGAAGGGGTGCCTATGCATGCCAGGGAGCCCCTCTTTCTCCTCCTCTTCTTCCCCTGGGGCTCAGACTCAGAGCTAGAAGTCCCCAGGCTGTGCTCCTACGCTTCAATACTCGCTCCAGCCTTCTGGCTATAGCATGGCAGCAAACTGAAAACTTCTGAAGGGCCCTGGCCAAAATTTGCCGAGACACTAGTCCTTGGATTCAACAAGCTTTACACTAACCAAAGCAGTGTTATCAACAAAAGAATCAGTGAGCTCCCCACACCAAAAACCCACAATGACCCAGACTTGGGCTCAAGTGTCCTACCTCAGACTGGATTAGATCCCAGTGGATAGCTGCTTGGGCTGACCTAGCTTTCTACCACCAAGAGAAATCCACTCTGCAAGACCTCAGAGTGCTATGATGGGGGAAAATATTCAAAAGACCTACTTTTTTTTTTTTTTTTTTTTTTTCGCCTTCTGCTGCCATGCCCTACAATAAATAGATCATAATGTCATGTAGATGAGACTTGGATGTATGGTCATGCCCCTATTCCTTGATTCAGAAGCATTTCTCTGTGTCTCAAAGTGAGCTCTGGCTACAGCCTGACACCATAGCTGCATGTGGCTCACCCACTTCTAGGTCCTTTCGAGGAGAGGAGAGGGAGAGGGAGAGGGAGAGGGAGAGGGAGAGGGAGAGGGAGAGGGAGAGGGAGAGGGAGAGGGAGAGGGAGAGGGAGAGGGAGAGGGAGAGGGAGAGGGAGAGGGAGAGGGAGAGGGAGAGGGAGAGGGAGAGGGAGAGGGAGAGGGAGAGGGAGAGGGAGAGGGAGAGGGAGAGGGAGAGGGAGAGGGAGAGGAGAGGAGAGGAGAGGAGAGGAGAGGAGAGGAGAGGAGAGGAGAGGAGAGGAGAGGAGAGGAGAGGAGAGGAGAGGAGAGGAGAGGAGAGGAGAGGAGAGGAGAGGAGAGGAGAGGAGAGGAGAGGAGAGGAGAGGAGAGGAGAGGAGAAGATCTTGGCACAGAGGTTGAATGGGAGCTATAGCATACGCCATGCCCAATGCCGCTGTGCAGACAAGCCTGCTGCCTGCTTTTCCCTCTCCCTTTTCTCTGCCAGTGTGTCACCTGCAAGTCAGAGGGTACAGGGAGGCAGAGAGTGGGCAGAGAGCCACCACATCAGTAAACACAGCTGCGGACCCCATTTTATCCTGCTGGGGCATTAACATATCATCAAACAGCCTGTTTCCATTGAACTCTGACACACGTCCAAGGGCGCACCTAACTGTAGCTGGGTTTTTTCCTTTTCTTTTTTTTTTAAAAAAAGTCTATAAGGTGTTTTACATCCGGGTTTGTGTCCACACGGCAAAACCAAAGAGCATTCATGATAAGAATAATGATGTAAATGTGGCTTCTTATCCTCCAGTGATTGCCCATCTGGCAAAAAGGTCTAGCAAATGTAACAATAGTTTTGAAATAAATAGGAGGAAAGTAAAGACCGGCAGTGTACTTTTCACATCAATGGCAAATGTACTACTGATGTGGAAAGTAAACAGCTTCTCACAAGAGAAGAAGCCGTGGTGGATAGCTTTACCCCTCTGAGCTGCAGGCTCAAATGCCGGTGCACTAAGACTGAGGTAGAAAACCCCAAGTTCACCATCTCACATTGCAAACCCAGCTATTAAAAGCTGTATCGTCTGTGGCCGGATAGTAACAGGAGGCCAGCTGAAATTCAGAGGATTAAAAAACCTTGCTATGCTTTTCAAAAGCTTACCTCCTTGTATGAATACGGAGCGCTCGATACGGTCGGCACACCTGTATTCTACAAGCAGCGCTCAGAACTAACCCCCTGGCAAGGCTGTGGGTTTTTTTGGGGGGCGGGGGGTATCCGCATGCACCAGGAGATGCGGACCTGAAACCGCTGAGAAAACGCGACGGCAGCGTCTGCCGCGTCGCTGCCCCTTCGCCCCTGCCCCGCAGCGCTCATCTGCGGGGGGAGGAGAAACCAGAGCCTAATTATAGGTCGCGTCGCCGCTCGTTTGTTTTCGGGGCCGCTTTTTACTGCCAACCGCCCGGAGCGCCCCGCGGCCCCCTCCGTGCCGGCGGGGCTGGGGTCCGCCCCGGGGGCAGCGCTCCCCTCCCTGCCCCGCCGCCGCTCGGGCCGGGGGGGAGCCCGGGGAGGCGCGGCGGGGCGGGGGCGGCCTCGGGGGCGCCAGGAGCTCCCTCTGCTGATTGGGCTGCGCGGCCCGGGGCGGCCGCCACCGCCGCTGCCGCCCCGCTGCTCCGCCCGCTGCTGCCGCCGCCGGGACTCCGCCGCTCCCGGGCTGCAGCCGCCGCCGCCGCCGCGGCTCCGCGCCGCCCGCTGCCTGCCTGCCTGCCTGCCTGCCCGCCCGCTGCCTGCCTGCTGCCGGGCCCATGGCGAGCACGTCGGCGGAGATCATCGCCTTCCTGCTGACCATCTCGGGCTGGGTGCTGGTCTCCTCCACGCTGCCCACCGACTACTGGAAGGTCTCCACCATCGACGGCACGGTCATCACCACCGCCACCTTCTGGGCCAACCTCTGGAAGACCTGCGTGACCGACTCCACCGGCGTCTCCAACTGCAAGGACTTCCCATCCATGCTGGCGCTGGACGGTCAGGCTCCCGCCGACCCCCCCATCCCAATTCCCCCCACCCCTCCTCCGTGCCGGTCTGCGGGAGTCGGGGGCTCCGGGGCTTCTCCCGGGCCGGCCCCGGCGGGGCTGGCGGGTAGCGGGGCTCGGGGTGCAGCGAGCGGGGCCAGGGGTGTGGCCGGGACCCAGGCGGCAGCGGGGGTTTCCCCCTGAAACCTGCCGACTGAGATCCTATTTGGTGCCTCAGCGTCTGTTTTGGTCTCTCTCGCTGTCGCTACCTGCTTTTTTTCCCCCCATCGGAAGGCTCCGTGCGTGTGGGTTTGACACAAGAAGAATGCGGGCAAGTTTTTCGTGCTGGTTTATTTTCCGACTGTTGTGACATTCCTCTTTTTTATGGTTTTGCCAGCCGTGCAACGGTCGGTGGAGAAGAACAAGCCCTTGCGTCATTTTGCTTTAATTAATGTTCCTTTGCTTTTTTTTTTTTGCTAAGCGGTTATTAACTCAGATGTAATTGCTTCATTGATAAATGACAGTGTAAAAGCTTGGGGCGGTCGGGGATGCAAAGGTATGCAAAAGCCATGCACAGCTCAGCTTGATTTTGGGACTGTCGTTTTGAAGCAAAGCTGAGAGCTTTACTATAGTGCCTGAAACCAAAGACTGAGTTGGTGCTGAATTTCTTCCCTGCTTGAGGGGAAACATTTTTGCCCTTTAGGGAAGCCCTACTGGGAAACTGGGTCACTGAAGGAAATCTTTACAACTGAACTTTTAGTCGATAAATCCGCACTGACTATGGCTGGTAGAAACAGTGGAAGTGCAGATGGCATCGGTTTGTAGCCTCAGGAGTGACTGTAAAGAAAGAGAGGAAAGATTTTTGAAATTCTGGCACCTTTTTCAAGTTTTTATAGTCATGAACGTATACAGTATACAAAGTCCCAATAGCTTTGATACTCACAAAAGACCAGGCCTACCGTTCATGGTCTGGCCAGACACTCCCTTTGCACCAGAGTCTGAAAGTGGATTTTGATGTGAAAGGTTTGTTTAAAAGGAAAAGTCAGTCTGTTAATCAAATCAGTAACAGAGATTAATACCACTATAACAGGCATTAATATTATCATGAAGCTAATTAATACCAATATCAGAAAACCTTTAACCTCTGTATGTATAAAGGGTTAAAAGAGGTCAAGATGCTAACAAGAGGTAATGTGGGCAACCTTTAAGCATTGCTTTTGCAAGATGCTTCCCTCAGATGGAGAAGTACCATTCTTCAGACCTCTTTTTGACCCAGCCCCATGGTGGCAGAGGGGTTTGCCCGTTCCTCTGAAGGGGTGGGAGAGCTGGCTGGCCTCCATTGGCATCAGTCACCCTACAGCCAAGTGTAGCAGCTGAGAATGTGGTTTCCACGCTTGGGCAAGGAGCTGTGGTCTGTGTGCAGGCCAGCACAGCGTGATCACCAGTGTGTAACCTTTTGGAACCACCAAATCTATTGTTTAGCTGTTCTTTTAGTTCTGGGTTAATCTGTTTTCAGAGTAAGAAAAAAATCGTTACAAATAAGTTGTGCAGAATTGGGAACATGTAAAATATGAAAAAGAAGAAGAAACTTGACAGCAAGGTCCTTACCACGCCTTCCTTCAAACTCTTGTGCGTTGGGTAACACATTCCATTTGCTCAAGGAATGAGTTTCTGAGGCACCTTCTGAGGCACAGTGAAACAGCCATCAGAGCACTAACTCATTTTGGACAGAAGTGAATCTGAAATGCATGTCAGGAAGGGCCTTATCGCATCCTCCTGGCCAGACTGTTTATCAGTACTGGAAGGTTCTTGGCTTCAGTGTTTCTCGGTAACATCTCTAAATGCTGTGGGGCCAGATACTGGTACTCAGGCACAATGTGAATGAAAAGCAGGCTGGAGAGAGAAACATAACCCCCACAGCACCAGCCAGCCAAGCTGGGATGGGGCAAAGGGACAGCCACCACAGTCAGAGGTGCTTTCAGTAGCCAGCCTAGCTCAGACTCCCCTCCTCGCAGTTACGGGCTCTGCTAGGAACCCATTAACACCTGACTATGGGTGTGTATGTCCCCTTTTTGACCTAAACCTTCCCCTGTGCAGGAGTGTACCTTGGGGTTGCAGTGCGTCACGCATAGCTTAGAAGGATTTGTACGTCAGCATGAAGCCGAATCTGCCTTGGCCCTCAGGTAGCCTCTCCCTTAGCTCCTCTTCCTCTTTACACAGACTTATATGGCTAAGCTGGATCCCATTCCCTGTGATTTGGAACATGGGAACTTCCTCACTCCATCCTGCAGTGGGGGACTCAGAAGACACAAAAAAGGGCAGATCTGGGTTCCCGTTTTCCCTGAAGTGTTTGTGAGCAGAAACAATAACCCTGTAGAGATACATGTAGTGATAAAGTGTTGCTCTCCTCAAAATCATAGAAATTACTAGAAAAATTTTTGTTGTCCCAGGGAAAGGTGGCTCCACTCCACTCCTTCCTCATGTAGCTGGAGAGGATTTGCCTTGCAGAATAGTTCCTCTTCTACGGAAATGTTTTTTGTCAAATCAGAAACCTCTGAGTTTTGCTGGACTTCTTGTCTGGAGAGACCGCTCAGGTCCGCCAGAGGATCAGAGGCAAAACAAGAGGGTAAGAAATCAGAGTATCGCCATGCTAGTTACTGGGGCTCTCCTGTGGGGTGCAGGAGAAGTCCTTCCTTCTTCAGAAGCAGTGTCATAGTTTGCATCAGGAGTGATCTGGAGATGGTTCCCATTACCCTTGTTTTGGTTTGCATCACTGAGAGGTCTCAGATTGTGCTCCCCAGATTGCTGTAGGGTGGCACGGCAGCGGGCCTTCCTCAATGGCTTTCAGACCATCACTCTACTTGAGTGGCCACCAGAGAAAATTGCATGTGATGCCCTTCCACCTTTATGCATTCCTGTACAAGGAATAAGTTTGGCCAGCCCTCATTAAGGGCTCAGCTCGACATTCTGTATGGAAGCAAAGATATTCTTGCTGTCTGTGGCGCTTAAAATAATTTTGGGTTTAATTTTGTGTGCTAAGGGTCATAGGTGGAAACTTAGTGATGAAACCACCTCCCCAAAAGAGGACCTATCAGTTCCCGTGTTTCCAACGGTGGATCCAGTGACCTTTTGCAAGAACAAAAATTTACTTAGGAGCTAAAAGAGGGTGTTAGAGCTTAGAAAAACATACAAAAGCAATGGGTGTGTACTTTTAGAAGGAATCTGTGCTGTAAGGCAACCTTTTATACTTCACGTGATGCAGACTGCAAGATGCCACTGGGGGCATTTATTGTGAAAGTGACAGTCCCCAGAACTTTGCATGTATTTTTTTTTTCCTGTCATATGATATGAATATATGAATTCTTCCTAACTTTGTGAGCATGAGAGGCAAGCGTGAGAGCAGTGAGGCAAGAAAGATGAAGATCTAACAAGATTAATTTGAATGCAAGACAAAACACATTTGTTTTAAAAAAAAAAAAAAAGCCTTGAAATAGGTTTCTCTTGGAATGCTGCTAAACATGACTTTATGAGTAATGCATGTTTGTCTGCTTGTCTGTTTAAAACATACGGCTTTTTGTTGCTTGGGAGCTGGAGCTTCATTTGGGTGGTTAACATGTACATGACAAGCTTCCTACAGGAGTTGGTGCAAATACAGGCAATAAACATTTGGAAAGGGGTCTTGGGTCTTGAGTGCAGAAGTGTGAAGAAATAGGCAGCTCCTCTTTACAATTCTCTGCATTACAAGCCTTGGTAAGCAATATAATGTTCTTGCTTTCTAGGAAGCAAAGAAAAAGTTTAATTACTCTTATACTCAAACGCTATATACTCATAGTTTTAACCTAGGGACTAAGCAAGAAGAGGCTGGATTTGGTGAAACGTTTGATTTCGCCCTTTCATGCTTCATAATGTTCCAGTCAACCTAGTGGGACTAACAGAGTCTTCTGCTCTTCCACATTACTGGCATATGTTGTGATTTTTTTTTCGTATATTTTGTTCTAAAAATGTGTGCCAGTTGGATGATTGCTGTGGTGAACTGAAACCAGTCCTGCTGTGTCTGTCCTACCCAATTCAGTGAAATATTTAGTGAGGAAGGTTATTCATTCAGCAGAACTGAGCAGTCCTCCAGCTCATGCTGTTTATAATTGAAAATGATTTCTTGGTGAGTGAGTTAATTATTTCTCGGTGTCTCGCTACCCTCTACCTATTCTAAAACTGTATTGACCTTCAGGAACAGCTGAATTTCAGCCCTGTGGTTCCTAGCATATGCTGGTTATTTTGGTTGGGGTGAGTATTTGCTGTTTCTCCTAGGAGGTTCAGACATAAATAAAAGTTTAAGAGGACCTCCAGGTAAATATGTTCATGGTTCAGCACTTTAATGTGTCAATTAGCTACTAACAGTGTCAATAAATTGGACCTGTCAAAAATAATGGCTTCCTTGCCAGTCTTCATCTCCTGCTTTACATGGGTGCTACAAGAAATACATTACACACCACCAAAAGTAGTCGAAGCCAACTTTTCCATGCCTATAACAAAAATGAAGAAAGCAAGACTGCTTTCTTCAGACTTGGGTCTTGCACAAATAACTCTCTGTCTTATATTCCAACATGCGAGTCATACGACAGTCACGGTTATTTGCCTATTGTATTTCTTTAGCAGATGGGCTACAGAAGGATGTTGCAAATGAAAGAAATCTGTATGCATGCCAGCAGGTGTAGGTAAATGGCAGGAGGTTGTGTTCGCAGACATGCAGCACAGCACCTGAGTTCAGTAGGACTGATAAAACGGCATGTTATGTGCTACAGATGACTTCTTGTGTGCTGCTCGTTGCACAAAGCTATGAATCAATGGGGTTTTTTTAAACATTGTTTAAACATAGAGTGGTCATCTTGGAGCTGATGCACCTCCAGCAGTGGCTAAAGTGGGTGGCAGTGAGGAGAGCAGAAGTGGGCAAGCATCATGGACTTGCCAGCCAGACACAGGTTTCTCTTTAATGAATGTATCCAGTCTCTTTTTGAATCTCCTAAACCTTTAGCATCCACATATCCTGTGGAAAGGAGTTCCATAACTTCGTTATATGAACAAATGCACTTTTTGTTTTGAATCTGCTGCCTTCTGTTTTCATTCGATGTCCTCTAGTTTCTGTTTTAATATATTAATTTTCTGTATGTTAAAGACATTTATGCAGGGGTATTTTTTTTGTTTGTTATTATGTAAAATTTGGTGTAATAGGCGATGAAAATGTGGTTTAGCTCTCAACATTTCCACCCACTGGAGATCAAAGCGAAAAGAATGAATACCCTAATAGTAGAAGTACATTTTCATTTTAAATGAGATGTAACAACAGGTTATGAAAAAACCCATCTTGAGATGGTTATTCAGCTGTGTAAGATTGCAGTGTTCCGCCCTGTAAACCGTGATACAAGATTGCCACAGTCTTTCAATTACAAGATATTCTTGGAAGGGAAAAGAGGCCAAGCAACCTGTTGTCCTGCTGAAAGGCTCTGCCCCTGGGAGATCCAGCTCAGAGCAGCCTCAGCCAGCACAGCAAAACTGTACGTGGCTAAAGGCAGCTGCAAGGCCTTTGTCCAGGCTTAACTATGGCAGTAGTTTGTTCTGTCTCAGAGGGCTACTGCTGTCCATGAAGCTGTGCACGTGTTTGACTTCCTTGCAGAATGAGGGCCTTCTTGGTGGATACAAATCAAATCGGTGGTGTGTCCAGGACCCCAGCCAGGCTCAGTGCTGCCAGCCTGCTGCCAGTCGTATTGCACTGGTGACATACGCACAAGACTGACTTGCTTTGTGTGCACAGAGTGTCTCTGCAACCTGTGGCAGCCACCCTGCAGGCCACGTGGAGTTGCTCCTCAAAATATCATGGATACAACCTCTTGCAGATACTGTACCCAATGCCACGGGATTATTTTTTGAAGCCCTGAATGCCATAGTATGTTTCTTATGAGCTGGGTTTAGGTGATGATGCCCTGTGACGGACATACATCACCTAGAAGAATACGCTCAGTTGTAAAGCGACATTACTCCAGCCAAGGTCTGACTCAGTTTGCAATAGTGGGTGCCTAATGCTGCGCAGAGGGAGAGGAACTACAGCAAAACCCATTGTGGTCCCAGTTCTCACATTAGCCTTACTCTTTCTCACCACAGGTTACATCCAAGCCTGCAGAGGACTGATGATCTCCGCCGTCTGCCTGGGCTTCTTTGGTGCTGTTTTTGGACTGGTTGGGATGAAGTGCACAAAAGTTGGAGGCTCCGATCAGACTAAAGCAAAAATAGCTTGTTTAGCTGGACTGATTTTCATACTCTCTGGTAAATATACCTTATTTCTCTAAATTTGCGTATTTGAAGTCATACCAGAGCTACTTCTTTTCCGCAGAAATCTGCGCACAATTCTCCGTGACTTCATTGGCCTCAGGGTCAGGCCCAAAGCTCTTCCGCTGGCTCCACTGAATGGTTTGTCTTATGCTTTTCAGGGCTGTGCTCTATGACTAGTTGTTCCCTGTATGCAAACAGGATTACGTCTGAGTTCTTTGATCCTTCTTTTGTTGCACAAAAGTAAGTACTTTCCTATACCCATAAATCTGTCAAAGTAGACCTTAAGTTTCATACTGCGCACTAGAGCCCATTTAGACAGAGAGCGGGTGCTTCTCCTGTTGGGCAGAGAAGGAGAGTGGGCTGAAGTTTCATTTAATCATATTTTTCTGACTGGAGTAACCATGTGCTGATATTTAATGAACGAACACCATACCGTACAGCAATTGCTCTGTAATTGTTGTGCCCAGGCTTGTCATGGCTCAGCAGGGTTATGCCCCACTTGCTGCAGAGCAAATGGGGTTAATCAGGAACGAAGCTTGTGTTTATGACTGAGATGCAGAAAAAGGTTTGCACAAAACAGAGGTGCTCATTAGGTATGTCATTTGATAGGAAAGGAAGAAAATTATTTCTTAAGCTTTTGATAGAATGTGGTTTCCATAAAGGTGTCAAGCACTGCGCAATCTTGTCTCCCCTTGAAGAGAGGTGTCTGCGGTCTCTGTGGACTTTTTCCTGACAGATTTTCAAATCCAGATGACTGAAATGTGGATCATAAACCTTATTGTAACTCATGATCTTATAAGCACTAATATAGATGCTTTGGCTATACTTGTAATTAAATTTAAGGGAGCGAGTGTTTATAGAATTTCAGGATCCGTACCAGAAATAATGGGCATCCCTAACAACTCCCTTTAAAGCTGTGCAAGTTCTCAGGACCTACAAAAGCATCAATTCATGAACCAGTGCTTGGATTTTGGATTCATATCTTAACTACCAAGTATGAAAATGTTGGCTGTAAATTATAGCGTTACAGACTTCCCTGTTTTGGCTTCTTACATAATATAATGTTATCTTTAAAGGCAAGGATTTCAAAGTCTTCTTGGTGGTGATTCCAGGATGTGTCAAGTGTGGGGTATACATTTCCTTGAGACCCAAGTAAGGGCTCAGTAAGGAACCCTGAGCCTTTCCATTTCCCCTTCATAGAAAGAAAATAGTCTGAATAAATAACATTAGGCTTCACGTTTGCAGTAGGGCTCACACTGCTTCTCCTATCCTGGAAACAAGTTCATATTAGTTTCCTCCATAATTCTGCTGTAGTTTCTGCTTGTCGATACAGGGAGGACAGGATCAAAAGGCCTCCAAAAGAAAAAAGGATGTGAGATACTGTGAAGAAAATGGAGCCTGGCTATATATCCAGAAGTTAATTATTCATCGGGCTTACTGTTCCTAGTGAAAAATACCACGGTTGTTGCCAAAAGTCCCTTTCCTACACTGTATCCTTATGTTCTTCTGCTGCAAAAGAGCAGGCAGACCTTACAGCAGAGTTTTACTGTGAGGGAATGAGAAATCCAGTTTAAATATCAAAATAAAGGTAGTAAAACATCCTCTGCAGAAATTAACTTTTTTCCCGAACAACCAGCATAACTCAGCTGTGGGCACCCATAATCACAACTACAAAGTTAAAAGGCAGAGAGGAAAGCCAGAAGTTGTAATTTGAGTTGCGGATGGTGTACGTAGCTCATGCAATAACCTTGTGTCAGATTAAGCTAATGGTGGCATTCGACTCCTTTCTGTGACAACCAATGTAAAATATGTTGGAGTAACAGATTTTGTTGCCATCTGTGAACTCTTGCTTTGATATGCACTGCAGAAGCATTTCATATGCTTTGCTGGTATATTGTGGAAATTTGGCATTGGCTCTTCATTGAAAGAGGGATTCAACCTTTCACCTGTTACTGCACATTTCTCTCCTGAAGTTATTCTGGCAGTTTCAAAGACAGGCTTGATGTACTGTTAGTGGAAAACAAACGACACAAGGTGGTTAGCGTCATCTCAGCCGTCAGAATTTCCCTCCGGCCTTCTGCATTTGGAAGAGGCACCCTGACTACGTATGGGTGCAGGAGGAATAGGAGCCCTGTCTAAAGGTGTTGCCCCAGAGACTTCTGGTTTGAATTAAGTACCTAACTGAGGAATGACAGGCACCACAGGGACACCCTAAAACCTGCTTTACTTAGAAAGAAATCTTAGGCTGGACTTTATGTCCTGATGTGACAGTTTGCATTGGCAGCTTAAAACAGCTCCAGAGGAATTGCTTGACCCTGCATAATAACACACGCAGAGTCTTGAGGACGGCACGGGACACCTTGGTGCTTGTAGCCAAGATGGATTTAATTTTTCTTCAGGCAGCTCTAATAGGGGAAAATCTGTGCTTCTGTTTTGCTGTCTTGCTAACATTGCTCCCACAGCTTCTCTTGGGATACTGTTCTGTCACTTTACTACCTTTAATTAAAAAAACCTTCTCATGGTCTTTATCCTTTTTGTCTCTTGCCACTGTTTGAGCTCCATAATCATGATCATTCTTACTGATGAATGGGATTAGTTTATCCAAATTACCTGACTAATTTCCCGTTCTCTTTTATAGAGAATTGTTTCCCTTCACCTTTCTTGTCTCTGAATGGATAGTGCACAGTTCACACAGGCCCTCTTTCCACTGTCCCACTGTTATATTCGAATCTATTTTTCATTTTCCCAGAATCATAAGAATTAGACATTCAAAATGTGTATTTCCCTTGGGTAGTTGTTCTGATTCAGTAGGTAGGTAGGTATGTCCTTCAGATGCTGCCAACATCCAGTCAGCTTCCACTGCTTTGCTTGGAACTTTACTTCATGGTCCTAATGTACCTAACAACTAGAATATTTTTCTTCTATACTGATACAGTACTTTCTTTCTTTTGTTTCATTGAATTCTGACTCCCTGGATTAGAACAAAAAATCGCATTTAGCCTGCTTGCTCAGTGTAGTTGAAGGTAGCTTTCAGTTCTCTGTGACTGAATTCTTGTGATCCTCAGTCACACCTTAGATCCACCTCTAAGCCTCTTCCTCAATGTCCTGCTCCCCCTAAGCTACCAGCAATCTCTAAGCAATCTCTAATCAGATTGATTTCACTGACTTGAGACGGGATATGCAGCCACAGACTTCGCAGAGTGGATGCTTTTGTTCTTGCAACCAGAATTGTAAGAACAAAAGAGTGAGTTTCCTGCAAAGACTTTAATGATCAAGAGAGAAAGGAAAAACAGCGAGTGCAGAAATTTCTTCTAAAAAAGCCTATCTCCTTTTTTTTTTTTTTTCTCTGGAGGTACCAATGTATGTAAGGGTTTTCCATATGGTAAGGGTTTTTTTTACATACTGGATTTTGATGGGAGGTTAAATGCTGAAAAGATGGATTGGCCATCCAGGGAGCCATATACAGGCTGATGTGCAATTGAAAATTTGAAGATTTCCTCATAAGCACCAGTGTAAATCCGCAGAGAGAAGGGTCCATGTATGCAATTTGTTTATGCATGTTATAGTAACAAATGTTGCTTAAAAAGTACAAACAATCCCAAGAACAAAGGCCGGACCCCATGTCTTCTTTCCCAGCTAGTAGGCAACAGTCATAAGCCTTTTCTACCCGATTAAACCTCAGGTAATCTTGATTTCTTTTCTGTACAACTGAAGAGCTTCAGGGGGGGAGATGGCAACTGGTCTCCTGATCTCTCTCACATTAGCCTCTGGCCAGCTATTTAGTGTTGTTAGATGGAAATGTGGAAACAAACTTGTGTTTCCTACTTTCTAGGCAAACGGTCTTGGCAAGTAAGTTGTTACAGCAACAGCCTTCCTGTTGGTCCAGCTGTGTTCTCCAGCACCATGGTGGTCTGTGCTGACTTTTGTGGGGAGCCTAACCCTGGTCTGTAGACCGTGGGTGTGCTCTGGCAGTGACTGTGGGGATGGAGGGATCCCCAGGATGTGGCTTACCTCACATCGGGGTTAAGTCAATTTGATCTGCTTTTACAGTTCATTAAAAAAGGAGCCTTGAGGGTGTTTAAAGTGTACTTTGTGTGTATTTTTTGTGTTGATTATAACAGGATCCTAGGTGATGAGCTCTGATGTAGGTATCTGCTTCCAATCAGAGAAGTCACCGTCCTTGAACAGACAGAAGTCTGCTCAAGTCTTGTGAAAACTGCAGCACATGGTTGGAAATAGAAGTATAGGTAGAATTAAAGCTTTAGAGGTTTGGCATATTTTGAAGTCAAATGGGGCTGAGTGCAGAGTTTTCCAGAGTGAAAGGCAGCTGAGCTGTGGTTTCCAGCAGTTTTAATTTGGGGGTTGAGTATCTAAATCCCACACTGGGTATGGAGGACGTTTGGGGGAATCTGATCCTTTTTTAGCAAGGGATGGTGAATAAAAACTCTACTTGGATGATGTGAACAGAAAATGAAAAAGAAGCCCAGAAGTTAGAGCACTAGCAGCGCCATGAAGAGTCAGGTGCAAGCCCTCACAAAGTGGCCTACGTCTGAGCTCCAATGTCTCCATCTCTTTTTGGCAGTAAGTCCCCGAGAAATGACTTGAACCTGGGTGTCCATAGCATCTAGCACTGATAGCCTAAGTGTGGCTTTTTCTCCCTGTGTGGCTTTTTCTTTAAAGTCTGTGCTTTACCTCAGGTTAGAATCTCAAGAAAACATGGAAAAGTGATTTTTTGTTCTCCAGCCAATGTTCACCCTCTTACAACCTATTACAGAAGTTGCTGTATCATTTTCTGGGTGTCTGGGCTCAAAGGCAATTTTTAGGTGTTTCCACAGTGTTGTCTTTGTAAAGATACAAGTTTTGTAGAACAGCTCACAGGTGTTTTCAGTTATACGTTTCAGCTAATGTGAAATTAAGATCTGTTCACACGGCAATGTTCAGAACTAGCTGAAAAGTATGCAGTTGCAGAGTCCTTTAGTTGTACAGGCAGGCTGTCAAGCAGAGGCTTTCGTTCTTCTGCCTTACCAGAGGATACAATAAACAAACAAACTTACTAACAAAGGCTTGAATGGCACAGCCACCTGACCGATAACTGCGGCTGGCTGGAGGACAGGGGACTGTGTTTTCAGCGCAGGATCCTAAGAGTCAGGAGGAGATAAAGGTTTCTTCAAGGAGAAACGGGAGCAGAGAAGGAGCAAGAGACACACAGTCTGTCCTAAGAGTGAGGAATATAAGACTCTGGAGACTGTTGGGCCTGCAGTCTAATGCAGGTCATCCTGAAAGTGTTTTATAGAGCGGTATCTCAGGCAAAGAGCTGGGGAATGGAGCAGATGAGTGACGCCCATGGCTTGCTGCTTGTCTTGAAGCTCCAGAGCTCAGTAGGGGGAGGCAAAGAATCTCTTCCCCCATGTCCTTCTTTTCCTTCATTTACTACTGTTGCTTTAGAACCTTGGACTTACCCTTGTGTGATAACGCTTCTAAAGCACCACCATCTCCTCTAAGAGTCAAACTGAGCAGTTTCTGGCTGCAAACAGTTTGTGGCTGCCCCAGGCGGCAGAGGGGACCGTTGCTGGTGACCTGGAGCCGTGCCCAAGGGCTCGGAGAGGAGCAGTGTCCAGCCACAGGGACTAGGGAAGCAGAAAGTTGCCAGCACATGTGTGTGTAGACACAGGTACATCTGCATATGCATGTGTACATATCTGTATATGCATATGCGTCTATCAGATATATCTGTGTATGTATATGCAGATATTGTATGTTTGTTTATGTATGACATATGCGTATTCTATATATGTCCAAAACCCTCGTGTTTTAAGCAGGCTGGAGAGAGGATAGGGAGGGAGAGAGATCCTGAGACCCAGAGGGAGAGTTACGGAAAGTTGCAGGCAGCAGCTCTAGCTGCTGGCTCAGTGAAAGCCCCAGTCCAGTTTGGGAGCCAACGGCAACAAACCTGAAATGGTCGAGGGGACAGGAGCTCTGCACTGTAAACGGGGCAAAGAATCCCATAACCCCGCAGCCAGGCAATCCGGGAGGAGATGTGGAAAAGCCAGGCACGCCGGCTGGCCGCGCGGGGAGATAAGCACTGCCCAAGTGTACGGCAGGGACAGAGTTTGCGGCCTGAGTAAGAGGGAAATAATGAAAAGAATGTGGGTGAATGGTGGAGCTGCTGATTTTGTGATGAATAATGTGTACGTCAATAGAAAGTTATTCAGGAAAAAATAAAATGTACTTCTTTTATTCTGAAAAAACCCTGTTAAATCCATGCTCTGTTTTGTTAAACCCATTTATTAACTTCCTGTAGGTATGAATTAGGAGCAGCCTTGTTCATTGGATGGGCTGGAGCTTCACTCTGCATAATTGGTGGCAGTATATTCTGCTTCTCAATAGCTGAAAACAGTAACTCGCCAAGGTAAAGCACAAGCTGTACTTACTGAAAGAAATCAACACTAGCACATTTGTACTCGCTATATGTATGCCGTTTGTTTACTTTTCCAAAACACTTTGTAGTGAGGTTCAGAAAAGAATTGCATGGATGAAAGAAAATAATGGGATTTAAGGATAATGCTCTGTCCATTAACGTAATTAAGAAAAGCTACTGACTCAGAACAAATACTTGTGTTATATTTACTTGATACATTTACTACAGCTGGAAAAAATGCATTCACTGATGTAGGAAAAGGTCAGGTCACTTTAGAGGTGTGAATAGACAAGTTTCTTTGATCCCAAATCAGATCAAAAGTGAGAGGTGAAGGACAACGGTGGTGGCAGCAGGACCTCCAGCAGCAGAAGAGGGGTGCTAATGAAGAGGGACAGCTGGAGGGAGTAACTCCTCAACTAGGATCTGCCACAGCCTAAATATTTCATGATTGGGCCCTAATTTACTTAGCTCTGAACAAGGGATACGCGTTTATAGAAAAGTGAATTGCAAAGAGAGATGCTGGAGGAGCAAAAACAGAATGAGACCACACAGGGAAGGAAGGTGTCCTCCCTGCCCCCTCCCCTGAAATTTATAGGTACATTCCTATACGTTTCTTCTAGATTTTTATTACTATAACGCTTGGATGCGGAGATGTTACCTGTCTGTGGGATGAGCTACAAATGGTTGATTCTCTTTCCTTTTCAGGAGGGGGTATGCATATAATGGAGCCACATCTGTGCTGTCTTCTCGTACAAAGGTCCACAACAATGTGCCAGACAAAACCCCACCAAAGCACTTTGACAAGAATGCTTATGTTTGATTGTACTGTTGGAAGATTCAAAGCATTTTAAAGATGAATTTGTATATTTCATTCAGAGTGATTTCCCCCCCCAACCCCAACGTACTTACCACTAAGACAATGCCTTTTTAAAACATTAACTTGCAGCTTTTTACATATTGATGTAAATTTTATTATATAATATTTTAAGATTGAAGTTGGTATTGTAAAGTTTATACCTGGAAATCATGAGCTGATGTTGCTTTCTTGAAAAAAATAAATGAGGTTATTTACCAATTCAGTATGGCAGTTGCTTACGGGAATGGCATCACACACATCACATTGCCTGAAGTGCATCATTGCAACTGTCTCTCAGCACTGGACAAAACCACCATACTCTGTGCAGGTTAGTATGTGAAATATCTCACCACTGATTAGCAGCAACATTGGAATTGCAGAGCACATCGTAACCGCAGCACTAGACGCCGACAGTCAGGGGGAATCAGCAGGCTCTGAACTCCTTATCACATTGCCGGAGTGGACGAATGTGCAACTTGGTCAATTCGGTGCCATAGGGATAAGAAAAGGAAGAGACTGGGTGAACTGCAAATAAGTGGGATTTGGGGAGGCAGGAGCGGGTACTAAGAAGAGTTGGGACCAGTTGTTAGGAAAACAGTCACTAGAGAGAGTGTTGCATGGCCTAGGAAGAATGCATGTATGAGAAGAAGGCGGCATGTCCATAGAAATGTGATGGCTTTTGAGGGAATATTTGTACAGGAAGTCAATAAATGAGATCAGAGATTATGAATAACCACAAAATCCTTTCCAGACCAAGACCCTAAAATCAGGCACAAACTCAGGTCTGTCTTGAGGTTTGAACTGATTGACCCCTTGGAGTTTCAGTACATTGGTTATTTTGGGACAAGGGTGTAAATATAAAAAATGAATAGTCCTATTTAATAATGGCACAGTATGATAAAAAAGGTTTTGTATCTGATACCATCTAAAATACATCAGAACTACAAAGCTATTAAAGGCTCTTTTAATTTTACTTGATTTTTGTATTTCATTTAATTCAAAAGACTATTGTGGTTTTTTAAGAAGGCAGCCAGTACGGACAAAGCAGAAATATGAAAGTACTTCCACAATGGCACGTCAGCGCTTTCCTCACCTCAGCTTGACATTTTCATTTTTTTCCAATTTTTGTGCTTTTATGTTAACTAAGACTCAACTCTAATAAAATTTAAAAAAAAAAACAAAAACCTTCCCAAAATAGGAGGCATTTAATAATAACTAGTTTTATAGCTGAGGCCTTTTTTTCTTTTCATTTGGTGTTTATTGTAAACCATGGTAGAAACGTAACATTTTAATACATGGAAATATTTTCTTTAAAATGTTCACAATTTTATATACAGTTTATGATAAAATACAAGCAAATATGCATTTAAAATTGTATAAAGTAATACTCTGCAGGAAATTTTGTTCACTGGCCCACAGGCTTTCGTGTGAGCCCAGTTTCAATCTTTAATGTAAACATTAGAGGCATAATCTTCACCTCAGTGAAATCAAGGAGACTTTCATCATTGAGTTCAGGAGAAAGAAGCATTAACTCTCAATTTCCAAACAGACATGGCCAGTGATGCGTATATGAACATTCTTGTTTTTCAAATTCAGGACTGAAAGACACAAGAGCTCTGGAAACAGTACATCTTCTGATTACCTAACCAATACAAGAAATGAACAGGAAACAATGTTTTCCACCACATTTTCAGCCCCAACAGAACCCGAAGGCAGCGCCTCCCATCGAGAACACAATTATATATCTGATGAATCACTACAGTCTGTTACAGTGACTAAGCTGCTTTTTAACGTGCTCGTATTATCAGCTTCATGAAGGCCTGTTAAAATAACAAAAAAATATTACCAATTATTAATACTATTTTGGGGGTATTTTTACTTTGTATTTATCTATGAGCTAAAATCACATGCTATGTGAGCAAACACCTGTGGCCTTCAGGAAGTCCAGAATTTCAACCAGTGAAGAAATTACAAGTGTTGATAATACGAAGGCTGTTTCTGTCACAGACTATAATCCACAGTACAAGCAGTCAGCATCTACATTACTTTCTCTTTAAAAATAATATCTTTATATTAAAAAGTGTATAAATATATATGGTTTGTATATATTTATAAAATATAATATATTTAGAAAAATAGTATCTTTATATAACTGACACAGCTTTAACCTTCACGTATATCGAAATGTTAGGGCTAGAAACTACTATATAAGCTCTGTGTAAGATTGAGGCTATTACTTTACCAGTAGTTCAAATATTTACCTCAGCCTGGTAGGTCACTTAGATATCTTGAACAAACCTGAAATTTTATTACTATCCTCAAGACAGAGTAAGAAAGTTTCCTTTCTCCTTTAAATTTGGGAAAGGATTAAAAAAAAAATCCTGGGTGATTAATTTTTAAGATGAGGTTGAAGTCTGACAGTACTACATGTTTTAAAAACTGAAATTTAAGTTTCTTGGCACTCTGCACATTTACCTGTGTGTGTTGTTTACATCTAAGTATGTATCATAAATATCATATATGATATTTATATGACATAAAACCAAGCACACAGTTTTTCTTGCTTGTTCTTTTCCTACAAAATACCATATATTGAATTACAATGTGTAGTACACTATACTTAAGCTCTCCTCTAGGTATGTCAGTTGTTTAAGGCTTATGATGTAGAAGTATGAATATGTTACCTTCCTCCTTTGGCACACTTGTCTTCGGAAGACCCCATGCGTGTACCACGGATGCTGCATTTGACTCATTTTTCTGAACTGTCAGTGCCTTCTGACCTCTGTCATCTTTCACCAATAAAAAGTCGTCTTCTACCGATGATATATCCCAATCATCTTCATCAACTTCTGTGAACTAACAGGGAGAAGTAAAAACACGTGTTTTTCTTCTGTCCATTCAAGTTGTGCTGAGATCTTCTATAAACTCAACAATGTGAAACTGCTAAAGAAAAACGCACTGGCGCACAGCCTTTATGACAGCTATCACCACAGTTTTAAAATCCACACCATTCAATTACCTAGATTACATTAATTCACTATTACAGTTACAAAGCTAAAAGTGGTTGTTGGGGTTTCTTTAAGTCAGGAACTGCAAAAATTAAACGTACTGGCAGAAACCTATGTTTTCAGGTATTACACATCTACCTTAAAAAGGATCGGCTTTTCTGGGATATTAGCTATTCCAATGAGATGGAAAGTCCTTTAAGCATTAGAACGTATATTACTTACATGAAAATAAAGACACCACATCTTATCATGCAAGCTGGCAGTTTAGTTTGCTATATAAGCATTCTGCATTCACACTATAAAAATTTAATATTGCAATAAAGGCCTTCTCAATTTAAACCTAATTTCTTTAAAGAGAAAATTAAATAATGAAAATTAAAAAAACACATGGTCCTCAAAGTTAAAATAGGTGTTCCTCTTAAGACTCACCGTCAGCATATACATATTTTTAATTACGTGGTGAATTTGCATAATGAGTTCACAAAACGAGAAGCAACTCAAACAGATGAAGCTGAAGGCAGCAAGTCCATGGTCTTTCTTACCTCATCTGCCTGAGAACTAAGTATCTTCATTCAGCTTTTCAAAGAAGAGCTACGGCATTTCCCTATTTGTCAATCAGATGTGGTTCGATGGAATTGAGCCATTATTAAAGAGCTTAACTGAGGAAAGAGGGGTTTCTCACACAGCTAAAACCTTATTTCACTGGAGTCTCAATATTTCAGTAAGATATAGAAGGTGCTTCTATTGCACCAAAGACTCAGATGCTATTAGAAAACAACGTAAGGTATGTACATATTAGAGAAAAATCAACAAATATGAACATGTCGTGTGTCTCGAAAGAAGGCAAGAGGCTGCAGTAATGCTTTATCTTGCAACATAATTCAATTTTAACATTGCAAACTGTTTTTCAAAACTGACAGATCTGCTCCGTGTGCTGTATTATTAACATACCAGGATTCAACGCTTTGCTGGCTTAAATTATCTGTATTTGGAGGGCGTGGTGATGGGAAAGTCAGAGTTGCATATATTGAGAAATGCTGGTAGAAGAGTTTCCTCAAAGATTCACAAAGTCCCAACTGACTTTTAAAGTACAGAATACAGAGAAAAATGTCAGCTTCAAATAGAATTCAGTTTCGATCAAGTGTGAATACACAGCACCAGTCAAAACTGCTAAGCAGTTTTACTACTCAAAGCCTTACTCCAAAGAAATACCATAATCTGTACAATATCTAGTACAGGTGAACTCAGGTAATACAGCTTCAGGTAAGCACAACATTAATTTTCTCTAAAATGTTTCTGAAGTAGCTTCTGTGAAACATGATCTTTGTAAAACATGACAATGGGATGCCTTACAAAGGCTTTATGGTGTTGTGGGTTTTGAGAACGACCATTAGCAGTTCTAAGTATTTAAGCTAATAAAAATATCTGGATTTTCAGAGAAACTATCATTACAACGGCATTTTGTGCTTTGGGCACTTTTTAAAATCCCACCTAAAATTTAAAGAATTAACTTGAACTATACATCTACATTTACACATACAAATACGGACATGAATATATGCACATTCATATACAATTTGCAGGGAATACCAGACGGTGTGCTGTTCTGTAATTCCAGAACCAAAGTAGCAATGACTGCCTTGAGTTCATAAACTCATTGCAAACTCATCATGTCCATACAGGAACATGCCACTGTGTTAATACATCAGGGACACAATGTATGCTAAATGAATTCTAGCAAAAATACTTTTCATAGAATCATAGAATGGTTCGGGTTGGAAGGGGCCTTTAGAGACCATCTAGTTTCAACACCCCTGGCATGGGCAGGAACATTTTTCACTAGACCAGGTTGCTCAAAGCCCCATCCAACCCAACTTGAACACTTCCAGGGAGGGGGCAGCCACAGCTTCTCTGGGCAACCTGTTCCAGTGTCTCACCACCCTCATCATAAAAGAACTCCTCCTTATACCTAATCTAAACCTACCCTCTTTCAGTTTAAAACCATTGCCCCTCATCCTGTCACTACAGGTCTTGTTAAAAAGTCCTTCTCCACCTTTCTTATAAGCCCTCTTTATATTCTCAAAGGCCACACCAAGGTCTCCCTGAAGCCTTCTCTCCTCCAGGCTGAACAACCCCAACTCTCTCAGCCTGTCCTCACAGGAGAGGTGTTCCAGCCTTCTGACCATTTTTGTGGCCCTCCTCTGGAACAGCTCCAATAGGTCCATGTCTTTCTTGTACTGGGGGCCCCAGAGCTGGATGAAGTACTAGAGCGGAGTAGAGGGGGAGAATCACCTCCCTAGACCTGCTGGCCACACTTTTGATGCAGCCCAGGATGTGACTGGCTTTCTGGGCTGTGAGTGCACGGTGCTGGCTTATGTCCAGTTTTTCATCCACCAACAGCCCCAAGTCCTTCTTCACAGAGCTGTTCTCAATCCACTCATCCCCTAGTTTGTATTGATACTGGGGACTGCCCCAACCCAGATGTAGGACCTTGCACTTGGCCTTATTGAACTTCATGAGGTTTGCACTGGCCCACTCCTCAAGCCTGTCAAGGTGCCTCTGGATGGCATCCCGTCCCTCAGGTGTGTCCACTGCACCACTCAGCTTGTTGTCATCTGCAAACTTGCCGAGGGTGCACTCCCTCCAACTATGTCATTAATAAAGATATTGAACAGTACTGGTACCAACACAGACCCTTGAAGCACACCACTCATTACTGGTTTCTACTTGGACATTGAGCCATGGAGTGCAACTCCTTGCACGTGGCCATCCAGCCAATTCCTCAGCCATCTAACAAGCAGTCCATCCATCAAACCCACATGTCTCCAATTCAGAAGTAAGAACATTGTGGGGGACTGTACCAAAGGCCTTTTAGAGTCCAGGTAGATAGCTCTTCCCTTGCCCGCTGGTGCAGTGACTCCATCGTGGAACGCCACCAGATTAGTTAGGCACGATTTGCCCTTGGTGAAGGCATGTCAGCTATCTCTAATCACCTCCCTGTCTTCCAGATGTTTTGATGTATCTTCCAGAAGGATCTGTTCCATGATCTTAGCAGGCACAGAGGTGAGGCTGACTGGTCAGTAGTTCCCAGAGTCCTCTTTTTCACTCTTTTTAAAAACGGGTTTGATGTTTCCCTTTTTTCAGTCAGAGACTTTGTATGACTGCCACAACCTTTCAACTATGATGAAGAGTGGTCAATTTTCTTAGGACCCCGGGTAGCATCTCGTCAGGTCCCATGGATTTTTGTATGTTCAGGGTCCTCTGGTGGACTTGAACCCGATCTTCACCTGCAATGGGAGGGATTTCATTCCCCCAGTCCCTGCCTTGAGGTTCAGGGGCTCCAGAGATGTGGGGAAGAGAGGTTACCAGTGAAAACTACAGCACCTTTAAAACATAGATTTGTAAGGCTTATTTTGCTACAGCTCTTTGCTCTTGAAGCCCAAATTCCTGCTCTGGCAGGGGGGCTGGACTAGATGATCTCCAGAGGTCCGTTACAACCCTTACCGTTCTGTGATTCTGTGATTCCTTAACACAGTGGCCCACTGTCTATAGATCTTTATAAAATGTAACATCTCCTAAATTTAACTGTGAAATTTCACAGTCTTGTATCATCTGAAATTGCAGAGAATTTGAAAGTAACATTTGGACAGAAAATTACACTGTAATAGTCATGTCAGTCGATAATTTTGAGTCTGGTGTGATTTGCAGCTCCCACACAGTCAACGGGTAAGTTAGGTGTCACCCGTGGCAATTAAAAGCACACAGGCTAAAAGTGATTACCCTACCATTACTGCTGAAGCTGATTAAGACAATCACCCCTTTCTGGAAACTGAAATAGAAGTGTCACTGTTTCTGGAGGAGTGATAAATTTCAGATTTAACTGGCAGTCAGGAAGCCCTAAGATAAGCTATCAGTTTTATTATGGATAATAAAATTATTATGGACTCTCAGTAATTATTATTTGTTTATTTAGTGAAAAAGTATTTTATTGAATGCTAGAACTAGGCTGTCTACTCCAATCTAATAACAGCTACTAAAATTGAAATAAAAATCACCGTCTGCTGTTGACTTCTGATGTGGAGTAACTTGTTCCTTTTAAAAATTCTTCAGGCAAAGATTGATTTGCATCAAAGTGGCTTATTAATTACAAAACTCTAAAATGAGGAGAAGACTGAAGGGTAAAGAATAAGTTGTGTTAGTATTCTGATTCTGAACACATGCCATGCTCAATGGACAGACACCAGTGACAGATCTGATGTAGCCTGAAAACAGTATGTGACTGTAAATAAATGCAGCAGAACAAAGATCATACTAAAAAATGCAATCTTTCCCCTTATTAAAATGTATTTACAAGTTCTGTATCAGCTAAAGCTCTAGAAACAAAAATATTTTAAAATACTAGATGAACAAATTCACTTTCTCCTCCATCAAAACAAGCTAATAGGAAAGCAACTAAAGGAGGGAGCTCTCTGTGCTGATAGGAGGTAAAAATGATACCAGTTGTGCTCAAACTTTGGGCTAGCTGTAGTGATCCAACAGTCATGGCATAAGCTAATAAGCAGAGTGGATGAAGAGGTCACTGGCCACAGCTCACTTGTCAGCACTCTTCTATATACCAGTGCAGACGTACCCAAAAAGACTACTTAGCTGTAATTCCAAAACTGTCTTTGAGAATTAAGTTCTTCACTGTGTCAAGATGGTTTCAGCATCCAAAAAAAAAGTAACAGATATACATAGGTGCTGGAGCGTGTCCAGAGAAGGGCAACAAAGTTGGTGAAGGATCAAGAGCACAAGTCTTAGAAGAGCAGCTGAGAGAACTGGGGTTGTTTAGCCTGGAGAAGAGAAGGCTGAGGGGAGACCTTATTGCTCTCTACAACTACCTGAAAGGAGGTTGTAGTGAGGTGGGGGTCGGTCTCTTCTCCCAAGTAACAAGCAATAGGACAAGAGGAAATGGCCTCAAGTTGTGCCAGGGGAGGTTTAGATTGGACATTAGGAAAAATTTCTTTAGTAAAAGAGTGGTCAAGCACTGGAACAGGCTGCCCAGGGAACTGGTGGAGTCACCATCCCTGGAGGTGTTCAAAAAACGTGCTGATGTAGCACTTCTAGACATGGTTTAGTGGGCTTGGTGGTATTAGGTCAACAGTTGGACCTGACAACCTTAGAGGTCTATTCCAACCTTATGATTCTATGATTCTACATACATATATATATATTTCAATCACTTAACGACTATTAAAAGTGATACCTTCAGTTCCTTCACCTCTTCTTTAATAAATGCCTGCGCAACATTAATCCCTCCAGCCAGTTTCTTCTTATTTCCATGGTTAGAAAGACTCTTTCCAACTTGTTCAGTCAGTTTCTGAATAACTGTTCCTAAAGTTCATAAAAAAATATATTGACATTTCCACTCACAAGTAAGAGGCTTTACCGTAAACCCTCTAGAAATCTTCCACAAAGTAAAAAATAAGTAAAAGAAGTCTCTCTGAGGCAGAGATTATATCTTTTTCTGCATTTATATAAAACAGCATGATACACATCTGATTTGAACTGACATGTCTAAATACTATATTAATATAAACACATTAGCAAAAATATAAAGTGCACACAAATATATATACACTCAAGACTAGATAATCTGCCTTCATTATGTTTTCTAACACAGAATTATCAGGAAATGCAAAATCATGCACAGCCGTTACAACACGCATATACAGACGTAGTGAAAAAACCTTTTGAAGTTTTGGCAGGTGTTCCAGTTCCTTCAATTTCACTTTCCTCCGTCCTATCCATACTACTTTTGCCAGAAGCCTTCTGAAAGGCACTGACTTTGCCACCTGATGTTTTTGACTGGTTTTGCAGTAATTCTGGTGATAGGTAAAGTTGTTTAATATCATCTTCATCTACTTCTTCCTCTGAACTGAATGGTGGAGTTCTAAGCAAAAACACATACAATCCATGGAATGACTGGGTATACTATATATGTCATATACATATTGCAGCTTCCTTGTATTTTCCTTTCCAATAACATGAGCATACAGAGCTCCCATAGATTCTATCCATAAAGCTATTTAAAAGAAATCATGCTGCTAAGTAAACTCAGAAAGTTATCACAAAATGATTTCTTACATAGACATGACTATTCCCATCTATGAAATTATCTTTACGAAACAACAGACCAATATATAACAAGTTTTGCCAGGCAAACAAAGATAGGCTTTCATGGAACATCAGGGAGAGCACAGTTCAGGGTCAAGGAACCTGCACCACAGAAAGTCTGTTCTGACATTCTGTTAGATGAAAATAATTTAGGCATTTTTCAGTGGCAGGAATTTACAAAGTAATGCACCTGGTGTGAGTAGAATCTGGAATACTGTGTTTAATTTTGGTCATAGTAAGAAAGTATCAATAAACTGAAAAAATTAGGTCACCAAAGTCTTTAAATGCTTTTAACTGGGTCAGAAAAAGCGCCTGAGAACAAAACTAAAGGAAGTGATACTACCTGATTTTATTGAATGTCCCTCTGTAGTTCACAACAAAGAATACATCTACTGAAAGGAGAACATGCTATCTTCCCAGGATTACACACTCAAATGGAATAATAGTTTAAAACAAAATATGAAATACGCAGTCCAGAAAGTGTTTATAATTTTAGCTGACTAATAGCTTTTGTGTGGCAAGCATGTGAATATACAGTCACCAAAACTGTTTTTTTCAAAAATACAAGGGAACCAAACATACGTGATGCTGGACGTCTTTCTGGAAACCTCATTTCCAAAAAGCTTTCTGGATCTAAAAATAACAAGACAAGTTATTTGAAGACTGACAGTCAACTAAGTAACCATAAAGTTTATATAGAAGTAACGTGAATTCTTTGCTCAATTCTTATAGTATTAGCAGGAAGTGTTCACATCAGTCACAAAACCCCAAAGCCATAGGATTGTTACCTGAGGTATGAGCACTATGAGAACAGCATCTCTTACTTTGGTGTAGACGTATTCTCAGCAATGGCTGTTCTTTGTTCAGCTGGGCGGACAGCTGTTGAAGATCGTTTTACCGGTTTTCGTGGTGTGGCAGATAATGAAACTCCCAATTGATTGAACTTCTGATTATCTACAAGGCAAGTGATCTATCTCATTATTAGTAACAATGTTTGGTATAATTTTTTTTCTTCAAAGCAGTTCAGAGCTGCCATGTATCCTGCCAATATAGGAGCTAAGGTTTCTGCAGTTAAACACAACACCAAGAACCCTTCAACAGACACTGTTTAGCTGGCTGCAACTATATAGAATATTTATATGAAAAATTATGAAAGCAGCTATACAGAAATGTTGCTAAACAAAACCTTAAATAGCCATTACAAAATGTAAGAGAAAGAAAAAACCACACAAATATTTTAACCTTCTGAATGAAGCTGAGGATGGGAAACAAGTCCATTACAAGATGATGATTTCTCTTTAATCCTAAAGCTAACTTGTCGTTCAAGATCCTCTCGAATTCGGTGAATGTCAGGCACTTGCTTCTGTTTGCATTCTCTAGCAGATTCAATAGTACGCAAAATTTTATTTAAGCGATCACTGGGGATACCGCGAACACCCTAAAGAAACAAATTGTATTGTAAGCACAGGAGTTACTATTTCTGGGATTTACATGCTACAATCATATACACTCTTTCAAACTTCAAGTACCACAAAAAATCACAAAAGTTGGTAACACTGCTCACAGGTGTAGCCAGAACCTCCACAGTTGTAATTCGATGGACATCCACTCAGGTTAATAAATTACACTTATTTATAACACGTGGAAGTTTAGCTTTGGATTTTATAGGTTGAGGCTTGTGGTATAAGAGTCACAGAGAATAGCAAAAAAGTGGCACAAAGATTGTCCCTCTTTTAAATAACTCAAAATAATCTTACTGCTTTAATGCCCAAGGATTTCAGCTTGTCTTCCAGGACTTGCTCCAAATCAATTCGTAATTCTTTAGTTAAATAAGGGTAAGTCTTCAAAGCATCTATTAAATAGTTGTTACTTCTACCTGTTTTATAATCACCCTTCTCAATTTCTGAAATAAGAAAGGAAAAATGCATTTAAGAGACATTTGAAAAATCCACAGTACATGAGACAACTAAAAACTGAAACATGCATTTTTTAGAAACACCATAGACATAGATGTGTACTTTTTGTCTACACGGAGTCGTGTTCTTTTTGGGCTAGCTTATAAAAGTCAGCTCACTTGGAATCTATACCTCAGCACCTCATACTCACCATCACAAGTATCTTTTAGTTCTCTTGTTACAGAATCACTGTAAAGATATATGCCTGAATATTCAGCAACAACGATCTTTACTTTTAGGACTGTACTTGGAAACTTTCAATAAAGAAAGACTATCTTCTGATAATTAAGTTCTCTAAAAGTGGTATTTCAAATTAAAGCTGAACTCCAGCAGGAATTAGAACAGGAATATGACAAGAAAAGCTTCAAACAACATAATGTTGTCTGATAAAAAACACCTACTGAAATCAAATCTTTGGAAAGTTGTAACACTTTCAAAAGTCTTGGAAAAGACTTTAATCTGAAGCAGACCGTTTCACAGAAAATACATGATGGATAATATTTCATAACTCTTTCATGGACAAAGTTCAGTGTCGTGTTTTCTTCTATGCAAGTCTATGACATCACACGTAATTAAAAGCAGACAAAGAAGTTTCTATCTCTTTCCCTTGCTTTAAGTGTCAGTAATGACATGAACTCTTATGCAAGAAATAAAGAATCACCTAGACAGATTCTTTTATCTAAATTAAAGACTGACATTTAAGTTAGGTCAAGGTATTACAGGGTCACGCAAGGCAGTAAAGAAGTAAAACATACCCATTTGGAATCTGCTTATAAACTGCCTCTGGCAAGACAAAATTTTACTGAATGCCACTTATACCAAAAGAACCAATAACCTGTGGGACCACGGGAGCTGCTTCTGTCTGACAGTGGTCAGCAAAGCTGACAAAGCATTCACGGAGGGGTACAGAACATCCCAGGAAAGCACACTGTAAACCACACTCCCAACTTCGCCCCCTGAAATAAAAGGTAAATCTTGGGCAGGAGTCTGTCTCTTTCCAGCATGCCTTACAGGGCAGCAGAGCCATTTGCCAGCCCACAGACAAGGACATAAATGAAGGAACAATTCCATATTGTGACTTTCAAACGTTTTCTTTCAAAACAAACATGTCACTTCTCCTAATTTTAAACAACGATTTCTTAAAAAGCAGTTCCATTTACTCTCATTTTTCTTTAAGTGAAGGACTCTGGAGAGAACTCAAAAAGTCCTCAAGATACACAAATGATATTTAGGTTGTTTTGAGGAAGTGGCTTCTGATGGATCCTGGAAAAAACCACAGCTAATGAAAACCAAAAAGAGTCCAGCTACCACACTAATAGATCTGTGTTGAAGAGGACAGAATCTGGCTGAAATGTTACCTGGCTTTGGGAACTGTGCAGACAACTGAAGTCCCTGACAGAGGTGGGATTAAAAGTGATTTGGCTGGAGAGCTGAGTCCTGGAAGAGGCAAACTACTAGTCGGTGGGGAAACATAGGGCTATCAGACTATCCACTGTCAGGAACAGGTGCACTATGCAACAGGAAATCCTCCCAGAAAGCCAGACGTGAGGTACTTTAAAGTGGAAGGCTCCAAGGAGCCTTCTGAAAATCCTGTCCCTTTCAGATGGTAATCCTTACAATAAAACAGATCTATATAAAATAATTTTAAAATTCATAATTACTACATACTAATATAGGTAACAAGACTATCCAGCATTATCCTAGTTAATGACAATATTAATTCTTGCTAATTAACTGAAGCCAAATCCTTTTTGCTGGAGCCAACTACTTAAGGAACTGTTTTCTTACCCATTTTTGGTTGTTTTTTTTAAAAAGAACACTCCTAAATACTAGATTTAACAGCTTTGGACACAAGAGACCTTAAGTCTGGTCCACTGTCTCACCTTCTACATAATCCTATGAAATAATGTGCCCAGTCAAGAATTTTCACACTTTCCCTTACAAATGGCTGTCACTGAAAACAAAAAAATCTAGGTCTGTCTTTTCAGACTGCATTCTTTCTTTCTCTCTTTTGTACTGCAGGCCATGCCTTTAGGCACAGCAGAAGAATCAAAGACAATCCATCAAGAAAGAAGACGGCAAGCAAGAGAAATAGCAGAAAGAACGGCAAAAATGCGAGCAGTCTTTATTTCACATTGTTCAGTCACCGGATTTTCCCTGGGGAAACCTCTCACGCACAGATGTAGTCAAACAACAATTTCATTCTCAAAACGGCATCATTCCTTCAAAATTATAAACTCACGGGCTATAAGGTTCAAGGCTGATTTTGATTTTTGCACACAGTACAGATTATTATGCTATTCGGTTATTTTGTGTTTCATCCGAAGTACTGTTAGCCTTCTTCAGAAGAATAACATGCAGGATGAACCAATGCTTTCTGTTCTGTCCCTGTAAATGTAGCCTTCTTCAAGTTTTCCTCCAATGAAGCAGAAGAACAGCTGCCAACACTGGGCTATGTAATTCCATTCAGAATTGCACAACACTAGTGAACATTTTTGCTCTGCTTAGCTCAAATGCCTTTAGACATATGGAATATGCCTGCTTTAAAGAGTTAGCCAGATTTTCATAAAAACATTGTACTTGGATAACGAAATCCTAATATTTACAGGCACCAATGGCAAACAGGAGGCTGACACAAACAAGGAATGCTCCCACTCAAATCACATAAGCATTCTGAAATACAATGAGAAATACTGTAGATATCAAATAATATTTGCTTTTTATTTTCAAGAAACACATGCCACTATATTTTGAGCTGAATCAACCATTACCTTTTTCCTCTTCTGATAGCTCCTCTATGGGCTCCAGCATATGCACCAAGGGTGCCTGCTCTAGTAACGAGGAAGAACAGGAACACCAAACAAACAGGACAAAAGAAGGTCAAGGTCCAGAGTGGGAAAGCCAGGCAAAAAAACCACACTGATGTCAACTTTCCTGATTGCTGACAACCTGCTTAACAATCACAAACCCAATGCAACGTGCCTCTTCACTGCCTTGGTGGTACTGCCTTTTTGTAGAGGTGACCCTAATACAATAGTCACTTCAGGAGTGATTCAGTTGCCCAAACATGGGTGTTTAATGTCATCTTGGATATATCAGAGTTTTAAGCCATCAGCACAGGGCTTGCTGATAGGTCACACAACTACAGAAAAACCCATGTCCTTCTAGAATGGCACCTAGCGACCAGATGGGATGTTTTTAGGCATCTACAATGACAAGGCCACCTAGGATTAAGCAAATTAATACTGTCATTCATTTCTTGTAAGAAGCATTTTAAATTTTACATTTATTTTCAAATATTGTTTATGTGCAATTTGATACTAAAAGTTTATAAAAGGGAAGTGAAATGGACAGACATAAAAACCCCCAAAAATACATGGAGAAAATATTTCAACTCATTATTCCAGAAAAATATTAAGTACTGAGTCTGCATGTGCAAAACAGAGAGAAGTTTTATATATATATTTTTATATATATATGATAATTTCCAATAAAACCAATGTAAAAGATCTTCTATCACTTCAACAAAGTGAGATTCAGTGTTATCATGTGCTTTAAAGAAATCTTGACATGTCCTCTGCAGAAAACAGTTTCCCAAACACAATGAAATTACCGTTCAATAGGCTGTCAGGTACAATTTGCTTTCTATAAATGAAGCCTGAGTACAGTTTATTTACAACTTTACAGACTTCAGATATAAGAGCCCCATGAAAATGTTTATATGTAGACTAACAAAAATTCAGGGTTTTAAAATGTTAATATTCACCTTCCATAAATTACTCAATGAAAACTATAATGTGAGTTTCTTCTAGGGTTTATGATAAAAACAGAGATGTGCAAACTACACTTTCAGCATTCAACTACTGGTAGTATAGGAGAAAACTATTCATTGACCAATATTTCGGGCCAACATACATTTGCCCCAGCCTTCACAAGAAACCTTTGGCACCATAAATCGTTGTTACACTGTATAGGTAGAAGGGGAGGAAGTGATGCTGCAGTCAAGATGCCTGTTCTTCAGCAGTTCTCATACAATTAGGTACAAATCACAATGAAATGAGCGCTTGGAGCTTACTGTCACATCTCCAGTATTCCTCATGTGAAGGGGACTAAAACTGGTGGTGTAAACGCTTGGGTATGGTATCTGCTTTCTCTGTGCTTATGGTTACATTCAGCCTCTCACCTGCTTTTCCATGCACGTTACCAGACTTAAGATTTGCTTCCATATAACTTGCGCTACATAAGAAGTTCTAAAAAAATGGTTCTTACACCATCACAACATGCTAACAAGATGCAAACGTCAATGTATTTTATGGAAACACTTAAAAGCAAAACTCGAAGAGGCAAATAGGCTTCTGGTCTTTCAGACTCTAAGGCTGTAAAATTTAACAATGGCCACAGCATTCCTAGGCACTGGAACACGACCCTCCACACTATTGCTCCTGGCATGCTGTTGCCCTGCACCAGCTAACACTCTCCAAAACGATGGTCAGGCACACTCTGGGATCATTCCCAAAAGCCTGCAGCGAGTCTGTTTTACAGGACAGAGCCTGAAGCACAGATGAGATGTTCTGGGGCAATAAAATTTAGCTGTACAGGCACTGAGACTTCCAAGTTTCTCGGCTTGACCTACCAGACAGTAGGCCAGTTGCTCTGTAATTTGATTTAATCCGTACTTGTTTTACCTGTACTTTACTCAAATGCAATCTGCTTAAAAGAGCTGACTCATCTCTGCACATGCCCTTGTCAAGTAACTTAATTTGACAGGAAAAGCCCAGTCCCCAGAACTCAGACCTGAAGAATCTGCTGGTCTGGCATAAAGGTACACGCTTTGGAGTTGGCAGTGCTCGGTTAACAGTTGGACTTCATGTAGCCACTGCGTTGAAGGGCTCCGGAGCGGCGGGTGGCGCCGGGGGCCCCTTCCCGAAGCGGCAGAACCGCGGCCAGACCGAGGCGGCAGAAGCGCCGGGAGCGAGAGGGCGCCCCAGCCCGCCCCCCCAGGGAGGGGAGCGCGAGCTCCTGGCGGGGTCCGCTCGGACTCGCCGTGGGCGGGGACAGGAGCGGCGGCGGCCAATCCCCTCGCAGGGCAGAGCGGCCCCGGGGAGCGCGGGCCCGGCCGTTGGGGCGGCGGTTGGCGCGGGCGGGGCGGGCAGGGCAGGCGGGCGGGCAGGGCGCAGTCCCGCCCCCGGCTCTAGAGGCCCACTCGACTGGTGGCCATCGCCCTCCCAGAACAGGTCCCAGCCACGGTTCCCACTCGGCCGAAAGCCACCGCCGGCAGCAATGTGTCGACCCAGGCGGAGACAGATGGGTGGAGCCGCACCCTGCCAGCCCTGAGGCCAAGGCAGCAGGTGGAGGCTCCACAAGCAGCAGAGGATCCCCTGCCCTCTTGCCACCAGGCAGAAGGAGGGGACATAAGAGACGGGGGGTGGGAGAATGGAAACAGGTCCCTGGTCGGGGCAGCAGGTGACTCCCCTCGATGTCCCTCACCTTCCCAGTTGCCCCTACACAACAGTTATGGGGCTCTAGAGGTTAAGGGCCAGGCAGATGAGGAGGCAGATGAAGGTCCCTCCAGGGAGTTGCCCAGGGAGAGTCAGTCAGCCCCACGCATTGTGACTGCCTCTGTTAAGAAAAAAAGGAGGGTAATTGTCGTAGGCGATTCCCTTCTGAGGGGAGCGGGGGGCCCAATATGCCGACCAGACCCATCCCACAGGGAAGCCTGCTGCCTCCCTGGGGACTGGGTTAGAGATGTCACTAGGAAACTCCCAGGTCTGGTACAGCCCTCTGATTCCTACCTGCCATGGGTTATGCAGGTTGGTAGTGACAAGGTTGCAGAGAGAAGTCCAAAGTTGATCAAAAGGGACTTCAGGGCAATGCAGCAATTGCTCGAAGATTCAGGAGCACAGGCAGTGTTTTCCTCAATCCCTTCAGTGGCAGGGAAGAACACTGAAAGGAACAGGAAAACACACCTGATGAACACACGGCTGCTGGTCCTATTGGTGGAATTTTGTTTTTTGTGATCATGGGGAGGTTTACACAGCACCAGGCCTGCTGGTGGCAGATGGAGTTTGGCTTTCTAGAAAGGGGAAAAGGATTCTTGCGTGTGCATTGGCTGGGCTCATTGAGAAGGCTTTAAACTAGTTTTGAAGGGGGAAGGGGACAAAGCAAGGCCCACCAGTGATGAACCTAGGGGTGGCATGCCTGTGTTGGGGGTGAAATGGATAGCTCAGCTCAGGTGCATTTACACCAATGCCCACAGGGTGGGCAACAAACTGGAGGAGCTGCAAATCATTGTGCAGCAGGATAGCTATGACTTGGTCACCATCACAGAAACATGGTGGGATGACTGTCGTGGCTGGAGTGCTGCAATGGATGGCTATAAACTCTTCAGAAGGGACAGGCAAGGGAGGAGAGGCAGTGGGGTGGCTTTATATGTTAGGGAGTGTTTTCATTCTGTAGAGCTTAATGATTGTGAGGACAAGGCCAAGTGCTTATGGGTAAGGATGAAGGGAAAGGCCAACAAGGCAGATATCCTGCTGGGAGTCTGTTACAGACCACCCAACCAGGAGGAAGAGGCATATGAAGCATTCTACAAGCAGGTGGCAGAAGTCTCTCAATCATTAGCCTTTGTCCTCATGAGGGACTTGACCTCACCAGACATCTGCTGGAAATACAACACAGCAGAGAGGAAAGAGCCCAGGAGGTTCCTGGAGTGCGTGGAAGAGAACTTCCCGCCACAGATGGAACGGAGCCTACCAGTGGAGGTGCCTCACTTGACCTACTGTTTACAGAGAAGTACTGGTGGGATATGTGGTGGTTGGAGGCCGTCTTGGACTCAGCAACTGTGAAATATAGAGTTTTCAATTCTTGGTGAAGTAAGGAGCAGGCTCACCAAAACCACTGCCATGGGCTTAGAGAGGGCTGACTTTGGCCTGTTCAGGACACTGGTTGAGAGAGTCCCTTGGGAGACAGTCCTAAAGGGCAAGGGGGTCCAGGAAGGCTGGACATTTTTCAAGGAGGAAGTCCTAAAGGCACAGGAGCAGACTGTCCCTGTGTGATGGAAGACGAACCGGCACGGAAGATGACCAGCTTGGCTGAACAGGGAGCTTTTGCCAGAACACAGGAAAAAAAGGAAGGTTTACCACTCCTGAAAGAAGGGGCAGGCAGCTCAAGAAGAGTACAGGGATCTCGTTAGGTCATGCAGAGGGAAAATTAGAGAGGCAAAAGCCCAACTAGAACTCAGGCTGGCCACTGTCATGAGAGACAACAAAAAATGTTTCTACAAATACCATAACAACTAAAAGAGAGCCGAGGAGAATCTCCGTCCTGTATTGGGTGCAGAGGGGAACATTGTCAGCAAGGATGAGGAAAAGGCTGAGCTACTTAATGCCTTCTTTGCCTCCGTCTTTAATAGTCAGACAAGCTATCCTCAAGGAAATCAGCCCCCTGAGGTGAAGTCGGGGACAGACAGCAGAATAAACCCCCATAATTCAGGAGGAAGCAGTTAATGACCTGCTTTGTCACCTGGACATTGGACAAGTCTATGGGGCCAGATGGGATCCACTTGAGAGCACTGAGGGAGCTGGCAGAGGAGCTGGCCAAACCACTCCCCATCATTTATCAGAAGTGCTAATCAACAGGGGAGGTCCCAGACAACTGGAGGCTTGCCAGTGTGATGTCCATCTACAAGAAGGGCCAGAAGGAGGATCCAGGGAACTACAGGCCTGTCAGCCTGACCTCGGTACCAGGGAAGATTATGGAGTGATTCATCTTGAGGGCGCTCACATGGCATGTGCAGGACACCAGGGACTCAGGCCCAGCCGGCATGGGTTCATGAAGGCAGGTCCTGCTTAACCAACCTGATCTCCTTCTATGACTAGGTGACCCACCTAGTCGATGAGGGGAAGGCTGTGGATGTCATCTGCGTGGACTTCAGTAAAGCCTTTGACACTGGCCCCCACAGCATTCTCCTAGGAAAGCTGTCAGGCTCATGGCCTAGACAGGTGCACTCTAAGCTGGGTTAAAAACTGGCAGGATGGCAAGGCAGGAGGAATGTTGTGATCCAGCAGATCACCTGCTTTGGACTACCAGGGTACTGATACAACTAGAGAGTACATCAGTCTGGTAGTTCAAATGCAACCTCAATTATACTTTGTTCAATGACACTATTTGAACCCTGTCTCTCATCTCCAGCCCTTTCTTGGCTATAAAATAGAGACAAATTTCAACTTCATACTTAAACCTATTCAGTCAGGCTCTGCTGCTGCTACCTTGCTTAACTGATCCTTCTTAACCGTAACTCTCTTTTCCAATTGATGCCTACCTAAGCCTAAGCATAACCCTAACCAAGCTCAGTGATCCCTGTAAAACCTTGGCTCAGCAATAACCAGATGTTTCTGGGTGATACCAGCCCTTTGCACACCCTGCCATAAATCAACTTCTGCTGGCATGAACCTCCTTAACTCCAAACCTAATTCATTCAGTCCTCCACAACAGTTCCACAACTGACCCTAACCAAACAGTATTATTGCTAAATCCTATACCTAGCCCAGTGGCAAATTCTAGACACTTCCTTCCCATATGTCACCGGCCAGCCTCAGACCCAAACCTAGCCCCTAGCCCTACCTTCATCCTCAGAAGAATGGTTCCTGTCAGCCTCAGGCTTGAACCTAACTAAATGGCAGTCTTAATGCAGGCTGATCATACTCATATCCCACTGGCCTGAAACCAGTCATATTAATACTAGCCATCATTAAAGCCAGCAACCTTAAGATAACCTCCACAACGATGTGTGTGTCGTTCCACATCTTCCACAATATCTCTTCTGCCAGCTAATATGTATGGAGAGATAGATGAGATGTATTAAAAGTACAGGTTGCCTTAATTTCCTTCAGTGGATAATTATACTACTGAAAAATTATGTGCCTGGCATACTTTGACAAATCATTAAGTATCTGTCTTAAATAATAACTGAAGACAATTTCTATGCAGGTGGAATAGGAAAATATATTTAACAATAATGAAGAATTCAGGCTGTGTATATTTCAAGCATATCATTTATTATTTGTCTGTTCTTATCTACTATTTTAAAAGACCCCAACAGTCTGGCAGTACTATTGGAAAGGCAGTCTTCTGGCCAACATTTAAAGGAGAAATCCTCTCTATTTACTCTGAAATATGAAATGCTAAAGAACTTTCAGCCTGAACAGAAGTGTTATAGTTATCTATAGTCGAGTATCACCTATAGTAAGCACTTTGCATTGCAATATGAAAACCCAGGATAAAATGTAAAACTTACTTGCTGTAAATTGCTGCACTTCTTAAAGATGTAAGAAATGTAAGCCATGGCTATAGTCATTATATACTCCTTTACTTTATACTCAAATTTCATATCCAAACAGCTGCCAGACTTAATCTGTGATACCTGTCATTTTGACTGTCATCTCTGAATCAAGATACTTCATATATTTTTCTCCTAACTAATCAATGGGAAGCCATATACTGCACATAAGCAGCATGAATACTAATTTTAAACGAATACTCTTAAATATGATAAATTTTTGACACTTACCTGAGGTCTCTAAGGAACCTAGTCATCTCTGACTCCTCCTACAGTCAACGAAGAGACACAGGCAACTTCAAAGAGCAATTCAGATCTTAGTTCAGCTGAACCAAACTCTGAAGGTGCCCCTTTTCTCTGTTAACTGTCTAGAAAGACTACTTTGACTAAATTTTCCTCAGATGCTTCAGCTATGTCCCTTACGATAGCTGGGCCTTATTCCACACCATGTTTGAAGACTGAGACATAGGTTTTAATGGACAATCTAATTAATATCTTTGCTTTTTAACTACTGTCTTCAATTCCACCTAATATTATTGACGTAACAAAGGTTAAATATTGAACAAGTATCAACATTTCAAGAGTAAAATAGAAGCCAAAGCCTGATTTTAAAATATGATTAAAAAAAATCATAATTAATTCATTGCCTTTTTGTGAGACTGAAGTAATTTTTTAAAATAGGAAGTTATATCTGCACAAAACCCTACAGCTAGGTCAGAAACAGACAGAAAAATAGTCAGCCAGGATGGCATTCAAGGCACATTATTAGTTCTCGCAAGAAATCTTAACACAAAAGCACCAGGCTAACGCAGTTATTCCAGTACTTTACACCTAAAATACCTCATTTGTAATTTGGGAATCTTTTCATAACACAGATTTAAGATGTGCAGAACAAACGTTAGGATGCAAAAGCTTCCAAACAACTTCGAAAAGTGTACTTAAGTTCACAGTAGAGAGCTTTTTCCGGAAGTCATTTTCTTTGAAACAGAGAAAAAAAAAAAAAAAGAAGATATTCCATATGTGGCGATTGTTTGGTAAGAAAACTACAGCTCTTGTGATTTCAAAGATGATCTGTACTAAATAAATGTGTATACAGAATTTACCAGCAAGTGCTTTTATTTTCATAATGGCATGAGATGCAGCCATGATGTCCTAACTCAGTATGTAAGTCAATCCCTCGAGAAGCCCTGAAACTTTTGGGAAAGACACTGTAACTTCTGCTAACCTTTATATCCAGAAATTAGGTAGGGTAAGTTTTAAAAAAATCCAGAAGGGAAGAAAGGGGACAGACAGAGAGACCTGCAGAGATAAATAAAATCATCATCAGCAAAGGAATCTGAAGGAAACACCTTCTTTGAGGTTTTATAATAAACTGGTAGTGAATCTTTTGTATATCAATGGCAGGAACAGCCTTTTCAGTCTTGAGAAGTTTCACAAGGTGTCACAAACTTCATGTTTGGAGCAGCAAGAAATCAGAAAAGATCTGAATAAGGCTATTTAAATTGTCAGAGTACAGGAAATACTTATGTTCACAGAACTGTTTTCCTCCTCAGTACAATGACAGTAAATGCACTAAGAAAGCAATGCTTGACAAGCTCAGTGTGTAAGCCCTTAGCAGCAATATTCTTCATAAAACTCTTTTCTTAAATTCAGGGCAATAGCTAAGCTACTTGCTGTGAGATCTCTTAGCCAGAACCAGCACTACTGTGTTGATGCAATGCAGCTGTTTGAATGAAAAAGAATTAGGTTATTTAAAATACTATTCCTAATAATCTATACTTGATATATCATTACTTTTCTCCACACAACATTTCATCTATATAGTTTCACTTAAAAAGCTTCAAGCAACAAACTACTATCCTTGTGTAGGTTAGAAACAAATCTCTGTATTATTCAAATAATGTTGCTGTATAATAAATAAAATGTATTTCCTTTAATTTAATAATTCTTGTCATAACAAATATTTTGAAATCAACTCTTCATCATTTTTTCATTCCTCATCAAATTATTGAAAGCTGTTGTATACTGCCCCTTCTCCCCATATGCCTTTTTAGAACTTCTTGAATTTGTTGAAAAATTCTGTACATTTTTCCTAGGCAAATTCCATTTTGTCTCCCTTTTACCAGTTTTAAAACTAAGAGAAATAATAATAATAAAATATTATGTAATTATAATTCAATAATTCAAATTAATAAATTGGTTTTTAACATTTAAACATTTTACTTGCTCAAAGTTCGCTTTTCATGACTTTCCTACTTAAAACTAAAGAATGGTTGCAGAATATTGGTATGGTAACAATACTCTCCATTACTTTGCATACTGAGAAAAAAAACGAGAACTATTTTCACAAAGTACAAAACAATGTAAACGGAGGTTCACCCCTTCCCCCCACTTCCAAACAATATCACAATGCCACAAGTTAAAGTAACTAAATAATGATCTATATATAAATACAGATATACCCTGAAAGAACTATCTAGATGGGATGACTGTCTATTTTGATTATTTCTTCTGTATTTTTCCTCCTTGCCATTTGAGGCCACGTGAAAAATACAGTATTTCAAGACTTACAAACAAACTTCTCCACATATTTCCTTATAGAAATTCCAGCACATGCATATACCTATCAAGTATATGCATATACCAGATAAGCCCTTTTTCTATACAAAAACATAATTTTATTTCCTCAATTAGTTTCATTTACCTTCAACTGCTTCAATACTATACATATGCTAGGAAATAGTCTCAAATTATTTTTTGGTTTTCATTTATTCTTTTCAACAGTGCATCTTTACAATTACTTGATTGGAATTCTCAATGCTGACACAGCAAAGCAATTCAAATTATGTTCTTTCAATACAATTACTCTTACAGCTATGACTTGACAAGCTATGCATTTGAGAGGACACAGTTTTAGATTTGAAAGTACTGGATCTGGACCTATCAAAAAAACCTTACCCTGCGTCGCTGGTAGACTTGGCTTAGATTCTTCAAGAGGCTCTACAGTAGTGTTCACTAAAATAGCATAAAAGTAAAAAATAATATAAATGTATTATAGTAAACAATAACAGACTCTTAAATATTTATTTTAAAATGTATTATAGTAAACAATATACAGATTCTTAAATATTTAGCAATATTTAATCATATTTATAAAATACATAATTTTTGGCTTTAGGGGGAAAAAACTTAACAAATTATTTACAAAGTAAAAGATGGTCCCTCACAACATAGAAGTACATGTCTATATATGCTTAAAATGTCTAATATTTTTATTAAAATAAAAAACATGTAATAAAAAATAATAAAAATTAAAATTTTAATACTTCTAGAACCAGGAGAAGAAACTAGTAACTAAATCATCACTGAACTGGAATGTGATCATCTCTTTGTTCACCTCTGTACACTGTCTTTGTGTCCCAGGGAAGAAGCCTTGGCCCAAAGCTACTTAGTCTGCCCTGATTGAGACTTGTATTACCCAAAGAGGATTTGCTGCATCCACACTTTGTGTCAATTAGCACAAACCAAATCTATATCATGTACAGAGTGCAGCCTTGGAGTGAATTATCACTTCAGTTCTACGTTCCACAGATCAGCCTGGGGCCTAGGAGCAAATCTGCTTGTGTGCCATGTCTTATACCTGTCTGTGCTTCACTGTGGCTGAATACGAGCAGCTCCAGTTGAAAAGCCATACAGCCATACTATTACTATGCTCTGCTCAAACTAACCTGCTCTCTGCTGTTAGATTCAGTTCAGGCCAATCTCTTGCTAATAGAGCAAGATGGTTTCCAAACAGGGATTAGAATTGATTCAGCTGTCATCATCTATCGCAATAAACATATTTCGAGTCACTGCAACTACAGCATGAAATATATGGGACTTGCAGGACTACATCCTAACACACTATTATCAGGTTTAGCTATTTGTAATGGACTTGAGACGTTAAAGCACTGCACAGAAAAAAACATCAAAGTTCTTAAAATTCTTTGAAGATCTGTATCTTAACTTAAATTTGTTAACTCTTTCAGTAATTTCCCTTTTGTGAGTTCTGCAGCCTAAGGACACTCAAGCATGAAAAAACAATTACATTTCATAAACCAAAGCCAAACTTGTTTACATAACACAAAATAGAATCACAGAACCACAGAATCATTAGGTTGGATCAGACCTCTAAGATCAACAAGTCCAACCGTCAACCCAACACCACCCATGCCCAATAAACCATGTCCAGAAGTGCTACATCAACATGTTTTTTTGAACACATCCAAGGATGGTGACTCCACCACATCCCTGGGCAGCCTGTTCCAATGCTTGACCACTCTTTCAGTAAACGATTTTTTCCTGATATGAAACCTAAACCTCCCCTGGTGCAACTTGAGGCCATTTCATCTCATCGTATCGCTTGTTACTTGGGAGAACAGTCCAACACCCATCTCACTATAACCTCCTGTCAGGTCTCCCCTCAGCCTCCTCTTCTCCAAAGTAAACAGCCCCAGTACCCTCAGCCGCTCCTCAGAAGACCTGTTTTCCAGGCCCTTCACCAGCTTTGTTGCCCTTCTCTGGACACACTCCAGCACCTCAATGTCCTTCTTGTAGTGAGGTGCCCAAAACTGCACACAGGATTTGAGGTGCGGCCCCACCAGTGCTGAGTACAGGGGCACGATCACTTCCCTACTCCTGCTGGCCACACTATTGCTGATACAGGCCAGGATGCTGTTGGCCTTCTTGGCCACCTGGACACACTGCTGGCTCATGTTCAGCCGGCTGTCGACCAGCACCCCCAGGGCCTTTTCCACCAAGCAGCTTTCCAGCCACTCATCCCCAAGCCTGTAGCGCTGCATGGGTTTGTTGTGACCCAAGTGCAGGACCCGGCATTTGGCCTTGTTAAACCTCTTACAATTGGCCTCAGCCCATCAATCCAGCCTGTCCAGATCCCTCTGCAGAGCCTTCCTGCCCTTGAGCAGATCAACACTCCCACCCAATTTAGTGTCATCTGCAAACTGACTGAGGGAGCACTCAATCCCCTCATCCGGATCATTGATAAAGACATTAAACAAGACTGGCCCCAAACACTGAGCCCTGGGGGACACCGCTTGTGACTGGCCGCCCGCTGGATTTAACTCCATTCACCACAACTCTCTGTGCTTGGCCATCCAGCCTGTTTTTAACCCAGCTCAGAGTGCGCCTGTCTAGGCCATGAGCCTGACAGCTTTCCTAGGAGAATGCTGTGGAAGACAGTGTCAAAGGCTTTACTAAATCCACGTAGATGACATCCACAGCCTTCCCCTCATCGACTAGGCGGGTCACCTGGTCATAGAAGGAGATCAGGTTGGTTAAGCAGGACCTGCCTTCATGAACCCATGCTGGCTGGGCCTGAGTCCCTGGTGTCCTGCACATGCCATGTGAGCGCCCTCAAGATGAATCGCTCCATAATCTTCCCTGGTACCGAGGTCAGGCTGACAGGCCTGTAGTTCCCTGGATCCTCCTTCTGGCCCTTCTTGTAGATGGGAGTCACAGTGCCAGGGCTTCAGTCGTCTGGGACCTCCCCTGTTGATTAGCACTTCTGATAAATGATGGAGAGTGGTTTGGCCAGCTCCTCTGCCAGCTCCCTCAGTACTCTCAGGTGGATCCCATCTGGCCCCATAGACTTGTCCACTGTCCAGGTGGCAAAGCAGGTCATTAACTGCTTCCTCCTGAATTATGGGGGTTTATTCTGCTCTTTGTCCCCGACTTCCACCTCAGGAAGCTGATTTCCTTGAGGATAGCTTGTCTGACTATTAAAGACGGAGGCAAAGAAGGCATTAAGTAGCTCAGCCTTTTCCTCATCCTTGCTGACAATGTTCCCCTCTGCACCCAATACAGGACGGAGATTCTCCTCGGCTCTCTTTTAGTTGTTACTGTATTTGTAGAAACATTTTTTGTTGTCTCTCATGACAGTGGCCAGCCTGAGTTCTAGTTGGGCTTTTGCCTCTCTAATTTTCCCTCTGCATGACCTAACGAGATCCCTGTACTCTTCTTGAGCTGCCTGCCCCTTCTTTCAGGAGTGGTAAACCTTCCTTTTTTTCCTGTGTTCTGGCAAAAGCTCCCTGTTCAGCCAAGCTGGTCATCTTCCGTGCCGGTTCGTCTTCCATCACACAGGGACAGTCTGCTCCTGTGCCTTTAGGACTTCCTCCTTGAAGAATGACCAGCCTTCCTGGACCCCCTTGCCCTTTAGGACTGTCTCCCAAGGGACTGTTTCAAACAGTGTCCTGAACAGCCCAAAGTCTGCCCTCTGGAAATCCATGGTTCTGTTTTGGCTGTTTCTACTCCTAACTTCAGCAAGATTAGAGAACTCTTTATCATTTCACAGTTGTTGAGCCCAAGACGGCCTCTGACCACCACATCTCCCACCCGTCCTTCTCTGTTAATAAAGAGTACATCAAGTGAGAAGTCAGCAGGTCATGGTCCCCTTGTAGATCAACCGTAGGTCAAGGTTCCCTGGTAGACTCCCTTACCAGCTGTATCAGGCAGTTCTCTTCCACACACTCCAGGAACCTCCCGGACTGTTTCCTCTCTGCTCTGTTGTATTTCCAGCAGACGTCTGGTGAGGTCAAGTCCCCCATGAGGATAAGGGCTAATGATTGAGAGACTTCTGCCACCCGCTTCTAAAATGTTTCATCTGTCTCTTCCTCCTGGTTGGGCGGTCTGTAACAGACTCCCAGCATGGTATCTGCCTCCTTGGCCTTCCCCCTCATTCTTACCCATAAGCACCTTGTCCTCACAATCGTTAAGCTCTACAGAATGAAAACACTCCCTAACATACAAAGCCACCCCACTGCCTCTCCTCCCTTGCCTGTCCCTTCTGAAGAGTTTATAGCCATCCATTGCAGCACTCCAGCCACGACAGTCATCCCACCATGTTTCTGTGATGGTGACCAAGTCATAGCTATCCTGCTGCACAATGATTTGCAGCTCCTCCAGTTTGTTGCCCACCCTGTGGGCATTGGTGTAAATGCACCTGAGCTGAGCTATCCATTTCACCCCCAACACAGGCATGCCACCCCTAGGTTCATCACTGGTGGGCCTTGCTTTGTCCCCTTCCCCCTTCAAAACTAGTTTAAAGCCTTCTCAATGAGCCCAGCCAATGCACACGCAAGAATCCTTTTCCCCTTTCTAGAAAGCCAAACTCCATCTGCCACCAGCAGGCCTGGTGCTGTGTAAACCTCCCCATGATCACAAAAAACAAAATTCCACCAATAGGACCAGCAGCCATGTGTTCATCAGGTGTGTCTTCCTGTTCCTTTCAGTGTTCTTCCCTGCCACTGAAGGGATTGAGGAAAACACTGCCTGTGCTCCTGAACCTTCGAGCAATTGCTGCATTGCCCTGAAGTCCCTTTTGATCAACTTTGGACTTCTCTCTGCAACCTTGTCACTACCAACCTGCATAACCCATGGCAGGTAGGAATCAGAGGGCTATACCAGACCTGGGAGTTTCCTAGTGACATCTCTAACCCAGTCCCCAGGGAGGCAGCAGGCTTCCCTGTGGGATGGGTCTGGTCGGCATATTGGGCCCCCCGCTCCCCTCAGGAGGGAATCGCCTACGACAATTACCCTCCTTTTTTTTCTTAACAGAGGCAGTCACAATGCGCGGGGCTGACTGACTCTCCTTGGGCAACTCCCTGGAGGGACCTTCATCTGCCTCCTCATCTGCCTGGCCCTTAACTTCTAGAGCCCCATAACTGTTGTGCAGGGGCAACTGGGAAGGTGAGGGACATCGAGGGGAGTCACCTGCTGCCCCGACCAGGGACCTGTTTCCATTCTCCCACCCCTCGTCTCTTATGTCCCCTCCTTCTGCCTGGTGGCAAGAGGGCAGGGGATCCTCTGCTGCTTGTGGAGCCTCCACCTGCTGCCTTGGCCTCAGGGCTGGCAGGGTGCGGCTCCACCCATCTCTCTCCGCCTGGGTCGACACATTCTTTCCGGCGGTGGCTTTCGGCCGAGTGGGAACCGTGGCTGGGACCTGTTCTGGGAGGGCGATGGCCACGAGTTGAGTGAGGAGAGGGACTGCGCCCTGCCCGCCCGCCTGCCCTGCCCGCCCGCCTCCGCCAACCGCTGTCCGAACGGCCGCGCCTCGTCTTGTTCGCCCGTCCAGGTCGCCCGCGCTCCCCGGGGCCGCTCTGCCCTGCGAGGGGATTGGCCGCCGCCGCTCCTGTCCCCGCCCACGGCGAGTCCGAGCGGACCCCGCCAGGAGCTCGCGCTCCCCTCCCTGGGGGGGCGGGCTGGGGCGCCCTCTCGCTCCCGGCGCTTCTGCCGCCTCGGTCTGGCCGCGGTTCTGCCGCTTCGGGGGCCCCCGGCGCCACCCGCCGCTCCGGAGCCCTTCGCCTCAGCGTTGCTGTATTTCACATCCCTACAGTACTCAAGCAATCAACTTTGTACATTAGAACTCCTTACAGCTGCAAAACGGGGACTTTGCAAATAAGGGCTTGGAAACAGGTAGGTACTCTGTGAAACACAAATAAACTGCCAGTACTGATTTGATTTGAATGGTTAGTGAAGTTATGTCTATATTTTTGAATTAATTTGTAATTTTGTTTCAGCCAACCTGCTGAAAGCAGAAACAAAATCTGCTTTTTCTTATCATTTGTACTTACCATCATATGGTTTAATGTTTGCAACTGATCTTGTGGACAATTCTTTTATCTAAAAGAGAAAAGACAGATACATCAATGTGGGGGATCTCAGCTGGACTGAGGCCCCTGGACAGGACGACTTTGACCTTGAGAGGATTCCAGTCTACGCATGAGAGAACAGACAGGAGTAAGAGCTGCAGCTGCAAGATAAGCAAGTCCTGAGAAAGTGTCGACCATAAGACAAGGTGTACATGTCCTTTTGGCAGAAGAGCAGAGTTATAATGAACTGTGCAAATAACAACTGTGTTGCATAACAACTTTGAACCAATTAGGAAGAGGCACATCTGGGAAAGCTAAGGGAAAGAGAGTATAAATGAACAGAGAAAGAGAGCAATAAAGGCTTTTGTACTAAACGGGCTGTCGCGGTTGAGACGGACAAAGCGACAAGACAACAAATCTTTTGGAAAGCCTGGTACTAGTAAAGCTTTTATTGTCTGTTCATTTATACTCTCTTTCCCCTTAGCTTTTCCAGATGTGTCTCTTTCTAATTGGTTCAAAATTGTTACACAATCTTATCATTTGTTATTTGCACAGTTCATTATAACTCAGCTCTTCTGCCAAAAGGACATGTACGCCTTGTCTTGTAGTCGACACTTTCTCAGGACTTGCTTATCTTGCAGCTGCAGCTCTTCTTACTCCTCTCTGTTCTCTCACGGGTAGACTGGAATCCTCTCAAGGTCAAAGTCGTCCAGTCCAGCTGAGATCCACCACAACAGGCTTTCAAAAAGATTTGTTGTCTTGTCGCTTTGTCCGTCTCGACCGCGACAATTGGTAACGCCAACGACTGATTAACGGAACACGAAGAAACTTTGACTGCGGGATCTGCAGTGGAGATGGAGGCCGGTGACCTCTCAGCCTTCTCTTCTCCAAGCGACCTCAGCTGCTCCTTACGTCTTGCCCTCAAGGCCTTTCATCATCTTGGTCGCCCTCCTCTGGATGCAGTCTAATAGCTCGACATCCTCCTTATACTGAGGCGCCCAAAACTGCACACAGTGGAGGTGGGGCCGCACCAGTGTGGTGTTGGGTGGGACAGTCACCTCCCTTGACCAGCTAGCGATGCTGTGCTTGGTTGGCCCTCTTGGCTGCCAGGGCACAAGGCTGATTCATATTCAACTTGTCACCCACCCAAACTCCCAGATCTCTTTCCGTGGCACTGCTCTGCAGCCTCTCATCCCCCAATTTGTATGTATAACCAGGATTACCCTGTCCCAGGTGCAGAATCCAGCACTTGCTCTTACTGCGTTTCATACAGTAATGAATTATTCTCACAGTGATAAATATGATACTTGATTTTTAGTGTGAGAAGTCCTGTATTTTCCAATTTCAAACACTAGATCTCATTATGATTATTTTGTGGCATATTAAATCCTCTTCACCATCAGAAATTTTTCATCTGTAGAGGTCTTTGGTGACTGCAACCTAATAATTTTTTAACTTTGTGTTGAACTTATGGAAAACATTTCATTTATTAAGCCTTTCCTTTTAAATTGAGTTTTAATTCCTGGTTTACATTCCTGTGTCTCTTTTCCAGATCTATTCTTATTTGTTAACAAAATTTCCAAAGTGTAACCAAAATACTACAGCAATACTATTACAAATTACGCAACCAGAGATGTATCAAAAACCAAATGCTAGTAAAATGTTTCTCTGTGTCCTATGCTCTCTGCAACATAGAGTGCTTCACAAAACAGACCTGCTTCTTCTGAGTAGTAATCAGATCATTCTGCTCCTGAAGCCTCTGCCCAAATTCTTCTATCCTCCTCTTGTAAAAGGTGTTATTTTTATTCAGGTTTTCTCTCACTGATGATTTAAGCTTCTCGATCTGTGACAGTAGCTAGAAAATAATCAGAAGAAAAATAACTTCATGTTAATATCATGTAAAATAACCATCAAGTTTAAAGAAGCAAGTGTCAGGCTTAAATATTTTTAACATTTTTTTCAGCAGAAACTTAGTGTCTCCAGTAATTTCATTGGGACTTGCATATATTACAAAACAGCCGTCTGGATCACTTTTTATTTACACAAGGAAGTCTACCTAAATCTCCATACAAAGAAAGGGACATACAAAGACATTGCTGAGATTGCCTAAAAATAAGATTGCAGGAAAAAGCATACACTTCCACAAAAATGTTTTGGTTATAAGTAGTGTCAAATAATGGTATTTTAAGGAGATCAGATGTGAGTTCGCATGATAAACCTTATATTAGCTCTGAATGTAGAAGAAAGGGAACAATATTTTAGGTGCATCATCCCAAACGTGATACTTACATTACTGCTCCCTTATTCTATTCTTGCATTGTATGTGGGTGTATCATTAACTACATCCTTTTTGGGGACTGTTCCATGGTTCCTCCCCACTGCTTTCTTGCCAGAGGAGGAGAAGCATTGGTCAGACCACTATGATCTGCTCAGTTCTTACATGGTCACGCAGATGAAAGGAAAATGAAAGGAAAAGAAGCGAGAGAAACAAAGCAGGAAAGAGATTAAAAAGAAATGCAGACATAAAAAAAATCTGAGGAATAAAGCTTTGTATAATAAAATATATAAACTGATGCAAAATAAAATGCCATGGTGTTTTTTCCTGGAAAAGCTGAACAGATTCTGCGTTAGAAAGCTACAACAGAAAAAGCAGCTGAGAAGTGACAGAAAAGAGAAAAAAGATTGAGACATATGCCATAGGTCCATGGTAGCACAAGGTACAGGGCAGATGAAAGCTACATGTTGGCAAGTTATATCTCCACTGCACATCCATGTAACACAGAAAACACTGTATAATACAGCGCTCACGGAATTAGTTTTAAGCTTTTCGAAACAGACATAGTTTCAGCTGTCTGTCGGATTCTTAAATTAAATGATAAATTGCGTTTCAACCCTGGCCCTAACTGGAATGTTGAGATCCTAGGATAACAGAAATACAGAGATAAGACATCTAAAAGGACACACTCTTACAAACTCTTGATATCTAGGCTTTCTAATCTAATAGATGTAGTGTATCAAGAACTACTGAAAGGGTAAGAAAATAAGAAAAAAAGCCTCCTTTTAGTTTAAGTGGTTTGCTGTGCCGCTTACCAGGGACTTTTCTGTCTCATGTTCATGATGAAGGGCTTGTATTCTAGACGTCCACTTACTTTCCTGCATAGAGGAAATCAATATTTTAACAACACATTAACATTTAGTTTGATAACATGCAGCTTTATTTCTTGTTAATAACACATTACCAGTTAGTTTGATATATGCAGCTTTATTTTTACAAATAAGGATTATTGATAAGAAATTTGAGTAACCCCATATTCAAGACCTAGAATAATTATGAGCAAGTTTTATACAACCAAGTGGTTTTCTTACCAATCACTCTAGAAACTATATATTTGCTCCTTGATTGGTATATATAGTGACTGTGAGTGAGAAATACACAAGTATTTTGACATATCGCTGCGTATTAACAATAAGAATACCAAAAGCAGGGCTTTTCCCCCCCAAATAATGTCATTTCAAGCACTTATTAACAATGTATTTTGCGTAATGATGATCTAAAACAGTATTAATATATGAGTTTGAGAGTGAACCAAATTTTCTTTGATGAAATAGAAAAACCATAAAGTAAAGCTGACTAAGTTTTCCCCATCTTTGAGCAGAAGTGACCAAACTTCCGGATGCTACCAGCAGTACACAAAGACATTTGTGGGTATTTTCAAAGGCCTCACAATTAATTTTTTTTTATAGGAACAACCTGGACATGCAGGTGAGTCTCAAAGCAATGCAATGACCTTGGGCTCAGCGGTCCTTCCTAGTTCAATCTTTCCTACAGGTGGGACTTTGGACTGTCCAACAGATTTGCACTAGCACCAGCATCTGCGCTGGTCAGATAACATAGTCCTGGTACAGAAGTCGCACCTGACAAGCTCAAGTGCTTCATACTGCTCAAAAGCCTCAGGTTGACAAATCCTGTCAGAAAGTTTCTTAACCACTTTCATCCAATTTTTCCCTAAGTGGCCTCACAGATCAGCAGACATAAATTTTTTTTATTAGAGTTTTCTGGAACTGGACTGCAACCATACTTGGTAAAGCTAGATATATTTAATAATTAAGAATATCAATAAATAAATAACAATTTATTTATTTATAAAAGGATAAGGGAAATAATTCCTTGATTTCCTTTATAGAGCTTGTACTAAATAGTCGTAAATCTTTAAACCCAGCTATTTTAGGCACTGAGAGGAATAAGAATTTTACTTATGGATTTAAAATCCTACTCAAAGATGTACAGAAATGAAGAGAACACAGGTAGTCCTTCAAAAGCAATACATTAAGTTACAGCGTTACCTGTTTTTCAAAAAGTTTAACCACACTGTGATAATCCTGAGGACTCTGAGGCTTCTCTTCTGTAAATTCTTGGCTGTCTTTCAGTGTCCCTAAATTGGATTTTTGTTGCATATTGGACTTGCGTAATTCTAACAGTTGCTAAAAGGAGGAGGGGGAAAATGAAGACCTGAATATATATATACAGATATTGTTTTTCTAAAACTGTCATTTAATACAAAATTTACTTTAAACATAACTACACAGAGATTGCATAAGACAACTCTCACATTTCTCATGAGTTCAGCATTTATCAAATTTCATGCAATAATTAATATATACATCTAACATAAACAGACCTTGTAAATATACACAGGATCTAAGAGCTACAAAATATAAGCTGCTCTGGTAACCCCATACATATTTGTTTTCTGACCCACCTATACTTTCACAATTCTCTTTCTAGTGAAAACTCTGGAAAGCGTTTTCCGAGCATCTATGGAAAACATGCAGTTCTGCTGTCAGGACTGTAACGTAGAGGTTAGTCCCCTCCATGCCAGTTATGAGGACATTAGTGGAATAGATGCTTAAAAGACAGCAATAATAACAGTATCTACTGATCTATAAGCAGGCACCCAAAGGTTGAGGAGTAAGAAAAAACTGACTTAGCTGCTGAAGGCATAATTCATTCGTCCAACACAATGCTATTAAAAAGAGAACAGAAATAAAGTACCAGTATACAAAGATACAATTACGCCTATCATTCCACCATTATTTTTAAAGTTTTGTAAGAAGACCTCCAAGATGACTACACCACATTTCAAACACATGAAGTTTACTACCATCTACTGCACAGGATTCATGGCTTAAAAAGTTGGAAAATTTAAATCACTTACATTTTCTAATGTTGAATTTCTTGAAGATAACTCCTTAAGCTCTTTCATAAACATCTCTTTCACTTTTTCTATTTTATCAGCCAATTTCTCTTTTTCCTCCTCTTTCCACTTATGAAATGATTGTAGAATTTCTTCTTCTTTTGATTTCTGCTGTTCACATTCCTGAAATTATTTTAAAAACATTATTTGTTATTTTTCCACACATGCAATAATTCAAGCACCCAAACTGTGTATGGGAAGCAGTCACTTTCAATGGGCAACACTGTGACATCAAAAACCATGAAAAAACCACCAGTTTCTGAAGAATTCTGAGGTAGCAAACTACGCATTTTGCTAGCAAAGCAAGTACACTTCAAGAAGTTTTGGTAGTTCATTAATTTTCATTGAATAACACATGAATGACCTTACTTGGTCATATTAAAGATCCACCTAGTTCAGCATGCTGTTTCTCACAGAGTCCCTAAGCGTATCAGTGGGAAAGGATAATACCAGGGCAAGCAAACATGCACGTTGTCCTTAATAGTCTCCACGCCGCCAACTGCTTTCAGCTCAGGGGACTTCCTCAGCTCAATACGGTTTTGTAAACTTAGGGACCTTCTATAGATTTCTCCTCATACACTTTTGCAGATGTCCCTTCCCGTTACCTCAGCTTTTAGCAACTGCAACATCTTTTGCCAATGAGCGCCACAAGTTGCATGAAGAGCCAAGTACTTTGTTTGTTTGTTTGAATACGGCTCCGGCCAGCTTCATTTGATGGGTGCTAAGTCCTGAACTGGAAAAGAGAGTGAATGACTGATACCTACTCACTCAATGTAACTCACGACTCACTCGATGTAACTCACAACTTCACAGATATCAGTATCTCACCCTCCATCCCCACCAAGCTGTTGGCTCTTTTTCAGACTGACAACTCTTAGCACGCTCAGTCATTTGAAATACAGAGTGATCATCCTTGTAGCCCATCTCTGTAACTTTTATAATTATATCATATCCTTTTTAAGATGAAGGGACTAGACCTACACACAGTATTTAGGCTGTGGCTTGCACAGTGATTTTTCAGAATAAATTGTAATTATTTTATTTTCTTTGCTGCCTGCTACTAACCACTGGGCTGACATTTCCCTGGAACGATATATCAAAACCTTAAGATCTTGCCTTTCAGTAGGGGCACTCAGCTCAGAACCCATCACTTTGTAGGAGAAGTTAGAATTGTTTTTTCCCCATATACATTTACCCCACTTTATCTGTCAAATAATTTTTACCATCCCATTACCTAGTTGCTCATTTTTGTATAGTCCTCAACTTGTTCAAAGTCCTGCATTTCACTGGCCAAGCTATACACACTTTTCAGGCAACCTGTACAGCTTTCTGTGACCACATTCGCTCTGAATATGTTTTCTGATTAACTATAACAAGCCATCATTGTGCATTTATGAAGAATGGGATCCTCTGTGTCCTTTCACCTCAAAGAAGTAGATGGGACCAAGAAGGGGAAGCCTGACAGTTTTTATCCAAATTCCCTCCAGTAGCGGTTTTCCTAAAAAAAAAAAAAAAAATGCAGGGGAAAGATCTCCTGCTCTTTGAAGCAAAAGACAACAAGATAATGATACCTATATTGACAGTGGATGTCAGTCATGGCAGACAAACTGCAACCAGTCACACTTCACTTTTCTATCTTTCCTGACATCCCAGAAAAACACAGAAGCTTTGAAAGCTTCTTGTTGCGTAACACTGCAGGCTGCAGCTTCAGGACATTTCAGGCAGTCCCCTTGTAGTCAGGAGTCTCAGCTAAGACAAGTGACTTCAAAATAGGTCCTTAAGGGAAAAGAAAAAAAGTCTACACTGCACTGCTGCGAACACTCCAAGTTCTATCTCATAAGAAAAACAATGCTTCAGGGGCAAGAGAAATGTTATAGATGTACCTCTCAAAACTGAGGCACAGAATGAATGAGTAGAATACCTAGCAGATAGGGCCAAGGCTCATTATTCTGACCCTGCTTGCACTTCTAGGTGAAACTCTACCCATGCTCTTCATTTGGTCATCCAGCTACTTTTGAAAAATTGAAAAAAAAACAGGAAGCTGAACAGTTCCAGAACAAGGGGAACAGGAGGACTGAAGAAGAGAGAGTCTGAAGCTGCGTTCAGGAAAAGAAACACTGCATGTTTTACAGAAGACCAGCTTTTCCTCCAAAAACAAGGAAGAAAATTATTAATGGTGGTAATGTTTTGTTGGTTCCCTTTAAATTAAAATGTACTGTTTCTTTCCAAACTTAATGGTTGGTCTTATACTTGAAGGTCCTCAAATTCCACTGAGTTCTGAATGTTGGGTGATATATTAAGGCAAGGTTCTCGCAGGTTATGTTAACAGCCACAAAACCCTGCTTTTGGATGTGATACAGGGCAAACTGCAGCACTAAGATCAGCATCTAAATGAATCCTTAGAAGTATCTTTTCTCTTATGCCAAAAATTTACTCCTTAGTGAATCACAAGGCCCCCTCCTTTAGAAAAATTCCCATCCCTATTTCAACAGCAAGTTATCTCATTGTATTTTTTCCAACAGAAATGAAAACCGTGAGATCATCTGAAATTATCAAACTTAAAAAAAAACAAAACAGAAACAAGTAGAGACTTTTTTCCTCTTTATGAGCTAGTAAGCACTACCACAAGACTCAGTATAATCCTAAAGAAAGTCTTGCATGTGATTACAAACATCTAATTACTGCTTTTAAATCATTCTGTTTTAAGCTTTTTTATTCACACAGCAGTAGCTAAGATTACTTTCTGCTTTGGCTCTCTGGTCAACCAAATTCTAAGCATTTAAAGACCAACATGCAAGGTCTAGATTGCTTGCTTTCTTCTCAATCTGTCTTCCTTGACTGCTTTAAACCTCTGTTAGACAGTAAAGTTCCTTGCAGCAAAGAATAAATCTTACGCAGTTTATAAAGTCACATATAAAATCATCACAAAATACCATAATACTAAAAATAGCTTATATTTCACCACAACACGGCAATTTTATCTGCTTCAATAACGGGCCACACTTATGAAATAGCAAGTGCTAACAGAAGTGTTCTCTTAAGTATTCATTTAAAGTATGTCTAAAAAAAAAGCAAGGAGAAAGCAGATGTTCAAAATTAGGGAGGGGTGAGGGTGAGATATGCTTTAATGCCCAAGCACCATTGCCAACAGGCACGCGAGCTGTACATACGTTTCTGTTCTGTTCCAGTTACAAAATGAGTGAATATAGTTCAAAGTACTAATTCTTTTACGAGGTGCATTTTATTTAGTACGTATTACCTTAGAAAGCCTGACCACATTAGCCTGTTGTTCAGCCTCTAACTGGGACTTGGTGAGCTGCAACTGCTCCTTCAGTTTATCAATCTCATCCTGCAATTTGTCTGTCTTCGCTTTCCTGTTCTGTTCTGTTTGAAAGAAACACAGATTTAAAAAACGTTTGTTGTAATTTCTGGAAACGTGATACTGCAAATTTGTTTCTATAGCATTTCAGTAACATCTTCATGAAGCGTGACTGTCATAGACTATCTTCCATCCCACTACCATGATTCACCAAAGATGTTTTTAAATATGTATGTTCTCTGGACCGCTAACATTATCTTCAAAGACAGGAAAATACCAGTATCACTGACATGTGAAATAGTTTAGGAAATATTTACAAGAAAAAGTACTAGATAATCTAATTTCAAAGGCATCTAAGGAACACGGGCTCAAAAAAGGACATATGAAGGACAAAATGAACCTCAATTATTCAATTTTTTATTCAATTAATTTATTCTAAGTAACTTTTGGAAGGAGTCCATTTGGAATACAACTCATCATTTATCTGGACTGAGTCAGAGGGAATGTCACTGTAATAAAACATGTTAAAATATGCAAAAATTATAACAATCGTTAATCTTGAATATTTAATCAATTTACCAAGGATTTACTAGCCCATCATCTGGGATTCTGAGCACAATGCAGAATATTATTTCAAAATAACTGCATGGAGTATTTCCCCCATACAGCCATTTCGGACTAATTCTTTATATTGTAATTAGTTGAATTAGTTCTACAGCATCTTCCACTATCATTTTTATGAACTGTAAAGTGTACAAGAGCTTCTTTCTTCTTCCAATATATTAACACTTCCTTAGATGCTTACTCAGACTCATGTCACTGTTCCTCCCGTTTTATTTGTCTGTCAAGCTACAGTCCAGACCTCGCTAGATTCTTCCCACTCTTTCTCCTCCCAGATGCTCTTTTTTCCTAACTCACATCTACTCATCACCATTTGTCAATACTTGTTAGGCCTCAAAAATAAATCATAAGCATGCAGCCTAATGGGAAGGAGAAAATTTAGATATGAACGGAACAGAGAGCAATGTTTTTCAAACTAAACATTTTTCAGTTGAGAGAGATAAAAGGATATAAATTAGTGGTATAGCAACCAAGATTATCCTGGATATATGACTTTAGATTACTCGACAGTTTCTTTTTCTCACTATATTTTACAGTCAGTTTAGTTCAGGAAAGCCTTAACCTATTCAAACTGATTTCAGATGAGCTGGATTATTTCTGCACTGATCATTCATATACATTCACAACATTTATTTTCCTTAAGGCATCTTGTTCCTTTTACCCACACCTTCATAACGACATGCCTAAAGAGAAACTGGGCTCTGAACTCTGCTGCCAACTAAAGTATTCAGGGAAAATGCTAGTTTTAGCGCACAATTTTTTGTTAATTATTTTCCAAAGACTGAAACGTATGTTGCCCAATACATTTTGTCAGTCAGTGTTGCTTGCATTTACACCAACTGGTATCTGCCACCTAAAAATGGAACGTGAAAATCCTTCTTCCCAGTTACACAAAGGCACGGACTGCACATCCTCACTATATTTACACTTTCCTAAACTATTTCACTTCATTTCTTTGATTAACATTATCAAAGTACATACCAATCTGAGATTCTTCTGGATGACGCCTTTGCATGTGACTTTGTAAAAAGGAATAGTTCATAAAAGCCTTTTCACAAAACTGACACTAGAAAAAACAGATAAAAACATTTTAGTTATTATTAGTAACATCTGTTTGGCAAGTATAGCGGTTAAGGTTATTACAGTTTGTCCAGATGTTGAAAGTAGGTAACTTCAATAAAATTCCATTTCACAAGAATAATTTCTAAAATTCTCTCAATGCCAAATTTCTGTAAAGTTATTAGTACATTTGTGTTATTTAATTTCTCTCAGTGATGCTCATGGGCAAGAATCCCATTGTGCTAGCACTGTACAAACTCTGAACAAAAAAGACTGACCAAGTGAGTTTTAAATTCAGATATGAACCACAGATAAGAGACAAATATAGGTAGGTAGAGAAGGATAAGGAAAAAGTAAGACAATGCTATTCAGCAAAATACACACTGATTCCAGCCAACTAGCAGCTCAGGTATTCTTAAGACTCTTTTATCACAGCAAGAGAGAGCATCATACAGTCAGAAGAGAACCAATAAAGATGGGTTTGAGTATACATAAGTGAGTTGTAAGATGACAATACTAGAAGAACCACAGATATGTAAAAAGGTCAGACATGTAAACCAAAAAAAAGGTAACAATATACAATTTTGCAAGAAAAGGTACATACGTACATTAGTATGCTACCTAGCATCCTTCTGAAGTGTAAAACTGTTTAAATTACTGTTCCTATAATTTATTTATTATTTTTGAACTTGAATTTTAAGTTATATTTCAAGTCAAATTTAGATCCTACCCATCTTTTCTGTTCACCTTCAAATTCCATTCCACTAATGTTCAGAATACTAAAAACAGACGGATAGTACAAGGACAGAAGCTGCATCTACAGATTTTGCAGCACACTGGTAAGACTGTGAATCAAAGCCCCTAATTGTTTTAGGTAGGGTTGCTTGCTACCTCTTTCTTATACTTTTTTTTAAAAAAATAAATATATTTTAACAAACCACAAATACTCAGCTGAGTCCTTTTTCCTTATCAGTGTGATATGACTATAAAAGACTGAATTAATAGATTCAAGACCTTGCCACCATAATCAAATTCACAGATTTCATCTAATATTTAAAATACTGCCACTGATAGTCAGGTAGGCTATTCAATATAGGTATCTTTCGGCAAACACTAAAGCTATGAATTATTGAGACAAATTTTGTTGGACAAATGCAAAAACGTACTAACATAAAACCAAAGTAAAGAGATATAGTATGGTAGCAAAGCATTGCTGCCAAGAGGGAGCTCCCAGTGTAACAGATTGCACATGATTTATGGAATGAAATTGGCTGTGAAATAATGTTATCCATTCAAGCACAAACCTCATGTCAGTTTGACTTGCTGGTAGCGGAAGAAAGCTCTTACTGCAGGACACAGGATTAACACGGGGAATATTTAGGTTCTGAATTATGTAACATTATTCTTGCAACTACTTTTCACAGTGTTAGACACAATGTGCACTTTATACCTACACTGTGCATGAGAACATAAGACTTAAAATTATTATTTAAAATTAATGTGTATTACTCAGATGGAAGTATTGATCAACAAGTCTTAAATTTATGACTTGTAGGTACCAGTACCATTTCATAGTAGTATTTCGTGGTTGAGCTCACATTGGTGGTGGGTTAAAGGCATTAAATCTGAATTCTAAAGTATGGTTACATTAAAGTGTGCCTCCACTAAAAAAGGCAAATAACTATTTACAGGCTTGTTTGCTAAACAACCAAGACTTTAAGGGGATGAAACTTGAACTACCTTCTCAGGAACACCAGCAAAACCCTCATTAGCTGGCACTGCAGATCAGCCAAGATTGTGGCACAGATAAATAATACACAATTGTTTACTGATCACACTGCTGCCCTGCATTTACAAATCCCAGGAAGAGTTTAATTTATCTCTGACATTCACACTCAGGATCCTGAAAACACTGTAGAAACTGCAGGAACTGTTCAACATCACTCCCTGAACTCACTTTTCCCATGTGAACCTAAACAACTTCTAGAGACAAGAATTTACCAACAGAGAGGAAAAAAGGGGGAAGGGCAGACATTTACTTTATATGAAATTAAACTAAAAATGGGAAATAGCTTTCCATCTCTGTGTCATTGTAAATGCCACTGAACAGAAGATTAGTGATGAGCCAAGTTTGCTACCACATTCTTCAGCTTCCACTGAGACAGTTGTATCCTACAATATTTCAGGAAAACTTGGTAATATTTTACTGGCGATCACAGTATGAGAATTACTTAAGTTTACATATAAAATCATGCATGCAATCAGTTTTCTTTTGCAACACAGGACAGACACACTGCTCTGTAAATTGCAAAAATACTTTTTTAAATGATACAGCATCAGCAGCTTGTCCTTAAGACTAACACTCAAATGAATGCGTTGAGACAAGGTTCCCATGAAGTCTACCATATGTATAGTTTTACTCTTCGGGCCTAAGGCATCTCTTTCCTTACAGAAACACTTGAGACAACGCTGATGTCTTAAAAATTTAAACTTTTCCAGCCTGCTGAAATTGGTATTATACTGTAGCATAAGAGTGTATATACTATAGGAGAACTTGCAGTGGCTCTGTACTGCAACTAATCTCCATGATTAAGGAGAATTTTTACAATCAGGACTGCTAATATGCCAAGAATTAAAAAAAAAATAAACAACCAAAAAACCAAAAAACCTATAACTTTAAACATATAGACACAAAGAGCTAGCCTGAAATCATGTCAAGTCTGCGTCCAGTGTACTCTCTAGACTTCAGACTACATTTGAAACTGCAGTCTGCATTCCTGAGACCTGTTGAAAAATACTGAAGCTGAAAAACATTTAAATCAAACCATTACACCCACAACGCAAAAACCCCTCCCAAAAAAAATAGAGTGCCATGACACAGACAGTCAGAACAGCAATGCACTAAGGCTCTTAGGGAAGACCCTTAAGGAACAGATGTTGTGGAGTTAGGGATGAGCTACCCCACTGGGGCTCTTTACTGTCATGCCTGAGTCACTTCTGAGTCACACACAGAAGCAGAAACTCTGTGCCTCGAGAATGTTACTACAGGAAAGTGACAACTCACAGACAGGTAAGTTACTGCTTAGCACCAGTTCTGATGCACTTGCCCTGTGTGTTTGCTGACCATTTAGTTGACAGACGAGGAAAGACAGCAAGAGAAAGTAGTAACAGGTTTACCACAGGTTTTGTATGTGTGTATCTGACACTTCAGATGCATCAAAAGTGAATCCAAGAATAAAGAGCATTTGTTAGTAAAAAGAGGATTTGTTAAGGATGATGTAGCTCTCTCCCAAATGTCTGTGATACCAGCCAAACGTCTGTGAAACACAGATGGGAAGTGAAGCACCTGCAAGTGATGCACTCCCTTTTTGCAGGGTTATCAGTCCCTGCAGCTCCAGCCTCTCGCCCAGGAAGCGACTGCACCCCCGCAGAGTGGGGCTGCAGACTCGGAGCTGGCAAGGTGTGGGTGCCTGGGCCGCCAGGACCTCTCCTCTCACCTGGTGGTAGCTGGCTCGGGCCTCCAGCATCATCTGCTGGGTGCTGATCATCTTCTTCCTCCGCCGGCACTCCTCCTTGAGCCCCTTGATCTCCTGTGAGCGCTGGGCCAACTCCTTGCCCAGCCGGTCGAGCTGGGCCTGGGCCGCTCGCAGGGCCTCCTCCAGGCTGCCGAGCTGGGTGCTGAGGTACTCCTGGGAGTGCAGCAGGTACTCGATGCAGAGCTGGGCCAGGCGCAGCAGCTTGAGCAGCAGCGGGTCGGTGGGGCCCTGGCAGTGGGGGCAGCGCTCCCGCTCGGCGCTGCAGAAGGTGACGTGCTCCAGGTGCTCCTGCAGGGTCGCCACGTCCCCCTCCCGCGACACCCGGTCCACGTCCACGGCGCTCAACCGCCGCCAGTCCGGGCCCTCATGGCGGCCGCGGAACTGGAAGGCGGGAAACGGCGCCGACCCCGGGCCGGCCCCAGCTCCCCTCGCCGCCGGCGGGTAGTAGGCGCGCTCGGTGAAGGGCTGCGGGAGAGAGACACAGCTCAGCCCGGGCCGGCACCCACCCCACCGCCCGCCCGCCCGCCCTGCCCGGCGCTCACCATGTCCGGGCTCCGTCCCGCAGGCTCCGTTCGGCAACGGCGTCCTCCGCGTCGCTATGGCAGCCGCGCGGCCTGCGCGTGCGGGAGGCGGGAGTGAGGCCCGGCCGCACCGCCTCCCGCCCGCCCCAGGCCCGCCTCCCGCTCCCCGACACACGGCGGCACCCCGGGACAGGCGGCGGGCTGGCTGTCCCCGCACCGCCCCGGCACTCGGCACTCGCCTCCCGCGGCGGAGACTCGGCTCCGCGCTCGGCACAACGCCCGCCCGCTGCCCGGTCCCGCTATCTTCTTCCCTCAGAACCTCCACGTTCGCCTGGCAGCGGCTGATGAGACCTCTCCCTGGGGTCCCGGCGCTCCCCCCGCCCTGAACGCCGCACGCATGTACCAACGCATCCTTTACCATCTTCACACATGACTCACATCTACAAACGCAGCCGCCGCTACGCCATTACGTATAGGGACCCTTACCACAGCTACACAGCGTATGTTTTCTCTCTCCACGCTGCCTTCACCACAGAAGTCTATACGTGGCACGCTATAGACCCGTTTCACCTCACTGCATCATCGTGCCTCCCCACCCACCTCCCTCCCCGGTGCTGCTCCTGACTCACAACAAACCTTTCTCTCTCTACCACAGCGTTACACTCCTCTACCCTGGGGCCGGTTTACAGCCTTGTCCAGCCTCACCTACTCACCTCCCCACCATCAGCACACGGTACGTATGCCATTTCTCTGTACATCTGCTTCACGCTGCTGCACCCTCATGTGCCTCAGATGGTGGCGCCATGCAATCTCTCCAGTGCAACTCCACACCCTCCCAACGCCCACACACCAACCTCCTGCCAGGCGCTTTCACACACCTTGCTCACCCTAGCGCAGTCATACACCCTTTGCATGCTCCTTCCAGATGCTCTGCTCACTCACCACACCAACACACCTCCACCTGCTATCACCACACACCAGACCACCTCTTGCAACGGTAAAACCCTACAGCCTCACCACATCCGCTTGTCATTCCTGCCTCTACCGATCCCAAACATTTCACCCCCATGAAGGAGCTCACGCCCTGCGTACATCACCTACCTCACCACTCATGCCCAAATACTTTTCTTCAAGGCAAGCAACAACTGCTGCCTATCCCCCTGCCTCACCACAATTCCCTGTACCCCCCAGCAAAGTGTTCCCATTTCCCTGTTCCTGCTCACTTGCTTCAAACACTGTCCCCAGGCAGGTACAAGCTTCTCCTCCATCACACAAAATTACCTTATTCCCTCATTCATCCTTACCACTCTTCTCCAAAAACCATTTCTTAGTGTTTCAGTCCCCTATGCTACCTCTGCCTTACCGCCATGTTCCATGTTTATACCTACCTGTTTTTTCAGTCCCTTCCACACACGCTTCAGCTTGTTATCCTCTTGGTCATTCCTAGATACATACCTCTTCAAGAACATTCACACAGTATTTACTTGATCATACACTCCACTCTATAGGTTCCTCTAAATCATATAGCATAGACTCACAAAAATATTCACCAGGGACCTCTGGTGATCATCACCTAGTCCAGCTTTCTCCTCAACGCAGGGCTATCACCAACACCAGTTCACATCACCTGTGGCATTTAAGATGAACAGTCCATGACCTCTCTGGGCAACCCGTTGCATGGCTCTGCTCCCCTCTGGATGAAAATGTTTTTCCTAATATATAACCAAGAAAAAAAATGGTTCTGATATTTTTGCAACTATTCTTCAAGTAACCGTAGGCCACTATTAGAGTGCCCCTTTCCTTCACCACACTAAATAAGCACAGCTCCCTCAAGCTCTTGTAGATCATATGCTGTAGACTCTAACCCTCTTGTTAGCCCTTCTCTGCCCCTTTTCAGCTTCTCCACATCCCTCAGACTCCCCCTTAATATTTTCCTTCCTAGGAACTCGCAATGAATCTCACTTCTCATCTGCACTTTTAACATCGTCTGTTCCAATATAAATGGTAACATGCCTACCATTAATCACAACATACAGGTACTTCCATGTAAATAACAACATTGTTGTTACATGCACTAATGCAAGGACCCTCACAGATTACAAGCTCTTAGTTTTATGTAGGTTTTTATGTTGGTGGCTGTGCTGAAAAGCTTGTTTGTGTTTCCCACATATATGAGTTGATACAAAAAACCACACCTGGCCTTATTTAATTCCCCTATCTCAGCAGACATAGGTTGAATAGATTAGAATAGACGATTTCAGTTGGAAGTGACCTACAATGGTCATCTAGTCCAACTGCCTGACCCTTCAAGGATTAGGGCATCAACCACTTCTCCAAGAAGCCTGTTCCAGTGTTTGACCACCCTCTCGGTAAAGAAATGCTTCCTGATGTCCAATCTAAACCTCCCCTGGTGCAGCTTTGAACCATTCCCACACATCCTATCACCGGATCCCAGGGAGAAGAAATCAGCACCTCCCTCTCCACTTCCCCTCCTCAGGAACCTGTAGGGAGTAATGAGGTCACCCCTCAGCCTGCTTTTCTCTAAACTAGACAAGTCCAAAGTACTCAGCCGCTCCTCACAGCACGTGCCTTCCAGCCCTTTCACCAGCTTTGTTGCCCTCCTCTGGAAACATTCAAGGACCTTCCCATCCTTCTTAAACTGTGGGGCCCAGCACTGCACACAGGACTCCAGGTGAGGCTGCACCAACGGTGAGAACAGTGGGATAATCACCTCTTTTGACCGGCTGGTTACACTGTGTTCGATGTACCCCAGTATATACATCCTACCTATGCTCAGGGCAACCCCTGGGACAGCTACTCTGTGGTGCACCCCATGAGCTCTGCTCTCCATAGGCATGCTGGCTACATTTTGACTTGGCATCAGGAGGTGAGCAAGCTGTGCATTCCCATTCATCCTAAAGGAAACCCGGGCACATGGCAGACTCACGCTCCAAAAAGATGGACCTTTGACAGGGAGAAATGGGGGTCTGGTACTGAACACCCACAACAACTACCTTCCTCATAGTCAGCGCACTCAGCGTGCAACCCAAAACCATGACCATCGTACACACCTCTACTTTACAGTACAGACCCAAGCATTTCCTCCAGCCCGCAGCTACAAAACCCCTACCTCTGCCAGTGTCAGAGAGCCCCTCATCAGTCTCAGGGAGGGTCAGACACTCACTTTAGCCATCCAGGGTGCAATTCTTACCAGCCTCTCCCATTCTTCACATCCACATCTACTCCCGTATAAAGGGAAAGCTGGAGGAAAATCCTTTCTTTCCATACCCACAAAGAACCAGGAGAACCTCTCTCTTGCTTTATCCACATACTGAAAAGTTACACCCTTCTGTCTTCCCCACTTCTGTAAAAAGCTTGAAATCAACCTTTTAAAGAAATTGTCTAGGCCCAGCACAAGGCTTCATTAATCTACAAAACAAATTTCAATGTCTCAGAAATTTGAACAGAGAATAACACGAATGCAGGACAGCGAGCCCTCCTGCCTGTTGGCTCAAGCCACCCTGGAAAGCAATCTTCCAAAATACTTGGCCCTAAAACTTGCTTTTTGGACCTTTAGCCCCAAGCCTATAGGCCACACTTTAGTACAACACCTAAGTTTCAGTGCATCTTCCATCCAGATTCTTCCATCACTTGCCATGACATTTTTTTAATTTAGAAAGATACTGTGTGGTGGTTGTAACATTGCAGTGTTCTCTGAAAGGATGACATTTTTGTCACCTCATTTTCCACGAGCAGGGCCTCCAGCAATTGCTACCTGCAAAGAAATCTATTTAACATTTTTTGATATATATCAAATATAGATCTGCCTGGTTTATCACTTAACTTTGCACTGCTCTGACCCCTTAAGTAGTAAGAAAATACACCACTAACCTTCTTTAGAGGTACTTCTAATATACTGCAGACTCACTTCCATTTACAGTCTATAAATACACTTTCATTTGTAATTACCTAGATTTTTAAAAAATGCTCAAATACTGACTACTGTCCAAAGTGTTCATACCTTGAATTCCTTAAAACACCTCGAAAACTCATATTAGGATATTTTTCCTAGTCAAAGGAACTGCTAAGTTGTACATAAGAAAATCTGCCTCCCAAAGATCTAAACCTAACACATGCTCTATCTGTTTGACATAAGAGAAATGTCTTTACATAGAAAACACGTGAATTTTGTAAACTACTGATTTGTGTTCCAAGCAGAAGCAGCCTGAAAAAGTACACGTGCAATCAGGGTCTTTAACTCACCGAGGCACTGGTTTAATAAAAAAAACCCTCATTATTTAAAGCCAGCAAAGTTAAACCAAACCTGTGGATACACTTATTCTCCTCAACTGACGTATTTAGCCAGGGATATCCATACAGAGTTCCATGTTGCTTCAACTAAACCTGCTTTAACTGAATGTGACCTTGCAGTGGTGCATCATGAAGCTGAGAGAGGCACATGCCGCCCAAGTATCTCAATGGGGGCAGAAAAGACTACGTACGGGCTGAGACAGCTCTTTTCGATCACTTTTTCCCTTTCTTTCTGTCAGATTTACTCCATCCATGGTGCTGTGCCCATCTACAAGTTAGGGCTATCGTCCACCCGCGGGGACCTCTCGGTTAGGGTTGCCACCGCCGTACGGGAGGGTCGCAGCCGGCGGCAGAGTCCCGCTTCGCCGGACATCCCTTCCCACCGGGGTGGGTGGAAGGCACGGGGGAAAAGCGGCGTTTCACCCCGGCCGTGCCCGCAGGCCAGGCGCGGGCCGGGCGGGCAGGCAGGCAGCGGGGCGCTCGGCGGGGTGCCGCGGGAGCCGGCCGAGCAGGGCCGGGCCTACGGGAGGCCCTAAGCCGGGCTCCATCTCCCAGCCAAAACCTCCGACTCCGCTTCAGAGAGCGGCCTCCCTCCCCGCTCCCTCCCGCCTTCCCGAGGAGAGGCCCCGCCGAGCGCTTCCCTCCCCTCACACTCCTGCGCCCCAAAGGCTGCCCGGCCCCGCGGCAGGGGGAACGGGGGAGACGGGGGGAGCCCCTCCGCTTACCTCACGCTGGAGCTCCACCGTAGCAACGGAGGCGCGGCCGGGCGCTCCGCCGAGCGCGGTTCCCCGCCGCCGGGCGCGGAGGGGCGGCGGGGCTGCGACCGCTCCCCGCCCCGACCCTGGCAGCAACTAGTGCGTGCCGCAGAGGGAGGCAGCTCCCCTCCTCCTTCTTCTCCTCCTCCTCCTCGCCTCCCCCTGTCCCGAGGCTGCGGAGGATGAGTCGGGGCAGCAGCAGCAGCAGTAACAGCGGCGGCGGCGGAGGAGGGGAGCGGCAGGGGGCCTGCAGGCCGAGGCTGGCGCTGCGGGGCGCAGGCGAGGGCTCCCCCGCTGCTGGCCGTGTCTCGGCTCGTGAAACTTGCCCGGCAGATGTTTATGCCCAGCGGGGATGTCCTTTGTCTCCGTCCTGGCCCAGGAGCGGCGTCCCGAGCCTCTCCCGGCCAGAAGCAGCCTTTTTTTCTTTCTTTCTTTTTAAAATACAATGGAAGTTGTAAGAAGCTTTTGAAAGGTCGCCTCTTGAAATTAAAAGCATTTTTTTGCCACCCGGTCACCGAAGCCGGTACATTTAAACTTGCGAGGCAGCGCTCTCCCCAGGGAGGCGGCCAGGAGGCCGGGGGGGGCGGGCAGCGCTCAGGGGCGGGCAGGAGGCCGGGGCCGGGGCGAGGGGTAGCGCTCAGGGGTGGGCAGGAGGCCGGGGGGCAGCTCTTAGGGACGGACAGGGGGCCGGGGGCGGGGGGGCAGCGCTTAGGGGCGGGCAGGGGGCCGGGGCGGACAGCGGCGGCGGCGGTGAAGGCAGGAGCCCGCCTGCCCGCGGAGCTGGAGGGGCGAACTCGGCGGGCTGCCGTGGGTGGGTGTAACGTTAACTCCCGGGCCGGGGGGGGTGGGCGGGGGGGCTCTGTCATGAGTGTTTTCCTGAAGTGTGCCAAAACAAGAATTCCAGTGAGAGGGTAAGGCAGAGTATGCTTTCCTGAAGGTTTCCCAGAAATGGGGTTAAATGGAAATATGTATCGTATCGTGCAGGTGGAATCAGTACAACGGCTACAGATTACATCAGATACTCCTAATTTTCTTCCTCTTCCCTGCAATATTTTGAATTGTGTTTTTTCAAAATCAATGCTCTGCAGCCTTTGTGGCAAGGAGGAAAATTACAAGTAATAGGTATTTAATGTAAAATACAGCAGCAAATTCAGCAGAGGAGGTGACCATTGCACATTGCCACACCTAATCTTCATTGAGGACTTCCATTCAGTCAGGGAGAAACTATTTTTTTCCAAAGTACATAGGCAATAAAATCTGGAAAAGTTTTGGCTCTCCACACGCATGCTCAGAGACTTACCAAGATGCCAACTTTGCTTCCTGAACCATGAAATTCTGCTGTGACAGTGTTAATGTGGGCACACACGCTGTGTACACCAGATTTAAGAAAGTAAGTAATCATCTGAATGCTCCAGTTTTTAATGTCCTAGGGGTACCTCAGTGTGCTCCAGTCACTAATGGGCATTCAATCCATAGGATCAGGCTAGTCTGAACAAAAACTTGAACACATGTAAAATGTGGATGTCAGGTCCTCAGTACTGACTTTTGCTTCCACAGATCTGCTCCCATTGGGCTGCACTAGTTGCTAAAGCAGGCATTGCCAGAGGAAGGTGGGGATATCATGGCTTTAGTGTGGTAAATGTTAATTAACACTAATAATGAAGAGAGGACTTTTAAGGCTAGCAATGTGACAGTCACAGCCTCTTTGGGTCAGGCCTAGAGGCAAATACGCAATTCGAGTTGACGAGCACTTCATGTGAATGGCTGGAACACTCACTTAGAAAGTGAGGTGTGCAAGTGTGCCCAAGACGTTTTATAGCCCATGCCCTTCTTAAAATGCCATACCAACCATAGGCTGTTCAGTGTGCCTTCTAAGGGTCTCTTGCTGAAGCTGGTTTTTATATCAAAGTAAATGCTGAGTGGGTGAGAAAATGTTGGGAGATTCTTGTCAGTTGATGAGGGGAGGTGTGTATGGAGTGTGCAGAAACACTTGGATCTTGGGCACTTATCTGTTTAATACAAAACACACATGCAGCCCTTGGAACAAGAGCTAGAACCAAGTTTTCTATTCTGTGAGGGTTGGGACATCACCCTGTCTGCTAGACAGAGTCTCATTCTTTCTCTCTTACTGCCTTCCAGAGCTCGATTAATCTTTAATTACTTGTTGCCAGTGGTACAGCCTGACTTGGCAAGAGCAGGTATTCTTTAACCCACATTACTGCCTGGTTCCTCCTTCCTCACCTTACATCATGTAGCTTGGTGACAAAAGTACTCTCCTAAAACACGCTTGGATTTAGTAGGAGAGGACCAAGAGCATTTTAGCTTTTAATTTATTTTTTTCTTTAGGTGCCTGGGAGACAGTGAAATGCTAGCTTCTCCACTTAACTACCGACCTTGTTTTACAGTAATAGATGATAGCTGAATGAGCATTTTGGGAAGCTAAAATCTGGGCTGAGACACTTAAGACTGTCTAATGTCCTAACTCAAAATCTTTTATTCCCCTTGCATTGTTTTATTCCCAACTTTTTACCCAGTGCTTTCACACTTCAAATTTTACATGTTTTTCCTATTCTAGTGTCATTATTGCTAACTAACATATTACTTTCCACATGCCAGCCTATGGGGAATGATTTAAATAAAGAGCATTCCCAATTCGTGGTCCAAGCTTACCAAATAATGTTAAGTCTATGTTACTACTTAAGTCCTTTACTTAATGTAGAGGACTCTGGCAATGTGTTTTGGATGTGTGCGTGCTCGTTTTATGAAACTATTTTGTATGATCTGCTGTTCTAGGAGGATTTTCCATATTCTGTTGATACAGTGCAATGCTAAATATGTTTTTTCATGGTAGAATTCATTAAAAACAAGTAGGGGAGACCTGAGGTTTCTAGGGAGCAGAAAGATTTTTACGAGGAAGCTGGTGAGGAAAGCCAAGAGTTAAAGAATTAAAATGGGATGAGGAAAGGGAGTTAAAGTGCAAGAAGTAAACCCAGTATATTGTGATTGGAGCAAGGTATTGTGAGGCTTATGGAGGGTACCTGCAACTGGAGAACACAAAAAGGAGAGATTATTCTGATTGTGGGGTATAATACAATGACATCTTGGCCATAGCTATTTGGGAAATGTCCTGAGTAGCTGTGGAAGGTATCAGGGCACAGCGTGAGCTGGCTGCTCACCATGGGGCAGCAGGGCAGGGCCTGGCAGCCAGGGCCTGTCCCACAGCCCAGGAGAAGGGCAGCCAGGAGGCACCCGAGCAGTCCCAGCCCCGGGTGTGGGGCACCTCTTTGGGGACAGGGATGGACCAAGGCTGGGCAGGGCCGGGCCAGGCTGTGGGGAGCTGGAGACTGGCCCTGCTGTGGTGTCACTGGGGCAGGGGCTGAGGACCCCCAGCAGAGATGACATGCAGTCCTGGGCCCTGGGCAGGTGGGGGAGGCTGGGCAGGGACAGCCAGGCCTGGCAGTACCCTCATGGCCCTGATGCAATGCCTTAAGTAAAAAAATTATCTGCATGTTTTGTGGAATGGAGGAGGATGCCATACATGTTCTGCAAGATGTTTTAATTTGAGAGGGCAGTGGAAAAACTGTCCTGGGAACAGAGAAATAGACTTCAGTAATCTTGCTCCTACAGCACTCTGAGTTCCACATACCAGTAATCATTAACTCTGGTGGAAAGATGTAGCATGGTACAGGTATAATAATAAGTCTAGGCAGATTCTGAGTTTGTTTAATCTTTTCCTTCCTGCCAATTCCCTCCACTGCACATTTTTCAATCGTAATGCCTAAAATACTTCCATTCATTCAATCTTTCCATCACTTAGTTTACTTGAGGAAATTATTGAAATATATATTTTTACCACAGAAAAACAAAGCATTTAAAAGAAAAAACATAGTATGAGCTACTCTGCTCTCTCGTCTGTGCCACCTCCTTCATGCCCACACACACCACCAGCTCCAAACCACAAAGAAATTTGAAGAGACACTGCCCCATATAATTTAACAAATTTCACTTTCAAGTTTGGGTTCTTCAGAGTCTTCTCCAACTAAATCTTCTTCCTTTCTTCAAATAAAACAGTTTCTCTTAAAGGTTTATCTTCACGTAACAAGTCTAGCTGGATTTTACTGAGACGGCCACACAGTTCATTTATCTTCCTTTCTCCCAAACACGGAAGGAATTCAACTTAACTCTGAAGAAATGACTGCAAACACACTGATTGTGAGCTTCATCTACTTCACACAAGGGTGTTACTGTAATAGCATCCTGTCTGTCTTACTTGTGATGATCACTGAAGTCATATGTTGAGAAAAGCATCATGAAGCTTTTTCACTTCTTCTTGGGTAAGTGTAACCTGAAATTGCTGTCTCATTTCTGGTAACTTTTTGCCTTCCCATTAACTTCTTTCCCAGCATGTGAACAATAAGGTAAATACAAGTATCATAGTTTTAGCACAGAGATACTTTCTTGACCATTCAAACCCCTTTCTTGACCTGTTGTAATTTACATATGGCCCAGAGTCTCAGGGCATGCACCATGCACCCCTGTGCGATGAGGAGAGTGAAGGCTGCAGGCAGGACCTCAGCCAGGATGACTGCAATTCCCCTCAGCTCCAACCATTCCTTTGCCAAGCAGAGTTTGACCAGAAGCCTCTGCAGATATTCAGCAGAGCAACTCAAGAGGTGTCAGCCTCAGCCTGGCTCACCGTCTGCTGTAACTCAGCAGTCCACATACCCCAGAGCCCTGTCATTGAGCTTGGGATGCAGCACTGGAACAGGAATCGTATTTGCACTGTTTCCAGGCAGCCTGCAGCTCCAGGCAGGGTAGATATCCCTTGCCCAACCCATCGGGTTTACCCGCTGAGCTCCGTTCAGCCAAGCTCAGGTTTGCACTTACAAAAACATCCACTGTCCACTGTCTGACACCTGTGGTATTTAATTTTTTAGTGTTTAGAAACGGTTGATATCATTGGAGCAATTGGAAGGTCACTGAACACTGAAACCAAATAAAGGACTTAGTTTTTAACACTTAGCAACCTCTAGGTGGATTTTTGATGGCATACATTAGATATTTGTTCTTTTTCTAGCAACTACCTTGCACTTTTACACTGATTGGGACACAATCATTTTCATGGGCCACAAATGTATGAAAAAGGAAAATGAACCTCCATATCTCAGAACCTCAGTCACAAAGTGTACATGTGTAATGTTTCCTCTTTCCTTTTTTTTTTTTTTTACATATTGTCAAACCTGATACTCAAAATTTAAGGGCATGCCTTAGGACTTGGTGCCCCTTCAGGACTTTTCAGAGTCCTGGATTCAGCAAAACTCTAAATTCTGAAAACAAGGAAATGAAGAGTTAATCAACATACCGGTCACTTTGCAGGATGTACACAAGCTCTTTGTTGAATTCCTTAGTTTGCACCTGTCTGCAGGTTGCTATACTGAATGGCAAAAAAGATTAGCTGGAGCAAACCCATGGGTGTGAGCAGAGGCAATGTATGCATACAGGTGATCTCTGCTTGGCCTCTGGATATCTGGTCGTAAGAGTGATGCAGGATGCCTCATTTCCTCAGGCCATCATTGCTGCATCAGCAAGGTGAATTCTCTTGCCTTTTGGATTGTTAGCAGTTAGAGGATAAATGAAGTCTGTTGATTCGGAGATGTGTCTGTAAACAGGATGTAGACAGCATCACACGGCTGTAGGCCATAGGGCTTACATGTTTGTAAAAATTTTGCCAAATGTCTCGACTAATTGCTTAACAGATACAGGAAACTCCCACTTAGAATCATTAAGGTTGGAAAAGACCACCAAGATCATCAAGTCCAACCATCAACTCAACACCACCTGTGCCCACTATACCATGTCCTGAAGTGCCACATCTACATGTTTTTTTGAACACCTCCAAAGATTGTGACTCCACCACTTCCCCGGCCAGCCTGTTACAATACTCAACCACTCTTTCAGTAAAGAAATTTTTCCTAATGTCCAATCTAAACACCTCCCCTGGCGCAACTTGAGGCCATTTCCTCTTGTCCTATTGCTTGTTACTTGGGAGAAAAGACCAACACCCACCTCACTACAACCTCCTTTCAGGTAGTTGTAGAGAGCAATAAGGTCTCCCCTCAGCCTCCTCTTCACTAGGCTAAACAACCCCAGTTCCCTCAGCCGCTCCTCATAAGACCTGTTCTCCAGGCCCTTCACCAGCTTCGTTGCCCTTCTCTGGACACGCTCCAGCACCTCAATGTCCTTCTTGTAGTGAGGGCCCCAAAACTGCACACAGGATTTGAAGTGTGGAATTCGAGGCACTTACAAAAGAAGAGCATGGAGGTGTCTGCTAGAGCAGGCAGAGGTAAGGTTGCACACATACACACTTCCACTTTGTAGCCAAAATTCTTGGAAGTTTGAAATTTGCTGACCTTGGTGTTTTGGCAGAACATAAGATAGGAATGAACACCTTCAGCGTTGGCACGATACTTTGTCAATGATACTTTTCACAGTTTTTAAAATCAAAGAGATGTTCAAGAGAACAAACAGCTTGCGGTTATCATGTAGGTTTGAAACTTGGAGTTGAGATGAGAAAAATATTTGTTATCAATTATAGGTAAACCAAAGACAGTTCAGGGAAATCAAAACCAGTTATGAAAATAGGCTGAATTTCATAAATTGCTTCAGTCAAAACAAGAGGAGAGTTCATTAATGTTAACATTTTCCATATATTTTCAAAACAAAATGCTTTATTTCAGAAATATAACAATATTTTAATGGTTGAAGCAAAGCTTTTTGTCTTTCAGAGTAGCATTTTAATTGAAAAATGTTCTATGCCTTAAAAAAATAAAATAAATGTTTTAAAAGGGGTGAGTTTTCATAATAAATGAAATCTTTTGCTTTCTGTCAAGACTTCCCCCTCCCAAATTCAACATAAGTGAGGTTTCATCTTAAATCAAAATACTTGAAAAAATACTGTCTGGGTTGCATTGTTTCAAATTGCAATTAGGTTTTAATTTTAATTCTTTCTAGACTTTTTCTAATTCAAACAAAAAAACCCCGAAGTATCTGCTCCTCAGCTAACTCTAATTGGGGCACTAAAATGTCAAGGTAAAGCATAAAATGGGGTTCCTAATATCCCCTTCCCTGATTGACACTTCATTATACCAGAATGTTAAGTTAGGCAGGAGATGGTGGATGTGTTTTGAGATGTTTGGAGTTTGTTGCTACCATGGCTAGTGAGAAAAGTTGCAAACATAGTATAATTCTCCTGATTAAAATAAATTTAAAATCAATTTAAATGTAAGGAAACACTAATGTCTGATTTCCCTTTTCCAACTTCTGTCCTACATATAACACAGCCCTGTTGATAAACTAACTAGTAATATAGCTTAGTGAATAAAGCAGACTCGAGGACCTGTATTACAAGCTTAAAATAAATGAGACCAAAGGGGCTATGTGAAGAATATTTATAGCAGTATAAATAGCAAGCAGTAGCTAGTATTTTTATATAGCATCTACACACAAGGTGATAGCACAGAGGGCTAAATAATTCCACAGCAGAATTGTCCCTCTGCCATCACAGATATGGCAAAGATGTATGTGCAGAATTTTGTTAGGACAACATGGAGGGGAAAGTGTTAACAGAGGCTAGCCTTGCCCTAAAGAAGCCTGCTCCCTCACACTCTCTTTCAAATCCTTGGGCAAAGATGAGCTTTTCCAAGTGCGAGTTTCAAGCATGTAAATTTAGGTCTTGTGCTGACCTGCAGGTTGTAGGAACCTTTCTGCTTCTATGTACTGTGAAAGGAGCTCAGAAAAAGGAATTTCCCTAAAGTCCTCTCGTATGAACCCAAATCCAAATGTGAAATTACCAAAAGATGTGGCTACGTAAACAATAATCCCATGTGAACCAGCTGTACACTACTATTTCATTTAGCTCCAACATAGTAAATTTCTGATAGGGATGTACACAGGCGAGAATAAAAATGAGGTGTAGAGTCTGAGAGACCCCTTACTAGAAGCAGCCCTGAGAACAGTATTCTGTGTTATCATCCTCTCTCGCCTTCCGCTTTATTTTCATACTAGACTGTGCATGCAACATATCTGTCTGCTATATTGCTTCCTTTCCTGTATTACAAAACTTTGATTTGTTTGGGTGGTTTTAGAATTGAGGTTATTAATTAAAATGTATTGTCAAGCATACCAAGGCCCTCCCAGGACACTGTGTGTTGTCACGTCTAATCCAGACTTCTTACTGTACAATAGCTGCGAAAGTTTCTCAGTTAATAAATAGAAACTCGGTTAATAAATAGATTTAACTACCTCCACCATATTCAGTTCATGGTCTCTATTAGAAGCAATGAATAGCTTCCAGAGTCATTCCTTGCTAATTGCCGCCCTCTCCTGTTACTGTATGTATTACCAGCAGTACCTCCGAGAAAATTCCTTAGTTTTCTCTTCTGAGCACTTTGAACATTAGTGTAGTCTTTGCCATCCACCCTTTCACTCCAAAACGCAAGACTGCTGAAGAAACTTGTTTCTGATACCAGCCTAGTTTTTACGGATCCTTTTGAAAGACTTTTTGCATCACAGCTGTGTTGCTTTGCTACTTTTCAAATTCCAAAATACAGTGTTGGCTTGTTATATGCATTTGTTGTTTCAAGTCTTTCTCCTCTTCTGCTTCTGAAATTGCACAAGGGAATACATGTTAAAGAACTTTCTCTCACAGGTTTATACTTAATATCTAAATAATATACATTTGGGGATCTACGATAATCAAGAATGGTAAGTTTGCAGATGACACCAAGCTGGGTGGAAGCGTCGATCTGCTTGAGGGTAGGGAAGCCCTACAGAGGGATCTTGATAGGCTGGATCCCTGGGCCAAGACCAATTCCATGAGTTTCAATAAGGCCAAGCGCCAGGTCCTGCACTTTGTCTGCAACAACCCCGTGCAGCGCTACAAGCCTGGGGAGGAGTGGGTGGAGAGCTTCCAGGCAGAGAGGGACCTGGGAGTGTTGATTGACAGCCGGCTGAACATGAGCCAGCAGTGTGCTCAGGTGGCCTAGAAGGCCAATGGCATCCTGGCCAGTATCAGGAATAGTGTTGTCAGCAGGAGCAGGGAGGTGATCATTGACCCTGTACTCAGCTTTGGTGAGGCTGTACCTTGAGTACTGTGTGCGGTTTCGGGCCCCTCTCTCCAAGAAGAACATTGAGGTGCTGGAGAGGGTACAGAGGTGGGCTACCAAGCTAGTAAAGTGCTTGGAGCATGTCTCGTATAAGGAACGGCTGAGGGATCCAGGGCTGTTTAGCCTGGAGAAGAAAGGCTGAGAGGAGACCTTATCGCTCTCTGCAACTACCTGAAAGGAAGTAGGGAGGCTGGGGTCGGTCTCTTTTCCCTAGTAACAAGCGATAGAACAAGGGGAAATGGCCTTAAGCTGCACCAGGGGAGGTTCAGGCTGGATATTAGGAAGAATTTCTTTACTGAAAGGGTTGTCAGGCATTGGAACAGCCTGCCCAGGGAGGTGGTGGAGTCACCATCCCTGGAGGTGTTTAAGAGACAGGTAGATGTTGTACTTAGGGACATGGTTTAATGGTGTTGATAGAGCTAGGACAAAGGTTGGACTCGATGATCTTGAAGGTCTCTTCCAACCGAAACTGTTCTACGATTGATGGTTTATGGTCTCTTTCAAGAATTACTGTGTATTTCTGTGTACCTGATGGCATTTCTAGCACAGAGTGACAATGATAAATACTTTCTCTTTGAGCAGGTCATTTTGTAGTGTTGGCATTACACACTGTTCTTTACATTACTGCATCAGCCTGAAATATTGACCTTAGCTCAGTATCTCAGGGCCAAGGTCAAGGACCAAGGGCTTGTCAAGTATCTACTCAAAATGATACTTGATGCTTTAATCATACTACTTTAATCTTGCTTTAAAGGATGTGATGCTTCAACCTTTATACTTGGTATTCCAGTATGAGGTACTATTAAGAGTCCATCATCCTTAGTATTATTTTCAGTTATCTTGGGCTGGACCTGTATATTTCCCTTTCATATTCATTTTATCTGGCTTTGGTCTCATACTTTTTTCCTCAGGTAAATCAAAGGAATTCATTTACTCTAACAGTGATTGCATGCTGCTCAGTTCAGTTTTAGGCTTTCATATTTTCTTATCCATAATGCTATATCCATGTCATGTTCTTCCTCATGCTGACATCTTTAGAATGTCATCAATTATTCATTCCACATCTATCACTTCTTATGTCATTTCAAGTTATTTCTGAATATCTTCTGCAGGTCAAATTTCGAGGTGATACCTTTGAAGCATCATCTTCCAAATGAAACGTTGAAGAAGGATAACTTTTTTTTCAGTCTAACCTTTCAGTAAAGCTTGTAAATTATATTGTCTAGGGTGAGAAAATTAATTTAACTGTACCTGCAGAATGAAAAGAAATTTCTGTGGTTGCCAAATCAGACTTCAAGCCTCAAGTTTTTTACTTCCTTGGCAGATTTCCCCTGAAAACGTTTTGTTCTGTTTTTTTTAACAGTGAGAGTATAGAAGCCCCTAATATGAACTGTTTATCCAACAACACTAGGCAGATGATTTGAAATATTGAACAACTGAGCACATACAAGATTATAGTTTTTCTGTGGTAGCTAAAAGTAATTGTATTTTCATTATGAAAAAAAGCAAAAGAGATCTCTAAAAATATGTGTTAAGATTGCAGACCATCTTCCAGAGGCTTTGCTTTCAGTTTACAGATCCATATGAACTTCTAGCATGAAAATACTGTGCTGGTAAGTCCTATCACCACATTTTCTGTCGTTTGGTAAACTCCTTAATACTCCATGCCTGGAGGTAACCATAGTTAAGGCCATGCTGACTACCTCAGCTTTGCTCTCAGTGGAGAACAGGATCCCAAGGACAATCAAGCACAGTTTGAAACTGCACTTGCCTTCCCCTGCTCTATGTCTTAGTCAGACACAGCAATAACGAACCAGAATCAATTTGTGACTTACTGCCCAAAATTTTATTGGGTCGTCCAGAGAGAATCGTTGAAGAATGAAGGGTAACAGCAACCATCGCACCCCAAAGGGTGGCCCTTTATATAGACAGTGTTAAACTCACTCCATCAGCCCCGACGCCAGCCATTGCACTTCCTGGCTGGCCCGGGCCAAGCAGCCTGCGTCCTTCTGCAGGCCTACCAGCCCCTGCAGGGCACCCTCAGCCAGGCTAAGCCCGGACCTGGAGCAAAGCCCTCCTCGCCCCAGGAGAAGCCTGTCTGCGGTAGGCAACGAGACACGAGATAAAACACAGAGGCAAATGGGAACGTTCCGGCTTTATCTTTCTGCGCTAGAGCTGGGGCCCGTCGCCTGACCCAGCCCATCAGCCCCCACCGCCATCTCCACTGAGGGCACCCCGCTGCGGGCGGCGACGTCGCTCCGCCTTCCTGCGCATGCGGGTGGGCAGGAGCGGCGGTCGGGGGGGAGGGGGGACGGACACAATCTCCCTTTCGCGCAGGCTCAGTGGCGGTGGCGTCCCGCCTCCGTGCTGCGCAGGCGCAGAGCCGCGTGTTTCCCCCACCCCCCGGGCTTAGGCGGGGCTTGGAGTTGCGCGGACGGGCGGCCTCACGCAGCTTCCACGATAGACCAGCGCGAGGGGCGGGCGGGCGCGCGGGGCGCGGCCAATCAGAGGCGCCCACGACCCACCCCGCAGGAGCTGGAGCTGTTGGCCGGGGGTGCCGCCACTGTCGCCGCGGGCGTCGGGGGGCGGCGGAGATGGTGTCTCCCGCGGCCTCCGCCGGCCGCTTGGGCTCCGCGCTGCCCTTCCTGCTCGTGCTCTGCGACCTGCAGTACCAGGGTGAGGGCCGGGCCGGGCCGGGGGGCGGTGCCGGCGCCTCCGGGGGGCCCTGGCAGCCGGGGGTCGCGCGTGAGGTCTCTGAGGGGGCGCGGGGGAGCTGCGGCCGGGCCCGAGGGGTGCGCGGCGGTAGGGGTGGCTGCCGCTTCCTTCCGCGTCCCGCTGGGGCGTTGGGCAGGCGAGCCTGAGGCGGGGACGCTGCTGGGCCCGAAGCGGTGCCTGGTCGGGGGGAGCCGGCGACTGGTGTCTGATCGTCCGCCCTTTTCCCGGGCTCCTGTCGGCGGCCGCACCGCCTGGGGGCGTCCGGGTGTCCGCCCGGGCTGAGGGGCAGCCTGCATAGCTGGGCTGAGGTGCCAGCGGAGAGCGGAGTGGAGCCAGCGGGACTGCGGCCTGCCCGCAGGGAGCCGGTGGGCCTGGGCCGGGCCGGGGGGAGGCCCAACCACCGCCATGGCGGTGGGGCAGCCCCCGCGGGGCGTCCGAGGAGGGGGGGCTGTGTGCGTGTATTTCTGGAACGGGAGTGAGGAAGAAGGAGGTACGGAATTGCCACCTCATCGAGGCTGTTGCGAAGGGTGTGTAATGAGGGCACCGTCAGCGCTTGTAACCTGTTTGTTTTTATCTGGATTCCTGGCGGTGGTGTTTAAGGTGGCTTGATATGTGCTTTGCTTTCCTTCGCCTGCTGATAGGGGGTCAGTTACTGCGAAGTCTTGAAAATATCGTGGTGTCCTGGAGTGCAACTGTGTGACAGCATTAGTTCTGTAGTGGCCTTGAATTTCTCACTTCTGTATGAATTTTGTGCAGCTCCCAAGTTCAGAGGCCTTTGCAGTGGTCCCTCTTGGCCACAGCTATTATTAGCACCAGGCCTACAAATTTTCTGAGGGTTTTGACAGTTGTGTTGCATTTGTTTATGTGTTTCTTCTGTTGTGGTGGTTTTTGTTTGGTTGTTTTTTTTCACTATTAGTATTCGAAGCTCAGCAGAGAAGTTTATCGGCAATTTGTGTGGCCTGTTTACTTTCAGAGTATGCTGTCAGCAGCACCTGTGTGGTCAAACTTTTATTCACAGGCTCCTTTTAAACTTATAGCTTGGTTATACAATTGCACATGTAGTCAAGAGTTTCACCCGAGGAACAGCCTTTAACTAGCAGTGGCAGACTGAAGTGGAATTCAAGCTGTCAATAGTCAGAATAAGCCCGTAGACTTAAAACTGACCTGTGCTTGACATTAGAAATTCAATTGATGTGCTAAACTCATGAATGCTTCAGTTTTGGAAAAGTGGCAACAGTAACATACTGTGGCAAAGATGCTCTGTAGTATAAGACTACATACTGTGGTATTGAATTGCTTTTTTGGATATGTATTCTGGTAGTGTTAGAGGAAAAATAATTATTGTGGTCAAAGTATACTTTTTCCCCTCATAAGGCTGTGGTAGTGATGCACCTGCTGAGGATTCTTTATTTGGAGTTGCCAACCTATTTCAAGTGTATGGTTTAATGAGTACGTGGACTTACCAAAGCCATGTTTCCGAATTTGGGGTATATTTTATTAACTTTGCTTAATAAAGGTGTACAGTACAATAATAGAATGAAAAGTGGTGGTTCTGGATATTACTTACTGAACTTACTAACCTCTTAGTTCATGAGTTCATTTTACAGAGTATGTAGTTAGGGAATATGGGGGGGGGGGGTGTGTGTGTATATTAGGTAAGTATCTGGATTCCCCTCCCGCCCAATATTACTGGTCTTTGAACTCAAAGGTGTTCATATGCACATTTATATTTGCATCTTGCCGTTTTGATAATAGAAGTCTGCCTTGTGCCATCTGATTCAGGAATCAGTGGAACAGTCAGCCTGTAGTAACTTTGTGTCTTACAGTTAATATCTGTGAATACTAAATTATATCTGGCTGGTAAATGAGTTCAGTAAAAAGGTTTTTGAATACTTGGTGATGTGGCAGGTTGCAGTCCAGCCCTTACTGTTGGTTTCCTGAATTCCTCTTCAAATACTCTGACTCGTGCTGAATAAGTTTCCATTTGATACAAATCACCTCTAGGGAAGATGGATCCTTCATGGCTGTTTGTCCACGCTAACTGCAACAAAAAGAGGCGAGTGAGGAGGACAGAGGAGTATTGTTCTTCTTCCCCCTCTCTTTCCTAGTAGTACATGAAAGGAAATGTAATAAAGGGGAAGAAGTGGGCTTTAAGTACACAGAGCTCAGTTCGTTATTGTCAGACCACTAGCCTTAAGTATTTCTCTCAACCCTGTACACCGTATGTTTCTGTCCTGAGTTCGGGAGGGTTTTTTTTTCTTGCCCCAAATACCAAAAGATGCTTAGCAGGGCAGGGGGTGACTTTTTGGTTTGCCAGTCTTAGCTATATTTACCGACTTCCTTTGCAAATGGAGTGAGTAAAAACTTGATGGATGGAAGTTACACATGGTTCAACCAGATGCTCTGAGGCTACTTGTGAGCCTTTTCATATTGCTCCTGAAACTGTGGTTGCCTGTCCACTTCTTACTTTGTTCGGTCTTGTCCTTTAAAAACGCATAAAGCAAAGCCCAAACCTGTTTAACAACCAACTTCAGACTTACTATGCTAAACACAGGGTCGTTCTGATCCAAAAAATCCCCCAAAAGCGGGATCTGCCACTCGCATGACAAGGCCATAGTCAAGCTCCTCTATGTTTAAAAAAAAAAAAAAGTTTAGGTTATTGTAATTAAGATTAGTGATGTGCATGTTTCTTCTTTGTCTTTGAAACAGCTCTGTTTCTGGTACACAGTCAGAACTAATTCTGTTTATTTTCATGGTCCTGTTACCCAGCTTGGAGACAAGGTTTAAAAAAAAAAAAAAAAGTAGGTGGAAATTCTACAGGGGAAAGAGAGGAGTGTGTAGACAAATGTAAAATCTTGAAACTGTTTTCAAGTTGAAGGGCTTTCTTAAGCTTTTTACACTGTGGATGGAACTGATTATAGGTGGATATAGTTGAACTTTTTATACTTGGGTACCCACATATTAGCACTGGTTATTCTAATAAAACAAAAATCCTGCCAGGAAGTTACAATTTATTTGAAGTGAGTGTATTTAACTGGAAAAACAGGTTAGCTGCACCTGCTTATTTTTCCTGTGCCTTCTGACTGAGTTGTCAGGGCTGGTACCAGTTCTTCCCTGGGAGTAGTTTGAGGGGTTTTGTTTGGTTATTGTTTGGTTTGGTTTGGTGGTTTGGGGGTTTTTTTTGGTGGGTGGAGTGGGTTTGTGTTTTTGTAGGGTTGGTGGTTTTTGTGTGTTTGTGTGTTTTGTTTTTTTTTTTTTTTTTTACTCTTCTATCAGTGCTAGGGCTACAGGCTCTAAGTTTATTCAGAATATCTGACTTGATTTGACAGCTGGGGCTCTTGTGTGTGGTTGTCTGAGGTTCTTGGCGAATAGATAATAATTAGGCGGGCTTTGGAAATAATGTTCAGATTTTTAAAACTTTCAGGTATTTTCATAAGTAGTATACTTGCATATCTTTTGCATAAATTTAATTTCTTGCTGGAGTATACAGTGCTCCTCCAGCTGTAGTGCTGGGCCCTTGGTATCGAGCTCACTGGTGACTGTCTATCTGGTGGAAAGAGCTCTGTGGGGTTGATTTTGTTTTTTTCTCTGATTGGACTTGAGTCTTTATGTTCATTTCCAGGCCAAAGACTGAACCGGTACCAGAACAGGTTACACAGAATTTGCTCTTCAGACTCCTGTGCCTATGTTAACAACTTCAGATGTCTACTGTGGGGTTGTTTAGAACAATTGTTTGCCTACAACCAGAGAATGAATAAGCAATAGACTTATATGAATAAACAGCCCAAGTATCAGGTCAATGTACTGTGTTTCTGAGTAGTTATGATAAATGTTACTTTTCATCATGGTTATGCTGACTATATAGGCTGCTCCTGCAGGTTCCCATGTCAGTTTATGATGTTCAGCAACTTGCAGAGCCAAGTTTTAATGTATGTCTAGTAATTAGGCTTGTTCTGCGGGGAACCTGCAGTCTTTCACAGTTTGCCGTATTTCTCTATCTGGGTTGCTTCTGCTTTTGTAACTTAGTTGTTTACTCTTAATGGTCACCTTTCTCAAATCCTGTATTATCTTCAGTATTTTCAAGGAAAAAGATGGCTCTCCTGTCCTGAGAATTATGTAACTGAAACTGTACTGAACATGATGTGTGTGAAAGACCCTGAACAGTGTAGGTACATCTTATTGTGGAAAATCTATTCTTGGAGCTATCCTGATGTGACTCAGTGTGAAACAAGGCCACTCCTTCAGATGCTTGAGACTCTGTGAAAATTGAGTTCCATGTTTAGGTGCATGTAAGGTTCATCAAAGAGTATTTACAGCTGACTTGGATGCCACTCCAAACACATTTTGAAAGATTTCAGATACTCATATGTGGGGAGAGACAGGAGGGATGAAGCTTAAGAATTTTTTGTTTGGTTTAGCTCATGTTAAATACTTCAGTCTGTTTATGGTTTGATATCTGATTTGTTGCTATATACTTCCAAAGTCAGGGAAGTTTGTGTTGGGTTTATTTTCCAGTTTTTGTTTTGTTGGGTTTTTTGTTGTGTTTTTTTTTTCTCCAGTGCCTGCTTTGTCATTTTAGAGGACATTTGACCATGTGGTGATCAAAGCTTTAAGCTAGAGAAGAGGCAAGAAAGCAAAATGGCAAATAAGAGTGTCAATTTTTCTGAAAATTGGTCATTCACATAAAAACTGCCTTGAACACTGTATGTGAAAAGCTTACTGTCAGGGAATACTTCTTTACTGTAAGTGTAGCTGTTTACGTTCTATTCAGAGCTATACATACCTAGAATGGATTTTGAAATGTGTCATTTAATAACATCCTCAAATTGACTATATAAGTAATATTATTTTAATTCCATCTATTTAAAGAAAAAAAAAATACTACTGGAAATTTAGGGCTTACTTTATAGTCATTTCTACTACTTAAAAAAAAACCCACCCAAAACCATTTGTTTGCTGTCATTGTTCTAAAGCAAATAAATGAATTGAAGCACTTGTATCCAGTTTGCTGAATTACTATAAATCTTTTAATAGATAGAGCTTATTCCAGTGGATGCAGAGAATATTTTGTTCGTTTTAATATAGACAGGTCAATGATTTCTTACAGTGTGGAATTAAAAGAATTATGAGCTGTATTAAGGAGTGGGAAAGGAAAATTAAATTAAGAACTCAGGTGCTAAAAGGGTCTCATTCTACAATTTTGTTGACTTTGTGATCAGAAATTACTGTTCTTTCATTACAAATATTTTTTGTTTAATAACCTTGCTGTGTGAGAAGTTTTGGTATGCTTTCCTTCAAACTGTCTGTGTAGTGTAACATTTTTAGTCGGACTCTAGGACAACTTCAGAGTACTGCTGCATTTTAGTATTTAACATTAATTCCAGTACCTGTCTGAAATGGCTTGATACAAACCTGAGTCAGAGAAATTGATTCTTAGTAATTGTAGTTCATTGTTTTCTAGTATAATGTATTTATTCAGAATTTTAATATATTATTTTAATATATTACCTTGCTTAAACCTATGCATAGTAAAATAAAAGATTTTATAGTGTGAAAGTTTTAATAGTCATAAACTGGTAAGTTGTGCTGAAATTCTGCCCTGATTTGAAGAACGCTGGAAGCAGTACAAATGAAAAACCTCTGTGGCCAAATTGATGTAGGTACAGCATGTACTTGCACTCAGCTGCTCGTTTCTTCTCAACAATAGTCTTTCCCTGTTGGCTGAGCAGCAGCAATTTATTTGCTTTAAACTAAAACTGGCACTTTGAAAACATAGTGCTTTAATACGATTTTCATACTACTAGTTAAATGAAAAGGGAGTGAAAATTTTAATTCTTGGTTTCAGAATGTGCACTCTGGAAACAGTTTGCCTTGTAAATTATAAAGATGAGACAAAAGTGCTGTAGATGTGAAGCCAATCTTTGAAGTAGCTAACAGTTGTCAGTTGAGTCCTGGATTATCAGTAGGGTCATGAAATTTAACTCAAAGCCTTTTTTATGTTTGCGATGTCTGCATTATGAGTCTTTTTCCAGAGTCTTTTGAAACTGAAAGCCTACATGGAAATGTATTTTGTCAAACTGGTTTTATGGCTGATTTATAAAGCTTCATGTGCATAAGTACGTTACTGAATGTATAGAGAGGAACAGAAATGCGTATTTAGTGCCTTCTCACAGTGCAGTGCTTTACAGTGTTCATCTACTTACTTTGACACCTTTTTTGGGGTGGGGAAAACATGCTATGTGTTTATTAGGCTACAGATTGTTTTGATATGGTAAAACGTGATCTCTCCCTCTGTCAGAAACTGTTGTATGTATTGTACTATTGCTGTATGTGTTTGGTGTAAGCAAACTGGCCATTCAAAACCTGGATGTTTTTGTTTTTCTTTAAGGAGCTGAATGTGGAATAAATGCCGAAGTAGAAAAACAGCTTGAAATGGGGAAGAAGTTACTGGCTGCTGGACAGCTAGCGGATGCTTTGTCTCACTTTCATGCAGCTATAGGTATGTATCTCAGGAAAGTGAGTCTTGCTCTGAAATTTGGTTGGGTTTTGCTGTTCTGTGGTGTTGCTTTTCTATTTTCTACATTGTGTCCTACTTTCTTGCAAATTGTTTTCCAGGAGTCTCAGAAGTTGGGGCACCTTTATGCAGCAGTTTAAACTTGGGCAGGAGCCAACAGAGATGCAGTTAGAATATTTCTGCTAAATTAACTACATGATACGTGAACGCTAAGGCACATATTCTGCAAGCTAGCTGTGTGGAAGCAATTATAATTGACTGTAGTATCACTTGATAAGCAATTGCTTGTACCTAATCCAATCAAGATTAGATTTAATCTTTATGAAGTTTTTTGAAGTATGTCTCTGAAACGTTAAGTTTATCCATGCTTGCTTCTTGTCCAGCAACATAAAAAGTTCAATGCTTAAAATAGTTTCTCTTTTATTTTTTTTTTTAAAAAAAAAAGAAATCTTGCAGTGGGTGGTATCTCAGAGAAACTGATGCTACAAGTTTGAGATTCAGAACTGGTAGTGAAGGGTACATGAACTGTCCCTCTCTTATACTCAGCTAGTGAGTTCTTGTTTTAGTGTTCTGCACTGTAAATAAACTGAAGAGTTAACAGTTTGCTTCTCTAAATTTTAAAGCAACTTTTCCGGTTTAAATCCTTAAATTGAAGCAGAGGGACAGCATGAGTGAAAATTAGTGTTCATTAACACTACAATTTCTCAATTGTATGAGGTTTTTTATTAATTTTTTTAGGTTGTTTGACTTCATTATAATGTGTACAAGTGTGGCATTTTCTCTGAGAAGAATAACACCAAGGTGTTACAGAGTAACGAGTCATGCTATTGAGACTTTGCTATTTATGCCTTGGTCTAGTAGTGATGTGTAAATGAAATATCTGCTGATTCTGAGTTACTGATATTTTCTATGAGTTCTCTTGGGTCAGCTTCCCTTACATAAAGGGAGTGAAAGGGAGAAACCTCCTTTTCTGTGCTACGAAAGCTCCTGGTTCCACCAGGAGGTGGTCTTTTACTCCTTTTGTGTCATATGTCGCTGCCAAAGCACGCCTGTGGGGTCTGAATAGAGTTAGTGTTACGAGGCGTTTTATTCCTTTGTTATTGGTTGACAAGCTTTAACTTGGATTTGGTGAAAAGTCCAGTTCAGCAGGTGACCAGTCAGATGCTGGTGGTGGTGCACAGGAGGCAGTGGTGTGAGGTGCCTTCATGGGGTGAAACCCACTGCTTTGCCAGCAGTGCTCAAGCAGCTGGTGGAACTATGGCATGACCACCTCTGTTGTGACCTTGCTGGGATTCTTAGTTGGATGTTGATTTGAGCCTGATTGCCTAAACTTTCTTCAGACTTCTTTCTTCTTTGTATTTTGCCCTTTTGAAAGGATTTTAAGAACGATTTGCCTACTGTGTTTGTAGGGGAGGGGAGAAGAAGTTTCTCTAATCCTTTTTTTGCTTGTACTGCATCATGATAGACTGTGAGGTAAACAGATCTTTTTGTCTTAGCCTATTTTTATTTTTTGCAAGCATCTAAAATGAAAGAAAGCTACTGTCCATTTTCTCTTTTCAGTTTAATTTTTAACTCTTTCTTTGATCCCATCAGTTTGATGGCTTATGCCTTCTCTCTGGGTAAATGTCAATTGCTATTTGTTGCTGTTACTGGGGAATGATGAGGTAAAACCATATTCCGACTGTCAGAAAGATCATCTGGTGATGGAATGTGCTTTCTGGGTTAGCTCTTTCCTATCTTTCATCTTGTGTGTATTAATAAAGTTCCCTAATTTTAGCTATTTGGTTTGTCCTTACTCTACACACTTAGTTGCATGCAATGTGACTTAATACCAGATTGTTTCCTTTTTATTTTTTTAAAGATAGAAACATTTGAATTTACTTGATGTCCATAATGCTAGCATACGAGGTGGCATACAGTATGGGGGTTATCGTTAGATTTCAGTGCTGGACATTAGCATTTCCACAGCAAAGACATTGTAGAGGAAGAGCACAGATACCTTTTCCGGTGAGAACTGGATTAGTGTTTTGGTAATGGAGGTGGTCAGCTATGAAGCTCAGTTTTACTGATCATAAGATTTTTGGCAATGCTCTTTGTTCCATTTATTTTAAAGTTCAACTTTAACCTCAGATGAGGTAGGGAAGAGAAATGCTTGTTTTTTTCCTTGGTTATGGATGTTCTTGTCTACGATTCTGGACTGATGATTATTTTTTTTAACAGCACAGTAAGAAGTTTGCTGTTGTCTACTGCATATGGTTGTTTGGGTGGTCTAAGTTACCTTCCCTTGAGAGCCCACAGTAACTGTCACCTGTTTCTTTGAAATATTGCATAGAGAGGAATATTAAGAAGATTCTTCTTCATTTCAGAGGCTGGTGTTTGCCTCCTGTAAGGGTGTACATGTATGTGCTAGAGAGTGTTAAAATTGCTGGGTCTTGGAATTTTGACCAGCAGACAACATGGAATGTGTGGCCCTTGAGTTAGCCTTTGGGTTTTGATAATGTAGGTGCATTTGTCTGCCGTTGAGAGGGGGTGTTGGTGTGCACGTGAATATTAAAGAAAGAAGTTGCTGCTATTTCGATGGATAGTGTAAAGGGTTTATGCATCTGTGACAACATTGGACTAACATATTGGTCATTTTGGGATTACTTGCTTGCATCCTGTATGATGGACAGGGACTGGGATGGCGAATGATGAATTAACATGCTTTCAAATGTAGGTCTGCAGTTGGAGATAAAGGCTTAGTATGTAGTCACTGTGTTCCTGTACAAAGCTGAAAAACATGTACATATTTCACCCTCAGTACTCATAAGTATTTGGCATTTACTGTGTTTCTGTAATCTTTCTTGTTAAATAATCAAACTGCATAGAAAGTATTGCTTGGATAATGTTACAGATATGCTTTATGGGTAAGTACCATTTTTCTCAGTGGCTTAAAACTCAGAATGTATTTTTAGTGATTACAGTTTTGCTGCACTCAAAGTTTCAGTTGCTTTGAGATAGTATTCTGATTACTGTTCGTTCACTTGCAGAGGGAGACTCTGATAACTACATTGCTTATTACAGAAGAGCCACGGTGTACTTAGCCATGGGCAAATCTAAAGCAGCAATTCGTGACTTAAGTAAAGTGGTTGAATTAAAGCAGGACTTCACATCAGTAAGTATTACTGGAATTGAAAATTGTTCAAGCGTAAAAAAAACCTACTTCGAAGAAGATTGTTGTTTCAGCTTTTGCTAAACAGAAATAGGAAATACATTATCACTCAGAAGGCTTTAAATAGGATAAAATAATAGCAATGGTGTATGTGCTTGAATTGCAACTACGCTGAGTACAGTCTAGCCAGTTATTCTAACTAATATTAGTTTTAAGTTCATGTTCATCATGGTTTTGTGCTAAACACTTTCCTTCTCTCACTTAGGTATTCCCCTCTTAATCACCAAGCCTGTGCCCTCTGAGGGGGGGTGGGGGCAGAAAGACTGCACAGATGCCTCTGTTTTTCTTCTGTCTTAATCGGCATTTGGTTTGAGGCATCTCTTCTCCCCAAGAGCTGTCGCAATCTCACTGCCTTCCTATGGGATTGTTGCAAGTCCTGGTTTACATAGCCCTCGCTCACTTCTGCTTACTGTATGTGGAGACTGATGCTGAAGTCCGTCTGATTCTCTAGTCACCCTTTTCCATGGGCAGTGGCATGTCCTGTATAGCTTACAGTGAAACCTTAAATTTGTTGTTGTATGAAAATATTCTTACCATAAATCAAAATCTTCTAAATCATTAACTTGTCCCTTTACATAGCTTCTATTATTCTGAAAGTTTAGTGGAAGAATTAAATGTGGGAATTATATTTCCACTAATTTCTTAAAATCTATAAGCAGTTACAATCAGAATAATGGTGTAAAGTTAACATTCACTTTTTCTGCAACTCTTCAAATGAGTTCCTTCCATGACTTGCAGCTGCTCATAAAAACTGGCTGCTTTTTGTCCCTCAGCTCTCATGCAGAGTAATCATTTACCATCAAAGAGGCCTCATAAGAACATTGTCAAATTGAGAAGACAAAGAATGGGTGTTGTGATCTGTTTCAGCTTGTTAGCTGTAGTAAAATGAAACTACTTTTTTTCCTGCTAGAGGAAACTGAAGCTTATGTTCATACTTTGCTGAATTCCAATTTGTAAATCAAAAGCAATTACCTTATGTTTCATTTCAGGCAAGATTACAGAGAGGACACTTACTGCTCAAGCAAGGAAAATTTGATGAAGCAGAGGATGACTTTAAAAATGTGGTAAGTCAGAGGCCTAAGTTGAACTACATCCCTGCTTTTAAGGTTGAGTTCTTAGCTAAGGTCTCATCTCAGCTCTGACGCTCTAGAGCACATGTATATGTACGCCTGAGTTTCTTTCCTGTTCTTTAAAGGTATTGTAGCTCAGCTACCTGGTATGAATAAGTGACTGATAAAGTTGCAGTGCAGTGCTGAAGATGAAATCAGAAGGTGTAGCATGAAGTAGCACAGCACTTTGAAAAGTCTCTTTTTTTTAATGTGCCTGGCACTTCATGATCTCTGCTTGATGATGGCTATACTAGGGAGCAATCTTCATTCAGAAAGAAAGGATAAATGACATGGGACTCAAAGTATGTGATTGAACCTGCTTTACATCACTATATTCAGGTCAACCTGGGAAATCACTAGGGACGTTATGAATCAACCTTCGAAGATTCCTATCTCTCTGCACTGATTGCAGAAGGATCTTGGGCTCTTAATTTAGTCACTGGGCTGTTATGTATTTCAGAGGCATGCATCTGTGTGTCCTCTCATCTGCAGAAGAGTTCTCCCATCTTTCATGAATGTGTTGACAATACTTTCTCTCCATGATCAGGAGGTGTCCAGAGTTTCCATACACACACAGTTGGATAATACCCACCTAAAACTGACTTGGGTGGTTTTTTCTTTTGATGGGTTTTTTTGTGTATTTCAGCCTTAAGCTGCAAAAATAAAGTGATCTAACACCAGAACAGAATTCTTCAGAGAATGTGTGAAACCGTTCCCTCTGTTGCATGAAATTTCTGTAAGCATGAGAATAAATAGGATTCATTCTTATTCTTGCTTACTCTTCAAGAGTTGCTAGTTTGAACAGTTTGCTTGTCCCTTATGCCAAAATAAAAAGAATTTGCAAGTGTAACTAATGCTGCCTTGTTGGCTTTCTTTGAAGTGTGATGGAGAAAGCAGTTCTGCATTGCAGATTACAAATGTATAATGGAAATCTAACTAGTGTGTATGACACAGAGCAGTACGCTGTACTGTATGACACTGTATGCTCTGCAGGGCAGTTGACAGGAATGGCCCTTGTAGGTATAAATGCACTGGGCAGTCTTTGTGTTTGTAGCAAAGCTTATTTCTGAAATTGATGTAGCAACGGCTCCTCTGGCTGCTGCTGCTTCCTCAGTAAGTTTGTTAGGAGTGCGTGGTCTGCAGTTGCATGTCTGACTGCAGTACAGCCCTGCTGTTTGCAAATGTGTGAGAATGTCGTTCAGCTCTAATTAACTGAGGACATAGTTGCTGCAATAGCAATTACATGATGTCAGTGTTGATTCTGAGTTTGTGTATGCATCTCTTTGTTACTATTTGTTGAAGCATTGCTTAGTGCTACATATGGAAATGCTGCTCTAGTCGACTAGAGTCAAGTAGCTTGCCCTTTGTCCAAACCAACTGGAAAAATGTAGTTAGCTGCCTTTGGTCAGTCAGATCGTTTCAGCCTTCAGTCAGGTTTTGAATCTGGAGTGGAACAGAGTTTCTTCTCAGGAGCTGACTTACAAAGATACCATATTGGTCCTAAATCTTACTTCCAGTTTCCTTGGTTCTGTGAACAATATTGGTTCTGTAAACAACTTGGAGAATATGGCAAGCAGCTTGTTTTGAAGAGCACAATTTTCAGTTAAGTACCGTATTTTCAAGTAAAATAAGCCAATATTAAAGTAAACCTTTGTAATAGGTTAATTTATTCATATGGGGGAGGGTATTGAGTTATCCTACATACCTTGAGTCTTTTAAGTAGAATACATATTTACTTGAGCTTGTTTTCTTCTAAATCTTTCAGATAGTCAATCTGATTATTTTACCAGTTTTCTGCTTATCTAAAATACCTAGTATACTTTGGCAGTATGTTTGCATTTAAATATGAAATTGCATTTAATCGCAAGATGAGAGGAAGTTAGTCACAATACTGCAAAATGTATTAACATTCTGTGTTTCTTGGTTTTTTTTTTTTTTGTAAATGAGAGAGAGGAGGAGGAGAGAAGGAGGAATGCTGTTAGAGATTGAATAGCTTTCTAAGTGATTTCAGGACTTTTACATCCAGATCCCATCTTTGCTACCGAAAGTGATAGAAGCAAGGCAAATAGTAGCCACTAGGAAGCTTTGACTCGTATGGCAAGTCAGTGGTCGGGAAGCCAAAAGGCATAAGTTATACCTTGAAATGGAAGATCCTTCCACTACTAGGGCACATACAGCATGAAGAAATGCCAGGGGGCTCTCAACAGCTTTTAGGCTAGAATTTAGTTGTGGACTTGGATACCTAAAATTGTGTGTTTTACCTGTGAACAGAGTATGTAATCTAGGATTCTGCTGTTTAGCTGACTAAATGTAGGTCAGGATCTGAACAGCCCTCTAGCCTCTCGCTTTGTTGGATGGGTATCGGTTAACTAGAATGCTTTAATTCTGGGTAATTGTGTAGCATATCAGCAAATTTGTCCAAATCTGGAGCTAAATTAGAGGGAAAACTTGGGGCATCTTGCATTGGTCGTGCATAGGCTTTAAATCTGCAAACAGGCATAGTAAGTCAGTAGGCCTGCAGCAGTCTGGTCGTAGGTTTGAGTCTGCAAAAGTCGAGTATCATGGAAAGATGGTGTGGAAATGCTGTATTTAAAAAAGCAAAATAAAACAAACCTCCACCCCATCTGTTCCCATTCACCGAAAGGGAAGTCTTAATTTGAAGAGAAATAGTCTACTTCCTTTACTGTGCAGGGTTTCAGGTTGTTACCTAGAATAGGTGGTCCTGAGGATGTCATGCTTACAGAAATGAATTGCAGGGTTAAATGTGAGAGTTTACCTTCAGCATTAAGTGTTTTTCTCGACGAAATAGTTGTGTAGGTAAGATGGGCTTTCTTCTGGCAAAGCCAGCCTTTTTTGAAGTAGACTTTATGCCCTTGAGTGATAGTACATGTTATCTCTTGTGTGATTTCACATAAGAGATTTTTTGTTTGGTTCAGGTGTTGACTTCAAGGGAGTAGATCAGATTTTAAATATTCCCCACTTTTGAATTGGAGAAACCGGGTCAGGATGTGGAAACTAAGGAGAGTAATTTTACTTGGACTACTCAAGGACGGACATGTAGGAATGAGGTGGTTTGTAATTCCCTGTATCATGCTTGCATTAAGACTCAGTGTCACCAGTGTTCCTTTCCATGCCTACCAGAAGTGCAAGGTGACTGATGTGATGAACCACCTGTAAAATACTGATTTTTCCTAGCATTTTCCAGAAGTCTATCGAATCCCAGTGGAGAGTCTGAAAAGCTTTTATTTTCTTCCCATCCCTCCATTTGGAGTCGTGCTTCTTGAAAGGGATCTCAGCAGTTTAAGAGATGCAGTCATTTTTGAGGGAGAGAAACAGTAAGAAAAAAATCATTCCATCTAAACAGGGGGAAGGATGACAGATAAACTTTCCCAGCTGGTAACATCAGTGGTTTTGTGTAGAGCTTAAAAGAATCACCGAACTATTTTTTGCATAGAATAGTAAAATTATCCTTTAGTGTGTACTCAAGAAAAAAAAATGTTCATGCCCTTAAAATCTTTCTACACAGTTTTATAGTATGTGGGGAAAGTTTTCATGAGCACCATAAACTTCCTTAAAGTTACATGATTGCTAAGCAGAGCAGTTTCTCTGTTTGGATATTAGTACCCGCTGTGGCATATCTGTACTGGCTGTCTTGTGAGGCAGTGCCAGTGTGAAAGCAGGCAGGGGGAATGCCTGACTGGAAAGGACAGGAGTGCTGTTTTCAGGAACAGAGCCTCTTGAGACACTAGTCTTCATGTGATTCAGGTGTATGCCTTGAAATGTTAAGCAGTACTACATTTCTAGAAATCTCTCCGTTCAACCAACAGATACACCAAGCTGATGAAGTTCCTTGCATGGGCCAGAGGATTTTTTTTCTGACTAGTGATGCAGAATCACAATTCATTAATCTTTAGAAGGTCTTTAGCTTTTTCCTTTGCAACTCAGCTACCAGTTTGGAAATCTAGGACCTAGAGGGTAATAAAGTTTTTTAACAGGTGTCAGCAGAGGAGTCTAATTCTTGTGTTCAGAGTGGCCAAGATGGAACAGGGTTTAAATAGAAGTCTTTAGGTGACTGTAGAAAGTCATTGCTTGCAGTATATGAATAATATTTATTTCTCTGCTCCAACTTTGGTTGAGTGTTGATATGCTTTTAATACAAAGTTCCTTCTGTTTTGGTTAGTGGTTTCTCAGTAATAGAAGTCAACAGGACAGATCTGTGGTCACATCAACACTCATTTCGAAGGCTTCAATCCATTAAGGCCTTGGAATACTTATTTTATCTTTAAGCATGTGATTTTTTTAGTGAAAATAAAAGGAATGTTGGTATACTTTGTTTTATGGAAAGTCTTCTGAAAAGGTGACAAAAGCAATGCAAGTCCTGGCAGCCTGTTGTATATGCCCTGAAACATTGTCTGTGATCCTGCTTGTGTCCTAGAGAAAATGACAAGCGTTTTGGGATGCTGGATTCTTTAGAAGGCACAAAAATAGAACAGAGCTTCTGCCTAGTCTATTGGGAAGTGTCGAAAGAACCAAGTTGTCATATTTCTTTTAAATTCTCTTAATTATTTTTTTAAGACTGGCTGTAATGTTCACAGTTGCAGTTTGTGGCAATAAATGCTATAAATCGAGGTGTCCTAAACATGCAAATCTATCTCCCTTGAAAGCATAAACACTTAAAAGCTGAAAACTGAAGGTGCCCCTTCCAGCTCCACTAGGTGTCAGCCAAGACCAAGTGACTGAGCACTGTACTGTGCAAATTGTTTAACCTAGAGAAGCCCTTGGCTGTTGCAAAATACACTGGAAAATAGTTTTCTGTGGTTGGTTGGTATGTGTAGTAATACTGTTCTGGATGTAGGTGGAGGAGTCCATCTTACGGCACTGTAAGTTAACCTGATCTGAGCAAGTTACTAGGCAATCGTGAGTTGGGTGTTTGAAGCTCTCTTAACCAGATCAAAGTAACATTAGATTGTTTCCAAATACGTTGTTCTGTGATAATCTGTAGCTTCCTGTGTAAAGAATAGGAGGTATTTAAATAATTCCTTGCTTTTTTCTGTCTGTGTAACATCATAGCTATGTTACCTAATATATTGCTCTGCCAATGCAGAGCTTTCCTTTGTGCGCTGTTCTTGAATGCATGGGTGTCTTGATCTTAGGTAACACAAACCCCGGAGGTTCCTTCAGTCTGCCTCAGAATATTGTTCACAAGCCTAATAAATTTCTTTTCATTGTCTGTGTTTACCAGTTTGAAAAGCAAGAAAACAAAACAGCTTTAGAATGTGTAGATGTATGCCTACGTTAGTGGCACTGGACCACCATAAGCAAGGTATAGAAACTATGTCTGTAACATTTTGGGGTTTTAACAATATTTTGTTTTTTTTAAACAACAGTATTTAAGATTTTTTGGGGTTGATAGTATCTGATTATAATACATACTAAGATACTGAAATGCTACAGATTAATTGCCTGTGTAACTTTTAATCTGTACTCTTTGAGAGTATGGATTTTGAGGAGTTGCTTAGTTTTTTTCTTAAGGTGGTTGTAACTGTTCTTCATTAGAATTCCTGTACTAAATGCCCAACTGTTTCCTGTATGGTTAATGGACCATTGCGAAGGAAGATGTAGGACTATGTAGCTGGAAAGCAGGACAGGTTGTGGTGAGCCATTGCATTAGCTTAGCCATGTTTTGTAACTCTTTCCTGTTGTTCTAGAAAAAAGATCCTGAAGCAGAGAGTTCTAACTAAACTTAATGGGCAGGAGGCACTTGCTCCAGGTCCTGATTTCCGGTTCAGTGTTTGAGGATCCTTTTTTCAGCATGGTAACAGACAGTGTTGTAAAGCTTTGTTAAATAAAAAGCATATTGTTGATCCAGAAAGCATAGTTGTGAGATACATCTAGGTGCAGCACATTGAAATACACAAATTAATTCAGACTGGCATATGGCATCTTCAGGATAGCAGCATCCAGCAAATGGATCCTGAGGAGTTCAACACGCATCTCGTTTTAGTGTTTTGTCACTGCTGATATACCAGTTTGTCTGTATCATTTGCCTCGTATTAACAATATCTTTCTGAAGTAGTGCTGCATTGTATTTTTCATGTAGCCTTGTATGTGGCTGGTGTACCTTCTGTATATGGTTAGAAAGGTCATATTGATGGACTTGTGAAATACAATGAAGTATGGCAGGTTTGGAGGGGGTTATGTTGCTGCTTGAAAACCAGCATGAATTGTTTAGCTTGTTAAAATGCTTTTCCCAGCAGAAAACTTTTAAATACCTGATTTTTTGTCTGCAAATGCAAGGCAGCCATTCCAAGGCTGAAGAGAAATGACTGAAGTGCTTTCTAGATGCCAAGGAAATGCTGGATTTCATTAAGTGAACTACTAATAACTTTTCCCATTCTCCTGGGTGCAGCAAGGTAGTATTGCAAAGTTTTGAGTCAAGTCCTTGAGATAAAGTTCTGGAAGAAGCCAGCTTCCTCACTGAGAGTAATGGGGAGAAAGATAGATATACATGTGAATGCTTTTAGAGCTCAACTTGATACATTGAGTGGGGATGATGATTTTTTTTTTTTTTCCCTTAATCGTGCTTACTTGGGGGGGGGGGGGGGGGGGAAGTGGGATTTTGCCTACCCTAGGGTATGTTTCTCTCCTATACTCAGACTAGGCTATAAAATAAAGCAGCACCTATAGTAGTAAATCTGTGATTGAGAATTACCTACAGTAACAAAGCCATTCCTATATACTGGCCTTTTGTTTTCTGTAAAGGAATTGGGTGCGGGTTTGGCAGGGGGTTGGTAGTGAATAAAAGCTGCTGTTAACGGATGGCTAGCTCTTGCTACTGCAACTTAAACTGCAACTAACTTAGTGTTCTAATCCAAATGCGATAAACCTCAAAGACAGCAGAGGATACTGCGCTGAGGACGCGTGCACCAATAGAAGTGTGCTTGTCCAGCAGGACTGAGCAGAGCGTAGTTTCTGACTTCATACTTTGAGGCCATTGATGAAGCATGTAGAAAAGTGGTAGGTTTGTCTTAGACCTGTATTAAGGTCAGCCAAAGGGGTGGTTTTTTTTTTTTTTAATACTTTCATAGAATCACAGAATGGTTTGGGTTGGAAGGGACCTTAAAGACCATCTAGTTCCAACCACCCTGCCATGGGCAGGGACACCTTCCACCAGACCAGGTTGCTCAAAGGCCCATCTAGCCTGGCCTTGAACACCTCCAGGGAGGGGGCAGCCACAGCTTTTCTGGGCTACCTGTGCCACTCTCTCACCATCCTCACAGTGAAGATCTTCTTCCTAATATCTAATCTAAATCTTCCGTTTTTCAGTTTGAAACGGTTACCCCTTGTTCTATCAGTACACTCTGTGACAGAGTCCCTCCCCACCTTTCCTATAGGCCCCCTTTAAGCACTGGAAGGCTGCTGTCAGGTCTCCCCCAAGCCTTTTCTGGGCTGAACAACCCCAGCTTTCTCAGTCTGTCCTCATAGGGGAGGTGCTCCAGCCCCCTGATCATCTTTGTGGCCCTTCTCTGGACCTGCTCTAGCAGGTCCATGTCTTTCTCGTGCTGGGGGCTCCAGGGCTGGACACAGCACTCCAGATGGGGTCTCACCAGAGCAGAGTACAGGGGCAGAATCACCTCCCTCAACCTGCTGGCCATGCTTCTCTTGATACAGCCCAGGATGCAGTTCACTTTCTGGGCTGAGTGCACATCGCTGACTCATATTCAGTTTTTCATCCACCAGCACCCCCACGCCCTTCTCTGCAGGGCTGCCCTCAATCCACTCATCCCCCAGCCTGTATTTGTGCTTGGGATTGCCCTGACCCAGGTGCAGGACCTTGCACTTGGCCTTGTTGAGCTTCGTGAAGTTTGCACGGGCCCACCTCTCCAGCCTGTCCAGGTCCCTCTGGATGGCCTCCCTTCCCTCCACCATGTCGACTGCACCACACAGCTTGGTGTCATCGGCAAACGTGCTGAGGGTGCACTCAATCCCACTGTCCATGTTGCTGAGAAAGATGTTAAGTAGCACTGGTCCCAATACCGGCCCCTGTGGAATGGCACTTATCGCTAGTCTCCGCTCAGAGAGTCACAGTCAACAGCTTGATATGAGTTGAATTCCAGCCAATTCCTGATCCACCAAGCAGTCCATCCATCAAATCAGTGTCTCTCCAATTTAGAGACAAGGATGTTGCGCGGGACAGTGTCACATGCTTTGCACAAGTCCAGGTAGATCATGTCAGTTGCTCCTTTCGTGGAAATCTAGCACACTTAGTGCAAGCAGTTAGTCTGAGGTGTTGCCCCCAAGCTTACTGCTCCACCTGAAAAGGAGAAATAACTGAAATGTGATTTGTTATTGATAGTGGTCTTACAGTCCTCTGATCTCAGAGCGAAAAGACAGGAAAAAAATAATTGGGAGGTAAAGCAAAATGGGAGTATCAAACAACTGCATCACATTTCCAGCTTTTTTCTTGGAGCTGAATGAACAGGCTTGTTTTTCCTTTAGTTAATGTTGCTGATTAAAACATCATAGCAGTACGCTGATTACTTATTAAGAGCTTCTGTGTGTATGTTTTCATCATACTGTGGTACACAAATGCTTGATGACTTTAGTTTGAATGATAGCTTGAAAAGTTTCCCTTTCTTTGTAAACTGGACAGTTTGTACTACCCAAAATTTGTTGAGGATGTTTCACTCAAATGGTCTTCAGTACTGTTGGACTTGTCTGTATGATTATAACATGGCTTTTCATATTCTACTGATGTTTTGCTCCAAATAAATTAGAAAAAACATACTGTGTGTCTAAGGAGTGCAGTGTTATCCTGAGATAAGTTTAAACGGGAGCATAAAGCTCGTCTATAGCAAAAGCTTTTAATGTTTAGGAGAGGTAAATACTTAGAAATTGAGGGAGAAATTAATCGGCTGGAGCTAAAGAGTTCAGAACTTCAGAGAGTTTTATAGTCTTGGAACTTCTAAAATTACAGGTGCAGAAATTTGCTTCTACTACAAGCTCCAGATTTGTGGGAGAAAGGCGATACACAGCACCAGGGATTTTTAGGCAGAGTTTATGTTTAACCAGAAGAAAAGCTTTTGAGACTTATGTTAGGAATCAGCCTACAAAGGAGAAAACTCTTTGATCACATTCCTCTCTTCTTGCTGAAAGACAGTGTAGGGGATAAAGGAGAATTTTCAGGTCTAAGTACAACTTGATTTTTGCCAGAGTAAAATGAAACAACTGCATATGATTCAAAAAGACTTAAAATGAAGAATCTAAGACAGAGGTGGGACCTGTGCATGCTTTTGATGTTGCATTTAGGCTTTTTCCTTTCATATACTTAAGTGTTAGAACCAGGGGGAATTTTGTTAAAGGAGTTCTGAGGGCTGATGTTGAATTACTTTAGAGACTTAAACACAAAATACGACTGTTTGAAGAATTTACTGATGAGAAAGAGGGAAGAGGCCACTTTGAGATAAAGGAGGGAAGAAAAAGTACTGGATGACTTTGAGGACTCAGTAACTTCAGTCAACATTCTATGTATGAAATGCAAGGTAGTGCAAATTTTGATTTGAAAACAAGATAAGAAAAGAAAGAATTCAAGTCCTGCTGATCTGTCCCTTTTAAAACTCTGGAAGTCATTCTGATCAGGAGCAAATGAGAAGCCAGTGCCTTATTCCAACTACACTAATCTTCCAAATGACTTCCTGGCTTTGCAAGGGAATGGCTGAGATTCCTTCTGGCTCATATTTGTCTTGCTGGGTGGTAGCAGAGTTGCCTGTGAGATTTTTTTTTTTTAATTATATTTTTTATTTTCTTTGAAAATAGAAAGCTGCCTAGATGAATGAAGGCAGGTACAATGTAACCCCTTTTATTTGCTCAGAGAGGGGTTTGAGAAATGAGAGTCTTCCTAGAGAAAACTTCAGACTTGTTTTAAACTACATATGAAGTGCATAAATTCCCAGCTGATCCCAGTCGACCCTTTCCCCCATCCCAGCGCCTTAACATGCTGCTGTAGGCACTTTTTCTGGGGAAAATTTAAGAAACAGATTTACAGTAGTGCTGTCTGTGACATGTTACATATATCATGAATTTATAAATACGTGTTGTGCTGAAAGTGAGATATGTGATTATGCCATGTGGATATACTTTCTACTGATGCTGAGGAATCCAGTGTTTAATAATGTCTGCAGAGAGGTGAGCTAACTAGATTACAATTGAGAGGTCTGTGACTTCCAGCAGGTGATGGGGGAACGACAACTGTTGTGTATGGTATGTCCAATGAAATTATCAAGCATGGTAGGGGGAGGAATTAGATTTCTCTGATCTCTGAGAACTTGTATTGAAGCTAAATTTTTTTTTCCTGAAGTTTGGAATTGGAAATGTTTCCAATGGCATTTTAAAACTAATTTTGCTTTATTTGGAACTTTAGTCAGTTCTCCATAATACGATTATTAACAGGACAAAAAGAAATCCTTGAACAAGCATTTCAGTCTCTCCCCTTGTTAATGTTTGCAGCTCAAATCCAATCCAAGCAATAATGAGGAAAAAGAAGCCCAGACTCAGCTGACAAAATCTGATGAGCTACAGCGCCTGCATTCACAAGCATTATCTGCCTACCAGCAAGAGGATTACGAAGCTGCTATTTCGCTTCTGGATGAAATCTTAGCAGTAAGTGTAAAGTAAAATGGTACTGTGAAAGGGGGAAGCAAGAGCTCCTGTCGGACATCTGTGTATTTTTGTTTAGTAACTTCTTCACTGACATGAAAGCACTTGGTGTAATTGGGTCAGTTTTGCTGAACACCGTGAGTCCATAATGAAGTTGGAGAGTGGAGAATACTGAGCACTAGCTACAAAAAAAAGTCAAAATAATAGCTTGTAGTTGGTGATAAAGATAGAACTTCAACCAAACTTCTGTTACTGATAACTTTTTTGATTATGCTTTCCCATTTTTCCACAGTTCAGTATTCTCAGGGGAGCTGGGAAAAAAAGGTGTTCTCAGTCCAATGAAGTTCTGCTAAATATAGGAGGTGTAGGTGTTTTTATCTAGACTCTTCATTGCCTATATACAGGCAATTTTTGTCTTGAGAAAATGAAGTAACAAAAGATAAAAATATCACGAAGTTAAAAATGTACATAGCTATCTGGATTTTCTGCTTGTTCCTTAGATAACCTGTATTTGTTGAGTTCTTAGTATAGGTAGTCTGATAGTGTAAATGTAAATGACTCAATCGTGGGCATTTTGGGTGTAATATAGAAATATATATTAAAAGACAGTTAAATGCTATGACTCTTCATGTATAAATGGCCACTGTGGACTTGGAATTTACAACATTCTACCTTTTGGTGAAGAAACTCCCAAAGTGCAAGAGTTTGTTTAGCAGGAGGGGAAGTAGAAAAGCAGAAAAGCCTCATTCTCTGAAATGATGACTTACAAACAAGTTGTAAGACCCAGAATAAATTCTCTAAAAAGAATTATGATAGACAGTTCCTTTAATTATTCTTGCTATGCTGTGACATTGTTACTTCTGTCTATTACCTTTAAAATCTGGATACTAAGATCAAATCTTGCCCACAGGCTTCTTTCTAGAGGACAACTGACAGCTTGGTCCTTGCTGTTCATTAGCCCTGTTCTTTTGGGAAGACATAATAATTTATGATTCTGATATCCTTCCCTGGAGGTTCAACAGACTGTCCCAGTTTAAGCAGTGCCAGTAGATTTAATTCATCTCCCTGCATGAGCTCATTGAATCATTTACAAATTTTCCAGGCCTTTGTTTTCTATTTGGGCAGGTGCATCACAGCATCCACCAGGAAGCAGAGATGCTAATTTCATGCACCCTGCATGTGGCTTGAACCTTATGCTATTGCACTTGGCAAAGTGAAATTAAATGGGATTTTTTTTTTTTTGCTGGGGAGGAAAAGAAGTGAAGTGTTATGGACTAAAAACAAGCTTTAATTTTGCTTCCTCAAGGTTTGTGTTTGGGATGCAGAGCTACGGGAACTTCGAGCTGAGTGTTATATAAAGGAAGGGGAACCAAGCAAAGCCATTAGTGACTTGAAAGCTGCTGCCAAATTAAAGAATGATAACACTGAAGCCTTCTATAAAATCAGCAGAATATATTATCAGCTGGGGGACCATGAATTATCACTCAGGTAATTTTACTGTTTGCTGTAATGGTTATAATTGAGACAAACAATGTGATGATACAGGTCATGATAAACCATGAAATACCTGTGTTGTCTGCTTTTTGGATGGAGTGGCAACTCTGGTCTGGATCTGGTAAGGGAAGCTCCTTTCCAGAAGCTGAGAACTGGCAGTGAAGGCACCATGTTTGTTCTTGGCACACCAGCCATTGATGGTTCCTAGCATCTTGTTTACTTAAACAAAAGCCACAGTGGACGTCCATCAGAGCTGCTTACACTTGGTGTCTTTATTGTATTTCTTCATCCTAGAAAAAAAGTGCTTCTCTAAACTTGCTTTGCTGGAGCCTTTTTTAACCTTAAATCTCCAGTCAAGTTCAGTTTACAAAGCAAACAAAAAAAAATTATGCATTAAGTCTTAAGGCTAGATTTTTTCAAGAGTGGAAACAAAAGGTTACAAGCTTAAGAACAAATAAAAAGTACAGGAGCATTCAGGTATGGGGGGCTGGGGATCCAGAGCTGTCAAATGTTTCATTCTTGCAGACAGTGTCTGGTATTTTGGATGATATTTTCATAATGCCCTCCTCTCTACTCATATTCAGTTAAGTTTAAGGTGTTATTCCTGTATGTCCCTTGTCAGTCCTGCAGTTAACTGCCCCTGCCCAATCCTGGCTGTTAACTTCATATTCTTTTTGTCTCATTTTAAAATCATTTTTGGATGGAGAGAGAGATTGTGTAAAGCCAACTATTGTTCTGGACAACTTAAAGATGCTGCGTTGCGTCTCTGGGTGAAATTTCATAATGTGTGGTGATGTCTTTGTTTTGTTCGCTTGTTTTTTGGTTTGGGTTTTTTTTTGGTGAAAAAGTGAAGTCCGGGAGTGTCTGAAACTGGACCAAGACCATAAGCAATGCTTCTCTCTCTATAAGCAAGTAAAGAAGCTCAATAAGCAGATAGAGTCAGCAGAGGAATTCATCAGAGAAGGCAGGTAAGTGTTCACTGCTATATTACCAAAAAAAAAAAGAGAAAAAAAATCACTACAGAGGTGCCAACTAATTATTGATTGAGGAGTTAAGTGATGCTTTTTGCATCTGTCAGTTGAAGTGGATAACTGAGCACAGCTCTCAAATCACAATTAAAATAAATATTGACTCGCGTAGTGACAATCCTATTCTGAGCTCTTCTAATGCCACTGTCTTCTCTTTGCATACTTAACTTCTTTGTGGAGCAGGTAGTAAGACCAAGGTAGGGATAGTATTTGTCAGCTCTCATGTATTATTACTCAGCACTGATGGGGCCACACCTGGAGTGCTGGGCTCCCTAGTACAAGAGAATTGAAGCTACTGAGAAGGTCCAGTGCAGTGCCACTAAGATGATGGAGGGACTGTAGCATCTCCCTCCTGCGAGGAAAGGCTGAAATGGCTGGGATTGCTCCTCCGAGTCTTCTCTGCCACAGAGTGATCTCATCAATGTACATGAATACCTGAAGGGTGGATGCAAAGAGGAGGGAGCCAGGCTCCTTTGTGGTGCCCAGTGACGGGATGAGGGGCAATGGGTGCAAACTAAAATGGGAGACTCCATGTGAACATGAGATGCTTCCCCCCACCCCCTCATTTCCACTGGTGGAGGTTGCCCACAGAGCTGTGGAGTCTGCCCACTTCGGAGATGAGATATTCAGTATCTGTCTGGACACAGTCCTGGGCAACCAGGTCTAGGTGGCCCTGCTTGAGCAGGGGGGTTGGACCAGATGGCCTCAGGACGTTCCTTCCAACCTCAACTATTCTGTGATTAAAGGACTACATCTTTAGACTAAAACTGTCCAGTAACTGCAGTGCAGTGATAGCAAAAGTGGCTCTGAGTGATGGGCTTTGTTATGCACCTTGTTAGAGAGACAATGCCTCTGTATTCTTCTGCTTCTTCCGTCTTTCAGTTTTACGTGTTCCCAAGCACATGACATCCACCTGTAAGGACCCCTAACAAATGAGTAGACATTGTCAAGATAGCTTTTTAAAATTAAGGCATGTGAATCAGCACAGCTAAAGACTGTTTTATTGTCAGCAGTCTGTTTGGGCTATCTTCACTTTAGTCTTCTGTTTAATAGAGTATCAGCACATTTTCAGGGAGCTTGAATTTCTTCTAGCTTGTAGCAACCCATGAGTTTAATCACACACTTGCATTTTTAGGTGAATGTTCTAATCCATTTTTGACTCAAACCATGGAACTTTAGTGTTTTTGAAACCTTCACAGCAAAAATACATTTTACTATGTGACTTGTGGAGAAGGAAGGGAGAAAACAACTGACCGATTCAAGCTGGCATAAAGAACTTTTTTTTTGTACCAAGAAATGCAAATAATATAGTGCAAGCAAGACTCCAGACTTTGTCCCTCTGAGATATCAGAGGGATGCTTTTTTTTTTTCCCAAATGCAGAGTGGTGCGTTGGACGGGAGGCAAACCTGGAGACTGTTATGTGTGCACGGTGGGGGATGGTAATCGTTAGGTTCTGCGGAAGCCTGCCAGGCATAGTGCCTGCTGGTCTGTGTCGTAGCGCAGACAAGGGAGCGGAGATGTAGGTCTTGAGATGGCTGAAAGTTTTCTTCATGGCCGAGGCGGCAGAAGCGCCGGGAGCGAGAGGGCGCCCCAGCCCGCCCCCCCAGGGAGGGGAGCGCGAGCTCCTGGCGGGGTCCGCTCGGACTCGCCGTGGGCGGGGACAGGAGCGGCGGCGGCCAATCCCCTCGCAGGGCAGAGCGGCCCCGGGGAGCGCGGGCCCGGCCGTTGGGGCGGCGGTTGGCGCGGGCGGGGCGGGCAGGGCAGGCGGGCGGGCAGGGCGCAGTCCCGCCCCCGGCTCGAGAGGCCGAGTCGACTAAATCAGGACTAAATGGAGTTAAATCCAGCTGGCGACCAGTCACAAGCGGTGTACCCCATAGCTCAGCACTGGACCCAGTCTCGTTTAACATCTTTATCGATGATCTGGATGAGGGGGTTGAGTGCTCCCTCAGTCACTTTGCAGATGACACTAAATTGGGTGGGAGTGTTGCTCTGCTCGAGGGTAGGGAGGCTCTGCAGAGGGATCTGGACAGGCTGGATCGATGGGCTGAGGCCAGTTGTGTGAGGTTATCAAGGCCAAGTGCCTGGACCTGCACTTGGGTCACCACAACCCCATGCAGCGCTACAGGCTTGGGGATGAGTGGCTGGAAAGCTGCTTGTCAGAAAAGGCCCTGGGGGTGCTGGTCGACAGCCGGCTGAACATGAGCCAGCAGTGTGCCCAGGTGGCCAAGAAGGCCAACAGCATCCTGGCCTGTATCAGCAATCGTGTGACCAGCAGGAGTAGGGAGGTGATCATGCCTCATACTTGGCACTGGTGAGGCCGCACCTTGAGTACTGTGTGCGGTTTTCAGCCTCTCATTACAAGAAAGAGGTTGAGGTGCTGGAGCGTGTCCAGAGAAGGGCAGCAAAGCTGGTGAAGGGCCTGGAGAACAGTTCTGATGAGTAGTGGCTGAGGGAACTGGGGTTGTTTAGTCTGGAGAAGAGGAGGCTGAGGGGAGACCTTATCGCGTTCTGCAACTACCTGAAAGGAGGTTGTAGTGAGGTGGATGTCAGTCTCTTCTTCCAAGTAACAAGCGATAGGACAAGAGGAAATGGCCTCAAGTTGCACCAGGGGAGGTTTAGATTGGGCATTAGGAAAAATTTCTTTAATGAAAGAGTGGTTGAGTATTGTAACAGGCTGCCCAGGGAAGTGGTGGGAGTCACCATCACTGGAGGTGTTTAGAAAACATGTTGATCTAGCCCTTCTAGACATGGTTTATTGGGGGGGTGGTTTGGGGTTGACAGTTGGACTTGATCTTAGTGGTCTATTTCGACTGATGATTCTATGGTTCATACTATTGTCTCGCACTTCACTTTTAAAACTACTGAAGTTAATGTAGGTTACTAGAAGGATGTGAAAATCCTGAATTTTAAAATTTTAAAGTTTTAAATAAATCACAACACCCTGAAGTAGTTATTACACTTCATGGTATTACGCTTATCTTTACGATGTAAACAGGTATGAAGATGCTATCAGTAAATACGATTCTGTAATGAAAACTGAGCCAGAAGTCCCAGTTTATGCTACTCGTGCCAAAGAAAGGATCTGCCACTGTTTATCAAAGGTAATTCTGCTTTATCCGTAAATTTCTTAAAAAACAGCCACCCACACCCCCCCGCCCCCCAAAAGCTACCACTACATAAATTTTGTTTTACTTTCTCCTCTCTAGAATCAGCAGGCTACAGAAGCCATAAAAGTTTGTACAGAAGTCCTGCAACTGGAACCAACCAATGTGAATGCTCTGAAAGACAGAGCAGAAGCTTATTTGCTGGAAGACCTATATGAAGAAGGTGCAGTGCGTGCCATTTGCACATACTCTTTTATGGGTGTTTAAAATGCAGTCAGTGTTTTGAAATTTTTTTTAACATGCACTTTGATTCTACACTATGTTGTTATCTGTAATCAGCACTGGTAGTTGCAGATTTATAAAAATACCTGCTGGTAATTTGGGCTTGATTAGTCTAAGTGGAATGTACTTGTTTTATTTTCAGCAGAGTTGTCCTTAGAACAGTGGGCTATGTTCAGGATGTTTTATGAGGCTGTACAGCTTACTGAACTTACTTAAACACATTTTATATAATCAGCAGTGTCAGACAATTGCATTTAGAGATAAAAGGTAATTATAGTTAGGGTGATGTAAATCTGTTTTAGAACTCCATTTTAATGTCTTTAGATGGCAGCATGAAACAATACTGTTCTAACCCCTAGCATGTGTTGAGGGCAGAGGAAGATAACAGCCCTTGCTTCACCTCGCGGGTCTCTGTAGTGCTACTAAGACCAGAAAACTGATTCTACTCCTGAGGCTGCGTTTTCCATACGGGGTTTCCATAAAATGCATCCTGTTCCTTGGTCTCATCTACAGCCTTGGAAAGTAGGGACCGAGTAATGGGCGTGTCTGAGTACACCATTATGTTGTTACCTGGCTTCTTTAAGAGTACTAAATGCTAATGTGCTATTAAAAAAAAAAATCTTAAATTTAATTTAGTGAATCTCATTTCCACAAGAATCCAGGCTTAAGAAGGAAATCTGGACAATCTGTCTGTTCCCCCCCTCCCCATACAGTCGTGCAGCAGTTTTTGAAGCACTGGGCTGTTTCAGTCAAATGTAATGAGGGAAAGGACTTGTAGATTTTAAATCTGCCAAGAACTAGTTCCATTAATTTTAGCACTCATAGAACAATTTTCCTTTTCTGTATTGTGATACTGGATCTTTTGCTTTATAACAGAACAAAAAAACCCTTTTCAATTTAAACATTCATGAGGCAGCTGTTCTCGTTAATAGCATGCTCAGGGTTTTTTTTTTCTTTTAGAGAAATTAATCACTGAGAGATGATACCACTCACATCTTGAAGCTCACTTCAAAAATGAGATACCCATTTTGTTCTTTTTTTAGACCTCCTTGACTCAAATGAAAACAGGGTATAAAGAGCACTGGTGCGGTTTCAGGCAGTCCTCTTCATCAGTTCTGTAGACTTGTACCTCTGAAGTGACCTAGTCCTAGTCCCGCTTTGCTGAGGCTGGCAAGCCTTCTTCCTCCTCCTAAGAAAAAAAAGTGGAAGATAACAGCATTTTGGGGAATGGATGACCTTTGTACAAAGGGATTGGTTTAAAAACCCCTAAAGTGTGTGTGGGAAAATTCTTTCTGTTGTTCTTAGGGTAATGTTTTTTCCATCTTTTGATTGAGAGCTGCAATGCCAATCTAAAAGTAAGGCTTAGGAAGATTTCACAGTGATGAGGCCTCCTTTGGGCATATCCCCATCTTTTTCTGAACTTCAGTACAGCGGAAGTAAGCTCACTCAGTGTTGGAAAAAGTAGATTTACAAATGAATAAAAAAACCCTGCTTCTGTAAAAATACTTGAAGGTACAGAATACAGATCTACATAGATTATGGCTGGTACAAAGATTTTGATTTCAGAGGAAGGAGTATTGGCAAAAGGAGAACCCAAAGAAAATTTAAGATTACTTTTTCCCTGCAAGGTGTATGAATCTTTAGCTTAATGGAGGGTACAGGGAGGGGCAGGCCAAACAGGCCCTGCTGTGAGTCCCCTTAGATGTACCTTTTGCTTCTTACTAGTGGACAGAATTGATCTGTTTTCTCAAAATTGATGGATCTCAATTTGGATGCTTCTAACATTGTCTTCCATTAAATCCTCATCTGTTTCTGGTTCCTCTAGGGTCAGAGAATCTGGCAACTCTTGCAAATTAGAGGAGGAAAAAAAAAAAGCTTTGTAACAAGGTTCTGCACAAATGCACAGAGCCATTTTGGTCCTGTGCCGGAGCCAATGCCTCCCTATTATGGGATATCAGGGGACACAGCTGTGATCTGGGAGAGCTTAGCTCCTGGGCTGGAGCCTGCTGGGCTTGGCCTAGCCTGGTTCGGAGTGGACAGCTATGCTAGAGTGGAACGGTTCTCCAAATCCCTGTTGTTTAGCCTATACCCTGCCCTCCTCCTGCCCTTGACAGTAGTGAGATGTTGTAGTTACATTCTGCCTTCCAGCAGAGCCTCCATAGACTTGATTATAATCCATTAGTGTTAGTCTGCCTGAAGGGGTCTTCCCTTATCCTTCCGTTCGAACTGCTGTAAAACTCTGGCTGATTTCTCGCTGCTCTAGAGAACAGTAGAGCAATTAAAATTGTAGTATCATATTTAAAGGGGCAAATTGATTTTCATTCCTCCCTCAAGAAAATGTCGAGCTGGAGGCACCTATTTTCCTGTTTAAAGACAGGAAATTGTGGAGTACTTGTAATTCAGAACTTTGAAGGCGATTATGGTTAAATGTTCAAGACACACTTCAGTACGTGTAGTGGAGTTCTGATTCCTGTCAAATGGTTTTAATTACTTTATAATCACATGGGATCCAGGGCTTGTCTACAGAGACAGATGCGTAATGACTCCCTTTCTGGCTTACCTCTCAGATACAGCAGTCTGTCTAAAGTATACAGCACACGTTTTGTCAAAGAATTAGAAGAAACCCACCTTACTCTTTCAGAACTGGTTAGGACATCGTTTTTATTTTCTTTTTTTTCCCTTCCTCCCCCTCCCCACCCTGCTACTGTAGAGGAAACAGCCCCTATTTCAGTAAGAGTGTAACAGGTTCAGTTATTCTTCTGACAGAGTTGGCATGAACTGCATTTGCTCGTGTTAGATAGGAAATTAATTCTGCGTATGGAATAATAGCCAATCTTGGTCACTCTGTTTTAAAGAGGCAGGCAAGATAGGAAAGGCAGGCAAGGTGTTTAGAGATATGATGCGATTGCTGTTTGAGAGATTGTGAAGACTCTTGTATTGAAAGGAAAGTTAGATTTGACTAAAGTATTTAAACTCAAAGCGATACTGGAAACTGGTTGTTCCTTTCATGTCATGAGACAGAATGAAAGGAAGAAGGGGTGTTCTATGAAGCAGCAGGCCAGGGAGAAGCAGCAGTGATTCTTGTGACAGTTTGTGAGGTACTAGTGCTTTTAGAAATAGTAGCTGAGAAGAACTGGTTAAATATCCCACTTGACATACTGTGATTAGTAACAAGTCTTCTAGTTTCACAGCAAACTTCCCGTGGTCAGGAAGCTGTCATCCTGCTTCCACCTGCTTCCTCACCCCTCAGGTGGGAAGTGATTAGCTTTCTGAAAGAGGAAAATTCCTACGCTGGAGAGTCTCTTCCAACTGTGGGAAAGTGCAAAATGTATTTGCCATCAGGTGTGCTGGGTGCATTCCTTCTGTGCTGTGCGGCACTAAAAACATCTGTGTTCCCATATGCTTAATACTGGCAGCCTTTAAATGAGGGAGTCGATTTAAACCAAAACAAAACCCCAGAAATTTAGTACTGTCATTGCAGATCCCTGACCCCTGAGCAGCTTGGTTTGCAGCAGTGGTGTGTGCTGTAGATGATGTGGTGCTCAGTGACGCTGAGCAATCTGATCTGCATTTGGTGGGTCGTTGTGATGGGAACTCCTGTTAATACATGAAGCAGATCAAGTACGCTGCTGCTTAAAATTATTGGAGCAGTAAAGGAGCATAGTGAAATCCCTGCATTTTCATTCTTTTTATCAGTTTTGATAGCATATATTGGGCACACGCATTAGTGTACGCTCATGTTCACTGTTTTTTTAATGACTGGACAAATTATTAAAAATACCAGTAGAAGCCAAAATGCTTTATTCAAGCGGCAAATGACAGTGTCCAGTGATGTGAAAATGAATAGAAATTCTGTTTTGTTTGTAATGGCATATGAAATTGGGGCACTGGAAATACTTCTTGGATTTTTTTGTTTTAATAACCGAAACAAGATTGCAATGGTATCAGATGTCTGGGTAATACAAATTCATTAGCACTTCCTGCTGTCTTGCTCAGAAACAGTGAAAAACAAATGTAACACCTGCTGAGAAATAGCATCTGCTTGGAAATAATCTGATGCAAGTACTTTGTCTAATTTGAGAAACCTGGGAGACTTCGATCTGCAAATGAGACTTTGAGGATTGTAAGGGTGGAAGAAGAGCAGTCTCATTAGAGACTTCAACAGTTGCTTCCCTTGATAAATCTTGATGTCAAAGAATATTTAAACTTGGATTCTGAAGCATTCAGTTACCACTTATAATAATAATATAGTTCACTTCAATAAAAAAGTATAGGCCTGGAATTTCTTAAACTCATGACTACATCACAGCACCTTGCTTTCATTCCTGAGAAATGCAACTTCTGAAATAAAAGTGAGAGCATGCTTTTGGAAAAAAAAAACCTTAAAATATAACTGTCTGCGTATTACGCAGAGGTGTAAAAAGCAAATCTTTGTCTTTCCCTAACATTATGAACTTCCTGGTAATCTGAAATCCAGCTTTACTGTCATTAAAGAGGAAGGGGTTTTCTGTCATGTTGGTTGAGTGCAGAGTGTGGGAGAAGGAATATCACTTTAAAAACTCTGTATGATGCCTCCTTCAGTTGAACAGTGATGTGGGACTAACGCTGTGCAGTGGGCTCTTCAAGTACTAGTTGCTGAAACTGGCTTCTTGACTCCTGTTTCATCCCAGTGCTGGATTGTTATGTTCATCCATGTGACTGTTGTAATATCTAGAGTGTTCTGACCTACCTACCACTAGTAACCTCCCTTCTCCTTCCTTTCCAAAAAGTGTGATTAACCTAGAGAAAGAAAATTACCTAATCTATATGTGAAAATGAATCTCCTCTACTCCAAGGTTTTCTAATTTGGAAAAAAAGTGGCAAGTTGAAATAAGTTTTTCTGTTTGTATATTGTAATAGCAAAACCAGTTTTGGTGAGTGGTTGCATTCTTGAAACTGAAGTGTATAAAAAATAGTTGTGTAATCTTTTTTTCCATTTACTTTTTTATAAAAGCTATTAAAGACTATGAGACTGCTCAAGCCAATAGTGAAAATGACCAGCAGATTCGGGAGGGGCTCGAACGTGCCCAGAGGATGCTGAAGCAATCACAGAAGAGGGATTACTATAAAATCTTAGGAGTAAAAAGGTGAGATATTAGTATCTGAGGTGATGATGTGAAAGTTGCTTATTAAACCAGTACATCTAGGACTGATCGCTTGAATGTGCTCTGCTGAGTGGTAGATTTTGTTCCTGTGTCTGGCTACCTTCACTTTCCTACTACTCTGGTTGAGCAGTGTTCAGCTTTTAAGTAGCATTTGTTTCCAGTTCCTTTAGAAAGAGTGAAAAAGCAGCATTAGGGAGGAAGGAAATAAATCCCTTGGCAAGAAATTCTTAGTATAGATGATCAAGAGTCAGGTGAATTAATTGGGGAAGAAATGAAGACTGGAAAGAATTACTGAAAGCAACAAAAAATAAAACTGTGGCGGATAGTGTGATGGATAGGAAAAGTTTGAAAGGTCTAACTGGCAAGTATCTAAAGTACTTCTGCCGTTAACCTTGAGAGACTAACGACTTCTTTCTCATGAGAACCAAATGAATGTCCAGTTCTGAACTAGTATTGGTCGTCCTTCCAATCGTGAACTAATTTGATCCCTACTCATTGTGCTTTTTGTTACTCCCCTGATCGTAAATTCTTCAGACTGGGAACTGTGTTCTGCATAGTAGCTAGCGGCAGCATCTTTCCAAGGAAAGTAAATGGGTGGTGAAGGAACAAGTTGAGTAATCTTTGTTTAAAGTTGCAACCTGCTTCTGCTGGTTTTTGTGTAAAGAATCTTCAGTGCCACCTGCAGAAGGTTAGCTAGCACCTCATAAGTTTCTTGATGTGCTTAGTTACTGTCTTGGTGTTTTAAAAGAAGCCTGTAGATTCACTAGTGTGGTATATAAACAGAAAATTAAGTTATCTACAATTTTATCCATCCAGAAATGCTCGAAAGCAAGAAATCATAAAAGCTTACAGAAAGCTGGCATCCCAGTGGCACCCTGATAACTTCCAGAGTGAGGAAGAAAAGAAGAAAGCAGAGAAAATATTCATTGATATAGCAGCTGCTAAAGAAGTCCTCACTGACCCAGGTAATGACTGTTCTTACGCAGTGACTTCATTTTTAAGTACTTTTTTACAGTAATGTAAAAATGTAGCAAGGGTGAGTCATAACAAGCATTACAGCTTCCCTTTCTCCATTTCTCCCCTTACCCGTCTCGAGAGAGCAGTGCACTCATACTTGCGTCCAACCTGTTGCATGAAGTCAGCTGTAAACCTGGAATTATTTATTTGGGTTGTGCAAAGAGATGCTCTGCAAACGGAGCTACCCCCCCGAGGGGACTGGGTACTCTGCTCCTGTCGGCCTGAGGGCGAGGCTGCCCTCGCTACTGGTCTGTGGCCAGGCTCCTGGGGCCAGCCCAGTCCCTGGGAGCAAGGAGCCCTGTCAGGTCTGGCTGTCTGCTGGTCAGCTCTGGAGGAGGGGGAAAACGTGAAGAATGCTGTCAATCTCTTGGGAGACCCTATGGTGGTGACTAGGAGGTCTAATGTCTTTCTCACCAAGAGATGAACGGAAGGAGTTGGACCATTTAGTCTCAAGAATGTAATAAAAACCAGGGTGGCGTGGCTATCTTGCCTCCTTTAAAAAAATACAAAACAAACAAGCAAACAAACAAAAAAAAACCCCTCAGCCAGAGCCATCTGTGCAGTTCTTGTCTTTAAACCGTTCCTGTATGGTCATGGGCGAGAGAGAAGCACGTAAAACATGGAGATATTGGAGGCTCCTGTTTTTATCTTCAACTGCTCAGGTTCATCAAAGTGATAATTAGGCAGATGGGCTCAGAGTTTTCCAGAGGAAGGAGGGATCCGAGAGTGATGAACTGCATTACAAACTTGTGGTCAGAAAACCTTTTTGTGTGTTGCTGTGATCTTTTTGATAATTATGAACACAAGTTAGGAGACTTATATACTGGAGACTTGTATACTGGAAGCGTTTGAGATGCTGTTTGCCCTGTCAGCATCTCGAGGACATCTTCATCTACTTTCTCCTTAACACTGCTTCTGATGTCAAATTTATCATTCCTGTCAAACCAACTGGTCCAGAAAAGTAGCACTGACCGTATGTGGTTTCTGTAATGCCATCTGTATTGCTGTCCATCTCTTCGTACAGCAATGACACTCTCTCCTTTCATCCAGATATCTTTTCCCGGGTCATTTTCTAGCTCTAGTGACCACATTGATTAAGTAAAGATAAAACTATAAAGCCTGTGGACCTCTGAATCTCTGAGCTTTGACTTGCCAGCTTATTACCCTGGGGCTCTGGTGTCCTTTGAAGCCATCTTCCACATTCCTTCCCCAGCCAGTCTGGTGATTCCCTCCTGACTTGACTCCTTTGCTTCCCTTCTTTGCCTTGATAAAGTGGGTGTCCTGAAAAAGTGTCAGGTGATCAAAAACCTTGTGGCGCTTGTGGGCTGCATGGAAGTTAAAAGCAGGTGTAAATAACAGAGTAGTGGTGTAGCCTGTGACTTGTCTGGGGGTCTTGGGGGAAGGCTGGACAAAACTACCTGAAGAACACACTTTCTGCCTCCAAACCACTGTCCCTGTGACAGCGCTCTGCCTGCATGGTATATGGGGAAAGTCGAAAAAGTTTGAGGCTCTGCGTGCTCACTTCCGTGCTGTTGCTGAATGACCAGTGCTGGAATTGATTGGTTTTGAAGAACTGGCAGGATACAGTGTGGTCTGTCCTTGGACCACCCCAAGTGAGTGCAGCTATGAGAGAATAGGTCCAATAAACTCATCAAGGACAAAATGTCCCAATTATTTGTGGAACACAGTTGGTCCAAGTGCCACTGTCCTGTCCCTGTTGAAATTCACACCTGTCCTGTTGGACAGGCAGGTACCGTCTTGCCTCGTTTTAAACTAAATGACTTGTTTGAAGTTTGTCGTACAGCGTTTCCACGGAGTTAGTCTCTTTTCCAATGCCAGGCTCCTGGACAGCTTTGAAAAACTCAAGAGTTGCAGCTCTGTGGCCTGGGGGGGTGTCCAAATTATTGGTGATCAGAGATGCTTGGTGTTACTGCCCTGACTGCTGCGCCCTGATACCACCTTGGTTTTGTTTCCTCCAGAAATGAGGCGGAAATTCGATGCGGGAGAGGACCCACTGGATGCGGAGAGTCAGCAGGGCGGGGGCAACCCTTTCCACAGGAACTGGAACACGTGGCAAGGATTCAATCCCTTTGGTTCTGGAGGAGGACCATTTACATTCAAATTCCACTTCAGTTAAGAGCCAAGACTGTTTCTGGTGGCTGCTGCTGTTTTTTACTTCAGTTGTTGAAAAATAAAAAGTCTCTCAGTTCAAGACCCAAAATCTTAATTTCTAATGTTGTCCTTAACCCAGAGTCTTACTGCACTAGAAAACAGCTCCTTCTTCCTTTTAGTGTTCGGAGGGTTTGCTTTGCGGTGAACTCAACAAGCTCGTACTGGCTGGGGCGGGGGGGGGGGGGGGTGTTACTGCTGATGTACTTGTTGTGGATATGCAGGATGTGCTTATTCCTATGGATGGCAAAACCAGTAAGAGGCTACTTAGGACAGCATTTAAACATAAATTTAGGACTCAAGTGTATGCTTAAAGGTAAAAATGCATGTAAATACTTGTCTGAATCGGGGCCTAATAAACATGGCAAGGGTAGTTACAATAATCTCTACGTTAACAAATTGTTAGGGGTCGTGCTCAGCGGACTGATCCCCCTCTCAGTATTCTTAAAAGGAAACCCTAGTGACCGCCAGCTGTGTTACTGGCGGCAGTGCCATGGGGGGGTGAAGAGGCTGCGTGCAGAATGAGCCCGAACAGTCGCTCTGAAAGAAGATTGCTTGTGACTAACGGTGTTTGAAAATGCCTGCTCGCTTTCTTCACCAACCTGAAATGAATTGGGATGATTTCCTTGGTGGTAATTGTCAACTGTGAAAGTAAAAAAAAAAAAAAATGCCCGAAGTTTTTCGAAAGACTTTTTCTGAATGTGATTTGGGGTGTTTAGGTACCATTTTTGAGTAGTTTGCACTTTAACAAAATATCTGCGTGAGATTTGAGCAAAAAATTCGATGTGATGTTTCCCCGACTATGCAGCAATGTGTTACTTCTCTGTACATAAACTTGGAACCGATACAGGTTGTGAGGTGAGTGTGTTGCGGCCTCTAGGAATACGGCGTTAACTTGAGGCTTTCCCCGTTACACAACACCTTCAGTAATGCTGGGTGAGGCAACAGCGAGCTAATACTGTGTGAAATTGTCTGAAGTCGTTTTGTGCAACAGCCACAGTACTGCAAAACCAACTGCCTGCGTGCAAAAAGAGGGACGAACTTTCCAGTTTAGCCAAAAGTCTGGTTTGTTTTTTCTGTATGCCCGTAGCTAAAATTGGCTTAGGGTATTGATGGGACTGCGTGAATGCGATGTGAGGCGTTGGCAGGGCTGTAGTTGCTGTGAGGGAACCGTCCTCTCACTCTGTCACCAAATAGATCATAAGTGCCAATGAGTTTCAGCAGCAGCCTTTTTCTGAGACTGCAGGGATTATTACAGTTCATCAGTGTTTCCTTGGTTGAATTTTAACTGGAAAACAATCAGCCGATCGGAATCTTCTCTCACTTCAGCTCACAGCATCTGAAAGCAGAGGCAGCCACAGTAAAACAAATGAAATCAGCAAGTAAGGCCTTCAGTCTGAACATTATTGGGGGCGGTTATCACTGAAAGCAGTATTGCTGTTGAAGCATAACCCCTGTCTCCTGCCTCAAGTACTTTGCAAACATAATTCTGAGGCCATGTGGCTTCGTCAGATGTTTTTCAACAGCAATTTAAAGGTCAGTGTTTGTTCAGCAGAAATTTATCTTCAAGCTGAAGAGCGTATGCAGTGATTTCCAACAGTTTATTGTACAAGAACACTCCAGCAGCCTGTTCACCTCCAGTGTCAGGTATTTTCCAAGCTTGACTGGCTTTCTAGAAGTTCACCTTCTGCTTTTGACCTGCTTTTTGTTTAGACTCTGTAGAAGATGCTCAGGACGCTGTTCACGCCGTTCTGGGCCAGCATGGTTCTTGGAGGACCTCTGGGGCTCAGGCGTAGGGTCCTGCTGCACGATGGGTCCCCTGTTAGCCCACGGTGTCAGCCGCGCAGACGGCGCTCTGCAGGTGAGCTGTTGGTGCACAGCAGGTGGAAGGTCAGTAGGGAGCTTCACCTGCAGCGGCTCCCTGGGCTGTCACCAGCCCTGTCCCCTGGACCCGACCGCCCTTGCTGCGGGCGGGCTGACTGCAGCGTGTGTCTGTGCGAGCCGCTGCTCTGTATGGATGCCCTTGTGTTGCATGGTTGGCTGCGGAGGGGCTGGTTGGAAATCGCGGTGCAGTGAGCGGTGTAGGTGACGTGTTCCTTTGTACACGCCGGAGTGTTGTTCAGTTCCGGGAAGTCCCAGTGACCACCGGAGAGGGCTGTGTCTGCGTGCCAGGGAAGCGCTAGAAATGGTGCATCTTCTTGTGAAGGACTGCCCTGGTTCAGCTTTCATGTTCTCATCCCTCTCCCTTCTCTGTTTGAAGGGCTATAGCTGAGAAGATTGCTTCCTGGTTTTGATTTTTTTTCTTTTAGGGAAGGACCAGGATGGTCCCTCATAAGGAAATTATTCACACAAGGCACTGGCGTTAGAGCAGTGCGGACTTGTTTCTCTAAGGCGATGGAGAGTTCTGCTGTACGCTGGAAGCGGTCAGGAACAGAAAGGATTGTTTCTTTTGAGAACGAATGGGAAAGGGAAAAATACACAGTAAGGAAAAAAAACCCAACAGAGGCTTGAACATAGTCAGTAGAAGGAGGAGGATGGTAAATGCGTGACTGCTGCTCATAGATTCCTTCTGCAGAAGACAGTGTCTTGAACACAAAACCAAAAAAACGACAGCGGAGGTACTAAGCAGCTGCTGATTACATGAAGTGTTCCCAGTCCGGTGCTGGTTTTAAGGGAGCAGATGCTGACTTTTAGCTCTAAGGTGCTTCTGCAAATACAGAAGTGCCAAGTTGTGTTAAAAAGAAAGCATTTGCGTCCCAAGGGTCTCCAGATACGGTGTGGCTGATGGGACTGTAGAAACTGGAGCGCTGGTAACGCACCGAGTGTTAATGGTACTGGCGATGTACGAGGGAGCTGAATTTGCCTTTTCATTTATTCGTGGGTGTCTGTAGTGCAATAATGTTCAATAACCGAACATTGAAATAAACGTCTTGGTAGTTTGTAAACCCCCGGGTGTGCATGAAGCATCGTTACAATAATTGGCCTATATGTAGATGCAAACTTTCTCTGTTGAATTCTCTCAGTTCTAATAAATTAGTTTCCAGCTTGTTTTAAAATGAAGGTGGGGGAAGCGTATTTTACTGGATTCATGCTTAATACTGATGTATTAATAGATCAGTATTAAAACAGATTTGAAGTGAATTATAAACTTGTGACATATGCAGAAAATGTGTCAGCTTAAACTTTAGAAAAAAAAAAAGCTTGTTACCGTTTCAGTTTTCAGACCAGTGTTTGGAATAAGAATTATTCTTCTGTTTCGGGCTGTGATCTGTAGGAGCTTTGCTGGAAGCTAGCCAGTATAGCATAGCGGGTTAGTCGTATTTATAAGTGCCTTATTGTAAGGTATTGTTTGTTTGCTCTATGATACACACTTTTATCCATAAAATTAAAAAAAATAAATGGGAGAATAATTTTTTTTTGCCCTCAGCAAATCTCAAAGTAGCAGTTTTATGTTTTGAGAAGGATAAGTAAAGCTAGCCAGAGATTTATCAAATGTTTGAAATTATAAAATGTCTTTATATAAAATCATAAATCTAAAAAAGCAAGAACTGTTTTTTCTAGAACAGTGGGAATTATTTTATGGTATTTTTCACAATAAAGATATTTATGATGACAAGAATGCACTGCAGTGTATTTGTCTGCCCTTCTTTCCTCATCCCGCTCTCCAAGTTTGAAGTCAGAGCTGCGCAGAAGTGCAGCAGGAGGCTGCCAGAACACTGGCTTGGGGGCTGGATTCACGTTTCCGAAGCAGCTACTGCAAAAGGCGTCAGGCCCTCACAAGGAAGGTACGGGACGGGGTGAGGCAGCGTGTGGGTGCTTCACACGGGGGGTTCAAGACTTCTTTTCCCTCCCGACAGGCCCGACACAGCTGGTTGCTGCCGGCGGTGCAGCCCTTTCCTCACAGCTGAGCAGCGAGCAGGAGCGCTGCGATGTCTCGTGTTGAACGTCGAGGACAGTGTGTGACAAACCGTCCCAGAGCGGTACCTGGCTCGCTCCGGGGGCAGGATTGCATCGCAGCCGCGTTTTCTGGATAGCAGCCTATCCCAGGAACGCTTCTGCCCCTCAGTTGCCAGGGGGAGAGGAGGAATCCCTCTGCTCGCTCCTGCGGCTGGAGCTTGCAGCCAGCCAGCAGCTCTGGGGAGAGAAGGTGGGCGCCTGAGGGCACATGGGACGTGTAGGATGAGCACGTGCTCAAGTGTGATTTCTAGGCAATGATGAAAACTACTTCTAAAGCCAGTACCCTGATTTTTGTTGCTTATTATTATTTATTTTTAATCCAGTGAATGTTACAAGGGGGCTGACAAAAGTACTGGAACTTGGAAGGCAGGTGAGAAATTGCTGAGCCTGCAGGAGTTGCTTACGCAGCAGCTCTTCCAGCTGGACTTCACTGCCAGCTGAAGAGGACGAGAGGCATTGCTGCTCTGCAAGGGCAGAGCCTATAGGAGGCTGGAGCAGAAACTGCATCATGGGCCTCTGAGCAGATGGTGCCCTCAAAGTACTCCAGTAGAGCTTGAGCTCCATCGGTGACTTCACCGAAGAAAGTGTCGATTCATACCCTGTGCCATAAAGCACCACCGAGGGCTCAGTCTACTCGCCAACACAAGCCCTGCGCAGCAGCATGAGAAACGAAGCAGAGTCGTGTCGTGGCATCCATAAAGATGACGGTCCTACCTGAAGTCAGCCAGGGCACGTATGTGTGCACGAATGGCAATGTGATTTCTCAGCATCTGTCTGTGGAAACCTTTGGCCTACCTGTCAGATAGGAGCATGTCAGACTTTCTTCACATCAAAAAAGCACAACAGTGAGAGGTGCAGTTACGGTCTAGGAGAGATTCTTGAAATCTCAAGTCTGTGAGGACTGGGGAAGGAGTTACAGCAGGAGTGCGGGGTTGATTGGTGGTGGTTTTCTTCAGGCTCAGAGCTGTAATCAAGAGTATCCACCTAAGGAGAGGAGGGACACACAGTGCACAGAGACAGAAGTGATGTGTACAGTCACAGCTGAGCAGCTGTTTGGCAGGGCTTACAGCGTTGCCAAGTTCTGGCAGTTTTTAGAACACAAGAGTGGTGCATCTCCTGCATCATTTTCCTATGTGTGAAGAATTTTTCTGCGGGCAAAAACCTATTTTCCTACTGTTGTGACTGCAGGACTCGATGTGCTTTGGAGAATGCCGGATGCTTGCTGTGGGATAGCTCATGTTAAGGGTGGTGAAGAACCGAAAACATGGTGTTACTACACAGCATATCCATGTGGGTGAGAGGTAAATCATAGTAGAACGGCAGAGTCCCTCATGCATTTGCATGAGTAGCTAAAACTGGGGTCTGACAAACACCCCTGCTAAAAGGTGTTACATACACACACACACGGACAAAGAGAACATTTATATTTCAGAGAAGACACATAGCACTAAAGGAGTGAGTCAACTTAACCATGTGTCATCACTCGGTTAAATACCCAGAAGTTAAAACCAGTCAATATAACAGGTCAACTGCAAGGAACCATGTTTGACAGCTGGCTTCTTGGAACTGAACTTGTGCAAAAAACCCCAACCAAACAAAAAAAAAAGACCCTGCTGAAAGTGCCTTTGCTCTTAGGCCCTTAAGGGAGAGGTTTTGGTTGCTGTGCTTTCACCTGCACCATTCTGTGCTGAAAGGAAGGGATCTGCAAGCAAAGACAGCCTCTTTTCATGAAGTCCAACATCAGCTGAGGATGCAGTTTGTACTATCAGTGTCTACCACAACCGTTTCACAGGGTTCAAATCTGGCTGCGCGCTGTGCTAGGCAATGACTGTGTACTGCTCAGTCGTATTGGGCTGGGCGGGGAACCTCTGACCTTACGGTACAGTGTCCTTGGAGATGAAGCACCTCAAAGGCATAGAGAGACCAAGCACTTTCAGACCTGCAATTTTATATATATTCATCTGTATAGAACTATTATCTCCTGCAGAGGAAGAAAATAATTATCTGATAATAAATGGTCAGCAACCAGGTACAACTAATTACACAGTTTTATTAATGTGTTTTTCATGCATGATTTTTGGTTAAAAAAAAGAAAAAAAAGGTGAGTGCAGCATTGAGTCTGGTTTTAAGTCATGAATATAAATACGTTTCTGTGTTTAGCAAAAGGCACTTTAAAAGCCATCTACACCTCTAAATTTTTCAGTTGTCAGAGCCCAAAATCCAGAGTGACACACTGATGGCTGGAGAAAGGTAGTCATGCGACATCCTTTTCAAGATTCCTGGCAGTGTGCAATAAGAAGCTGCCAGAATGCCTCATTCAAAAGAGTGAGGATTCAAAGGTAAAAGAACCAAGATCTCCATCAGCAGAGATTTAGGTTCAGCACTACTGATTGTGGCTGTAACTGTGTGAGTCCTGCCTTTGGGAGAGGAATTCACAAACCAAATCGAGACTTTCAACATGCAGTTGGCTGAGAAGTGTCAGCAGGAGAAGCTGGAGCATGTGTCTGACATTCAGAACGGAAATCATAGCTAATGTGAGATGTGTGAAAGGAGGCTTAAAGGAGGACAAGGAAATTACAGGCCCGTCAGTCTTACTTCAGTCCCTGGGAAAGTTATGGAACAAATCCTCCTGGCAGCTATCACAAGTCAAATGAAACACATGACTGGGAAAAGCCAGCACAGATTCCCCAAGGACACATCGTGCTTGGCAAACTTGATGGCCTTCTACAACAAAGTAACCGGCTCGGTTGATGTGGGTAAGCAGCGGACATTGTCTACCTGGATTTCTCCAAGGCTTTCGATACGGTTCTCCACAGCCTCCTCCTAGAGAAACTGATGCGTTATGGTCTAGACAAGTGATCCATGCAGTGGGTGGGGAACTGGCCGACAGGCTGCACCCAGAGAGTGGTGGTAAATAGCTCTTTTCCAGACTGGCAACCTATCACAAGTGGGGTCCCACAGGGGTTGATATTGGGCCCAATGCTGTTTAGTATCTTCATAATTGGTCTGGGTGATGGAATCAAGTGTACCCTGATGAAGTCTGCCAATGATACACTTCTGAAGGGAGAGCCACCCTGCAGGAAGACCTGGACAGGCTGGAAGAGTGGGCTAACAAGAACCTTACAAAGTTCAAGACAAATGTCTTGATGACAAATGCAAGATAAATGTCTTGCACCTCTGAAAACATAATCCACCAAGTGCAGCACAGGATCTACTCAGCTGGGGAGCAGCTCTGCAGAAAGGGACCGGGGGGTCCTGGTGAACAACAAGCTCAGTATGAGTGAACAGCGTGCTGCTGCTGTGGCAAAGCAAGCCAGCAGGATGCTGGATTTCATCAACAACAGCGTCACCAGCAAAGACAAAGTCATTACCCCACTCTACTCAGCACTTGTCAGGCCACACCTGGAATCCTGTGTTCAGTTTTGGTCTCTGCTCTACAGAAAAGACATGGACAGGCTGGAGAGAGTCCAAAGAAAGGCCACAGAGATGATCAAAGGACTGGGAAGCCTGCGGTATGAGGAAAGGCTGAGAGAATTTGGTTTATTCAGCCTTGAGAAGAGAAGGCTCAGGGCAGACCTTATCACCATGTTCCAGTATTTAAAGGGTGGCTACCAAGAAGATGGAGGCACCCTTTTTACAAGGAGTCACATGGAAAAGACAAGGGGTAACGGGAACAAGTTATTCCTGGGGAGATTGCGATTAGACACAAGAGGAAAACTTTTCACAAGGAGAACGATCAGCCATTGGAATAATCTCCCCAGGGAAGTGGTGGAGTCCTCAGCATTGGACACTTCTAAGATTCAGCTGGCCAGAGTGCTGGGCCGTCTTATGTAGACTGAGGTTTTCCCAAGAAGTGTTGGACCAGATGATCCTTGAGGTCCCTTCTGACCTGTGTTCTATGTTTCAATAAAGTCTTGGTATGAAGGCAAGCACTTGATTTAGGAAGAAGGTTAAAAGAAACCTTACTGAGATATTGTCCTGGTTTGGCTGGGATAGAATCCCAGCCCAGCCATGTTCGGCAGGCTCACCAGCTGGGACAGCTGGCCTGAGTTACCTGCAGGTGTAGCCCATCCCATAATGTCATGGTCATTATAGAGGGGGAAGGTTTACTGAGGAGAGAGAGCTCCTGTGGGGCTCCTGCTGGGGTTCCTCCTGCTCCTCCTCTGGCTTTTGCTGAGGACTGCTCTGCAGTCACTAGATCATGACAACAGCATATTTGTTTGGCTAAGTATATTTCTGTTTGTACTGGTGGTGGTTTCATTGAATCCGTTGTACTTTCACCCACGGGTCCTCTCTGCTTTTACCCGATTGCCCTCCCTGGCTGGTGAGCGTTCACTGGGTGATAGAGTGACTGTTACAGTTTAGCCCTGGGTAGAGGCTAAACGGAGGCAGAAGTGTTTTTAATGCTAAAGCTCATCAACAATGCTGCACTAATGTCTGGTCTGTTCATTTTCTGTTAAACTTACAAGTTGGTAGTAAGAAGAGTTGAGACCTAGAAAAGACACTGTGATAGTAATAGGAATATAAATTGTATTAAATCTTCATTCGAACGCTTCGAATATTACTTTGCTTGTTTACCAATTTGAACCAGCTTTCGGTAACACTCCTGTAATCCGGGATGTGTTTTCTTCCCTTTCACAGGGCAGGGCACATGGGTGGGAAGCTAGATATAAGCTCTCTCTGCCCCTCCAAGTTCTTACCTGACCATAGATTCCGAGTTGAGAACGCTGCTGTTGCTTCCCAGCACAAACACTTTCTTCAGATTAAAAGACATTTGAGGACTTGCTGCAATTGTTTTGCCTTGGATCTATAACCAAGTTTCTAGTGGTTATTGTAGAACACAAAATAGGAGAATTGAAAATAATTTATTTTTTTTTCCTCCAGTGGCACCCTTTAATATTTTATACAACATATGCAATGCATTGGTTTGGTTATTAAAAATATAATGATATGCTAATGCTTCAAAGTGCTGCTTTTGAAAAGTAGCAAATATATTTGCTGGACCCTCTTTGTAAACCGATAGATATCTCAAAAAAGAGCTTTCCTTAAAAGTATTATTATGCAGGAAAAAGAAATGCTGTAAAACATTTTTTACAAATACATATGACACTGCAGAAAATGGCATGAAACCTTTTAAATCTTCAAAATATCTCCAGCAAATTGCTTCTCTAAAAATTATATTCTAATCATTTAAGTAATCTCAAGGAAATAGTATTTAAAGAGCTATTTATTTTTTAGAGCCTGTAGAATCGAATTTTAAAAAGAACAGGATGCTACAGATAAAATGAACAAGAAATCAGTGCGTAAATTATCCACTTTTTATACTGCTTAACAGAAATTCCCCACACAGATAATCGTAATTAAAGAGAACTAAGGTTTTTTAAAGATAAAGGACCTTTAACTTCTGGCTTAAAAACAGTTTTCCAATGCATGCTTCCAGCATGAAATTCCAAGGCAGATCGATGTGAAATGCTGCTGCGGCGTGAAGCATCAGGATGGACATATAAACTGAAAAAACCCCACAAAACAACAAAACAAAAAAAAAACCCAAACCAAACAAAAAAACAAACCACCAAAAAAAAACCCAGCAAGAAGTTGAATAATGTTGTGTTTTTTTTTTTTTCTCTGATCTGGAGTATCGGGTATTTCTTTGTTACACACTGAATTGATGGTAATGGTGCCTGTACATCTGCAAGTCAGTTATCAGTCCATCTATATGGTATAGCAATGCCAGCTGGAAAAAGTCCTGTGTTCAAATACGTTGGACTTGCTGCCTGGTACCCTTAAGTAATTGCGTTTGAGAACAAGCATGACAGAACAGATACTGCAGCGTGATGGGAGAGCTCCAGAGAACCGACATTAGGATTTACTGATTATTGCCATTGGGTTACCTAGGAAATACTTTGTTGGGCACCTCATCCGAAGAAAATTCTCACAACAGACCTTTTAAAATCTGTACGTGACACGTTCAGATTGCATAAATAGAAAAAGCTCTAAAAAAAAAATTTGCAACTCGTATTACAAACACTTGAAAAATACCAGCAAAGCACCATTTTAAGTGCTTGCTCTTACAGTAGGAAATTTTAAATAACGAACACCTGAGGACAATGACAGTACATACAAAATATGCTTCATTTTTCTTATTATTTATTCAATTATTTGCTGGTATGGAATTATTATTCAACTCATTGTGGATTCACCCACTTAGTGCAAATTACCTTATCTTTTGTGATTTCAAGCATTTAGACTGAAAGAAGTCATTAAGCTGTTCTTATAAGAATTTGTGGTCACATCCAGTCCACTCTGAAACCAGCCCAGCCTGAACACCACAGTGTGTATTTAAGGCACTAGATTTCAGTTTAAGAAATAAATTCCCTATTTTCAAATATGTGTATTGCAAGAACTCTTCACTGCAATTTTTGTGGGATCAAAATGTCAATAGCCCATTAAAGTAATGGTTCTGAGTACATATTTAGAAAATTACAGGAGACACCACTGATAATCAAAATTACGCAGGAATTTTATTATTTTATTTTCAATTCTAAACAGGATCATGATAACCAAAAACTGAGTGGAAAGAGATTTCAGGTACTAATCTTCTGATGCAATGTATGCTGGCTGGAAAATTATCTTAACCAAAAACATAATGGAATTTTATGATATAGTATTTTAAAGGGTTGAACACATCGTTCTTTATATTCTAAAATCCTCTGGGCAAACTGTCTTTTAGCGAACAAAAAGGCGCCAGCACCACCAGCGGCGGCTCTGGACGAGCCGTGAGCGCGCCAACGGTCACTCGCCCAGACCACCCCCCCACCCCCCTTCCCCCCCAAAAGAAGCCCCTCGGGATCGCAGCCACGGTGTAAACGGGCACCGCGTGGGCGTCCCCCAGGGCGTCCCCCGGGAGCGCCACGGCAAGGGCTCGCTCCCGGGCGAGCGGTCGGAGCCGGCACACGGAGCGCGGCGGTTCGCACGGGAGGCGCGGGGGGTCTGCCGGCTCGGCCGGGGGGCGACGGGAACCGCTCGGCAGAAGCCCACGGCTTCCCTCGGCCCCGCACCCGCCAGCCCTGACGCCGCTTCCCAGGCGGAGCTCTCGGGGGAACACGCTGCCCCCCCGGGCGTCGGGCTGCGGGGGGTGCCCGGCTCTCCCGCCGCTGTCCGACGGCAGCGGTGAGCACCCCCGGGGGAGGGGGAGGTGTGCCCGGGGAGAGCAGCTCCTCCGCTTCGTGACGGAGCTCAGGGGGAGGTCAGCAGGTTGAGGGCCGCCAGGGAGGGCGGGAGAGAGAGATGCTGGGAGTCGTCCCCTGACTGCCGTGACAGAAGCCCGGCAGGCGGACAGAACCCCCGCTGCAGAGAGCTGCCTGTCCTCTCCCTGCCCGACTGAACGGGGGGAGTTGCAGGATGGGGGGCAACGGCAAAAAGCTCCTGCCCGGCGCTGCAGGCGCGTCTGCCCAGTGACTACCCCCCCTTCCCAGGTGCCCTTGCGTAACAGGTACGATGTTCTGCGAGGGGAACCAAATAATGACAAAGAGGACAGCTGCCTAGCTTGGAGATGTCACCGAGGCTAAGATCGAGCATGCCTTGCATCAAAACATCTGATAGAAAGAAAGAAAGATGGGCCCTTGTTGTGGGGGACTCAATTCTGAAGGGAGGAGAAGGCCAGACCTGCTACATGGGGCCCAGGTTAAGGATGTAAAGATGAAGCTTCCTTCCCTAGTACAGCCCTCAGATTACTGTCCCCTTTCAGGTAGGCAGGAACAAAGTTGTGAGAAGCCGTCCTAAGGGCAATGAAGAAGTTTACAGGGCCCTGGGACAGCTGGTCAAGGGAGCAGGAGCACAAGCTGTGTTCTCCTCTGTGCCTCCAGTTGCTGGGAATGATGAGGTGGCAAACAGAAGAGCCAGCAGATGAATGCCTGGCTCCGAGCCTGGTGCCAGTGGCAGGATTTGGGGTTCTTTGATCATCTACAAGACACCAGGCCTGCTGTCAACAGCTGGGAAAAGGTTATCTCACAGGGGGAAGGGGGTTCTAGGACAAGAGTTAGCAGCGCTCCTTGAGAGAGCTTTAAACGAGATTCAGAGGGGATGGGGATGTACCTGGGCCTGCCAGAGAGCTGCCTGAGGGTGGTAGCTCAGTACTTGTGGGGCAGCATGCTAGTATTTTTGAGAACCAAAAGGCCTACCAGCCCTCAAGGGAGAAATCCACATGCTCAGCCCCTCCCGGAAATGGTTATACACCAGTGCACGCAGCATGGGGAATAAACAGGAAGAACTGGAAATCTGTTTGCAGTTGCAGGGCCATGATCTCATTGCGATTACTGAGACATGGTGGGACAGCTCCATGACTGGGATGCTGTCACAGATGGCTGTGTCCTTTTCAGGAAAGACAAGCCAGCAAGGTGAGGTGGGGGAGTTGCTCTTTATGTGAGAGAGCACCTGGAATGTGTTGAGCGCTCCCTTGGGACAGATGAAAAGCAAGTGGAGAGCTTGTGGGTAAAGATTAAGGGGCAGGTTGATATGAGAGACACTGTTGTGGGTGTTTATTTCAGGCCACCTGATCAGGATGGGGAAGTTGATGAGGCCTTCCACAGACAGCTGGAAGTAGCCTCACAATCACAGGCCCTGGTTCTCATGGGGGACTTCAACCACCCTGACATTTGCTGGGAAGGCCACACAGCCACGCACACGCAGTCGAGGAGGTTCCCCCAGTGTATTGATGATAACTTTTTGACTCAGGTGGTGGAGAAGCCCACAAGGAGAGGTGTGCTACTGGACCCAGTACTGACAAACAACAAGGGACAGGTGAGGACATCAAGGTTGGGGGCAGCCTTGGCTGTAGTGATCATGAGAAGGTAAGAGTTCAGGATCATGGGTACTAGGCATAAAACAAGAAGCAGGACTGCAACCTTGGACTTCAGGAGGGCTAACTTTGACCTCTTCAAGAAACTGCTTAGAGAAATCCCATGGGCCAGGCCTCTGGAAGGTATGGGGACTCAAGAGAGCTGGCTGATTTTCAAGTACCACTTCCTCCAAGCTCAGGATCGGTGTATCCGTAAGAGCAAGAAATCAGGCAAGGGAAGCAGGAGACCTGCTTGGTTGAGCAGGGAGTTTCTGAAAAAGCTCAAGCGGAAGAAGGGAGTTTACAGTACATGGAAGTAGAGACTGACCACTTGGGAAGATTACAAGAAAGTTGTCAGAGTATGCAGGGATGAAATGAAGAAAGCCAAGGCCTCCTTGGAGTTCAACCTGGCCAGGGATGTCAAGGTCAACAGGCAGGGTTTCTTCAAGTATACTGGAGGCAAAAGGAAACCCAGAGAAAATGTGGGCCTGCTGTTGAATGAGGCAGGTGCCATGGTAACAGAGGATGCAGGGAAGGTGTTGTTACTGAATGCCTTCTGTCCTTCAGCCTTTACTGCTTCAGGTCAGCCCTCACGAGTCCCAGACTTTGGAGGTAACAGAGAAAGTCTGGAGGAAGGAAGACTTCCCTTGGTTTAGGAAGATCAAGTTAGAGATCCATTAAATAAACTGGATATCCACAAGTCCATGGGTCCTGATGGGGTGCACCCACAAGTGCTGAGGGAGCTGGCAGAAGTCATTGCTAAGCCACTCTCCATCATCTTTGAAAGGTCATGGAGGACAGGAGAGGTGTCTGAGGACTGGAGGAAAGCCAATGTCACTCCAGTCTTCAAAAAGGGCAAAAAGGAAGACCCAGGAAACTACAGGCCAGTCAGCTTCACCTCCCTCTCTGGAAAGATGTTAGAGCAGCTCGTTCTGGGGGTCATCTCAAAACATGTGGAAGAAAAGAAGGTGATCAGTAGTCGTCAACATGGATTCACCAAGGGGAAGTCACGTCTGGCTAATCTGATAGGCTGCTTCGAGGGCATGACTGGATGCGTACACTAAGGGAGAGCAGTGGACATTGTCTACCTTGACTTCAGCGAGGCTTTCGACACTGTCTCCCTCAGCATCACCATAGGCAAGCTTAGGAAGTGTGGGCTAGATGAATGGACAGTGGGGTGGACTGGAAATTGGCTGAAAGATAGAGCTCAGAGGGTTGGGGTCAGTGGCACAGAGTCTAGTGGGAGGTCTATAACAAGTGGTGTTCCCCAGGGGTCAGTACTGGCTCTGGTCCTGTTCAGTATATTCATCAATGACCTGGATGAAGGGACAGCAAGTTTGCTGATGATACCAAACTGGGAGGAGTGGCTGACACACCAGAGGGCTGTGCTGCCATTCAGTGAGACCTGGACAGGCTGGAGAGCTGGGCAGAGAGGAATGAGATTCAATTAAGGGCAAGTGTAGGGTCCTGCACCTGGGGAGGAATAACCCCATGCACCAGTACAGGCTGGGGGTTGACCTGCTGGAGAGCAGCTCTGTGGAAAAAGACCTGGGAGTCCTGGTGGACAACAGGTTAACCATGAGCCAGCAATGTGCCCTTGTGGCCAAGAAGGCCAATGGCATCCTGGGGTGCATTAAGAAGAGTGTGGCCAGCAGGTTGAGGGAGGTTCTCCTTCCCCTCTACTCTGCCCCGTTGAGGCCACATCTGGAGTACTGTGTCCAGTTCTGGACTCCACAGTTCAACAGGGACAGGGAGCTACTGGAGAGGGTACAGCAAAGGGCTACTAAGATGATGAGGGGTCTGGAACACCCCTCTTACGAAGAGAGGCTGAGGGACTTGGGGCTCTTCAGCCTAGAGAAGAGAAGACTGAGGGGGGGATCTTATCAATGATTAGAAATACTTAAAGGGTGGGTGTCAGGAGGATGGGGCCAGGCTCTTTTCAGTGGTTTCAAGGGACAGGACAAGAGGTAATGGGCAGAAACTTGAACATAGGAAGTTCCATCTAAACATGAGGAGGAACTTCTTTACTTTGAGGGTGGCAGAGCACTGGAACAGGATGCCCAGAGAGGCTGTGGAGTCTCTGTCCCTGGAGATATTCAAAACCCACCTGGACGCAGTCCTGGCAACCTGCTCTGGGTCATCCTGCTCTGGCAGGTGGGTTGGACTAGATGATCTCCAGAGGTCCCTCCCAACCCCTATCATTCTGTGATTCTGTGAAAACCAAATAAATTAGGAAAGCTGCTTTACACTGGTTAAAAAAAAAAAAAAATCAAGTACTTGTGGATTTCTCTTCTGGTTTTGTATTTCTTTTAAAACATTTTAAATAACACTATAAGTTATGAAATATTTTACTTCATATTAAAAAAATGCTACAAATAGTGCCAATGTAACACTCGTAACTTCCATTCAGTCTTTCGCAGAAGACGATTGAGCTGTCACCATTGCTGTTTGCAGGCTGTGCTAAAGTTCATCATGCTTAAGACCTGTAACCAAAGGGAAAAAAACATTATAAAAAACAGTTATATAAAGACTTAATGACTATTTTTGTAAAATGTGGAGAAAGCCTTTTACTTTCTGTTTACTGCTGGTCAGTCAGTTCAGCAGCATGACCTTCATTTTTAGAGCCTCGCTAAAAGTTGACCATAAGCTTTCACAAAGAATAAAAACTACTGAGAATTCTTTGTAATGAAAAACTCTTTTCTTCAACCCTGAGAGCTGAGACCACTTTTTTTTGTTGTTTCACATTACTCCAAGAAGTCAAGTCCTTCCTCTTATTTGAAGTCCTGTAAGAGTGTGGGTTTTTCCCTTGTGCTATTTAACTAACTCAGTTTAAAACAATTTGAGTTTAAAATAAACCCCAAAATCTATTTGTAAACTCAAACACCATTTAGTCTGGTGCGAAAAGGCCCCACATAGATAAGCCCAGAGTGAGAGATGCAGAGACAAAATAAAGACTCGGCTACCTACTGCTTAACAGACATTAGCTTTAGATTCTCTACGTGAGGTCTAAGGTAATGTGCTTTATTTAATATTTGTGGTTCAAATGACGTGGAACAGTTGCTTGTGTTTGAAGTCCAAGAATAGGACACTACTAAATTTTCTCTTAGATTCTGGCATGAAACAAAAGCTTTTATCCTCTTAGTGTAACTTCTGTGTAAAGAAGCATCACACGACTCTTAAAACCCACACAATTTCTCTAAGACCGGGGAGAATTACACAAATACAATATTTGTGCCCACTGACCCTGATCTTAATTTCAACTATATTAATATTTATTTTTTAAAAGCTAAGAGATGAATATGCATGTTAATTACCTTTTTGAAAGAACGATGTTAGATTTTTCTTCTCCTTTTCAATTTGCTGTATTAACTTTCGTATCTCAGAGTCATAGTCAACCCATTCAGGAACTATCCGGGCAGCAGCCTTTAATTTTGGTTCTTTAGTTTGGGGATTGTTGCACTGAAAGTTTAAAACATACTAGGTGTAAACAAAGCAAATGTGAAAATATCACCTTTCCAAGCAACTTACCTAAAATGATTTTGTCAGCATTTACAATTTCATTGAAAGACAGTGTGCAAGTTACCTTGATATTAACCAAAAAATCACACAAAACAAACAGTAAATAAACCCTGTTTAAATAACTTGAAACATTTTATTGTAAATACTTTTATTTTTCCATGTGCTTCTGACTATATGGCTAACAGACATGGCTAGCACAAGAGTACTAAGATTTACACAAAGTTACACGGGAAGATACAAGACATCTATTAGCATATTAAAACTGAATCTAATATGTTTTTATTAAGTTTGTGATGCTTCTTCCAGTGTTCTCCTGAAAAATGTCTTGATTGCTTCCATATAATAACAGATGGAAGTTGTAGAAAGAAGTGACACATAATAATGGAGATATGGAAATGTCTAGCAACTTAATATCAATCTTTCTTGAATACAGAGCGTCCATTTTAATGCACAAAAAAAAGCTTATTTTAACAACTGTAAAGACACAACGGAAACAAAACTATTGACATACTGAATATTCACACCAGATTCCAACTGTCTGTTTTTCTTCAGAATTACATCTCTGAAGTATCACTTACAGTGCTTGGTGGGTTGTCAAAAGCTGAGAATGGGAGGGGAGAAATGGGGTAACAATGACAGAAAAAAACATTTTCTCTGTTTCAATTCACAAAGACACACACTTTCTTCTTTCTAAATACAGATATTCTCCTCAGCATTACACTTTTCAAGCTCTGCTGTATATCTCGCTTACAGTGGTGAAATGGACAAAGAAAATCACGACAATATTAATCCTCTACACAGCAGGTTCTGGAGGAACCTTCTTTATAGGAAGGTATGGTGTGCAATAGCAGCACACCATACCCTGACAGTTAACAGTACTTCATGAGAGTTCCACTAACTTGGCTGAATATGGACAAAAGGTAAGGAAAATACATAGAATCATTAGGTTGGAAAAGACCTCTAACATCAAGTCCAACCATCAACCCAACACCACCATACCCACTAAACCGTCTACAAGTGCTACATCAACACATTTTTTGAACATCTCCAGGGACGGTGACTCCACTACTTCCCTGAGAGGCCTGTTCCAATGCTTAATAATCCCTTCAGTAAAGAAATTTTTCCTAATGGTCCAAGCTAAACCTCCCCTGACGCAATTTGAGGCCACCTCCTATTGTCCCATCACTTGTTACTTGGAGAAGAGACTGACCCCCACCTCACTACAACCTCCTCTCAGGTAGGTGAAGAAAGCAGTAAGGTCTCCCCTCAGCCTCCTCTTCTCCAGGATAAACAACCCCAGTTCCCTCAGCCGCTCCTCAGAAGATCTGTTCTCCAGGGCCTTCACCAGCTTCATTGCCCTTCTCTGGACACGCTCCAGCACTTCAATCTCTCTCTTGCAGTGAGGGGCCCAAAACTGCACACAGGATTCGAGGTGCGGCCTCACCAGTGCCGAGTTCAAGGGGACAATCACTTCCCTGCTCCTGATGGCCACACTATTCCTGACACAGGCCAGGATGCTGTGGGCCTTCTTGGCCACCTGGGCACACTGCTGGCTCATGTTCAGCCTTTTCCACCGGGCAGCTGTCCAGCCACTCCTGCCCAAGCCTGTAGCGCTGCATGGGGTTGTTGTGACCCAAGTGCAGGACCGGGCATGTGGCCTTGTTAAACCTCACACAACTGGCCTCAGCCCATCGATTCAGCCTGTCCAGGTCCCTCTGCAGAGCCTTCCTACCCTCAAGCAGATCAACACTCCCACCCAGTTTAGTGTCACCTGCAAACTGATTGAGGGAGCACTCAATCCCCTCATCCAGATCATCAATAAAGATGTTAAACAAGACAGGCCCCAGTACTGAGCCCTGGGGGACACCGCTTGTGACCGGCCGCCACCTGGATTTAACTCCATTCACCACAACTCTCTGGCTCGGCCATCCAGCCAGTTTTTAACCCAGCTTAGAGTGCACCTGTCTAGGCCATGAGCCACCAGCTTTCCTAGGAGAATGCTGTGGGAGATGGTGTCAAAGGCTTTCTGAAGTCCAGGTAGATGACATCCACAGCCTTCCCCTCATCGACTAGGTGGGTCCCCTGGCCATAGAAGGAGATCAGGTTGGTTAAGCAGGACCTGCCCTTCATGAACTCATGCTGGCTGGGCCTGAGTCCCTGGTTGTCCTGCACATGCCATGTGAGCGCCCTCAAGATGAATCGCTCCATAATCTTCCCTGGTACCGAGGTCAGGCTGACAGGCCTGTAGTTCCCTGGATCCTCCTTCTGGCCCTTCTTGTAGATGGGCATCACATTGGCAGGCCTCCAGTTGTCTGGGACCTCCCCTGTTGACAGAACTTCTGATAAATGATGGAGAGTGGTTTGGCCAGGTCCTCTGCCAGCTCCCTCAGTACTCTCAGGTGGATCTCATCCGGCCCCATAGACTTGTCCAATGTCCAGATGGCAAAGCAGGTCATTAACTGCTTCCTCCTGAATTATGGGGGTTTATTCTGCTCTCCATCCCCCTCTGCCAGCTCAGGGGGCTGATTTCCTTGAGGATAGCTTCTCTGACTATTAAAGACTGAGGCAAAGAAGCCATTAAGTACCTCAGCCTTTTCCTCATCCTTGGTGACAATGTTCCCCTCTGCACCTAATACAGGACGGAGATTCTCCTCGGCTCTCTTTTTATTGTTAATCTTTGTAGAAACATTTTTTGTTGTCTCTCATGACAGTGGCCAGCTTGAGTTCCAGTTGGGCTTTTGCCTCTCTAATTTTCCCTCTGCATGACCTAATGAGATCCCTGTACTCTTCTTGAGTTACCTGCTCCTTCTTCTAAGAGTGGTAAACCCTCCTTTTCTCCCTGAGTTCTAGCAAAAGCTTCCTGTTCAGCCAGGCCGGTCGTCTTCCCCATTGGTTCATCTTCCAGCACACAGGGAGAACCTACTCCTGCACCTTTAAGCCTTCCTTCTTGAAGAATGTCCAGCCTTCCTGGACCCCTTTGCCCTTCAGGACTGTCTCCCAAGGGACTCTCTCAACCAGTGTCCTGAACAGTCCAATGTCTGCCCTCTGGAAGTCCATGGTTGTGGTTTTGCTGACTCTCCTCCTGACTTCACCAAGAATTGAGAACTCTATAATTCCATGGTTGCTGAGCCCAAGGAGGCCTCCAACCACCACATCTCCCAACAGTCCTTGTCTGTTTGTAAACAGCAGGTCAAGCAAGGCACCTCCCCTGGCATAGTCCGTTACCAGCCGTGTCAGGAAGAGTCCGTTACCAGCCGTGTCAGGAAGTTCTCTTCCACGCACTCCAGGAACCTCCTGGACTGTTTCCTTTCTACTGTGTTGTATTTCCAGCAGACATCTGGTAAGTGGAAGTCCTCCATGAGGACAAGGCTAACAATTGAGAGCCTTCTGCCACTCACTTGCAGAATGCTTCATCTGCCTCTTCCTCCTGGTTGGATGGTCTGTAACAGACTCCCAGCAGGAGATCTGCCTTGTTGGCCTTCCCCCTCATCCTTACCCATAAGCACTTGACCTTGTCCTCACAATTGTTAAGCTCTTGTAACGGGTCTGCGTGGCAAGGTTTTGGTAGTGGGGTGGGGGAGTTATAGGGGTGGCTTCTGTACGATATTGCTAGAACTTTCCCCTATGTCAGATATAGCCAATGACAGTTGGCTTTAAGACAGTCCTGCCGCTGGCCAAGGCTGAGCCAATCAGGAACAGTGTTTTTCGCCTCTGTGATAACGTATTTAAGAGAGTGAAAAAAGTTGTTGCACAGCAGTAATTGCAGCAAGGGAGAGGAGTGAGAATATGTGAGAGGAACATTCTGCAGACACCAAGGTCAGTGAAGAAGGAGGGGGAGGAGATGCTCCAGGTGCCGGAGCAGAGATTCCCCTGCGGCCTGTGGTGAAGCAGGCTGTCTCCCTGCAGCCCATAGGCGGTGGAGCAGATGACTGCCTACACCCCGTGGAGGGCCCCCACGCCGGAGTAGGTGGATACCTGAAGGAAGCTGTGACCCCATGGGAAGCCTGCACTGGAGCAGGCTCCTGGCAGGACTCGTGGCCCGTGGAAAGAGAGAAGCCCACACTGGAGCAGGTTTGCTGCTAGAGACCCCGTGAGGGGTGCTCATGCTGGAGCAGTCGGTTCCTGAAGGACTGCACACCATGAAGAATACCCACGTTGGAGCAGTTCATGAAGAACTGAACCTGTGGGAAGACTCATGCTGGAGAAGTCACAGAGGACTTCCTCGCATGAAGGGGACCCCACACTGGAGCAGGGGAAATGTGTGAGGAGTCCTCCCCCTGAGGAGGAAGGAGCAGCAGAAAACAACAGAGTGATGAACTGACCACAATCCCCATTCCCTGTTCCCCCCCCTGCACCGCTGGAGGGGAGGAGGGAGAGAAATCAGGATTAAAGTTAAGCCCGGGAAAGAAGGGAGGGGTGGGGGGAAGATCTTTTAAGTTTTGGGTTTATTTCTCGTTACTCCTTTCTGAGTTAATTGGTAATAAATTACATCTTCCTGTAGTTGAGTCTGTTTTGCCCATGACAGTAAATGTTGAGTGATCTCCCTGTCCTTATCTCAACCCCACAAGCCTGTTATTTTTTTTTCCTCTCCCCTGCCCAGTTAAGGAGGGGGAGTGATAGAGTGGCTTTGCTGGGCACCTGGCCAGGGTCAACCCACCACAGCTCTACACAATCAAAACACTCTCTAACACACAAAGTGACCCCACCGCCTCTCCTTCCTTGCCTATCACTTCTGAAGAGCTTATAGCCATCCATTGCACCACTCCAGCCATGACAGTCATCCCACCATGTTTCTGTGATGGCGACCAAGTCATAACTATCCGGCTGCACAATGGCTTCCAGCTCCTCCTGTTTGTTGCCCACCCTGTGTGCATTGGTGTACATCCAGCTAAGCTGAGCTATCCATTTCACCCCGAACACTGGCATGCAATCCCTAGGTTCATCACTGCTGAGCCTTGCTTTGTCCCCTTCCCTCTTCGAGCCCAGTTTAGAGCCTTCTTGATGAGCCTGGACAACGCACACGCAAGAATCCTTTTCCCCCTTCTAGAAAGCCAAACTTCATCTGCTGCCAGCAGACTCAGTTCTGCATAAAATTCCACCAATGGCACCAGCCTTTGAGCCATGTGTTCATCAGGTGTGTTTTCCTGTTCCTCTCAGTATTCTTCCCTGCCACTGAAGGGATTGAGGAAAACATTGCCTGTGCTCCTGAACCTTCGAGAAATCGCCCCAGAGCCCTGAAGTCCCTTTTGATCAACTTTGGACTTCTCTCCACAACTTCACTACCAACCTGCATAACCAATAGCAGGTAGGAATGAGAGGGCTGTACCAGACCAGGGAGTTTCCTAGTAACGTCTCTAACCCAGTCCCCAGGGAGGCAGCAGGCTTCCCTGTGGGATGGGTCTGGTCGGCATATTGGGCCCTCCACTCCCCTCAGAAGGGAGACACCTAAGACAATTATCCTCCTTTTTTTCTTAACAGAGGCAGTCACAATGCGCGGGGCTGACTGACTCTCCCTGGGCAACTCCCTGGAGGGACCTTCATCTGCCTCCTCCTCCGCCTGGCCCTCAACTTCTAGAGCCCCACATCTGTTGTGTAGGGGCAACTGGGAAGGTGAGGGAGGCCGGGAGGGGATTCACCTGCTGCCCCGACCAGGGACCTGTTTCCACGCCCCCTCCAGCTCTTATGTCCCCTCCTTCTGCCTGGCGGCAAGAGGGCAGGGGATCCTCTGCTGCTTGTGGAGCCTCCACCTGCTGCCTTGGCCTCAGGGCTGGCAGGGTGCGGCTCCACCCATCTCTCTCCGCCTGGGTCGACACATTGCTGCCGGCGGGGGCTTTAGGCCGAGTGGGAACCGTGGCTGGGACCTGTTCTGGGAGGGCGATGGCCACGAGTCGAGTCGGCCTCTAGAGCCGGGGGAGGGACTGCGCCCTGCCCGCCCGCCTGCCCTGCCCGCCCCGCCCGCGCCAACCGCCGCCCCAACGGCCGGGCCCGCGCTCCCCGGGGCCGCTCTGCCCTGCGAGGGGATTGGCCGCCGCCGCTCCTGTCCCCGCCCACGGCGAGTCCGAGCGGACCCCGCCAGGAGCTCGCGCTCCCCTCCCTGGGGGGGCGGGCTGGGGCGCCCTCTCGCTCCCGGCGCTTCTGCCGCCTCGGTCTGGCCGCGGTTCTGCCGCTTCGGGAAGGGGCCCCCGGCGCCACCCGCCGCTCCGGAGCCCTTCAACGCAGTGGCTGCCATGTGCAGGTGTGAAAAACCCCAGTCCTGCCCAGTTACAGATAGCAACATTTAGGTTTTGGGTACAGTTTAACACAAGTAAATTTGGTACAGAGCAAGTGGGAGAGATCTCAGAGGAAAGGAGGAAAGTTGCTGTATTGCAGGGGAAGGGAAGCAGTGTTCCAATGCCTCCCAGCAAGGCTGAGGCATCACATACACATATCTCAAAAGCCACAGAAATTACATCAGAGTTTTTAATCTATAAAATTAATTTAACTCAAAATCAACTCACCAAGTCTATTGTTTTAGCCTTTTTCTTGGATTCATCATCACACCAGGTTTCACACCAAAGCCATTCCTGAGGGAGAGACTTAATAGCTACTTGATGAATCATGTTATTGGGCAGATCCTGTACAAATTGTGTAAAATTACAAATTAGCGTTGCTTTTAATGTAACTGGTTATCAGGCAACTACTTAAAAGCAGAATATCTTAGCCTATTACCGTTTCTGCAAATTGTTCTTAGTGCTTTCCTTCTAAGTGCTCACCTAGTTCTTTTTCAAGTAGATTCAAAATTTAGTCGTGCTCATTTTGATGGTAAATTCCACCTCTCATTTCTCATGTATTTTTTCTTTTACTTACGTCTTTCCTTAGCTTCACATACGCAATACTCCTGTCTGATATTTATGGTTCAGATACTGCATACATAATAAAAATGCTACCGAGCAGAATTAGACTGTGGGAAATTATTAAAGCATTACTTAACCATCTTTCCATTCCTCAAATTTGAAAAAAAAATTTCAAAAGTGTATAATCCAGGATTACACCACTACTCTAAATTTAGCTGCCTTCTAGGAAAACCAATTCCAGTAACGAGTATGAAAAGCTATTAAACTGCTATCCTTGCTACCTTCCTTACTTCACTTAAAATATCTTTTTTTATTTTTTTTTTAGTTTTTTTTTTTTAACCTTTATTGTATGGTCAAGTGCTCTCTTGAGCTGAACCAATATCTTGCTGAGTGTAGGGAGCAGCATTTACAGATGAGAAAAGCCTCATGCGGTCATACACCGCATGTACTCTGGCCATCATTAAAAATAACAGGTGTAATGGATAGATCCATTCATCATCTCCTTCACATGTGCAACCCCTACCTTATATTTAAAAAATAAATGTCAGTACTCAAAGAAGTATTAGTCACATCTTATTTTGCCATTTCACATTGCTAAATGTAAATGTGGCAGAATAAAATAGCACATATACCTGCATTATAAAAGGCATATAATTTAATTCCACTACAGAAATTAGTACAGGAAATTACATCAAGTATAAGTACACTGAGAGTCAAACATTATTTAAATATTTTTTTTTAAAAAAAAAATTTCAATCCCATGAATTTTAGGAAGATAAAATAAATGATTTATCACTATCTCAATTTCAAGAGAAAAAAGGTTGTTTTTCTGTTGTGCCCCTCTGACCTTATAAACGAAATCACAAATCCTGAGTTACTACAGTAACTCTCAAAGTTGTGAGTTTACAAATTGTTGTATGGAGTAGAAAGACAGCTGCTAGTTCCAAGGTTTTAAAGTAAATAGCAAAAAAAAAAAAAAAAAAAAAAAAAAAATCTGAACAAAAAATTGCTTATCCTTTCAGAAGAAAGTGATTTATCCTCAAAAACACTAAGATACATCTAGAAGGTGAAAGAGAAAGTATTAGTGAGTCAGCAAAATAAAAGTACAAGGATAAGACCAGATTGCTTTTACTGCCACTGCCAAAATTCTTGTTCATCCAAAATATGCAAACTGCTGAAATGAGAGTCTTCTAGACTTTCACACACAACATTTAAAATTTGTTCTTCAATTTTATTTACAAGTGTTTTCACATTTAGTCAGATAACCTACCTAACTTGAAAGGGAGACTGCTCTACAGCAGCATCTTTATTAGAAAATAAAACCTAAATTAAAAAAAATTAAACCATTTCCCCCTAATAAAAGACCCTACTCTTACATTCCTTTCTGCTAATTTTTATTCTGTAAATAAAGAACAAGATGGTTAATTATCTATTTTTTAATGAATCGCTATAAATACTTGTCAAGTATTTGTTTTGTCATCTTTATATAGACATTTCCATGCTTCTCTTTAAAACGAACAATTAAATACGCTGCACTGGAAGTCTAGTTTTTATAATGTGTAATTTTTCTCCCTCGGAGTTCTTTACTTACTATCCTTAGCATTTTAAAGTACCTTTTTTCCCACTCTATCTACTTCTATTTTGTGGTTTATATTAACGTAAACTTAACTGCCACCCACGAAGACAGCAGTGCTGGCAGATTAGCAAAGAGCTGAGATTACTTCTTTGAGAAGGGCAGCGAGCACTCCAGTCAGGTATTTAAAATAAAAATAAAAAGAAATAAATTCATCATAATGCATCCCTACCAGTAGATAAATGCTCTCCAGAACTCTCATAAAATATATTGCACTGTGGTTGATATTTCTAGGAACGATGCTGTATTTGGTATAAGTAGTAGCAATGAAGACAGAAAGTGATTCCTATCGATAGAGTCAGAAAAGAGATTACTACAAAAATATTACTTTGAAGTATTTCCCTTTCCAAAGCAATTCAAATCCCATTCTGCCAAAATTTAGCTACCTTAACGTCTGCTCTCAGCACTGACATGCTAAGGGAAAGATAGCTGACAAGTGGTTTTCAATTTGATCCAAGAGACTTGTAAGACTTACATGCTTTCATGTATTAATGCTGTAATTGAAAACGTACGACTCTAAAAATGGCAAGACAAACATTATTAGTATTTTGTGAACGTTAGATAAAACTAATCACTATTTCTGAAAAGCGGCATTACAACGGATGCCCTGTAACCAGCTTCTGAATAGTAAAGGTCTTTCTGAAAGACACCTTGTACATCTAGGTGAGACTATGCTTGAAAAACATACAGCAAATCACAGCTCATGTGTGGTACAGGGCCAATTATTAATTCATTTCAGTCCAGAAAAGAGAGGGAAAATCTGACTGTTGCTGTTATATCAGCTCTTTTGCTCTTAACAGTTACAGCTTAAGGCTGCTCCAGCTCCCTGTCTAGTTTGAGTCTGTAGTATAGCTGTATTTCTACTTTTCTTTGTCCAGTATCATAAAAATGGCTATTTTCAATTTCTAGTTTTATTTCAGGAAAAAAAAAAAAATCAAGTGGCAATAACATCTCTATGTAAGAGAGAAACTCACTTGCAGAGTAAGGGGGCGGAATGCAGACACTAAGAGACGTGAGCTTTGCTACTGTGGGATCCCTTCTCTGCTATAGGCAGGTAAAAACCTTTTGTGCTTTAGTAATCCACAAGGAAAATTAAAAAGCAGGAACAATCTCACTTATTAAGCCTTCTGAAGTTCACCCAAAGACAGATGTAAATAAAGAGTACTATTCACTTAAGCAGAAATCGGGTGAGCTGTATTATCAATCTTCGATTGAGCTAAGGAACCGCTACTACAGAAGAAAATAATAAATTTAAGTACGTTCTGTACATGTGGTATCTACATACATGCCTGTGACTTGCACCCTGACTTACCCCACCTAGGTGTAAACATTGGTGGAGTTATATAAATGAAGACTACAGTCACCCCAGGGTGACCATGTACAGCAACCACTAGAGTGCATTAGCAGTTAGCTTACAAAAATTGAATTTATATTAATGGAAAAGAAGAAAGAGGAAAAAGTTCTTGCTAAATAAGAATATAATTACCATTATCAGCATATAGGATTATGATTAGAAAACCACAAATGCACATAGAACAACTACAAATAAAGGACAGCAGTCCTCTATGCTTTTTTACTCCTTTTTTCCATCTTAAACAATTATTTAAAGTAATCATCATCTAGTGTTCAATTTTCTGAACTGTGCTCATATGCACACCTGGAAATGTCTAAAACAGCAGTAAAGGGCAAATAGTTTCAGAATTATATAACATACACATTGAAATACAAAATATTCCATGCATATTGAGAAATATAAAGGAAATAAAACCCAAATTGCTTAAAGTCACATATACCTGATCTAGATTTGATAGACTGTTTGGATCTTGACTAAGAGCCTGGTACTGGCCCCGAAGCCTATCTCCAGCTGCAATCTTTCTGAACTTCTTAAGATCCACAACATATAAGGCACTACAAAGATTTAAAAAAAAGAATTAAGATTTGTGCAGTTTCACCTTCTTTTTGATAACATTAATAAAAGTAACAAGAAACCAAAAACTGTTCCCATCCTAAAGGAATATTTTTTAAATTAAGCAGCTGAAGCTACAATAAAAAAGTAAAATCAATATGTCATCAGAATTCATGCCTTATCTCTAGCTGAGAATGACTACAGGGCAATTGCTTTTGACTGTGTCAGTGATCAATAGCAAGACCCAGATTTTAATCAAATTCACAAACAGCACAAAAACATGTAAGGAGTTATCCTACCTAATATGGTATTTCCTTTTCCCAAGATGTGATGCCCAGTATCCTGACTTCCAGAAACGGTACCCATCCATTTCTTTACGGCTGTCACAGAAAGGTGTGTATCCATAGGGAGCTCCATTTAGATCTAGATCTCGGAGTTCTTTTAGGTCACTTCTCACAATCTAAATAAAAATGTATTTATTTTTATAATTTAATACTGTTTTTAAGGTGTGCATATAAGAGTAGTTATGGCAGCACCTTCCAAAAATCCAATTTTAATTTAGAAAAACCCCACAAAACAACCAAAAAACAACTGAGATACTACAACAGTGGAGTATAGCTAAAGTATTCCACCAGAATGACATTTACCAAATTATTGTTAAAGGAAAAAAATATGTGTTTATTCTGTGCCTGTCTGTTGAACACATTTAATAAGTAAATTAAATAAAGCAATCAAAGTATTTTTAATCTATAGACCCACATTTCTGGTTGCCCAATATTCAATTCCTTCGTGCAGGAGTATAATTTTCAAAATCTACTGAGCATCTCCCTTCTAAAAAATCCTTCCTATTTGTTACATGAACTTGGGCATTCCAAAATTAATGCATCATTTGAAAATCTTTGTATCTTGTAGTAATGTACTTTTAAAAAAAGATTATAAATATCCTTTATTTACTAATCAATCATTCTTCCATCAAACCCCACTAATTTATCAGTAGTAAGAAAGTTTTAGCTGTTTATCCTTACAGTAGCTAGAACAGACAACCAGTACTGCTACTACTCTATCCAGTGAAATTGCAGAAAGTTGCAGTCTGCATGTCTATACCTAAATCTAATTTATTCTCAAGCTTCAGAAAAGGACCAAAATCTGTAATATTTGTGCTGAGGTTTTTAATAACCGTGTGATAGACTCTTCCATGTCTCATCTGTTTGAGACTACATTACCTTTCAATATATTATACAATATTAATTTCCAAGTGAAAGACTGCATACAAATTTAAGAACAAAAGAGGCAGAATTCATCTTCATCATCACCTCAGGCCCCTTCCACAGCGAGTGGAAAAGCCCTCTCTCAATCAGCTGAGAGACTGAATCACTTGAATATGCCTTAGGTGAAATGTACCTTTAGATTGCACATACTTCCCAGGTGCCTTTCTCTCTCCATGGGCATTAGAGGCAATTTAGGGCAACTGTGTGATGAGATTCTTAATTTCTATATGACTAAAGACAAGTGAAATTATTTCATTTCACATTCTGCAACATTTGGATAAAATGGCCACAGAGAATGAAATTGGATCAATTTAAGCTCAAATGATTTCCTCCAACATTTATACAGCATTACTTCTTCTTACCTGGTCAGCATCAACAAATATTATTTTATCCACAGCCAAAGGGAAAAGAACATCCAAAAAAAGAATTTTGTAGCCCCAGATAATTCTTTGTTTTTCTGTCTGCTGATAAAGCCAGCGAGGCCACTTATACTGTACTAACTCATACTTGAAACCATACTTTTTAGCCATGTGAGGAATAACGTCCTAGAAGAACAAACAAAAAACTATTAGTTGCACATATATGTGACACAGAAGGACTCAAAAGGAAAAAGAGGGAATGTTGAAACATGGTTGCAGCTGTGTTGGCCTTACTGACTACATAAATTACTATTTTAAAATGTTTCTTTAGCTCTAACAGTATCTTCAGCTATGTAAATATAAAAAGCTTTTTTTTCAAGCTCAGAAGAGAATAAATTGTTATAATATATAACTGGGCTTTGGGTTCCAGAAAATAAGAACCTGACGCACGACACTTTCACCACCACTGCTATTTAATGCATCCAGAGTTCATTTCCAACTGTGAAAATTTAATTTGAATTATATAATTACTCAATTGTATTTTTTTATTATTGTATTGTATTGTATTTTTTTATATATTACACTACTATAGATTTTTAAAGAATAATAAAAGGAAAATGTTTCTCCTACCTTAAACGTTGGGGAGAGATAGTTTTTCAGAAACCAAAATTTAACTGGTGTTTTTGTATGACGTAGGACAGAAAGCATCATAATTCTGTGGAAATATAAGTCTATAATAAACAATACACATAGGTCCTTAAATTTCAGCTGCACCTAAAAGGTGCTAAAACTTTCTAAGTATGATTTTCTTTAACCCAGTTTAAGCTAAAATTTCTGTCTATTTCTAATGAAAAGCTTTAAAGTGCGTGTGTTCAAGACTGTTTTGAGATGGATTTATTTGAAGCAGATTGATGCTAAGCAATACTGGAACAATTTCAAAAGTGGATCTGTTAACAAGTTTTATTCTAAGGGAGGTGCCTGACAAAATTAGAGTAACAATTAATACTTTATATTGGCTACTGAGAGAACTCACTTATTTGAGAAATATATTGGTTGAGTTTAATAGGTTGCTGAAATGAAAAACAGTAGAAAAGAGAAAGCACAGTTCAAGTTAAGATCCTTTTCAGAAAATCCCTGACAACTGTAAAAATCACTATTTTGGGTTTGTTTTTTTTCACTGTTATGGCATTCGTTTGGTGTAAACAGACAGGTAAGCAATGCCTTACAACCTTACTAGAGGTCAAATCTGCCTTAAAAATTGAGAAATAATAAACTTTAAAATAAGGTAAAGAAGCATGTAGAATGTTTTTAAATTATTTTTTTTCTCCTTTGAAATAAACAAGTCCCTCTATGAAGGTCATAGTAGGTTGAAGGAAAGAAATGCAGATGTTCAAATTCTGTCAGACTAGTAAGAAATAAAAATCAATGCACACAAAATACTACTTTCCAAATAAATATGCATGAAAGAATTGTAAAATTCCATTTTAGGATAGGAAAATCACTACATCTGGCACCTGTAGACAAGCACTCATAGAAATCAGAAAAGTAACAGTGATGGTTGTGACCAGATTAGGCAACACTGTAAGAATTCCTTCAAAGCAACTCTTGCTTACTGAATGAACACTGAGATAAGTAAGGCCGTACATGCACATAGCAGCATCCACAGTTGGGACTAAAAATAAATAGATATAACTCTAATGAAGTCACTGCTGTTATGTCCTTATAAAGACAGGTTGAGCTCCATCCTTTATGTTCACACTTGGCACATGCACTCCCGAAAGACATGCAGGACGTTTTTCTTTCTTCAAAGGATAATGGTATTTTTGAACATCTATACGTTGAATCACTTTGTTCTCAAAGATGAAATTGTTCCTCACTGAATATAACTCTTCTATGTTTTGATAACTTATTCTTTACACCTCCTTAAAAAAGTCAGTTTCTTTAAGCTCCTGCATATTAGGATGAACGTTCTCATTTCCCTTTTACCTTTCCTTACCTTAAAAAACGTTCATATAGATGGCCTGAAGCAACTGAAAAAATGTTAAGAATATCACGTTTCTTTTCATTCTTTTCTGTTGGAATTTCTTCTGAAAATCTAAGGAAAAAAACCCTGAATTATTATATAAAGTACACATTCAGCAGAAAGAAAATACTACTATGTTAAGCTCGTAAAGAATCAAAATACACAGAAGAAACACTCATCCTACAGTAACCGAATACACTTATATTCTACTCCCACTGCACATACCTATGATAGCAAAATCTTTTGGGAGCAACACAGCACACCCAGTCACTCAGGACAAACAATGGCACAACTACAATCTCCAACAAAAATCAGAAACACACATAGCCAGATTATCTGGAGAACTGGTTATTTTTAAAATCAGTAACAGTTATTTTTCAAGCTTCATCCACATGCATGCTACATCAGAACCACCAATGCACAGTGCTGAAGTGAAGGATATCTGCCTAGGTGGCTGAGCTGAATATATAAACGTAATACAAAGATGGCCACACCAGGCCAAACCACGTATCTAGCCCAGTACCTTACCAACAGCAAATGACAAGGCCAAGGAGTAGCAGCCTCTCCCAGAATACATTCAGTGGTCTGTGGTGATAGGCCTTCCCAAGTGTTTTTCATAATACTGCTGAATTCTTTCTTAAATTCATCCAACTGCTCTCCCTATAGCCACCCTAGATCTTTGAGGTACATCGCTTAGAGGTTTTCTGTTTCTGCTGCATGGCATTCTTTGCTTGCTTTGAATACCAAAGTCTAACAGGATTGTTTTGACTCATGTATGCCTTCCCGCACATAGACCTAGGGGATGGTGGCTGCAGTCTCCCTCAGAGCACTGTTTTACAGTTCTCTAAACCGTAAAGGCTGCCTTAGGCAAACAGGTTACTGTATGGTTTAATATGGTTGGAAATTCACCTCAATAGTCTTTTTTTTTTTTTTTGAGGTGAGTCACTCCTTACACACAGAGTGAGTCACTCCTATTCATTATTCTTCTGGTTAGATCTCTTTTAAAAGTATACTTTAAAAAGTATAAATATAAGCTTCCCTCATAATCTTTACGAACAAATGAGACAAGTCTCAGATCTCCAACACATTTTAAAAAAATTGATATCACTCCACCAATACAAAGCTGAAATCTCAGAGGGCTGCAATGTGTGTAAGTGGTGTGAATAATCTTTTGAGAAACCCACGTTCTTTTCACTCAGCAATGGTAAGAGGAGATAACACAGTCATACCTCATCAGGACTATAGCAAACACGAAAGAAAGGGCCATCAGTGGAGGGGCGCTGACTGCCTGGTGTGGCATCTCCAACGAAGACAACTTCCCAACTAGCACTGAGTTCTCACAGGCTAAATAGGCTGCAGTTCACAGTCCCAAGCAGTCTGTCTTCTTTTTTTCTGACTTTTTGTCCTGTTTCTTATACTTAGTGATAGCAGGACCAAAAGAATGACAAGCTCTTTATAATGCAGCCATCACCACATGGGACTACAAAAACAGATGTGGAAAAAGAAAATCGGGTTTTGCTGCAAGGATCTTGAAAATATTGATTATGCAAAGCTTACGGGAGAAGGAGGCAGAGATCTTCCAAATGGAACAAGCTTCTCTGAAGATGACTGGGTTAACTCGTAAGGTCACATGGGAAAAGCAGTCAATTTGCAAAGGATGGATCAGTTATGAAAGGACTTGGGTGATGTGGCATGCGTGTCCCACGTCAGAGCACACATGGATTCCCGTAACGAACAGTGTGCAGGATATACTTTTCATTCTGGACTATCAATGGGGAAGGATATTTGACAGGTTCCTAGATAGCAAGAGGCTGACAGACAAACAGCAGGCCTCAAATCACACCCTTGAGCCACAACCTTGAATCAATGGGAAGAGCAACTAAACTTTATTGGGTGAGGGGCTGTCCTGGGTTTGGCTAGGATAGGGTTAATTTTCACCAGAAGCTGGGAGGGGGCACAGCCGGGACAGCCAAATGAAAGTATCCGAGGGGTATTCGATACCATGCTGACGTCATGGTCAGTATATAACGGGGAGCCACGGGAAGGTGGTGAGCTGTTGTGTTCCGTGTGTCTCGCTGTACCTATTATTTCATTAGTGTTGTTGTTACCGTTGTTTCTTCTCTCTTTGTGCTGTTTCATTAAACTGTTCTTATCTCAACCCGTGGGGTTTGACCCTTTTCTCCAGATTCTCCTCCCCACCCTGACTCGGTGGGAGGGGTGAGCGAGCAGCCTTGTGGTGCCCTGCTCCCAGCTGGGCCTAAACCACCATGGTCCTTTTTGGTGCCCAATGTGGGGCCGGAGGGGTTGAGGTAACGGTAGGTCAGGCGAGGGTGCGTCGAAAGTTTGTCATACGTATTTGTTATATTAGTTAAGTAACTGCGGGTCATCACGTTGGTTCGTGTGTTCACATGGTGGTGCTGTGTAAGCTTGTACATGCACTATGTGCTCCCTGAGGTGATGTTTGTGACCACTGGGAGGGTGATCAGGACTATCATCTTGCTCCACTGGCTAATGTCGATTTATGATATGATTGCGTCACTGGTCATGAGGTTAAGCTGGTATTTGTATGCAGCATTGCTGTCCTGTCCATTCTTTGGGCGCCTTCCTCTCACAATTTGTTACTAATCGCACCCAGTCCACGGGAGGGACAAAGGGAGATACTTTCTCCCACTCTTCCACATCTCCTTCTGCCTTCAGGCTTACTATAGCAGTTTTTGAGAACTTTGAATATCCCTGGGATGCCCAAGCCAGCATGTTCTTATTGCTGTGTCTCCTGAATGTGTCCCAGGTATTGTTCACAGTTAAACAACATTTTTCCAAGAATACCACCCAGAGATCTGCCCTGAGGCTGGATAATTACGAGTGGGAGAGCATGGGCAAGTGCCTAGGACAGTAGTCACCCCCAATGTTTTGGAATTTCACCCCTGAACAAACACAGAATCCTGAAAAACTAGTAAAACGTTTGGAAAAGGTATGCTGTCACCCTGGCAATTCCAGAGAGACACAAATCACTGCAATATGCTGGGGCCTGCCTGGCCGATGCCTACTGAGCCACTCTCAACAATACTCAGTGCCCTCAAGGGGAAAAGAAAGTCTCTGGACCTGAAAACAGACCAACAGGCGCTACAGCTGAACCAGAGAACCAACCTGTGCTAGTATCAGTTGCCCCTGTACAGAAGTAGTCCACAAAGAAACCAGTCCACTTAGCAAGGGATGAAAGTGAACCAGGGTCATCAGGAGGAAGAGGCAGAACCAGTGATAATCACCCAATCCCTATCCCTGAGTGAGCTGCGAGATATGCAAAAGGATTCTGGCTGCCACCCAGGTGAGCACGCTGTCACCTGGCTGCTCTGATGCTGGGGCCAGTAGCTTGGAATTAGAAGGTAGGGAAGCCAAGCAGCTGGGCTCCCTGTCTAGGGAAGGGGTTATTGACAAGGCGATTGGAAAGCAGACACAAGCCCTCAGCCTCTGGAGGCGACTCCTGTCAGGCGTGAAGGAGAGGTACCCCTTCAAAAAAGATGCTACATGTCACCCAGACAAGTGGACCACAATGGAGAGAGGTATCCAGTACCTGAGGGAACTAGCTGTGCTGGAGGTGATTTATAATGATCTGGGCAACGGTCAGTTCACCTCTAGATCCAGATGAAGTCCGATGCACACAGCCCCTGTAGCAGAAGTTTCTACGAAGTGCACCAGCATCGTTATGCCAACTCATTGGCAGTAATGCCGTGGAAAGAAGGCGAAGGACAAACGATGGACGAATTGGCTAGCCAACTCCAGCAATATGAAGGAAGTCTCTCTTCTTTCCTCCAGGCCTCTGTCTCGGCCGTGGAGGAATTGTTTTGGAAGTGCCAGCAATTCAAAAAGGATATGTCCTACTCCCCATCTGTACAGGCCCATATCTCAGCTATTAGAAACAGGCACTCCTCTGCTCAAGAGAGAGAATACAGAAGGTACACACCACAGGCTGCCCTGTGGTTTTACCTACGTGACCACAGAGAGGACATGAGGAAGTGGGATGCAAAACCCACTTCGGTCCTAGCTGCACGGGTACGTGAGTTGCAGGGGAAAACCACCACAAAAAGGGATTCTTCCTGGAAAGATGGTGCTCTGGTTTCTAGTGGGAAATTCCCCAGACAGGGTGGAAGGGCTGATCCTGGAAGGCTTTCTAAATCTAGTCAATATTGTAACAGTAAAACCACCTGTGGCTAAATGGCGATAAACATAAAATCAGCAGCAAAGACTCAATAAAATGTCCAAATACTTGAGATACAAGAGGCCCTGTCAGGAGAGACGATAAAGCTGAAACAGAAGCCAGTCCTGGATCTACTAAGAAATGTGTGTGCTGAGGGTTAACTGGAGTCAACTGTTTACTAGATGAAGTAGAACTGCTATGTCTTTTCTTTATCTTCTTTAACAGTCTTTATGACTGACAACCATTGCCAAGGCTACTGAAAACAGAAAAAACCTTTTTTGAGTCTCGCAGCAGTCATTTGGGGCCAGAAGGTCTTTAGAGTACGAAGTAAATTGTGATGAAAACGCCATTCTCCTTAAATCCCTCATACTGACATCATCCCTTTCTTATTAGCTGAATTATAGTCCAAAGATGTTCTCTTGAACAATGGAGGAATCGGACTCTACCTTGATGGTACATCTCCAATGCTTAAAGGTACTTATGGATAAAGCTACTGCAATTTCTGTTCTCTTTCAGGGCAAAGAGATCTATGATTACTTGGATTAGGTTGTTTACACAATCAAGTCATTAGCCCTGAATTGTTGTCAGAAGGCATTGCCCTTAGTTCTTTGCCTTTGCAATTGTACAGCCATGACAGCTTAGCACTCGATTAGCATACTGCAGAAACAACCTGTGCTGGAAATCAGACCTTCCGAGAGCAAACAGGAGTGTTTCTTAGAAAGTGGATGGAGTCCAGTATGGAAACAATGTATTGCAAATTAAATCCCACCCCCCAACACCCTTGAAGATCCAGAAGAGGAATTATCATCACCTTGAAAAAGTCGATGAATTTATCGTGTTACCAGCATACCAGATTAAAGACCCAAGCTCATTCTTCTCTGACATTATGAAACCAAATCGTTGGGAATTCAGTAACTACTTTTACCAGCACCCCAATTTTCATGCTTGAGAATATTATCTTTTTGAGACAATTCTTGTGAGAAAGGTCTCTGAAGTGCTACAAAGAAAGAATAGGCAGAGAGCTTCCAGGCCACTGTTTCTAAAGTACATTGGTCAAAGGTCATTTGTTTGAAATGCTCTTGAAAGGACAATTAACATGTCTTGGAAACTGATACTATCAACACCCCATGTTCTGATCCACAGCATAAATACACTAGTCCATTAAAAAAAACCCTAAAAAATTTCTAAACAAAGATGAAACATTCTTTTTTGCCCTTAACTCATTTTCAAAAATGATAATTTCATAGGAATTCGTATCTTATTAACAAAAACTAAATCTAATTTAAAAAAAATCAGCCTGAACCACATACCATCCACAGACAACACAATTATGAGCAACTGAAAACAAAATTTTACAGTAGCATACAGCAAAATACTACAATGTTGTTAGCCCTAAATGTAAAGCTTGCGATGTTTATCACAATTATTTATAGAACTCACAATTTAAAGTAGAAGGTATTTTATTGATAAATGTAAAAACACTCCTCGAGCTTTCATAAATTATGTCTAGCAGTGGACATGCAGCATCATAGCCTGCTTTTTGATGTTCCGTTTGATACATCTGAGTACAACATCACTGGCTAAGTTTTTCACATTGATTCCCTGCCACAACAAAATAAAAATAATGCCAATGGAGCAAATGAACAGGAACTAGAAATGTAAAGAAGGGATTAAAAAGGAAATAAGTATTAAGATGTAAAAGACATTACAGCTTGTCTTTTACCGCCTCTTATTTATATTATAAAGCCCTTGGGCAACCTTTTTACATATTTGTAGCACTATCAAGTAAGAAACACTTCCTTTGCTATAAGTAATAATAAAAATGGCCTCGCACAGTTAAAGTAGAAGCAAATTATGCACTACCTTGTAACTGATTCCAGGTTTCCTTTTTTTCCTCTTGTTCCATCAGTAAGGAGATCTTCATTCATTTTATCAGGCTTTTTCTGTACCTAGTCATTAAAATAAATGTATTTGTTTAATTTGGGAAGTTAGTTGATAATAATTACTACTTCAATTGTGATACCTAACTACAGTGCACTTACCGGCTAGAGCTGCACCAACATCATACCAATTTCTATTTCAGTAAAATACTTACTGAACTGCATTAAACTGAAGATAACAATGTCATTTCATACTTATAAACAATGTACAGAACTAAGTGTAACAAGAGGAAAAGTAATCAATTATGAAAAATTAAATGGTGATTAATAAATCAAACTAATGTTCAAGCCCTCTGTACTTCTTTATGCAAACAGAAACTAAAAGTGTGGGAATCTTATCTCATTTTCTTCCCTCGTGAGTTTGCAATCCAGCCATTAGCTGGCAGAAGAAGTGTTGAGCAGGGTGTTGCACCATGCACGCTACTTACCTGAAGGGAAACTGTGATTCTCATAAACCCTTCACAAGGAGTAAGTGACAAATCTGTCACTGAAACATAAGCTCTCCTGTCCAACTTAAGCAATTTCTGCTGTCTTACCCAGATGCTTGACAGAAGCTCCAAATTAATTTTGTTTGCTGACCTTAATTTCCTTGATTAAAAGAATCCAAACTGCTTTTGAAACCCAAATAGCTTCTAAAACACTACATGTTTGAACATATCCAATTCTAACCTCATTAATTTCACATGTTTATCCTGACAAGCTAATGCTTACAGATTTCTGTTCACACTAACTTTAGCTAATGCTTCTGAAGCCACATCCAAGGTATTGCTCAAATGATTCTACAGTTCAGCTGAAAGACAGTGCTTACATATTCTAGGTATTGGCTTAATATGTACCACCTTTCACACTGAATAACGACTATTTTGACCCAAATGGCACCCATTCTCTGTGGTTTAAAGGCAAGTTTATCATCCTCCAGAGAGCTACACCTTTTCTCCAGGTTCTGGAACATTTCAGTTACAGGACTGGACAACAGACTCACACATGTGGTTTTAAAAATTCCTTTTGAACTTATGTTTACATCGTTCTCGCCGAGAGACCAGCTCCAGTGGCAGGTAAGCGCGCATTGGGGAAGGTATTCGCGGCAAAAAAAAGGCCAGCAAAAGGCTCTTTTTGGGGCTGGGAAAACCGGCAGCATACGGGCGGGCTGCTGAGGCGGCAACTGCATCACTGGCGGCAGCTCTGGACGAGCCGTGAGCGCGCCAACGGTCACTCGCCCAGACCACCCCCCCACCCCCCTTCCCCCCCAAAAGAAGCCCCTCGGGATCGCAGCCACGGTGTAAACGGGCACCGCGTGGGCGTCCCCCAGGGCGTCCCCCGGGAGCGCCACGGCAAGGGCTCGCTCCCGGGCGAGCGGTCGGAGCCGGCACACGGAGCGCGGCGGTTCGCACGGGAGGCGCGGGGGGTCTGCCGGCTCGGCCGGGGGGCGACGGGAACCGCTCGGCAGAAGCCCACGGCTTCCCTCGGCCCCGCACCCGCCAACCCTGACGCCCCTTCCCAGGCGGAGCTCTCGGGGGAACACGCTGCCCCCCGGGCGTCGGGCTGCGGGGGGTGCCCGGCTCTCCCGCCGCTGTCCGACGGCAGCGGTGAGCACCCCCGGGGGAGGGGGAGGTGTGCCCGGGGAGAGCAGCTCCTCCGCTTCGTGACGGAGCTCAGGGGGAGGTCAGCAGGTTGAGGGCCGCCAGGGAGGGCGGGAGAGAGAGAGATGCTGGGAGTCGTCCCCTGACTGCCGTGACAGAAGCCCGGCAGGCGGACAGAAGCCCGGCAGGCGGACAGAACCCCCGCTGCAGAGAGCTGCCTGTCCTCTCCCTGCCCGACTGAACGGGGTGAGTTGCAGGATGGGGGGCAACGGCAAAAAGCTCCTGCCCGGCGCTGCAGGCGCGTCTGCCCAGTGACTACCCCCCCTTCCCAGGTGCCCTTGCGTAACAGGTACGATGTTCTGCGAGGGGAACCAAATAATGACAAAGAGGACAGCTGCCTAGCTTGGAGATGTCACCCAGGCTAAGATCGAGCATGCCTTGCATCAAAACATCTGATAGAAAGAAAGAAAGATGGGCCCTTGTTGTGGGGGACTCAATTCTGAAGGGAGCAGAAGGCCAGACCTGCTACATGGGGCCCAGGTTAAGGATGTAAAGATGAAGCTTCCTTCCCTAGTACAGCCCTCAGATTACTGTCCCCTTTAGATATTTCAGGTAGGCAGGGATCAAGTCATGAGAGGAAGTCCAATGGTAATGAAGAAAGATTTCACGGCCCTGGGACAGCTGGTCAAGGGAGCAGGAGCACAAGCTGTGTTCTCCTCTGTGCCTCCAGTTGCTGGGAATGATGAGGTGGTAAACAGAAGAGCCAGCAGATGAATGCCTGGCTCCAAGCCTGGTGCCAGTGGCAGGATTTGGGGTTCTTTGATCATGGATTGACCTACAAGACACCAGGCCTGCTGTCAACAGCTGGGAAAACGTTATCTCACAGGGGGAAGGGGGTTCTAGGACAAGAGTTAGCAGCGCTCCTTGAGAGAGCTTTAAACCAGATTCAAACGGGATGGGGATGTACCTGGGCCTGCCAGAGAGCTGCCTGAGGGTGGTAGCTCAGTACTTGTGGGGCAGCACGCTAGTATTTTTGAGAACCAAAAGGCCTACCAGCCCTCGAGGGAGAAATCCACATGCTCAGCCCCTCCCGGAAATGGTTATACACCAGTGCACGCAGCATGGGGAATGAACAGGAAGAACTGGAGATCTGTTTGCAGTTGCAGGGCCATGATCTCATTGCGGTTACTGAGACATGGTGGGACAGCTCCATGACTGGGATGCTGTCACAGATGACTATGTTCTTTCCAGGAAAGACAAGCCAGCAAGGTGAGGTGGGGGAGTTGCTCTTTATGTGAGAGAGCACCTGGAATGTGTTGAGCTCTCCCTTGGGACAGATGAAGAACAAGTGGAGAGCTTGTGGGTAAAGATTAAGGGGCAGGTTGATATGAGAGACACTGTTGTGGGTGTTTATTTCAGGCCACCTGATCAGGATGGGGAAGTTGATGAGACCTTCCACAGCCAGCTGAAAGTAGCCTCACAATCACAGGCCCTGGTTCTCATGGGGGACTTCAACCACCCTGACATTTGCTGGAAAAGTAACACAGCCAAGCAGCCACAGTTCAAGAGGTTCCTGCAAAACACTGATGGTAACTTTCTGACTCAGGTGGTGGAGGAACCAATGAGGAGAGGTGCGCTGCTGGACCTTGTGCTAACAAACAAAGAAGGCCTCGTCAGTGATGTGAAGGTTGGGGGCAACCTTGGATGTAGTGACCATGAGATGGTGGAGTTCAGGATCCCGCATGGAAGAAGCAGGGCAATCAGTAGGACTGCAACCCTGGACTTCAAGAGAGCCAACTTCAGCAACTTCAAAGACCTACTTGGAGGAATCCCATGAGCTAGGGCTCTAGAAGGTAGGGAGGCCAAGACAGCTGGTTGCTATTCAAGTACCACTTCCTCCACACCCAAAACTGATGCACCCCTATGAGGAGGAAACCGAACAAAGTAGGCAGAAGGCCTGCTCAGATGAGCAAGGAGCTTCTAGAAGAACTCGAAGAAGGAAGTTTACAGAATGTGGAAAAAGAGTCTGGCCACTTGGGAGGAATATGGGAATCCTGTCAGAGTATGTAGGGATGCAATGAGGAAGGCTAAGGCCCGTTTGGAATTAAGTCTGTCTAGGGACATCAAAGAAAACAAGAAGGGATTCTTCGAATACATCGGTAGCAAAAGGAGGACCAGGGAAAATGTGGGCCCCTGCTGAACGAGGCAGATGCCCTGGTGATGGAGGATACGGAGAAAGCAGAGTTACTGAATGCCTTTCTTGCCTCAGTCTTTACTGCTAAGGCTGGTCCTCAGGAATCCCAGACCTTGAAGGTAGGAGAAGTCTGCAGAGAGAAAGACTGCCCCCTTGGCTGAGGAGGACTGGGTTAGGAATCTCTTAGCCAGAGTAGACACTCACAAATCCATGAACCCTGATGGGATGCACCTGTGAGTGCTGAGGGAGCTGGCAGAACTCAGACACCTCTCCTCCATGACCTTTCAAAGATGATGGAGAGTGGCTTAGCAATGACTTCTGCTCTGGCAGAAGTCCAGCAATGACTGGAGGAAAGCCAATGTCACTCCAGTCTTCAAAAGGGCAAGAAGGAGGATCCGGGTAACTGCAGACCAGTCAGCCTCACCTCCATCCCTGGAAAGGTGATGGAACAGCTCATTCTGAATGCTACCTCTAAATAGGTGGAGGAGAAGATTATGAGAAGTAGTCAGCATGGATTCACCAAGGGGAAATCATGCCTGACCAAACTGATAGCCTTCTGTGATGGCGTGACTGGCTGGTTGGACAAGGGGAGAGCAGTGGATGTTGTCTACCTCGACTTTAGCAAAGCTTTTGACACTGTCTCCCAGCACATCCTCACAGGTAAGCTCAGGAAGTGTGGGATAGATGAGTGGATGGTAAGGTGGATTGAGAACTGAATGAAGGACAGAGCTCAGAGGGTTGTGATGAGTAGTGCAGAGTCCAGTTGGAGGCCTGTGGCTAGTGGTGTTCCCCAGCGGTCAGTACTGGGTCCACTCTTAATATATTCATTAACGACCTAGATGAAGGGACAGAGTGCACCCTCAGCAAGTTTGCTGATGACATAAAACTGGGAGGAGTGGCTGACACGCCAGAGGGCTGTGGTGCCATTCAGCGAGACCTGGACAGGCTGGAGAGCTGGGCAGAGAGGAACCTCATGAGGTTCAATAAGGGCAAGTGTAGGGCCCTGCACCTGGGGAGGAATAACCCCATGCACCAGTACAGGCTGGGGGTTGACCTGCTGGAGAGTAGCTCTGTGGAGAAGGACCTGGGAGTCCTGGTGGACAACAAGTTGACCATGAGCCAGCAATGTGCCCTTGTGGCCAAGAAGGCCAATGGCATCCTGGGGTGCATTAAGAAGAGTGTGGCCAGCAGGTTGAGGGAGGTTCTCCTCCCCCTCTACTCTGCCCTGGTACTGTGTCCAGTTCTGGGCTCCCCAGTTCAAGAGAGACAGGAAACTACTGGAGAGAGTCCAGCAGAGGGCTACTAGGATGATGAGGGGACTGGAGCATCCCTGTTATGAGGAAAGGCTGAAAGATCTGGGTCTGTTTAGCCTGGAGATGAGAAGACTGAGAGGGGACCTTATCAATGGTTATAAATATCTAAAGGGTGGGTGTCAGGAGGATGGGGCCAGGCTCTTTCAGTGGTGCCCAGCAACAGGAGAAGAGGCAACAAAAGAGGGGCACAAACTGGAGCACCAGAAGTTCCATCTAAACATGAGGAGGAACTTTTTTACTTTGAGGGTGGGAGAGCACTGGAACAGGCTGCCCAGGGAGGTTGTGGAGTCTCCTTCTCTGGAGATAATCAAAACCCGCCTGGATGCAGTCCTGTGCAACCTGCTCTGGGTGAACCTGCTTCAGCAGGGGGGTTGGACTAAATGATCTCCGGAGGTCCCTTCCAACCCCTACTGTTCTGTGATTCTCTCTCCTTCTCAATGTCTAAAATTAGGATACAATGTACCAAGATACCTATACAAAATGGTATTTACAAAATAGTGGAAAACATAATATTATGTGGTACTTTCCTTAATATAACTCATGTTTCATTATTTCTTTTTGACAAGTCTTTAAGAATAAAAGAAACGTAATTTCATTTACACAAATTAGGTAGCTTAGGGTAGAATTCAACATACCTAATTTTAACTTCCATTCTAGTATCTGGACTTAATGTAAAATCCCTCCTCAGTCAGAGAAGAGAATTGGATGTCTCAAGAGTTGGTCATCCCCTTGGTTTAAATATGTGAGCTGGGATGAGCAGTCCTTTGGACGCTCCTTCTCATTCTACTATGCATACAGGGAGTTTAAGGCACCTAGACTCCACTCTTAAACACTTTAGGGTAGATAAGATAAATCATATCTAATTTTAACAGCTATTTAATGATCTCCCATGCAATTAGTATAACCTGATTGGATCAAAATAACTACATTAATTTGCACACCCTTCTCTCTTTAATTATACAAAATCTAAATTATATATTTCAGTATACATCTTCCAATTAAGTATAGCCTAAGACATGTCAGCATTAGTCATATTTCATATAAGGAAACACCATAAACGAAACAGGTATCTACATACTTGGACTTTGATAATTTTGCTTCTGAAGTTGTTTAATACCACAATGACATCTGTCAGGTCAGCTACGGAATCTGTTCCTTCATGGCTGTGAGGAGAAAAAAAACATGGAAATGTACTGGCTCATTAAAACCTGCATTATTACTTGTGTTTAATTAGAGTATAACATTTACGATTGCTGATATTTATAGAAACAAAACTTCTTCACTTGCACTTTCTGAGTTTTATTCATCACTAGACATTGTCCACAGTGGTAGCTTTCACTTTTTAATGTGGATTTTCACAGGAAATTTTATCAACTGATGAAGAAAAGCAGCAACCTAGAGCTGAATATGTTATTATGTATTATATAGGTATATATTACATTCAAACACTAAACTACATTTTATTTTTCAAATATGGAATACATCTCAGAAATTGCTGTGTGATGGCATTAAATGTACTTTTAAAATAAATCTGCTTTAAAAGGTCTAGGGAAAGCTTCATCACAGTGCTCAGAGAGTAAAGATTAGCTTTCAACTGGCTGGCTTTGCTAACTACTCCTAAAGACATGGCTGTGAAAGGCACCACACGAACATTTGCCCTGCTGAACATCAGTTTAAAGCCATTCAGGCATCTCAAAACTGTACTGCAGTCCAGCAAGTTAACAAATACAAAAAATGTTGCTGTCACTCTGTGATACAGTGTAATAACGTAATTCTCAAATTTTATAGCTTTTGTACCTCAATAGCCCATATATTTTTTTCTTCAATCCTTTCTGTCTTTTAACAGCATGATGTAGTTTCCTCTTGCTAGGGCCATGCATAAGAAAATTGGTTTAAGAAAATAATCCACTACCCCTTAGGCTTGATTTTCTTTTTTGCTGCCTAGAAAACAGAAATATTTAAATCTTGTTTCAATCTGTTTCACCCTTCTTATCTAAAACCGACAGGTTTTTATATAGTCATCTGAATTCTCTATTGAATACATCTCTGCAAAAAGTGCCTATGCTTACTGAGTTTCACAGAGGCGGCTCATACTTGCACAAAACAAGATTCAGGATTATTGTGACTTCTCTGCTCTCTGATTTAGTTTCATTTTTGCACTTCTAAAATATTGCATATATGAACACTTGGCCAAGAACTGTCTTTTTATCACAGGGATGTACAGTACTCAACATAAAAGGGCAGAGATCTCCATTTTAAATAAAGTGTGTCATTAAAAAGCTCTAAACTAGTAAAACTAGAGCCAAACACAAACTGCTGATAGCAGAAATGGCAGCAGCTGGCACAGTGTTCCCAGTTTTGCCTTGAGTTTTTACACAATCAAAATTTTCTCTGTTATTTACCTAGTTACCTCAAAAATCTCTCTGTTATGAATTCTGTAGCCAGCTCTGCAGCTCTGCTGATTAACATGATTTTCCAAAGCCTTTACAGTATTCTTAAAGTGTTTGGTTTGGCTGTGAGTTTAATAACATTTCTTTGTCTCCCTAAATCTCTTCCGTGGAACCCTCACTGCCTGCTCTGTCTTTACTGAGCGCCAATTGTTTTACTCCGCACAGCACTCAGTGTGATGAATTTCTGTCCCAGTATGAATAATGTACTGAAAACAGTGATAGTCACCATTAGTTACCTTGGACACTTAACACTGCTCTCAAGATCCAATTTATCTGTTTCTCTATTCACATCTTTGTATACTTCATACTATTACACTATGGTAGCTTCTTTTCCCAACAGAGTACTTTATTTCAATTCCTAGTCACTCAGCTACATGCTCAATGGCTACTTACAGACTAGGACATTCACTTATTTTTAGGTAGGTATCTCTTGGAAGGAAAACCGAGTCCATCATACTGTTGTATAATTTTAAATCAGTGTGCTGAATCGTATACAGGACCTCTCGTTCTTTCTCTGTCTCTGTGCATATGATATTCAGCATGTTGTAATCATATTCATGTAACAGATGCATATTTCAAATGAGCAATCAAGTGAGTACGGTTTTGAATGTGACCTGGGGTTTGGAAGAACTGGGGTCACGGTTTACGAACTCCCTTAATGAAATCAAGGATTTTGTGTTTTGACCAAAAGGTAGTGAATGCTGTTAGCACAAGTTTTTAAACTCACAAAGTAGGCACAACTTCCTTTTTAAATCCAAGCAAAATGTCTTGCATACTGACAGCACTATTAAATATTTAACAATAACTACTTTATATAATTGTTGTGCAAAACTAAACATGTCCAGCCAATTATTTATGTATCAGCTTTAAAATGTTTCAAAACACCTACATACTTTTAATATAAACAGAAATAAAAATCAATATATTATAAATTCTAATTTTCCATATAAAGAACAAAAGCATTCAAGTTCAACAAATGGAGACCCTTTAAAATCCCAAAACAAAGACACAAACAAAAACCTCCTTGCCCAAATTATGAAAGATACAACTTGCAGTTAAGCAGTCTGCATACCATCAATAATAAATTATACCTACCTGCCTTTTTAAAAAATGAAATACTGAGCACAAGCTTGTAGACATATAGATACAGATACAAACTATTTTCTGCAAAGTCTTGTCTTGCAATACCTACCTGTTTCCCTACCAACAGAATCCAAGTTCCAATACTAAGCAGTGCTCAGACTGTTGCTGAGTATACCAATTTTAACCTTCCTAATATTCATAGTAACATATTAATAACAAATTCATTTACAAGTGTGACTGCTTCAAAATAATGATCCGTGTTAGAAGCAGTGTTTGGGGAAAAAAAAAAGCTTATTTCAAAAGCTGTGTATTTACATAAAGTAAAAGTAAATTACTTGCATGCGTATTAGATGCTACTATGAGAGAAGCAAATATGCACTGAGGCGTAGAACATGCTCTAACTTCAAATTCCTGTACTTCTAAAACTCCTATTACAATGTACAGGCCTGTGCTTCAAAGAAAATAGGTCATTTCGCAGATCAACAGGAGAGAATATGACTAGTATACAGGGACGGAGAATGCCATACCTTTTGGCAAAATTCCATCCTGTCAAATAGTTGCTTGAGTTCTGATAGCCGTTTGATACTATTAATACTGCTATCAGTAGAAGTAATATCAAAGATCCTGGTACAGGATGCGCTGGGGCGGTTCTGGGGAGCTGCGGCCCCGCGGGAAGGACTCCCGTTGGGGCAGTGGGTGGAGGGCTGTCTGCCGGGAGAGGGACCCCGCGGTGGGGCAGGGGAGGGCTGCGAGGGCCCCTCTCCCTGAGGGGGAAGGAGCCGCGGAGACCCCTTGTGCCGGACGGACTGTAACCCCCATTCCCTGCCCCCTGCGCTGCTGGGGGGGAAGAGGGAGCAGAGCTGAGCCTGGGAAGACCGGAGGGGTGGGGGGAAGCTGTTTTTAAGACCTGGTTGTGTTTCTCATTCTCCCTGATCGTGGTGGTTATTCATTAAATTGATGTTGTTCTCCCCAAGTTGAGTCTGTCTTTTGCCCATGACCATAACTGGTGAGTGAGCCCTCCCTGTCCTTTGTCTCGACCCTGGAGCCTTTTGGTTGTATTTTCCCCTCCTCATCCCTCTGGGGATGGGGTAGGGGTGCTGCCAGCTGGGTGGGCTCAAACCACAACATAAATAAACGCTATTGTTTAGTTTCCTTATCAAGTATTAATTTTACATAACTTTGCTGAGTTCAAATTAAGCTCATTTGTATTACTACTTGGGGAAAATTAGTAATCTTAAAAAAGGCAGATTATTTAAGCTTCCTTTGATCCAGCCCAGAATGTAGAGTGGCTTTGTTATATTTTGTTTCATTTTTTAATTCAACTACAGCTCATTACATTACTATTTTTAACCATTATATATTTCATAAATCACTTTATATCTCTTAAGAATTCAAAATTAAATTAGACAAATTATATAGCTACAGTTGGTGGAGATCAAATGAACTTCGTATGATAAAGACTATGTTTTTCTGCTTTTTCAACAGACTGTGAGTGGTTTCTGTAAAAAAAAAATAATCAAAAATTGCAACAAATAGAATGAACCTATGAACCCACTAACATTTCTTCCGGTAACACTGAAATTGATGCATTAACTAAATATTCAAAAGGACAAAGATGTTCAACAATTTTAAATTTTTTTAATAGTAGCTGATGACTAAACATGGTACGGAACTATGTATTCCTGGACTCCAAATAATTATAAATGTTTTGTAAGAAATAGACCTCTTTCAGTCCACAAAATTACGGGGCGGGGGGGTGGTGGAAGGAAGAACTGAAGCTGAAATAAAATACAACAATACTGTTCCTCTAGAAGGGATCAGATCCAAAGCTTCAAGAGGAAGCCCTCATATGCTACAGGTCTATGCTGTTAAATAAAACATGAGAAAAAGAGTATTCCCAGAAATAGTTGGAATGATGGCTAGCATATGTTCCCCATGAAAATCGACCATGGACAGTACAGACCTATAAGCCATATAGGTGACAACTAAATGCCAGTTACTGGAGTACAACGTGACTTCTTTCCATGCACAGGGGTTTCTCAGGGGGAAATGTCATGCAGTCAACATACAGCCAGGGTACAGACTTGAAGGGTGCTTCTATATCCTAAGATGAAGATGTAACCACAGTGCCTCTTAGATAACTTAGACGACTAAGAAACACTCATAATTAATTGAAGGAAAAAACCCTAGAGCTGAAACGAATATAATGCTCCTGTTATAAAAAGATGCCACCCATCAATAACACTGCATTCAGAGGTACCCTCAGGGCTGAAAAAAATTATGAGAAGGAAATTCATGGCACTTCCTCCAGCTGGTCAAGACGCTGCTGGACAATTAGCAATGCTCCACCAGACATATTCTTGGAATGACGTATTAAGTGTGTTTGGAATGCCAGAATATTAATCAACAAAACCACAAGTAACATTTCTACAGAAATTAGTGCAGTTACATGATAACACTAACATGCTTGGAACTGACCGGCCAAGTGTCTGGTAGCTGTGTGGTATAGTAAGAGACTTCGCTAGCATCAAGTTTAGCTGAGCAGCTTAGGCTTACTATACATTAAGATAACTAAATGCCTTCAAGAACACATAAAGCAATCAAACAACAACTTACAATATCAGGAAATAAGGGCTCTCTTACAAATTTTAAATCATCATTTGCTTCTTGTTCTGGTTTTTTTCATGTTATTTTTGCTTATTTTCTTTCAGTAGTGTCAGATCTTTTCAAAGTATGTTGCACTTTCAGATTCATTTGTTTCCAAAAGAAGGATTAATACTTACGAAAAAACCTGATAAATCTCTTCAGATCTTCCTTTACGCAATCGCAGTGTCCAAGCACCTGGATTTGCTTTCAGCTGAAAATACCCCTAAGAAAAACAGGAAAGAAAATAACTTGTTTTGTCAGCGTTTCAGAATCAACCATGTACACGTACAATTATCCAACATTTGGTACTGCAGCCTCAGTTAGTAACCATTACCTACTGTCAAACTAGCCCTGAAAGTAATATGGCAGTGATGCAACCAAGTATCACCTTTCCTGTATGTCCATATTAAAGCCTTTCAGTGGTCCTTTTGTTCCTAGCTGAATTTGAGCTGCATGCAAAGTCTCCGCCTAGAACAGTAAGTAAGTGAGCAGTAAAGAAATAAATTATTAAACTGCCGCTAAACTGAAAAGCTTCTTCGAAACTTAGAAGTTTTGTCTGGAACAACCTTCCAAATCAACACAGCTCCTTCCCAATTTAGGAACACTGCATACAGCTATCACTAAATGAAAGCCTGCTGAAACAACCTGTGGAATGTGAAGAACCATTAAACATTTCACCATGTTGAACATCATCTACTGTTGAGTGAAAAAGACTCACAGTTTATTAAGCATTTTATTCCTTGCGATACAATATTTACAGAGAACCAAGAATAGCAGATAGGTAACTGCTCTTATGCATCAAAATGGATCTTTCCCTATCTAATTGCCTTAGCCAATAGAAAATAAAGCTTTTGCTTCAGAATCACAAGATCTTCTGCTCCACAGCCCGCTAAACCCAAAAATAATTACTTCAGATGACCAGAGGAGTTCTCAGGTATGGATTTGTCCCACAGAGGCTTTAAGCATTTAACTGAAGCATTTAAACTAGGAACCTTCTTTTGCCTGGATTATTCTGTAACAAAAATGGTTCTTTTAATCAGAATGTGATTCACACCTTACATTTGTTGGTGGAATCTCCACCTGAATACAACTACCTCCTACCATCTACTTAAGGCAATTAGACTCCCAGTTTAGGCATTTCAGATAAGGATCTAAAATTAGGCTCTATCCAAACCTACACTGGATCAGAAGAGGACAGGGTGAAAGCTCAACAAATTAGAAATGTACATCATCTTTTGTGGGTCTCAACTCTGCAATACTCCTGTTACTTTTAGCATTACTAAGCTTGCAATACAGAGAAATGGATTTAAAGAACAAGAAGCTCATAAAGAATTCTCATGGAGAGTATGCAACTGTAATGACTATTTCTGTACTTAATACTTACCAGGTTGGCCATCACAATAGTATCAACCATAACAGGATTATTCTTTGTGCCCAGAGTGAACTGTAACCCTCGAGGAGGTTGTCCAGTTGTCACATCAAAGCAATGTCCTTCAAGCAATACATATTCTAGTTCATATTCTGCTATAACTGTTTCTTTTATCTGTGGAAGGAACATTTCATAAATAAATTATATCATTTAATTATGTGGGAAAAGCAACATATTACAATGACAAACATGTGTGGGATTTACCTCACCTAAATTCAACTGTTAAAAAAAAAGAGAAAGTCCCTTCCAGAAGGATCTTCATTCAATTTTAAAACAGATATCCAAGGTAAGGAGGATGAATCACTATCTGGAGGGACCTTGTCTCCATTGACTGTTGAGAAAGACGAGGCATCTCAACTTTGGTAAGGGAAATCCCAACCTTTATTTTCACTATACACCTTCCAAATACACTGATGGATCAAACACTCAATATTTTGCATACGTTTAGTGACTGGAACAAATCTAGTGATTTTGGAGCTGAGGCATTAAAAACAGAATTTAAAAAATTGTGAACTAAAAAAGGGTCAAATATATTTTAATCTGTATTAATAAACAGCAATATATTCAGGCTTATTTGAATATTTACCTAGTTTAAACCTATTACTACCAAAAATATTTACAAAACAAAGAGAAATAGAAAGCTCGCACACAGAACTCCCTTAACTGCTTCATTTTTATCTAAAAAATAATTTTTCCATAAACATTATGAAGCTCAACACAGCAGATAATTGCTTTTACTTGTATTCTGCATTCTGATTTTTTTAATGTTTCACTGCTTTCTTTTAAGACTTTGTTTTTTTTAAAGTAAGAGAGAATGTGAAAAAAAAGTGATGAAAATAAAAATGGTAAAATGCTGACCAAATAATCAATTACCACAGAACGCATTTCTGGAAAACAAGAGACAAAAATACCACAAGATTTCCATTTCCCTCTTGAGGCAGAAGGTCCAACACAAGCTTTATAACGTTTATAAACTATTACTCACATCCTGTAAACGAATGTTATCGAGATCACAGGAACTGTTTACTGCTTCAACCAACCAGCTTTCAGGAGTGATCATGTTTAGAGTCAAAAGAGGTGATTCTGGCAATTCTAGGAATTTTGCCACAGGTTCAGAAGGAAGGTGTTTGTTGATTCCATAAGTTAATTCTGGTTCCAGAACAAAACGATAGAAGCTGTTGAAAAAGAAGTGTTCAAAAAACCACATTTACTGAAGCACAGTTCCAAACATGAAGATCTAAACCACTTAAAAAATATAGTGAATGTTTTCCAAATTAATGATGTTTGGACGCACTCTGTGTTCATCTACCAGCCCATCTGAGGTGCTGTAGGTATTGTCTCAAATGGGCTGGTAGATGAACACAGATCCATTCACTTTTGTTATTTTTTTTGCTGTGAAAATGCGTAGTTCCCATTAACATTCTTAATGGCTGGGAAGGTGAATACCCAAGAGGTGCATCGAACCATCTTGACTGTGACCTGCCTTGAATTCTCCGAATCTGTTTCATTAAACTAAGCAGGACACATCTCTGCTGGAAGAAAAGTCTTTGGGAACAGTTCCTGACACTAGCACCAGCAAAGACAGAGAGCAAAGGAAAGGGGAGGTGTCTTTATTCCTCTCCCACTGTTACTCTATTTATTGCATAGGTAAAAGATCCTTGTAACAACAAAATAATGATGATTTTCTTCCTTCCTCTACTGACATTCAACAAAATGCAAAAGAATCAGAACAGAGAAAGAAGAGCACTGAAGACTTAAGAGGGTGAAAGCAGCAAGCAGAGTGCTTCACATGCAGGAAAAAAAAAAAAAAAGGACACCTAATGACTATGAAAAGTTCTTCCTGTATGCATCATGAGTAACACAATTCCTACAAAGTACTCTGGTTAGTGTATCAATACATTTCATATGAAACCACTGCTGTAAGAAAAATATGACCTGTCCACAGGGCAGATAATAGACTCACAGAATGGTTTGGGTTGGAAGGGACCTTAAAGACCATCTAGCTCCAACCCCCCTGCCGTGGGCAGGGACACCTTCCACCAGACCAGGTTGCTCAAAGCCCCATCCAGCCTGGCCTTGAACACCTCCAGGGAGGGGGCAGCCACAACTTCTCTAAATGATGCCAGAAAACTTCCTCCTCTCACCTTTCCCAAGCACAGGGAAAGAAGCAGGCGCTAACAAGGGCAAAGAGCAGACTACCAGCTCTCTGTTATATTAGGATTACAGGTACAGTATCTGCCGAAGGAATGGCAGGCTTAAACCATTCTCTTACAGGGAAAAGAATCCTCTCTGGGGAATTCACTTCAGTGCAAATGTCTATAACTGAATTAGTGAACCCTTGTCCTTACAGCCAGTTAAAAGAAATTTCAATTTAAGGCAGGTACTTTCAGGGTACATCATTCTTAACGAATTAGGAGATCTCAAAGGCAGACGGTACATTTACTCAGATGAATTTCAGTGTACTTAATCTGTAAAATTCATTACACAGTAAGTGGGCTGTAAGGAGTGACCAAGTTAGGCAGACAATCTCCTTCTGCAAGCTTCCACAGGCATGAAAGACTCCTCATTGATTTCTCCAAGGACTGTTTATGAAAGGTGCATTTGATGGACTAGATCACTTCCTTGTGATCCCATGCTCGACACCTCAGAATTAGAATTTTTGTCTAGACAAATGTAAACTGCTTTGGTAACATTCAACTTACATTTGAAGAAAATAACTAATGCAGCAAAAGAATCCAGAAACACAAACCACTTTATTTTTCAAGGGAATATATGCTGCTAAGGCTGTTTTTTCCAAACCAAGTGAGATCATATATTTGTAAGAAAAGCTATGAACTACTTACCTCTTCAGTGGCACTTCTGATAACTTAGATTTGCAGTTCAAAAACAATCTGAGTTTCATATTTACAATGTCTTTGAGTACCTACAGAAAAAAAAATCAGTGTAAAAAATGGTTCTTGGTAATCATCAAACTTTGAAAAAAAAGCCAAAGTTATCCTTGCAACACCCTGTCATTCCTCAAGCTTCAGCAGAAATCTCAAACATTTTAAAGTTCTAAATATACCTGTATATTAAGAGATGTTGTCAGATACTCCAAATAAAGATTTGACCTTTTCTAAAACTGCATGATTTAGCACACGATGTTCTTGATAGTCACGTTAATGTTTTCCCATGGTGATGCAGTTTTTTAAAGTGCAGCTATCCCTATTTTCCAATGCTTGAGTAAAGTCTATTATCAGCTTTCCTATACTGTGTTTTCCAGAAGATTTTAAAGCACTTTAAATTTGTAAGTACAACATGTGCCTTTTATTCAATAACCAATCCTAAAACAATGACTATCACTCATATTAAAATTGTTGTATACAGTAAACTGTTGCACCAAGTAAAGCTCAAAGAATTATTTTAATACTTAATTACTTAATAATTTTAAATGTCAGCAATAGTTTAATGATGTGTTAAACTATTAAATCAACTTCAAAACATTCCAGTAAGTTAAAATATTTCTACTTCTTTCTCAGTTTCTTCATCTGTCATTTCTAAAATACTAATTTTCTGGATGCTGTTATATAGGAACCATAATATTAGGACAGTATTTTTTTTTCTTATTTTTGTGTGCAACTGATTTTGTTTGAAGTTATTAATTTCTTTAAAGCACTCTTAAAAATGTTTACCAAGTTATCTTCATTTCTGACCCAAAGTGCTTATTTAAATGCATAAAGCAGCCGTGTCTACCTTTATAAATACTGATACAAGTAAGACTAAAAATCTAAAATTACTATAATGGCAAGTAAATTGGGAACAAAGCAAGACAATAGTCAACCTTAATCTCTCTTTTATTATAACTATTTTTTAAATTTCCTCAGTTCAACCCATAGCTCTTTACTATAGTGCTACAACTTTACATAGTCCTAGAGACCTGTTCTGCTCCTGATTTCTCATTCTCATCCTTTGTGTCACCTGAATACCATCCATGAAAAACTACTGAGCAAAAAATAAAAGGCTATGGAATGGCGTAAGGGTGAGAACAACCCAAGTAGCAGGAAACAAGTACCTAAACAGCACTGAAAACAGTAAGAAGGGCAAGTATGACATGACATGGGTTGAAGACCACCAAAATCAAAACAGAGGTCAAAGTGACTTGAGTATCTATCTAACTATCATACAGAATAAAAAGCATTTATAACCAGTGCTAGCTGGTCTCATCTACTAAAACCAGAATAATAATACCCAGAATGTTCAACACTGAAGAAAGTAATTTCTCAAATAAAGATGCTGCATCCAAAATTATGTAAACCTGTATTGGACTTTATCTTCAAACAAGACAAAAACCTCATCCCATTAGTAAGAGCTATACTTCAGCAATCTGCATTGATAGGTTGTTTGCAGAATGAAATGATCTTGAAAAAGACTGAGATATCATCCCAATTCATCAGCTGACCATGAAATTCAATATAGTATTGTAGCCAAAAGAATAATGCCATTCTTAATTAACGTTTCAAAGGAATTTAAATAGGAAATGACAAATAAGAGAGGAATGCATTATCTCTGTGTTTTCCAACTATACAACTTCTGAATACGGAATTTGGTTCTGTTATTTAGGGCTTATGAGGACACCAAAAGCCGGGACATTCAAGTCAACACATGAAAATGTTTACAAGACTGGAAAGCCTTTTTTATAACAGGGTATTTGAAGAGTTCAGTCTACGTTAATTAAGTAAATTGAGAGTATGGAAATTTTGTTCAGAGAATATTTCAAACTGTAACAAATGGCTGAATTACTTCGGTTTACATGGCCTGAAAATGATTTCAACTCAATTTTTATTTTACGTGTGCAGTCACTTCGCAAAACACTCACTGTGAGTTCCCGTGACTCATCTGAAAAACATAGCTCACTAAACCACGATTATTCAACCAATCACTTTTAATTGCTTGTGAACTTCACCATAATACAAAGCATCTACACTGAAAACAAACTCTTTTAAGAGAATCTTCCACAGAACTGGCAAAAAGATGAGAAGATGAATGCTTACAGCATGGAGCTAAATAAAAAGCTACAATTCCAAGTCCAAGTTTAACAGTCAGGTTAATTAGCCACTGGGACAGCTCAGTAGGAACTATGATCTGTACTCAATTACTTGATAATATTTAAATTAGGATTAAAAAAATAATTTCTACTTCAAATGGTAATTAATAAAAATAAGTCCTATGACCCATGTTACACAGGAAATCAGATTAGATTATCAAAAGGGGCTGCTTTAGAGATTCCTATCACTTGAGGGATGGAATAAGAGTTTCTCTCTGAAGACAGAATGAACAAAGAAAAAAAGGCAAAAGATAACTAACAGGAAAAAAGACAAGGTTTGATTTTTCCCTCCACATTTTTGAGTTCTTTGACAGTTACTGGAACAAGAAAAAAAAAAAAAAAGATCCTAACAGTCACATACTGCTGGAGTAAAGCAGTTAGGCTAGGGGACATGTAGTTTGTTCAGTGGCACCACGTATAATATTTTTCCAGCTGGCTTTTGTGAACCATGAGGAAAAAAAAAAAGCCTTTTCAATTTAGTTCTCATTTTTAGGAAAAGGAATATCTACTTTTTTTCACATCACCTTAGGGAGCACCTTCGTAACTTTAGGACTAGTTAGCTATTCCATGTATTCTGCTGGGAACTGATGTGGTACAACCCTGGCCAAGTTATGGCTTGTATTTAAAGACCTACTGTAGACAATGACTGTTACCTTGTCTGGAAATCAATGCTGAAGTCTATGACAAAACTTTTTGAAAAAAGGGGAAACAGGCATTATATGGAAAGTTTTACCTGACTCCCTCTGGAGAGGATGTAGAGCATTTCTTATGATAAAATCCAGTATACATTTCAAAACCAGATAAAAACCTTGGCTCTGCTCTCATGCATGCTCTGACTCATACCTTGCCTCTGTCCTTAAATTGTCACTTTCTCAGACTAAGCAGTAAAGTTTAATTACAGTTCACCTGTAGATGTTTACACCTTCTCAATGTCAATTCCATTTAATATGAGTAACTTTTTGTTTATATTAAAAAAAAATTACCAAAAGATTTCTTTGAAGTGACTATTAAGTGACACAAAGTAGTATAACAGCATGCTTTCAACACAGGTAAAAAAAAAAAAAAAAAATCATATGCAGACATACTCAACATGGAACTTGGAAAAGAATCATCTGCTTTGCTGTGGTAGTCACTACACGAATTTTGCACCATAAATAGCTACCATACCAATGTACTGGGCACTAATACAATTATGTTACTCAAAAAAAGATCCTTAAAGTTTACAATATTTAAGTCACCTATATATAGCAAGATAGTCAGAAAGGCATCCATTTAGGAACTTTGAGTTTGAGGCTTGCTGTATAGGTATGCATGTTTTGTTTCTACACCAGGAGGTGGTGGCTTTCAAGATAATGAAGATATTTTTTAATAATTTTCAGGTGATTTTATTTTTCATTTTAAATAATTAACAAAAAAAAAAAAAAGTAAGTTTCATCTACATTAAAATATTCCTGACTTGTTTAGTTTCAACAGCATTTCATTACTCTCTCCTAAGGGTTGGCTTCTTGAATAAGACTAGAGCTCCTATAAATCAAGTAGGATCCGCAATGGATGAACAGCTTGGTACACCATGGGAGTCATTTGCCAAGGCACACATTAGAGAAGATACTGCTCATTAGTAAGCCTGTTGTGCTAGAAGGAATGGAGGCTTCTGATCTGCATTGCAAGGTCCTTGATAAAACTCTGGTGGTTTGGTGTCTGGCGGGGTTTTGGTAGCGGGGGAAGGGGCTACAGAGGTGCCTCCTGTAAGAGGCTTCGAGAAGCTCCCTCGGCTCCAATTTCAGACCCACCTCTGGGCAAGGCCAGGTTGATGAGCTGTTTGTTCATGTTTCTTTGTTGGTGCGCAGAGGAGAGGAGGGGGATGTGGGAGAAACAGCCCTGTGGACACCCAGGTCAGTGAGGAAGCAGAGGGGCAGCTGTGCCGGAGCAGAGGGTCCCCTGCGGCCCACGCTGGGGTGGCGGCTGAGCCCCTGCAGCCCCTGGAGCCCAGCGGTGGCCCAGAGGTTGGCCTGCAGCCTGCGGAGGGCCCCGGGCCGGAGGAGCAGGGACCGGGCCCGGAGCAGCCGCGACTCCGAGGCAGCCCGCGCTGGAGCCGCCCGTCGGGGGGAGGGCGGCAGCCCCGGGAGGGACCCGCGCTGGGGGGTTCTGGGGAGCTGCGGCCCCGCGGGAAGGACTCCCGTTGGGGCAGTGGGTGGAGGGCTGTCTGCCGGGAGAGGGACCCCGCGGTGGGGCAGGGGAGGGCTGCGAGGGCCCCTCTCCCTGAGGGGGAAGGAGCCGCGGAGACACCTTGTGCCGGACGGACTGTGACCCCCATTCCCTGCCCCCTGCGCTGCTGAGGGGGAAGAGGGAGCAGAGCTGAGCCCAGGAAGACCGGAGGGGTAGGGGGAAGGTGTGTTGTTTTTAAGACTCGGTTGTATTTCTCATTCTCCTTGCTGGTGGTGGTTGTTCATTAAACTGATGTTGTTCTGCCCAAGTTGAGTCTGTCTTTTGCCCATGACCATAACTGGTGAGTGAGCCCTCCCTGCCCTTTGTCTCTACCCTCCAGGCTCTTGTTTGTATTTTCTCCTCCCCATCCCTCAGGGGACGTGGTAGGGGTGAGCGAGCGGCTGCGGGGTGCTTTGTTGCCGGCTGGATGGGCTCAAACCATGACAGCAACTTTCCATAATATCAGCTTATGGATGAATGAAGCGAGTTTCCAGTCAATTCCAAAATGAAAGTATTTTCATTTGGTAGTATCAAGCTTTCGTTTTAACTCAGAATGGCAAAACGGAAGATCTGGTTCTAAAGAAAAGCTAGTATTTCAGTCTTGAAATATGTAATTTTCATGAATTTTTAAAATGTTGAATATGCTTCACTATTACGTATGAAGAGTGAGTGGATGCTTCAACATTTGATGCAAAAGGCATAAAACTGTATGAAAATGGGAGGGGAAAAAGCAATCTAAGAATTTATGAAACTTTCATAATTACTGCAGAGAAAAAGATAAAACAGAATGCGGCAAAAATCAAGTTACCTGCTTCAGAATTGTAACAGACCATAAAAAGACGACAAAATTTACATTTTTATGGGAAAATATAAAGGAACCTAAGGTAGAGTGATGTTCTGCATCCAGTGAAAAAAGGAAAATCATTTTAGAAGTTACATTTTTAGGACAGTTTCTCTTTAGATGATCAATAGCTACACACAATGGAAGACTTCTACATATACTTGGTAGCATTAATCAACTGAGAAATACCCTTCCAAAAGCTGAAAGGTTTATAGTCCAATCTTCTTATGATGATATTACGGGTCAGATTTAGACCACCTCATTTAGGTACCTCTGAAACTAAGGTGATTTGGTTCAATGGAAAGAAGCATACGCCTCTTAAGATTTTGAGATGTGAGATTCTTTCCCTATATTACGCAGACAACCTCTTCCTTTCCTTCTATTGACTATAAAGGGCATTTATGGGCTCACTTTTAAGAGGACTGGTTCACGGGGCATCTGAATTTTAATTGCATATAAGGTACTTGCAATGATGAATTAGATCATCCCCAACTTTTTAATATGAATTTAAATAAGCAAATATATATTTTAAAAATACCTAAATTTTGTTTACCTCTTTACTACACTGTACATGGAAATTAGAAAAAGTTTAGTAAAAATTAAACTATGAAGATGCAAATGAAAATAAATTACTACCATCTTACAGTCAATAAATGAGCCATCTTCTGTGCTTGTCTTGTCAATGGATCCACAATAGCAATAACATCATAGTATGGTTCATTCTGTTGGGGATCGAATTTTACTACACTGGTAAAAAAAAAAAAATTAATAAGTGACATGAAAACTCTAAACTGAATTTGTGGAAATAACAAGCATTTTTAGGCACAAATTTGCCTCATTTCAAGCAGCAGTGGTTATTGCTCCCTGTGATATCACTAGGAAAGCTAAACATGAACAGCAATTAAAAATTTAGCATTAATCTACATAGTTCCATACTGGTTATTGATTAAACACATGCCCCATAACAAAATTAACAAAATAAAAGAAGAACAAAGAGCAAAATTTTAAAAACAGCCTTTTTGTCACTAGTCTACAGTTTACTTCACCGATATCTAGAACCATCAGATTTGACAAGTGCCAGTTGTGATACAATTTTAAAAAAACAGTAGGAAACATGGCAGCTGAGAAGCGTGAAACTTGATAGATGGATTAGATTTACGCATTCCAGAAAATAACTTAGTCTGATAAACTTGATTAGACTAAGTCAAGGAGACCCTAATTAAAGTACTCTGGATCTACAGGAAGGAAATGTTAGTAAACCTTACTTAAAAAAAAAAATCATGTGCTATAAATACATGAAATGGACTATTTGAATTTGTTATCCTCAAAAAGTATCTAGAAATGTGAGGACCGTTAGCAAATCAGACTGCCTCTAATATGGTAGTAGCATAGTACTGACTCTTAGCGGTATAACTTTGGAAAAGGTGTTAGCCACTTAAAACAGGCTACTAGTGACATCCTTGTATTTTTAACAGCAGGGCCAGTCCATCGACACAGCACACTAGAGAACCTTTACCAATAAAAACAAGTAGGAATTTAGAAATAGCATTACAGAAGTTTTTATTTTGATCATATGTCCTTTTAAAAACTGTACCTGTCTGCTCCAGAAAGCTTGCCCCAGCTAAGCTTAAATTAAAACCTGCTACTGTTACTCTCCCATTACAAAGGGGACAGGATTCACAGATGCACATCTTGGTATTAGGTCTCGTTCATTAACAATGACACGCTTAGGGCATACTCACTTTCTAAACTTAGGATCAGAAACACAAGGAGCCAACCTACAAGTAAGTACACTAGTGAGAGCACACCAAGTGTAAATCTGTTAGCTGATGACAGTCTGTTCAGTTTTTCTTGAGGAATTAGGTACCAATGAACCCTATTAATTTGCATTTGAATGTAATCCTGCTAGTATTAGGTGTGTATTTAGCTGTGGTCAAGAATGACACTGCTAAGGCACAAACTGTTATAATACAGGTATAAGCATGTGTATATTAGCCTTGACAATAGTACTCAAGATCCACAAACAAAGTTGTGCTGGAGTTTTCCACATTATGAAAGTACTGTAAGTGCATTATCATGACAGACAGAACTCACCTGTGCTGTTCTTTGAGTAATTCAGCATCTTGTCTCATCTCTGTTTTAGGCAAAGATGACAGTAGGGCATCTATTTTCATAATCAAATCACTGCCACTACATTAAATAAGGCACATATAATTAGTTTTTCATTAGAAAAAGAGTAAAACATTCACATTTTAATATATGTCTGTCTGTGTAAGGGATATTTTAAAAGCCGACATCCCCAACCTGGACTCTTTAAAACAATTATCATTTGTAGCTTTAAGTAAAACCTATAGCATGACAACACCTATTACTGCCTTAGAGCTTGTGAACTGTATGCATCGTAAAATGAAGTGATACAGAATTAGCAGAATTGCCATTCAGCTTCAGCATTTCCATGGTACAATCTACTGACATTTATAACTCCTGATTCCTTTTTTTTTTTTTTTCCTTCAATTTTTTTCCCTTTGTGACAACATCTAGGAACAGACATAAATGAACAAGTTTCAAGTCTACTTGGTCACATCTTTATTTTTTTTTTAAATTTCTTATTGGAATTCACTTAGAAACCTTAGTAGGCAAACAACAAACACTAAGTGCATGTAGAGTATGTATATATATGAGTATATAGTATGAAGAGTACACTATGACTATATATTTGAACCTTTGTTCATATTTCCCACTCAAAAGGACTATTAATTTGTCACAGGCAAGAAACAAGGCAGTGTATCACAAAGCCTCAAAATACAAAAGAATTTTACCTTTTACTGCTGTTTCCCATCTCTTTGACAATAGCTTTAATCTTCTCCGCTGAGGTACTGTATGTTATTTTTTCCAACAAATTAAAGTCTTCTGCATAGAATTCACTTTCATCTAAAGGACCCAGTACCTTAGATAGAGAAAAAATGTTACTAAGCGTAGAATGTCCCAATAATGTTTCTTCCATAAGCAAAAATACACTAATGTCTTAAAAGAATGCACGCTATTCAATATGCAACCCCCAGCCCTATATATGTCAATATTATTAACTATATAGTACTATATTATATAGTAATTAGGCAGGATTAGGTTTTTACAGTTATGTAATTACAGTTAATTATCAATCACAAAGAACAGCTGCAATTCAGACATCCATGATGTTTTGCATTACATATACCTGTGTAAAGGAGTACACTATTTAGAAATAACAAAAGTAAGTTTAAGAAAAAGCTTTGTTAGGTACATTGTTTTAAACTGAAATTCAACTTATTATCTGCCTACTGCACTCATTTAATTCTGTGAACACAAAAAGTCTCAAGGCTCCTCAGATGAAGCAGAATGGATAGAAGGGAAGAAAAGAGCAAAGGACAAGAAATGCAATATATCCAGAGATAAAAAACAGAACTACTACATTTTGTGATGTCTGAAGGCAAAGAAAGTGCCTTGAAGTCCCAGAAAATAGCTTCGGGGATGTTGTTTGGAATTCCTACTCATAGTCTACCAGGCTGAATTGACCCAAGTCAACTGCAAGAGCCTACAGGGCTCCCAGGATGTAGAAAGTCATGATGTAAGTTTGGCACTAAATGCCTCCCAAAATTCAACTGAGTCCTAGACAGGAGAGGTTATTTAACAAAATTCCGCTTTTGAATTTTTTATTAATGATGCATGAAATAGAGAAAAGCATAGCACAATTATGAAATACCATGCCACTTTTGTAGAAGTTATAATTAGAAAAAAAACATTGCTCATAAAAACAAAACTTCGGTGCTGAAATAGCAAGGATACAAATGAAGTATATCCCATGTCTTTTAAAAAAGTAATCTCTCAAAGTGGAAACACACTTTCAGATAGATGAATATACATTATCAAATTTATCCAGGTATTTTTAAGAAATGTTTTTCCTCAAAATATGACATTATTTGAGCTATGGAAAGCAGTAATAGCCATTTATAAAATAACATTGCATATTTAGCTGTGGGGGGTTGACACAAAAAAGCGAACACAATTTTTTGTGCTTCATCCACAAGAATACAGAAGCCATTTAGGATGCACAAGAGTAACTAAGAACAAAATTTAAAGAGTTTCCAGTAATGAGATGCCAACATAGTATTTCTATGTCTTTATAATCATGGAGCAATAAATAGAAAATGGAAGAGAGTTAACTAGAAGAGTAGTTTGTATAAATTGTATTTGTAATGTAAGTTTTGACTGTCATTAACAAGTACTAAATACTGAACCCAGTATTGTATTTTTTAATCACAGTTCATCTGTAGCCATGCTGTAATTAAGGCTATTGGTTTCAGAATATACATACAAGAAACTGAAACAACAAAACCACTATACTTTTATTTGAACAATAAGAATTAAGACTATAGAACAACTGAATATTTATATTGGGGTTTTAGAGCTTGAAATACTACCCTAGTCAATGTAGTTTATTTTTGATTATATATGCAGTAGTTTATCCTATCAAAAATGTGTAAAATATAGCTAATTTCAAGATCAAAATTTATTATTAAATATCATTAACACTACATAAACTATAAACCTATTTAGCAAATTTTGTCAGATTAACACTTAAATAGCTGTGGCAATGACATATGTATATCATAGCTTCCATGGAATGGAGCTAATAAACAAATCAGGAGTAAAACAAAATAAAAAACCAAGGCAAACATTCATTTTCTTTAGCTTGAAACTGAAGTTCCAAGAAGTAAAAAATGCCTACAAAAAGACTCAGAGATTACTTAATTTCTTTCTTACCCTGCCATTGCTCATAACAGCCATTTGCCCAGGAAGCAGCTTAAGAACCTCCTGGCAGAACATCTGGTGGGTTTTAATTAAATCCAGTCCCAAAGTGTTGTACTTCTTCTCAAATGCATCACCATCCATTCCCTAAAGCAAAGGTAAAGCATGAAACTGTGGAATGAGTCAGCAAAAATAAAACAGCTGAGGTAATCAAAGATTTTCTTCAAGTTACGTGGTGAACAAAAATCCACTGTTGGTGGGGAGCCACGGTCACCCAATTAACTAGTATGCATTTTTTACCCTTGGGCAACTGTGGATAACCATGAGAGGAAAGCTGAGCCTGAGGTTAAGCACTTTTTCTATGATCCAGCACACAGCTGCATGAAAAATAACATTCTCTGTTAACAACTGAACTGTATTCTCACTTTTAGGGAAAAAAGAAAAAAAAAATCCATAATACTCTAAAAACCTAACAGTCATTTTAATTGTGGACATTGGATACAACTTAATCATGTTTTGTGGAAACCAACATCATCCAGTAAGACACATAACAAATCAATGTTCAAAGTGGGGAAAAAAATGCTGGAACTTTGCCATGTTTACAATGGCACAGTACCTCACTTGTCAAAATTACCCTCTACTGATATGTTTTTCTTCATTAGAAATATACAGATCAAGCAAATAGATTCATTCAGATACAATTAATATAACAAAATAAATTAATAACACACATATACTGCTTCATTAGCTATCTTCAGAACTTATTAGACAATGAAGTAAGAGCACGACCCAAGCCAGCTAATTAATTTTCCAATATGGTGCCAGAAAGTTCTTTTAGTCTTCCAAATCTTCCTATTTAAAAATACTACAATTTATAGCTCCTTCTGAAACTGTAGTTGCACTATTATTTGATAACTCAGCTCCACTCTACATGTGAGCTTTGAAATCAGCAACGTTTGTATTTTAAACAAATGAATGTTCATAGAAACACACCAGAAAACGTTGGCCAGTATACTATGCTCATTAACCTCAACCACATCAGTCTGTGCCTATTACTGCTCACAACCACTACAGCAGGGTAAAACCAGTTACTTCCGAAGTCTTAGTTCTTGATAAACATTAATACTGAAATTTTAATCACAAGAGAGCTATAAAAAAAAAAGCGGCAATTAAAAATTAAACTATTTTGGTCTCAATAATCCAGTATCTGTACTCTATTTTTCAGTACTCCTGTATTTTCTTCTGTTGAAGAAATTCTCAATTCTTCCATCACAAAAAAGTTGTTGAAAATCCAAATCTGCTTGAGCAGAAACTGTATAAGGGTTATAAACTTCATTGCATTTGTCCAAACACTGTTACTCTCAATACCATCTCCTTACAATAAAATATATGTAAGGATTATAAAGAAAGTAGTCTAATGTAGTTTGCACTCACTGGGATGACGAATTTAGCAATTTTAGTTCCAGCAGCAAGGGATTTTGCTGTCTCTTCTTTACTGAGTTTACTCAGAAAACTTTTTAAGTTGCTGTTGTTTTGGGTTAGAAAAGCGGTCAAAATTCCCCTTGCAATGGCTGTGTTATCTTCCTTTATTTTTGATGAAGGATTGTTCAAAATCCCAACTCGTGTATGACTGCTGGTTTTCTGCAACAAAAAAATACAGAATAATACACAGTTTTACAGTTCTATCTGCTGTTACCTAATGTATTCATATCTATTATATCTCTGTGAAATGCCCTTAAGTATTTTTTTGCAGCTATTTGTCTTTAGAAAACATACATCAATTCCTAATTCAGAACTTCAACTAGGAATAAAAATATTATCAGTAAGGATTTACCTATTCTGTAATACATATTTTAAATGGAGTATTTATTTTTTAATGGAACAATTGCCTTTCAAGCATTTTGCAGAAGTGTATTTTTAACAAGGGACATACAGAAGTGTTCATTTACAAACTGCAGAACTGGTTTTGTAGATGTTTTTCTATTTTTCAAAAACTATCAAACTAAGCGTAAAATAAATACAAGCAAATGTATCCACTTACCACTTCAATCTTAATCAACAGGAAAATCTTTCACTTGCTAAAATCAATGATTTTAATAGAGCAAGTGATGATAGGATCAAATAGCATCACTAACTGAAGGAAAGGTAAATGGACTCTACTGCAGTAAAGAATACAAAAATAGGTAAAGAAATCACTGGTATTCCACACATTTAAATTTAAACAGCAAACTTTAAATTGCAGCCCTTGAGAAAAGTTATTTAAAACACTTATTTGAAAAGCTTGAAAATGTGTACTTTAAACTGCTCCCGAGAAGCATGCTCTTGCTGGAAAGACAATGGGCAGCATATCAGGCTACATTAGGAGACCCATGACAAGCCAATCAAGAGAAGTTCTTGTACTCCTCTACTCAGTACTTGTGAGGCTGCACTTGAACTGCTGTGGCTGGTGCCGGTCCCCCCCAGTGCAGTAAGGATGTTAAGATGCTGGAGAGGCTTCACCAAAGGGCTACCAAGATGGTCAGAGACCTACGAGGGGGCATTGAAGAAGCTGGGCTTGCTCAGCCTGGCAAAGAGGAGGCTACGGAGAACCCTAATAGCAACCAACAACTACTGAAGGGGGAGTGAAAAACATGACAGGCCAAACTCTTCCTGGTAGCAGCAAAGAGTATAACAAGGGGTAACGGTCACAACTTTTGGCCTGGCAGGAAAAACTACACTAGGAAGGCAGGGCAACACCAGAACAAATTGTCAAAGGAGGGGACGGAGTTGCCTCCTTGGAGATTTTCAGGACTCCTTCAGACAAACCTACAGTTGACCTGATCTAATGATGGCAATAATCCCACTTTGAGTGGGAGGCTGAACTAGATGACCTCTAGAGGTCTCTTCCAGCTAAGACATCTCTAGTTTTTTCAAATAAAGTAAAAAGATATTAGTAGTTTTCAAAATATTATATATTAGCTGGAATAGTTAAAAGTGAGTTCCCTTCAGTCACTTCCATTCCCAGATTCTTGCATGCTTTTCTTCAAATGCCAATAGCAAGTCATGTGCAAGAGCTGTCTGTGACAGTTCTGCAGATATGCTACTAGACCCTGACCTGACAGACAAAAGAGACTGGAAAGAAGTAGAGAACCTCCATACAAATCAATGGACTTTAAAAAATACTATGTCTTTGTCTTGTCATGAAGCTCAGAAATCACCAGACCAAGCAGTACATGAGGTTTATCTAAATCAAGTCTATGAATTAGAATTAAGATAGCAAATTAAACTGCTATTTCACAGAAGATCCAACAAATGTTATTCAGAATGGCTTTCTCTAATGTTTTTCCTAGATTCTCCTCACTAACACATGGGAATTTGCCCAGACAGTTCTCACTTCCCAGTTGGGAGCTATGGCATATTTGTCCCGCTGAAGGGGGGTGGGGTGGGGTGGGGTGTGAATGAAACTATGGAGGGAACACATCTGCCAAGCTTGGGTCACAGGTCTAGCAGTCAGATAAAGGAAATGTTTTTCTGTAATGAGGACTTGTACTGCACATTTCTCTTTGCTTAAAAGCCTCTTTTTAAGACATATTTGGTATCACAGGCTCCTGCAACATACCAATGTTGTAATTCCCTTAGGGTAGTTCCTGTTTCATTCCCAATCACTACATCTAAATGTTTTCCCAATCTCAGTCTAATTACTCTTCTAACCTCCACAGAACTGAGGGGGCTTTTGTCATTTATATTCACATGACATTTACTTGTACACTTTAAATCCTATTATTAATACTGAAGAACTTAAAAATAAGCAAACTCATAAATGTGGATACTCCTCCCAGCATAATAAAATACAAAAAAATACTTAATCTGTCTCAGAAGCATACAAAAGGTATGTGGAAAAATGGTCACTTCATGGCCACGGCTATGCCATATGATACAGGAGAACACTGCATAATGGTTCACATGGACAATTATTATCCTAACTTCCCTGACTCAGGTAACATGCTAGGTTACCTCACGGAAGAAGGTCTGTAATTGGGAAGAAATTCACCCTTTTAAGGTACAGCAACATAGTTTGTCTCCAGCATCAGGAGTCCATGAACCAAACGATCATTTCACAGGCCTGTAAGATGCCAGTAAAGCAAAATGAAAGCACAGGCTCATACGTCTGCACCTGACCCACAAAAAAATATTGTTATACCTTTATTTAAGAGTGTAATTTTTGAATGCACACAGTATTGTTACAAACAGATTAGTAATAATTATTTTAATAAAAACTGCTATAAACTCACCAGGTGTTTCAAGGCATTAGAAAGCAATCGTCTCCCAGATGGCTTATCGAAATCAGCAATAATCCAGACAGTAACAGCATATAATGCATCTTCATCTGAAAATTAAAGGTAATCCTGCTTTACATTCTGGAGAATCTTCTCCTGAGTAATGAATAATGAATTAATTCTGTCTGAAATTTTCAAGTTTATGTGTATGTTTGACTTCTGACTTCAACTGTAAGACTAATTTTTTGCCACATCAGAATTCTTTGCCCTCTGAACTGAAATAAAATTCTTAGGAGGTAATTTATCATGTTAATAAGAGAGAGTTGCTGAAATAGCCAATCTATTATTGTACCACTGAAACAAGATGGCCCTAAATCATAAGGCAGCTCCAATTAACCAGACCTGCTTTACCAGACATTTCTTGTGAACATTTGATGAAGACTGGTCATATAGGCAGAAATGAAAAGAACTAAGTCGTTACAAGAACGATTCACCTTCCCTGGCAGCAAAGGGAGAGTTCTTCAACCAAATGCAGGACAAAACTTACAATTCCTGGACACAAACGGGAATATACCAAATACAGTCCAAAGAAAGTAAACTACTGTACAGGTGTATATGCAGAAAATTTTCCTTTTTCCTGGTCTATAGCCTCCTGTTCTTTATTCTTCACAGAAAGGCAATGGTACATGAAAAATTCTGCAAAGTTATCTGTAGAAGAATATCAGTCTACTCAGGTCTACCATATATCCCCTAAAAGGTAGTATCTATAGATGAGAATTTTACAAGGTTCTGGTGAGATTCTAGGAACAATTTATTAAGTGTTGCTGTGGTCTAGAGAAACACACTGGGGACAGATTTGAAATGTACATTGCAGCTTAAAGGCTACAGGTTTTACACAAGAGATCCGAATCTTAGAAATGAGCCTACAGATTGAAAGCCAGTCGTCATTTGACAACCAGCTGGGATGTCCCTGTGGTTGTAGCCAGAGAATCAAATAGAGTCAAACAATTTTATGCTAAAGAAATGTAAGTATATGGCATTTCCTTCTGATAACTGAATAAGTAAAAACTTATGTTAATACCACATAAAAATTACTGAAAGTATAGCACTTTATTAACAGGATTATCAGTCCTTTGATGGACTGATGTAAATGAGTGGTTGTTAGCTGTCTACTCCTAGAAGGTAACAAGGTACACACTATTGCAAAATGCCATGCAGTATTATGCCCCTGTTGTTGTAACTGTAAATTCTTTTGACTCCAAGGGAAGTACTTGCATATGCAATAGAATATTTTACATTAAAAAAAAAAAAAGTACAAAAAAGGGTGTGTTTCAGCAAGATAAAAATGTATAAATGGATGATAATGCACCAGAATATTTTTTTCTTTTCTACAGAAAGACAAAGCTTCAGGTATCAAAATTAAAAAATCTAACTAGAAGAAAAATAAAAGAGATACTGAATGCTAATAAATATGAAATAAATCAATTATTCCTTAAATTGTAGAAATGCCTAATTTTGATATAGATATTACAAAGACTATACATTCTTCACTTGATAATGCTGCAACTAAGAGTCACTTGAAAACTGAGTATACTTTAATATCCTCAAGTAAAACCATATTAGTGTGAAAACAGAATCTGTTTTTGAAGCTGCAAACATCTTGCAAAGCTTTTCAACTTCACATCTTTAAACCAAAAAACAACTAGCCACAACATCCATCCCATTTCAAAACTACAAAACCTAAAATAACCTGTTAATTATAATTTATGTTTATAATATAAGGATATGATCTGGCTCCTGAAAGAAGGTACTGGGATATTCAGAAATTTATTTATTTATATGGGATCCTTGGGATATTTATTTACTTGGGATATGTTACTGGCAAATTTCAACAATTTGTAATAGTCATATATATATAGGTATAACCCATATAGAAAATGAATGTACCCTTTTTTGTTAAATACTTCATGTTGTCTGAAATCACAGCACTTTTATCTTGTGAGTCCAAAAAGGAGAAAGTAGAGAAATCTTCCACATCAAATGGAACTGCAAAATGTAAACCACAACATGTTAAGTCTTAAAAAAAAAAAGGAAAATCATAACAACAGCCAATCCAAGAAAAGTAGTTACCAGATGTGGATCTGAAACGTATGTATCTTCTTTCTGCTCCAAGAATACTGGGGTTTATACGGGAAACTACATTGTGCTGATCCATAAGAAAATCCATTGCATTTATGTGATCGTTTAACAAACCCTGTAGTAAGAGAAAAAAATTAAATCTGTACTTTTATAGTTTCAAGACAAAGAAAGATCAAGTACTTATACAATCTTTCAGCTGAGCTTAAAGCTTCTATATAGGCCAAGTTATGGACAATGTCAAGTCAAAAAAGGTATAAATATCACACAGATAGTATTTCAAAATATCAGATATACACTTTTCAATTAACTACTGCATTGTTGTTGTAGATTCTCAGTTTCTGGTTAAAAAATTCCATCTAATTACTATATGCTTAGTTGATCCTTCAATCTTATATAATCTAAATACACTGTTTCAAAACCATGACTGAAATTAATGTAACAATGCAATTTCAGTTGCGAAATTATCAATTTCAGGCCACCTCGTTATAAAAAAAATAATATAAAACCATGACTCAACTCACTACCAAATATTTCATCTTGCATTCATTCAGAAATGTTAAACATACCATGAGCACTGCCCTCTGGAAGAACCCGGTGGCATCAATAATCCTCTGAAGAATAACTGTTTCAAACTCTGCAGCATCCATCTCTTCTCTGCTAAAGGGCACGCCATTAAACAGAGCTTGAGGCAACGGACCCAGGCCAGCCTTTTTATAAAAGGTCGCTCCTGCCTGATCATATCAGAAATATCACAGGATTAAATAGACTGTGGCTGACTGTAGCAAAAAATGAAACTAATATCAAGAGACAATGAACTGTGATCTCCAAGCACTATTCACTGTCACACCTTCTCATGAGTAGCAGAGACAAAACAGGAAAAGTTTGGAAATGAAACAGAATGCATGGGACTCCCCACACTCTTAAGCAGAACGACAAAAGAAATTATAGCTCTATATATGGTGTTTTAAACTTTTGCTTTACCATCTTGCCGAGAAATAATATTTTCCTTAACATTCTTAGCAAAAAATATTAAGTAAATAACATTGGAGAAGGACCTTAGGACAGTCATAGTTCCAGGTGGATTGACCTAGACCTTTCCCCCAAAGGAAGCATCCCCAAAAAAAAAACCTCAAAAGGCTTCTATGTTCAGAAGCCAAGCCTTATTTGCTAAGAAAGCAGGACAAGCTATTTTATCCTCAGACAGAAAATTCAGTGAGACAAATAGAAACAAAAATGTACTATAAGTAATTCTTCCTATTCTGCATCCTTTCCTGTTTTCTTTCAGTGTCACTTTCTGGATGACTGACTACAAACTCTACAGCAATGTCTATGTGTCCATCTTTCTGTCATCCCACTGTCTCCTCCCTGATCTTCGTCACAGTCTCATTGTCCTTGCTTGTACAGGGGGCTTCCTCCTGGTGGCTGTCTGTCTATCGTTATTCCTTTAATATCCTCTCTGGGAAGACTTCCTCCCCTAAACGTATCCAGCTGTTTCCAGGGCAGATTCAAAGTGTCCTTTTATACTAAGCCTCCATGCAACTCAGTGAGGAACAAGCAGCATAAGGTAAACAGCACCTATTTTCTGGCTGCCCAGATGCACCTTTTTAAAGGAACATGTGTTATATAACAAATTTTAAAAAGAAATAAATAAAATGGTGTCCTGGTTCGGGCTAAACCAGAACTAATTCTGTTTTAGTGCTTTTACTTTTCAGTTAAGTCTTCTAAGTAACTGCACTTTCTGGAACAGCAGCACGTTTTTCCAGACAGTGACTGCTTCTAGCAGTGATAAGGCCTGAAGTTTATAGTTCGTACCAAGGAACAGTATGCAGAGAGGCCCTTGCTTCTACTTGTTCTTGTAGTGACCAAGGTCACTGCTAAATCTTGTACTCCGTGTTGGGGTGCCATAAGTAAAAAAGGGTTGCAAGCCCGTAAAAGGTCACAACTGCAGGGAGGAGCGAACCGGACAGGTGACCCAAACCTGACCAACAGAGTATTCCATCCCATATACGTCATATTCAGTGTAAAGCTAAGGGATCAAGAAGGTCAATCTCTCTTTTTCGATGGTCAACATCTGAGGAGGACTCTGTCTGTTCTTCTGTCGTCGATCCCAATTCGTGCACCCCTGACTCCAGTGCCTAAGTCCAGCTCCTGCATCCCGTCCCTGTCTGCTGCCGAGTCCAGCCTGGGACTGCCCCAGTGCCAGCCCTGCGGTGTCAGTGGTGACGTATCATCATCAGGGTGGGGGGAGTTGGGTTTGGTATTGGTGTTGTATCTATTTATGTATATTTCCTTATTGTCATCTTTTCTTTTCTTGTTATTGTTTCATTAAAGCTGTTTCAGTTTTCTTTTCCAAACCGCGAAGTCTCTCTCCCTTGTTCTCTCTCCCTTCCCCTTTTGGGAGGGGAGAGGGGTTAGTAGAGAGCGTCTGTCATTTGTTAGTGGCCGGCCCAGCCTCAACCCGTGACAAACGGCTTGTGTGTGTCAGAAACACAAGATTGTACAGATGACATGGCTGAAGACTCAAGAAGGAAAATGGTATTTTTATATATATATTAGCAGAAGATTTTCTACATAATCAATTATAGCTAAAAATATGTCTTCTCTAGAGCCTTAAATCAAAATCCATAGCTGTCTTTCCCAAAGGAAATTATAACCAGAAAGCACAATTAAAGGAAATGATTCGCCTACAAGACAGGCTTCAGCTCTTCACCTAGCAGACACAGGTGAACAGTTTTTGCAGTGCAAGAGACCCCTTGACGTGCTTATTAGAAAAACTTTCCTTCTGAATGCAGCAGGCAATAGTAAATTTTAATAGTGAGAGTAGTAATGCAGAAACCCTTTCAACATTTCCACTAATGACAGAATGGCAGCTGAAGAAAAATTTGACTCAAAGACACTGTATTTACTTGCTTCAACATTTAGCAATCTTTCAGCTTAGCAAACGCAATAAATCGTGTACTGCAGTATTTCTTGCCAGTTTACTCTCAACATACCTTCCTCCCTTCATCGTATTCAGAATGAACATCTAGTATACTCTGAATATCAGCGTGTGGGTATTCACTTCTAAGAACATCTTTCACATGATTTACTGTTAGAACTCTTCCGTCTTTCACTTCATGGTACATCTGTAAAAATTGTAACAGAGAGAAAATCTAAAATGTAATAAATTGTCAATAATAATTTAATAAAATTAGTAAATAATCACTAAAGTAAATTAATCTTTTTATGGTGTTCTAGTAAATTTTATATCTGTATATCGTTATATTGCTTTTATTGCTATATTGCAGGTTTTATATCGCTTTAGTAATTATCACCATTGCACATGCACACAGTTTTTGATTGAGCACTGTTCTGATTAATCTATTATTATACCTTTAGTCTAAATCTGAAGTGGCAAAGGAAACACACTTATGTGAGCTGAATGTGAAAGGTTTTTTCTCTTCACTGATTAGAGAAGGAATCGAAATTCTTACTACAAACTACCTAACCATGGGTAGTTAACTGAATCTATATGGGATGAAACCAAGTCTAAATTAGTCAGTAATAATTTTTCCTACAGTGATAATTTTTCCTTACCAATGCTATTTTATTTCATAGCATAAGATTTTATTACTTTAATCAAACATACAAAACAAATTTGAAGCGAAAATTACTCAATCAATTTCTTTTCAAATGAGGAACAATACATTTCTCTCTATAGCTCTGAGTATCTCAAACCTGTATTTTATTGATTCTATTTTTGTTATCTTTCAATTATATTTATCATCCTCTCCTTTTTATATTATGAAACAAAGTAGAGGAACACAACATTTTAGAAAGCACACTGTAAATGGATATTTTGTGATCTGGTCATGGATAACAGTCACGCATGCGTGTCAGCTCCTAACACTTGCAGATTTCTATTTCTCTTCCAAGAAACTCCTAGTTACTCCAATTCCTTTCATCTTAAGCTCTCTAAGTGTGTCCATGACATTAGTTTCTAGGCACTGAACAGAACAGTAGAAAACAAAAAGTGTTATGTATTAATACCGTATTCTCTACTACAATTTTGCCTGCAGAGTCTTCACATAGACTGCTCACTTTATTTCCCTCCATTCATCTTTTGCCCCTGAAATTCTCACAAGAAAACTTGCCTCATTCACTGAGCTGCAAGCCTGGAATATTTCTATGTTGTTTACACCAATGAACAGCTCAAGCACGACCAAGAAAGAACTTATCTCACTCTGTTTCCATTTCTACACTAGAGAACAACAAAGGATTTTTCAAAGCTTACAGGATTGCAAAAGTGATATTAAAATGCCAGTACTCCAAGAGATACAGAACACAAAGACAGGGATATCACATTAACATAAATAACACAGAATCATTCTCACAAGAAAATACTAAAAGCTATAAGGCATGCATCTACCTTTTTACATTCTTGAAGAAAGCCTGTAGACAGGTAAAATGACAAGAGCAAGTTGGTTTCCGGAGGAGGAAAGTATTTCTGCAAATATTCTATAGCATATTAATGCTATGCATGTTTTTAATACTTTACTTCCATGTAAAGTAAATGCAAATGTATCATGTTGTCACAAGGCAGCAAAATCTTAACTATATAGAGAAGTAATAAGTAAAAAAAGGTGATTTCTTGTGAAAGAACTAACATTAATTATTGAGGTAAATGCTTGAGAAGTGTCAGATTCCTCTGCAATGTAATTAAAAGTTCTCCAAAGAGCTATTCCAGCATCTTCATTTCCATCAATTTCTTCTTTTGTACTTAAAATGAAAACAAATCCAATTCTATAAACAAACAAAAAGAGATCATACATTTTAAAACAATATCAGTTTCACACACATTCTAATACTGACACAGAAAAACAAGATGTTTGCATTCAAGTTATCTGTCCAGCATGTAGGGCTGAAAACACCTGTACCTAGGTGGTGTTGCCATGACTGTGTAGTGACACAGGATATCAGCTATGCAGTCTTCATCAGATCTCCTAGATTATGCTTAGGTTACCAACGGTGTACTGATTTTGGATACGCCTTTTCTACTATTTAAAGCAGACAGTAATTAAGATTCTGTGAGTCATTAGGATTTACTCAGAGTCCTTTCTCTCCTCACCCGTCTGAAGGTTATGACATTCGTTACATTCCTGCCATCACCTCTTAACGGCTCGAGTCTTTGTTTTAGTCTGGGCATTATCTTTTTTTTTTTTTTTTTCTTGAATGGGTGTTTTGAGTAGCTGCACATAGACATGCTGGGGTCTTGATGTCCTGTCATCAATACATGCTACTCCTACTAGCCCTTCTCTTGCTTTTTTTTACACTCTGGGGCTTCCCCACCCTCACATTTCCATTCATTCTCCATTTGCATCAATTTTAACACATCTACTACAATTCCCTACATTTCCATTAAATTAAAAAAGCCCTAGAAATATGAAGCTTGAGCAGAAAAAAGGCCCAGAAAACTCCTACTGGAAGCGGTATTTTGATACTGTTTTCATGAAAAGAAACCTGGATTGACCAGGCCATACTATCTTTACAGCATAAAGTGTCACAGATCTGGTGTTCTACAAAAGTAGGGGAATTTCAAATCTTACAGGCACTTGTTTGTCTATACAAAACATTTTGATTAAATTAAGCATCATCATTTACACACATAATTCATTTAGTCGTTACTGAAAGGTTTGGCACATGGTCCAGAAAGCCCACAAGTCCAAGATATTGATGTGAAGATCCCGTTTCTCCAGGGAACAAAGGCTTTGAGCAATGAGACAGTCTGGTCAGACAGACTGCAAATAGCAGCACAATGACTAAAGCACAAAGTCTTCACAGACTGAAGACCTAAGAGAGTTAAAACTGAAGATACTCCCTGCTGAGAACACATAAGGATCCTTCTGGTCACTACACTACCTCTTTCCCCCCGAGAGGGGCAGGGAATGGGGGTTACAGTCCGTCCGGCACAAGGTGTCTCCGCTGCTCCTTCCTCCTCAGGGAGAGGGGCCCTCGCAGCCCTCCCCTGCCCCACCGCGGGGTCCCTCTCCCGGCAGACAGCCCTCCACCCACCGCCCCAACGGGAGTCCTTCCCGCGGGGCCGCAGCTCCCCAGAACCCCCCAGCGCGGGTCCCTCCCGGGGCTGCCGCCCTCCCACCGACGGGCGGCTCCAGCGCGGGCTGCCTCGGAATCGCGGCTGCTCCGGGCCCGGTCCCTGCTCCTCCGGCCCGGGGCCCTCCGCAGGCTGCAGGCCAACCTCTGGGCCACCGCTGGGCTCCAGGGGCTGCAGGGGCTCAGCCGCCACCCCAGCGTGGGCCGCAGGGGAACCTCTGCTCCGGCACAGCTGCCCCTCTGCTTCCTCACTGACCCGGGTGTCCGCAGGGCTGTTTCTCTCCCATCCCCCTCCTCTCCTCTGCTCACCAACAAAGAAACATGAACAAACAGCTCCTCAACACGTTCTTTCACTCTTATTCACAGAGGTGCCATTGGCCTGGCCAATTGGAGCTGGGGAAGCTTCTCGAAGCCTCTTACAGAAGCCACCTCTGTAGCCCCCTGCCCCGCTACCATCAGACACCAAACCACCACACAGTCTTCCTAAAGGAGTGTCAATAGTGACTCAAAGCTGGTTTCTGCTTTACAAAACACTGTGCATTTTTCAAATATTTCCACAAAGCATATGGCACCATCATAGCTGCTACAAGAACATGAGACCTACTGATCTCATAATACATGAGAGCTACTACAACACCACAGTCTGCAATGCTGAGCGCATGTTTTGGAAGACCTTCATATTTACAAGCTGTAATTCAATGAGTTGATTTAGGAAGTCAGGTTTTAATTTGTATAGCCACTTCACATTAGATATTTTAAAACTATTAAAATGAAATCTGTCACATCAGTATAAAATTGTTTAGACATGTTCAGGACGTAATGAGGTGTGCGTCAGATCAAAGGACAGAGGGAAGTAAGAAATACAGCAAGTTTTCTAAAAAGAATAAATAGCAATTAATGCATAAAGGTGCACCATGTTCTACAATTAATTGCTTCTCCCATTTTTTACATCTCTCATTGTAAATAACTTTTCCTGAAGTCTTGTGTCATCTGGGTGCTGTAGGATCAGTCAAACAAAGCAAAATATTATACAACAGTATAGACCCCATGGCTTGTCCACATCTTGAATACATGGCTGCTGCTTTCATCTCAGAGAAGTTATATTAAAACGAAGAAAGTTCACAGAAGGACAACTCAGAAAACAAAACAACCTTAGGAACAGCTTCCAGGCAAGGAGTAACTAGTAACCAAGGGAAAGAAATGACTGCGGTTGAATATGGGAGAGCTTTATAAAATCATGACCACCATCTAGACAGTGGAAGAGACTGCTTAGTTTTTCCCCCAATTATAAGAGCTACAGAGACAATAAATGAAGCTATTGAAAGTCTGGCTCAAAACAAATGAAGCAGTTCTTCATATACCACATAGTTAAACTGTGAAAACACCTGGAAAAGGATGCTGTGGGTGCTAAAACTTTACATGAATTCATGAGGAAAACAGAAACGTTTATGGAAGAAAAACTCAGTGAGGGTTGCTGAATGGTTAGAAAGTACATCCAGGTCTGGAATTCTTTGATCTCCAAATGCACAAACGCCAAGAAAATACTCGGGCAAAGAACCTGGTTGCCCTGTACTTTTTATTGTACTTAGGCAGCCCCTTGTGGCTTTTTACAGACTGACCTAAATGGACCTTTAGTTTGACCCAGTTTGCCTGCTCTTATGCTGTTGTTATATATCAGAAAAGGCAAATTAGATTCTAGGCTATATTCTCCTCAAGGACAGTAGTGACAACAGTGACAAAATGCACAGATAAATTGTATCTGTCCTCCATTACTTTTTGTCGTTGAATGATAAAAAAAACAAAGAAGAACAAAACAATGTTCAGAACTAGTAAAATTTCAAAGGAAAATGAAAACCCTGTAATTTATTGAGGAAACAAAAAGCCATTTCACAGGTAAATTTTAAATATTTAACATGGAATTAATCTTGCTGAACCTTGGATCTAGTTTGGACACCCTTCTCTTCTTTTATAAGCTGTGGAAATAAATAGGCACTCCTGAGAACAATTAATTTTTTCTTAAATTAGGCATCTTGGATCTACCAGATTCTTCCTCAGAAGTTCTCTTTCTCTCAAATGATGAATAGTTCAGATTCAGACAAGTAATTTTTAGAAATTCAAAACTTGGTGAGGATAATCTTGCTTTGGTCTTTATAAAAACAAAATCAGGTAAAGCAACCTCAGTTGACAGGACTAAATTAAAAAATGCCCTCCAATCATGTTTTACTTACAGAACATTTTGCTTAGAATGCAACTTCAAATGGGCATCCAGTGGGACTATATGACAAGATAATTTTTTTTATCAGACTTTTGCAGTTCATTTTCCACACACTCCAGTATGTTATCCCTTGCCACCTATTTGCTTAAGAATACTTAATACCTGAGTAAGCTTAACCCAAATGGGTAATCAATGTGTCTTATTAGAATGTTGTTGCATTTGGCTTCATTTGAATTCACATTTACCTAGCAGTATAGAAGATGAAGAAGAAAAAAGGAAAGCAACCTTCTTTTAAGACTTTTCTTCAAGACTTTCAGTTTTCCTTACCTAAGTGGTAAATTATGATGATAGAATAATTCTGCCAGTTTCATATAATCACCTGTATCTTCTTGGACAGGATCAACAAAAAGTACCTAAGAAGAGAAAACATATTACACAGCCAATATTTATTCTTGATGTCTGTTTTTAATTTTTTTCAGACATAAAATCGAAGATAAAAACAGAAATTTCCAAAGCAGCTGTGCACCCCAACTGTTTTCAATTTCGTAGACCATTCATTGTAAGAAAACATTAAGAATATAAATGAAAATAACTCCAGAATTAATGAATTTGGACCAAATACTGCAAACAGGATTTAACCATTTATTAAACGTCAAACCAAGTGATATCACGACTCTCCTTTGAAAGACTGTGCCAATACTTTGTTTTTATTGATGAACCTGATATTTAATTAAAAAGGATCCAATGCTGACTTTTCTATTACTTCTTTCAACTAACTCTCTTCTGTTGTGAAACCCAAACTAAAATAAACAAACAGAATATATTGACTTAAAACTTTAATTAAAAAATGGAGCACTGGGAAAGAATTCTTCCTTCCTGTCTCACATGTCTTTGTATTCACTCTTTCACTTATTGTAGCTTGAAGTGTCAAATCAGATCTTTCAGGCGTGCACAGAATCTAAAACTGGGATCTGTCTGCATAGGTAGATTATCCTTATGCAAATTTAATTATGACATTGGTACCTTATTTATTCAGCTTTGCACTGCAACTCCCCTTAGAATTTACCATAATTTTGCTAGAGTAACTGAAAAGCAGAACGATTTTAAAAATTTTAAACACTGCCCCCCTCAGATTATAGGTAAACAATACACTGTAGATGTTGATGTTATATACATCTGTGTCAATATTTAACTTTGAATACATAATGCAATCTACTACATATTACACACATCTTAGGCTTCATTATAAACACATTTTTTTAGTACATATTGCTTGTACTTCAGTTGTCTTTTTATATACTGAACTTCATGCCACTTGGAGTGACTACATCAGTGGACAAGGGAAGAGCTATGGATGTCATCTATCTGGACTTCTATAAGGCCTTTGACATGGTCCCCCACAACATCCTTCTCTCTAAATTGAAGAGAGATGGATTTGATGGATGAACTGTTCAGTGGATAAGGAATTGGCTGGGTGATTGCATCCAGAGAGTAGCGCTCAATGGCTCCACGGAGATCAGTGACAAGTTGTGTCCCTTAGAGGTCCATATTGGGACTAGTGTTGTTTATATATTCATCAACAACAGTGGGATCGAGTGAACCCTCAGCAAGTTTGCAGATGAGTACACCACACACCAAGCTGTGTGGTGTACTCAACACACTTGAGGGATGGGATGCCATCCAGAGGGACCTGGATAAGCTTGAGAAGTAGGCCCATGTGAACCTCATGAGGTTCAACAAGACCAAGTGCAGGGTCCTGCACCGGGGTTGGCCAATCCCCAGTACCAATACAGGCTGGGGGATGAAGGGATTGAAAGTAACCCTGCTGAGAAGGGCTTGGGGGTGCTGGTGGATGAAAAGCTGGACATGAGCCGACAATGTGCGCTTGCAGCCCAGAAGGCCAATTGTATCCTGGGCTGCGTCAAAAGAAGTGTGACCAGTAGGCTGAGGGAGGTGACTCTCCCTCTCTGCTCTGGTGAGACCCCACCTGGAGTACAGCATCCAGCTCTGGGGCCCCCAGCACAGAAAAGACATGGATCTGTTGGAGTGGGTCCAGAGAAGGGCCACAAAGATAAGCAGGGGGCTGGAGCACCCCTCCTATGAGCAAAGGCTATGAGAGTTGAGGTTGTTTGGCCTGGAAAAGAGAAGGCTCCAGGGAGACCTTATTGCAGCCTTTCAGTGCTTAAAAAAGGCTTATAAGAAAGGTGGAGAGAGGCTTTTTACCAGTAGCAGTGACACTGTAGTGACAGAACAAGGGCTAACAGTTTTAAACTAAAAGAGGGTAGCTTTAGACTGGATATGAAGGAATGAGGGTGGTGAGACACAGGTGTCACAGGGGAACAGGTCACCCAGAGAAGTTGTGGATGCCCCACCATTGGAAGTGTTCAAGACCAGGCCGGATGGGGCTGCGAGCAAGCTGATCTGGTGGAAGATGTTCCTGCTTATTGCAGGGGGGTTGGACTAGATGATCTTTGAACGTCCCTTCCAACCCAAACTATTCTATGATTCATACAATTACCTTTTGTAATTTAAATTTTAATTTAAATCAGCAATAGCTGTTTCCTTAATTTACTAAGTGATACAGAATGCTATGTACAGAGGAAAAATTAGGCTACGAGACATTTATAATCAGTATGCTTTACAACTTAAAATCTTTTTGTACCTCACCATCTCTGAAACAAGGACAGCAGCGTACAACGAAGAAAATTCATTGATAGTAGTGAATTATCTATATGTAGCATGGAAAGTAACAGAAAAGCTCCTGACAAAACTATGCCTAAGTCCACTTCTAGAAATCAGACTAATAAACACATGTGACTCACTAGACAAAAAGATTTTCACTACCTTTAGCAGACCCACACAGTATGAAATTTCTATTACCATTAGCAGACCCACACCAGGAAATTCTAATCTATCTTAACAATGAATACAGCATGTGTATTTTTCAATAAATTGTCTGTCCACATACACACTATGCAAAAAAATTAAGTTCTCTAAACTTACCAAATTATATAAATTGCGTCTAATCTGCTGTATAACTCCAGGAAATGCGGGTTTTAGCAGTTCCTGATAGCTTGCAGGCCATGTGCTATAGCTGTGATCTTGTTCTATGTTATTAACCCACTAAAACAAAAAAGGCAGCCATTTAAAAAACACACATTAAACGTTGAGTAAAATATGTATGTATAAACAAACTTTAGAACACATGGAAAGCCTGGAAAGAGTAAAATGTGTTATCTTCTTGTCAAAACAGTAACAGAAAACAGCTTCTAAAATTAGTATTTTTTTTTCTTTTCAATGAAACTGGGGGTTTTCTTTGCAGTACATGACAAAACTAATAATGAATGGAAAAGGAAAACAGACCATTTGTACTCTGTATCAGGATGTGAACAAAACCATTTTTTCAAGTGTGGAAACTACTTTCACAATACAAAGGTTATTAACAACATATCACACATATGTGTGTAACAGCATAACTACCTTGCAAGACAAATACAGTACTTATCTATAACCCACAGTAGCACTTTAGATATATGAAAATAAATAATATATGGCCGATTTGTTCTACTGTTTTCTGTGCAAGCTCGTCTATACTTGGCAAACAGAATAATGAAATACAGTTCTTTTAGGTGAAGAAAATTGGTATTTTAGTGTCTCTTCCACTGGCATATAACCTTTGTAATGAAAACTGTACAAATTTTGAAGAAAGGAAAAAAGCAGAGTCATTGGACAACTACAAACAAAATATTTAAGTTGTCCACAATTCACTTATCATACTTGCAAAGTACATTTAGCAGTCTTGCATAATACGAAGATATTACGTAGCTAGAGTAACTTCTGTAAAGTCAAATTCTCTAGGTATGAGTGTGCAACTACTCTTAGATACATTCCTCTTTTCTTTTAAACATCCTACATCTTAATTTTAATAAGGTGTAGGCTAGAGAAAATTATTCCTAAAATATATATTGAAGGGATATCACCCCCCAAAATATTTTAAACTGCTTATTGATATATGGTCTTATGCCTAGTATTTCAATTCTGTCTCATACATAGCGCTACCAAATATGTAATATTTAAATAAATAACTTTAATTACTTACTATTATCGAAGAGTGACGAATATCTAGCGCATAACTATCATCTGTAGGATGTATATGTAACCTCATAAATTTACTCAGGATCTCCTCTTTGATTCCAAGTTCATGAAGGCCATGCATCACTTTTCCTTCCAGTTTAAGAGTCTCTAAGATACTTTTTCAGGAAGACAAAATGAATAATGTCTACACAGAACTTTTGTCATGATATAAAAAGGAAAAATATTTCAAAGACCATTAACATGGAAATTATTTTTATATAAAAAAATTAGGTTTTTATATTTTCCTGCAGTTAGATGTTTAAAACAAAAGCTATTAACAACACTATATGTCTCCAACTTATTTCAAACCAGAATTATAACAGTTTATACAATTCTCTTGTTCATTCATATTTATTTTATATGAGGGAATTTCACCCATCTTTAGTAAGATCTGGCAGGACAGCAGAGAGGAAGGTTACTTGCTGCATCTTCCTGGCTGAGGCAGAAACCTGAGTGGGGGGTACCCTAAGAGGAAGCTTTGAGTGTGCAGAAAAGCAGGCAGCAAGTAATGGAGACACAGACGAGCTTTAAGTCTGCATCATGGCAGAATCCTGAAATGAGCACAGAGGAAATGCATGGCTACCCCTCTAAAAGAAGACTCTTTCCCAGAAGACCCAACAGGACTCTGGAACATTGGAAACAAAACTGAAGTGCTCAACGAGCAAAACATAGCAGGTAAGATTTTACAAATGCCTTTATTTCTATCTTGCTTCATTCTGAGTCTTCTCTATTCTGAAAAGTTTCTTCTAAAATATATTGAAATTAAACCTAGCACTAGCATTAAAAAGCACTATTATTCACTATTAATTTTTGCATCATTACCAAAAAAGATGCAAATGACTCCATCTCACAACTCTGGCTGAGTGAAAAAAATAAGTAAAAACTGCAAGTATAAATGCTAAACCCAAGAAAGGTTAATATCTCCATGGGGGTGAAAAGATGACATTTTGAGTCAAAAAATAGTAAAAAGTTGTAGACTGACAAATCATAGGAACATGAAAAAAACCGCAGACCTAGCATCAGTAGATGAGTTTGCAGGCCACCACAGACGATTTTGTAGTCATGCCTGCTGTTGACAACATACAGAAGAATGCAAGGGAAAACGTTTACAGTTTATGAGTGCTTGAATAAAAGAGACAAGTCACACCCAAAATCATTATAATGTAATTACACAAACTGGAAAAAGATTTCTTATACCAAAAAGCATATTAGTTCTGCATTAACAGAACTTATTATAAAAGGTGACCAGACACAGACTCACAAGCATGTCAAAAATAACCCAGGGTGTTGTGTATCTAAATTTAATGCCTGCAAATTTTTCGTAATTTTTAAGAAATAGGGATATAAAAGCACTTAACCTGCTTTTCATAAAGTGCTTTTCCCCCCTTTTTATACATACATGTTGGATTCCTACCATTTCCAAATTAATTTTACATGGTGAATTATAAAATTGTAAGCAAAGCAGAAAGCATATTCCAAGAGAAGATGCTGCTTTCAATTACTTATACAATGTTCATATTCAAAGCAAAACCACTGTAAACCAGTATATCCTGTCCACCAAAATGCAACAGATGAGATTATCTATCACCATAAGCATAACTTCTCCAGTATTATTAGTAATTCTGTAATCTTCAAACAAAATGTACCATCTTACCTAAAAGGATCGTGAAAATCCAGGTCAATATGAAGGCCATTTAGAAATAAACGTGCTTCTCCAGGTTGGATTCCAAGTATTTCATAAAAATGCTAAAAAGTAAAAAGTACTGCTAACTTATTTAGGTATATGTCAACAGTAACACACATATAAATATATAGAGAGAACTTTATATAAAACATATATAAAATTTTAATTCTGCAAAACAGACACATCAAATCTCTTCCACATAATTTCTTCTTTTAGCTGAATGTTGTTGACAAAAATATTAGCATATTTTTATGAGTGCTATTTAATACACTTGCAATGTACAAATATAAATTAAAATAGCTGATAATTCCCCCCCCAACCTACAGTGTCCCTATCTGCACAAGGTAGAGACAAGGACACATTCTGAGTGTCTGCCAATAAAATGTGAAAATACACCCACATACAGAAATACAGCTTGTAAGTTTTTGAAAAATTACTCCTACATATCCATTCAACAAAGGGAGACCTTATACAAGTCCTTCAGACCTCCTCTTGAGGCTAGCCTTCTCAATAGCTTAACATCTTTCACAATTCCAAAAAATTCAGAGTCGCAACTGTTATGGGGAATTAGCAAAGACCAACTAGATACATATAACCTCATCTAACAAAGGGACTTTGGAAAAAACATAGATCCAAAAGGGATAGCACAGCATATCCTTGCTTTGCAAAGAAGAAAAAAAATCCACAATAAACAAATAACAATAGGAAGGAAGTACTTAGGGAGTCAAGTATGCCTTATCATTTTATTTCAGTGAGCTGGGAGGCACCACACTGTTCAACCCATGGTGGCTGTAGCAAGACAAGTAACAAGAGCAACAGCAGCAGTTTATTACAACTCACCCCGTAAGGAGCAGTCAGATTTCCAGATCTGTCTTAATTCCCAACAGAGGAACGGAAAGCACGAAAAATATGCAGAAAAAAAGCAAGCTGAGAAAGGTGGTTTTTTCCCCATTTAGCTCCCATTTGCCAAAGTAAGTGTGAACAAAAACCGCACTTTGAACAACAGCACACTTAAAACAAGCAACTCAGGCTGCGTATATTACTCCACTTATGAACCTGTCACTAACAAATGAGAGAAAAAATGGGGCAACATTGAAAGAGGTATTATTCCTTTGAAGTAGTGTGGCTACTTTCACTCAGTTAAATGTAAGTAAACGCAAAGCTAACTGGTTTGTGGCATTATAAGTGCAGCTCCACATAAATGAGACAACAGTGCATTTGACACTCCTTGTGATCCAACAGATCTGCATATCACTCATCATTCATTGAAAAGGTATGACCTTCCTCAGTATATGTAAACATTTCACAACTCAAAGCAGGACGGAAATATGTAATGGCACCTAATACCAACATATGAAAAGCAGGGCTCTCCATGAAGGAAAAATGCAGCTGTGACAAGCCTGAGCCTAACAGACACAATTTTTATAAAAGTCCTGTCCTTGACCTTGAAGAGCAGATTTTGAAATTGGTAAATTTAATTTATTCTAATGGTTTAACCTGAACTTTATAGTGCTTTCATTGCTTTTCTGTATGTAGATTTACCAAAAAAAAATAATTACTTATGTTTGTTATGAAGTATCTAAATACATATATCCAAACTCAGATATAATGTGAAGAATGTGGTGGATGTGGGGGGAACTGCATTCCACTAATGCTAAGAAATAAACAGAAAGCCTTTTTTTTAAAAAATCGTTAGTAATTATCTTTCATGAAAATTAGGGACCCCAAAAATGGATGTCAATGCGCCTTTCAAAATGAGAAGCATAAAGACATGGCAGTAAGCTTCCTATGGTCGGATAAGGAAAAAAAGAAAGAGATAATATAATTACTTTTCTAATTTAGAAAACTCACTTAATTCTCAATCTCATACTCATCTAAATTACAGAAATCGTTTTTTGCGATGTCTCAAACTTGGTACAGAAAAGGAAGGACTTCTATCTTCTTTATAACTAACTGCTGCTTTGGATTACTCTGGCCCGAGTGCAGGACTTCGTATTTATCTTTGTTAAACCTCATGCAGCCATTAAAACAAAAACTAGAAGTAGCAGCTGGTGTCTGACATCTAAATTTTTCGCCCACAGATTCACACAGAATTACACACCCTCCCAATGTATCACTCTATACATCCCTTCTACGCAGCCAAAATTCATAGATGCCCGACAATGCCAAGTGCCCTTGCAGCAGGTGAAATTTCTGATCATTTTACCTATACGGAGTTTGATCCTGAGACACAAGAAAATGGGCAGAAGGGACAAAAGAAAACAGCCAGGCAAACAGTGGTGAGACTCCGCTACACAAGGCAGAAAAGCTCCCAAAGATCTAAGTGAACCTGACATTTTTCTGTAGTTAGCAAATCCAATCTGGACTACAGTTTTAATACCAGCGTTGTGCCACAAAGTACTGCGACCGCAGAAAAATCACCCTTAATGCCACTGGACTCAAGGAGCGAACAAATATAAAGAGGATTACAGGCTCAAGAAATCTTACCAGCATCCTTTGGGGCTCTTGCACAGATCTTGTGAGATCAGCTAGAACAGGCCCCCTCTCTGAAGCACTGAAATCAGCAATTAGGGTAAGAGATCTCTTACTATTACTGAAAGCTTACTGGTCATTCCTATAAGCCCAGGTAGTCATGTAAACACAGATACTGAGAAAGACTGCAACTGGCTGATGTAGGTCATAAAAATCCTAATGCTAACTAAAATGAATCCAAGAATGAAAAAATTCTCAGCCACTGGGTATTGAAATGGGAGACAAAGTTTTTCAAATCCTTCAGTACTACAGTAAAAAAAGAACTGGGCCAAGAGCTGAGACTTGTTATACAATATTGATGCTAGGCATTTGATTGTTCAGACAAGCATCCATTTGCTGCAACAACTACGATGAAAGGAATATTTAGGCATCCAGGACTAGAATTTAACGCCAATAATACTCATATAGTATTTTCTTGCTATCTGTCAGCAAATTGTTGCACTGGAAGTTGTGTTTAATGAAATTTTATTTTTCCTTTTATCCATAGCAGTTCTTTGTCCTGTCATGGTTTAACCCCAGCCAGCAACTAAGCAGCAAGTGGCTGCTTGCTCGCTCACTCCTCCCCCTCCACAGTGGGATGGGGAGGAGAATCGGAAAAAAAAAAGTCAGCAACAACTAAAACATCAGTATATTATCAACATTATTCTCCTACTAAATCCAAAACACAGCACTGTACCAGCAACTGGGGAGAAAATTAACTCTATCCCAGCCAAAACCACGACAATTTAGCAGTTAGGTATCAATTCATGACACCTAAATCATCGCATGCCTTTCAACTTTTAATACCTTTATTTCCTCCCATTGCATTTCCTATTCAACTTTCATTATCTTGAGAGGGAATCATCCAGTTACACACAGCATGAGATCATATCTCTCCTGCTGCTAGATGGATGTACTGCAGTTCAAGAATGCACATGCCAATTTATTGTGCTCTAGCAGCAGTATTCAGGAAGTTTCCCTACTTTCATCCAACAGATTTTAGCTTTTAGCTGTCTAAAGGCCTGTAGCCTTAAGTAGGATGTAGTAAGAAATCTAAACTTAGTCTGACAGCTGCCTAAGATCCTCCTACAGTTAAATATTTAATATAGTCTATGGACTCATAGGAGTGATCCAGCTGATACCCAGTCTCATTTGAGACATTGCAAGGTCTCAGGATAAGGCTTCTTGGCCTGGAAAATACAGGTCGATCGGAAGGGAATGGATGTCCCAATGGCCACATCCACCAGACCTGTATGACTATTTTGGATAGTCCATGGCATCTCAAATGACATCAGAAATCCAGGTTCAGGCAACTCAGTCATGCCCCACAGAACAACCATTGAGTGAGCTAAATTGTTTTCCATGTCCATCGACTACATCTGTACATTTATAACAGGAGTCTACATATCCATATAGACATAACTAAATGCAGGTATCTTCATTTCAGCCCAAATACTAATTTTCCTAATCTTTATATTTAGTAAAAATAATAATTTTAATTCCCAACATAATTTTTTTTTTTTTTTTTGCATTTTGGGGTAGAGGAGTAGTTTTTGATTATGCAGTTGTTTTTTTCTTTTTATGTTAACAGAGCTGCAAACAAAGACATTGTAAAGACCTCATCAAGAAACAAGGAAAGTCCCGCTACCAACACTCATCCTCTGGAGAAACTATGATCATCAGGGCTTTGTTTTGCTTTATCCTGACTATAACCCTAACAACAAAGAGATACAGGAAAACGCGTCTCTCAGCTGTATACAGAAAACAACGAGGCTGGGTGCAGACACTGATTTGCTCCCTTGAGCAAAAACTATGGCACTTCTCACTAGTGCAAGAAACAAGAGGTCTGCATAATGTTAAGCCCACTGTAAGATCTCTGTGAAAACTCAAGAATCAAACATGCACCCTGCCCACAAGAAAGCTGAAGGGCTCAGGAAGGTGAACCCCTGGGATATGTGAATTGTATTCTCAATACGCCAGTCCCTCGTGCAATCACCCATGGACAAAAAAAGCCCTATACAATTGCTTGCGTAACCATTTACGAGGACATAACACTTCAGCCTGTCACTATCTGGGCAAGAAATACTCAAGACTGGAAAGCCGTACATTAGTTTTGCATAGTGGAGAGCTTTAACACATTTACGTGAAATTTTTGCTACAATGGAGATGGCAAGCTCTTTACGAGAAGGCTGCATCAGCACAACAAGGACATCGTTCGCTTACGCTGTTTTGGAAGGTGGAAGAAACTGGAAAGGCATTCCCCTGGAGATACTAGTCTTGGCAAAGGCCTGAATGGATACAAATCAAAGTGATACATAGAAATGTACAGGAGTGCCATAAGTAAGAAACAAATCCCTTCCACTATGGTGGCTGGTCAGTCTTAGCACCGTATGAAAATATATGTTCTGAAGATCAAGATTAAGGACAGTGCCATAGATGTCATTTCATATGACCAGTCCCAAAATCATGGTGACTAACATTTAATTTTAACACTCTATTTGAAAGAAAAAATCCAAACTCTGAACTGAAACAGACAATACAACCAATGTCACAACCTTGACAAATGCCAAGTGGCATCTCAGGATGCATCTCAGATCAGTCAAAAATCATAAGAACCACGAGTCCTCACATGATACAAGGCACAAAAGATGCAGTGTATCAAGGACAAAAATAAAACCACCACCTGTCATAGATGATGTTCAAAATACCTCGCAGAACAGTTGCACGCGTGACTCAGTGTGGAAAGCTCAAAGCTGCATGTGCTGACCACAATACAAGCAGCAGGCCTAGATTCAACACCAAAGCTCTAGAAAAATTAGCTGATACATATTTTGCTTTCACAGCGCACCATTTATGACCGAACAGCACTCTCTAAAAATTGTTTGTCCTTGCCTAATTCTGTAAAAATCAAGAGAGGGAAGGGAAAAAGTACCAAGAACAGCAGAAAGTGAGAAATTTGAATTGAGTATTCAAATGTTACTTATTTAGTAAAACATGTTTAGAACAACTGGTTCTTTGACAGAAACCATGTGAAAGTTGCTACACTAATAAAAATCTCCCAAAGCAATAATATGACAGTAATTCAAATGTCCACTTGAAGAAATTAAAACAAACCTTTTGATTTTCTTCTATTTCATTTCGCATTTTCTTGTCTACAGGCACTCTGGTCAGTGATCTATAAAAATAAAATATTGGTATCAGTCAACCACTGTGCTTTTAAATACGTATTTATTTAATTAGGCATTTTATTAGGCATAAATTAATCAAGGCACAAAAAATACATGTGAAATATGTATTTTAACACCATATCCAATGCACTGTAATGGAAGAAAGCTATAACTGAGACTTAAAAAGAAGAGTAATGCAGTGTCATAAACATTTTATTTTCAAAACAAATCTTTTGTTCTGTGTTACTCTAGTAAACCCAGGTTTCAAATTTATGTTAGGTTTTGTGGAAGTAATATTATCAGCATATTTTTTACCACTCTCAATCTTTCCTCTTGCTTTCTTCTGGAAAATAGCATGTATATTATAAAAAGTTGCTTGATAATCTCAATAAATAAATGCATATTTATATATCTTAAGTTAATGTTACTAACTCCATGCTACTCAACATTACAGCACAGGCAGCCAAGGATACAACTTGATGTTTTGGCCAAAGGCAAAGAAAATACGCAAAGAACGACCACTTTAAAATTAGCTGAGATTAGAAGAGATTGAGATCCTCGAAAATGTTAAGTATTCACAGACAGTCAAAATTTTAGTTTCCTTTGTCATTCTACCTTTAGACCATAATCCGTTGATTTGTCTTTTTTACCTTTCAAGAACATGGTGGGAGGCTATTTTAACTTCCTCTGCCAAAATGTATTGTATGTGAGGTTTATAATTACTAGGCTATCATAAAATACTCCAGAGGCAAATTAATCTGTGTTTTAATAAACCCTAACCCACATTAGCCTAAATCTGATTCTCCCAATAAATGCCAAAATAAATAGTCTAGTTGCCTAGATCAATATTTTTTTTGCAAAACATGATTTTACATCTTTCAGCAAATCTGTATGGGGCTTTAAGAAAAACTGGAATCATCTTAAACCTGAAAGTTAACCAAACAAACTGAGAATGATTCTACTAAGCCAACTCCAATACTTATGGATAATAAAGCAGTTATTAAATAATATGAATCCTCACCTTCCCCCCAAAAGAAACTGATTTAGAATAGATCTTGCTAGTAAACTGCACATTTTTCACAGTATGTCAGAAATAAGACATAAAATCAGTTTACTTTAACCAAATACTCGAGCTTTCCAGGTGATCAAAGAGACTACTTGTTAAGTGCAAACAATATGATTTCCAAGTTTTGTTTATACTACACGATTCATCACAGTTAAATACCCTTTTTCCATTAGCCCCCTCTAAATATTCTGGCAGATTATTTTTGTGAATCCCTTCTGGACCACATGATGAAAGGGCAATAGAGGATCAAGAAGGGGCTGTATTTACACCAACTCATACTTGGTGGACTTTCCCTGGCTCAAAATGAGAAAGGTGTAACTCAAACTGTGATGTCAAAGACAGCACTAAAAAATGATCAACACAGTTCAAATATATAGTATTTAAAGGGGACCTACGGAAAGATGGGGAGGGACTCTTTATCAGGGAATGTAGTGATAGGACGAGGGATAATGGTTTCAAACTGAAAGACGAGAGATTGCCCAGATAAGCTGTGGCTGCCCCCTCCCTGGAAGTGTTCAAGGCCAGGCTGGATGGGACTTTGAGCAACCTGGTCTAGTGGAAGGTGTCCCTGCCCGTGGCAGGGGGGTTGGAACTAGATGGTCTTTAAGGTCCCTTCCAGCCCAAACCATTCTGTGAGTCTACTATACTATCAGTAGTGACTGGAGGAGGAGCTTTCATAATCATACTGCTAGGTACTCCCTATGCACATAAAGAATATATTAAGTGTATTCAATACTGAGTAAATATATCTTATACTGTACTACTTTTTGTGTTCACTAGTTTTGAAATGAAAATTGTACAACAGAAAGCAAGAAACTACAAATATTTCTGTTGAAAAAGAAACATTGCTGATTACCATGTAAAAGAAAATTAAAAGAAACTCTAAGTACAAAGAAAATAATATCTGAAGCTAAATTTAAATTCAGAAAAATGGAGAAGGATTAGGAAAACACACTACTAAGTCAGAAGTCTAGAAAACTGACTATGCAGGACACTGCTTTAAGGGACCTTCTACCAGCAACAGACATAATTCAGGAACACTACAGAACTCTTCTCATTAAAAAGAACATCTGTAATTGATGGGAATTATTACTGAGAATTTACTTTGCCAATGAGCAAAACAGCTACTTAAAAGAAGGACTCCATAGTTAGGTAGAAATTTGATGTGCAGCAATATTACCACAACTATTATTCTGACTTCATAGCAATAGTTTTAGTGAATTCTGAAGCAAAAAATAGTTTAGGGAAAAAAAAAAAGCTCAGATTTTTATCTTGCTAAACTCAACAGAAATAGTAGGGCCTGTAACTCTCAGAATCAATGCTACATTCTGCATACACAGGTGATAAAAATTGCACAGATAAAAAGAACAACCTAAATCTTTCCAGATAGCTTGGAGTAGTAAGGTAGAAACATAAAAAATTAATATGAAAATAATAAAAAGTCGTAAAAGAGAAGACAAGGCTGGCCAAATATTAGAAAGGAAATAAAATACTTATCAGCAAAAGGTAAGCTTTACTGATAGCTTTTTTGGTAGTAAGAAAACAATACGTTACAGAATTGTTAACTAGCTCCTTGCCTATGCACAGCGGTTGACAATGCAGGATTCACAGAATCACAGAACGGTAGGGGCTGGAAGGGACCTCTGGAGATCATCTAGTCCAACCCCCCCTGCCAAAGCAGGTTCACCCAGAGCAGGTTGCACAGGACCGTGTCCAGGCGGGTTTTGAATATCTCCAGAGAAGGAGACTCCACAATTTCCCTGGGCAGCCTGTTCCAATGCTTTGTCACTCTCAGAGTAGAGAAGTTTTTCCTCATGGAACTTCCTGTGCTCCAGTTTGTGCCCGTTGGTCCTTGTCCTGTCACTAAGCTACAGCAAGATTTTAAGGAGAAAGTGTGATGGTCAATCCTTGAGAAGGACACTAGGGATTTAAGATGACTAGTGTAAAAGTACCTGTAAAAGACATCTGTTCATTTTGAGTTCAGTCATTTGTTCAATTTGTTCAGAGCTTCACAGAGTTTTATGCATTTTTTTCTAAATATTAAGTGCTAAGGACTCATTAAACAGAAACACTTTACTGTCTGAAAGTAAATGGATACTATTTATCATTCTACATGATGTAGGAATGTTCTTGCACGACCTCAAGGTTGTAATATTTTCCGTCATATAATTTTATGCATCTTTCTTCTTACCTGGAAGAGCATGTAGCTATGTAGTACTGCATATTGGGGGGGGGGAGGAAACTTCATATATTCATAATGTTAACATTCATGAATGATAAATGAATAGCAAGAAACAGAGTATTATAATTCTTATTACTGCACTCTTAAATAACAGATAATTATGACATGTACAACAAAACAAAGATGAAAAATACCCTATAAAATGAATTCTCAAAATGTCACCGTAACATATATCAGTTGTTACACTGTCTACATCTGATGACATTTTGTAAAATCTACCTCAGACTAACCTTTTCAACTGGAAACAACTGAGACACAAAAAAATGCATGTTATAAACTAGAAAGTGAAAGAAACTTCCAGAGGACTGTTATTTTCATTTTTTATGGTTTAAGGAACCTCTCCTTTTAAGGAACATATAATATGTAATTTTTATTTTCATAACTATAGTTAAAAAATTTTACACAGCCTTTTCGAACTAAGGTTTGCATAATTAAAAAATGGTTGTTTTCATATCTAAACTGTGTGAAATTCAAAAAAATTTAAAATACTACTATTATAATGATCAGTTATTTATCTAAAGTGATTAAGCAATATCTTTTCATTTCCTGTTCATATTTTTTCCAAACTACTATTTTTGACTCAGCAAGTTAAACATGATTAGATTATTAAGGAAATATATTTTTTGCACTGTTTTCACTCAATGCCCCTTTGATTTAAGTTTGTTGTCAGTGTAGACGTATTAAGTTTAAATTATTTAAATATTAGTAATCTCTCATGTTAAAAATAACATGCTAGATTAGCATATTAGTGTAAATCATATAAGACAGGAACGGCAATTCCCTTTTTAATAATTCTAAAGTCTTCTTATACTTTTACCCATAAAAATAAAATGTTTGAACAGCAGGTGAATTGTGTTCTAATGCCACAAATACACAGTGGGACATGGAGTGGGATGTAATAATTTAATGACTTTTACAATCAGTAATTTAAATGTCACCCAGCATGCTTCAAACCGACTTTGTCCTGTCCTTTAAAGAACAGAACTGGCCTTACAATTCAACATTATGTATGTTTCCACTATCTTCTAATGGAAAGCTGCATTTCCCAGTTGCTAATCTAAGTGTAAACTCTTATCTTACTATTTCATAATAATTATGTTTCAGGCATTTTAAAAGTTGATTTTTTCTTCCTTGAAACAAGATGTTACAAAGGTAGTTTTTTCCAGTACGGTGTGGATTTTCTCTAACAGAAAATCACAGATGACAAGGAAACACTGTGATAATTAAACAAGAGTTGTAAAATTTGAAAGCACACTGAGTTAAGAATCCTATTTAGCATCATATTTAATTCAGTAATTCAAGCAAATATTGCTGATAGGATTACATGAAGAACTTATTAAATATAAAGAAAAGCATTTCTCAATTACAAGACAATTGGCTCACAGGAAGAGCACTTTTTAATATTAGTACAGCGGTTATTCACTTATTTATCTTGATCTTTTATTAAGTAATCCATTATGGGAGACAGATCTTCCCCAGCAGTAACACTAAAACACAGTAGCCGGGGCCCAATCTTGTCAGCAATGTTGTGCTTAGAACTAATGTGGGTGGATCCCCTACAGAATTTATTAATAGACTTTTGCCTCTTCCTACTGGGAGCAGATCTGCAAAAACATCATTCCAGTAAAAGCTGGGAGGACTTGGCATTCACCATAAGTGCCTGAAGGATTAGGATGCCTTCATGGCATCTCCTGCATCAGACAGGAAACATTTAAGAGACGGATCATGAGCTCGCCCAGGAGTTATTTTCTACTCAATGAAATCGCCTGGAATCCATCTAGCAAGCTGTAAAACATGAACACCTGACTGCAGGATTTGGATATAAATCTGTATTACTGTCATTATATTCAAATGCAAACATAAAAACAGTATTTGAAAAACAAGCTTAAGCATCATACCTGGCTCTTATTGGGAAGTTCTGAGCTATGTCTTTCATTACCTTTAAGGCATCATAAACAGGGGTAGACATAACTCGAGCAGCTGCTTGAAAGCTAAGATCTGAGGGGAAAAAAAAACAACCTGGAAATATCACTCTCAATCAATACTGCCTACAATCAGAAAACTGTTCCATATACACACTCCCACTATTAACATTTTTTATGTTTCAATTATACGTTGTAAAAGACTGTGAAGTAGCATTATTAAGGTCATAGAACTACTAAATTCAGGCTTTCCTACATAATTCTGCTCGTCCGTCTTAAGCATATACATTGTCCGTGTAATTTCTAAGTTCACAAAAAGACACTGAAAAAACCAGACAATTCATCACGTGGCATAATGCCAGTATCACAAGGGTATCACACTTAAACCTAGACACATACCAACCTGCAGACACCCGTAACTGCTGTAAAGAATAAGTTCTTTCCAGCTCCAGGACTTCACAAGATTTTCAGAGAACAGATATATTAAATGTAGAAGGCTGTATCGAGCACATGAAGTGTACAATTTTGAGGAGCAGCAGCAATTTCACAGGAAGATAAAATGGAGACTCATGAAAGAAAGATCAAGCTACTGTCAAATTTTAGTCCTCCTAAGCATCTAGCACAATTTTTAAAGGGATTTCATTTTTCTATCTATGCTTTTTCTCGGAATGAAGTAAATTTTCATATATCAGGACAATTTATAATTAATTTGCCCATCCATTGGAAAAACAATGATGGAATTCAATTAGCCATCTCTGGTGCCTAACTTGGGTGTGACAAATCTTGCTACATGAGACTGGGAAAAATCCAATTTTGGTACCAATAGGATAAGGCAATAATATACTAGGTGCTTCCATGTACTTTGGATACAGTCTGCCTAACTACCTCAGGGCAATGATGCTTTTTCCTTATAATCTGCTAGTTAAGACATCTGAGCAGAAACTGAAGGCCTCATGTTATTCAGTTTGAGGAAGGCTGATGCCCCACATAGTAGAAAATGCTGGGCAGAAGGTCATAGAGGATGCTGCCTAGTAGAACTTTGTACCATCCTTTTGAAGCAATTAGGAATTTAAAAAAAAAAAAAAAAGCCTGAAGAAAACTGAATAGCACACATTCCTAGTTTAGCCTGATAAGGTACACCTTGGCTGGAAAAACAGGTGAGTCTGAAAGGTGGAATGATAACTTAGTATTTCCTAATACTTGTAACAAAAGGTATAGAGAGATCACCGTTTTCAAAAAGAACATTTCAGATCCCTTTTAACAGCGACATAAGCTGTGATCAGGTGAAGTAATAGCCAACCGCTGCCGTTACTAGAGACAGGGATGCCTGACCTGCTGTGCACTTAGGACGTACACTTAAAATCCTTCATGAATTGTTAATCATTTCCATTTTGTGCTGAACAGCTAGAGTACGAATATTCAAATTCCAAAGAGGCAAAAATTACATGTCTTTCTACCTTCTTGGTTCCCTCTGGCCAGGGACTGTCACTTACAGGCCTCCCTGTATGGTACACTAACACAGCTGAGAGAGCAGTGTAGGGCACACCTTGGGGAAAAGATGATCCTGAGTTTAAAGCAGATCTCAAAGTATGCCTTGAAAGCTAATGAAGCACTAGAGATCGAGAGGCTGTTCACAGAGATAAAAGAATAAGTTATTTAAGGGAATACCACATTGGTACTCTCTGCATCATTTTTCACTATAAATAGTAAACCTAATTACTTACCTAAAACATGAAGGCTCTTGAAAGACAACCCCTGAATGGTGTTTAGGGTCATTTATAAATAGAAGTATGCCCTATAGCTGAAGGAGTTTTGGTTAAATTTAGTTAAATTTTTACTTGGAAGCTAATTAAAGGAAATCAGAGAGCAGCTGAGTCATTAACTCAGCCACTATAACTAGTCATTAAGAATGAACTACAGAAAGCACCCAGTCATGTCAGGAGTATCAAAACAACTGCACCATGCAGGGGGGACTGAAAACCCCCTGTCTGAAAAGGCCCTGAATGTATTTACCACAAGCCAGTACCAGTCTTCCCAGCACTGAACAAACAGCATCCCAACACTAAACTACTTTCAACACTGTGTGAACTGGTTGCTCGCGGAGCGACACCAATTTCATTTTTTATTTATGTGGCCATGACACTACAGAAAAGATCACTAAATAGAGACCTTGGACTGGCTTTTGAAGGTAGACACTAAAGGAATCAAAGTTTCACAGCTGCTTCTGCTTGAACATCAACAGACTGGTATTCAAACATGTAAAAAAAAATAATTAAATAGACAGAAAGAGAATTTTCTTTCTATTTGCACAGCAGATTTCTCAGCAAAACTGAAATGCAGTATTTTTCAATATTTTTTTTTTTTAAATTTTGGAGAGAAATCCTGCAGCTCAAGGGGAGTTCATTGATAAAACACTGCAAGTGAACTACAATTATCCTAAATAGCTAGTTTCAGACTGGATACTGCTAGCAAGCTCCGTAACAGTCAGGGTCCCCAAAAGGAACTGAAGTTTAGATGACTGTTCAGTCTCCTGCACTAGCACAATGGCAAATCAGTTTTGATCAGGTTGTCCTCTAAAACTGAAGAATGTAACAGGCAAAATTTATCTCCCCAAACCGATGTGTCATGACATTTTACGGACCTATTTTAGAGCGATTTATAACTCCATTCAAGCTACAGAATGTCCTGCAGGTCATCAGCACAGAAGCTGTTTAGAAATCAGCTTCAATGTATTTGCTCTCCTTTTCCACAGGAAAGCTTTTACAAGCATGTTCTTCCATTTGACACTATATTAAAAAAAATTATCATTGTGAACTCCAGTACACTGATGAAAGTTAGAATTTATAAATTAAAGAGAACAAACTGTCTTAACCTGTATCTCGTCCCGACTCAATAGTCATGTCAAAATGGTATCTTTTGCCTCATCTCTCAAAAAACACATCTGAAACTAAATTTAACATCCAAAATAACATATCAGGCAGAAAACAGGGCAATATGACTTCTGTCTTTAAAATCAGTAAAGCTGGTTATGATTCTCCATCTTACAAAATGACTTAAATGCTCCTTTAATTTCTAGTATATAATGCTAGGACAAGATACCAACATATTATTTTTAAATACTTGATATAATACTGACTTTTTATAAAACCATACGTCTCTTTTTAAAAGAAGTTTTTATCATAATGTTGATACATCAACATAACAAAGGAAAATTGAACAAAGTACTGTGTTAATTCAGAAAAATGCCATACATACCTTGTAGCTCCCAAACCTTCAGTGGTTCCATGTTGTTAGCAGTTTCAATTAGATGTTTTTTAAACTCTTTTAGATTATTTTTCAGATCAGGATGCATCTGTCTACAACCAAACATTTTTTTTTTGTAAGAAGGCAAAATCAATAACATCCATCATGCTTTCATCCACAATAATGCTCACAGCTAATACTGTATCTTTAGGTAACAAGGAAAAATGACAATTCTAATTCATTCTTAAAACAAAAATAGGGATTTGGGGTGAGAAGAGGTGATTTCTGAGGACTAAAAACCAGTTAATTACAAGAAGGAGTTCAATTGTTCTGTAGTGATCCATCTCAAAACCAAAACCATAAATTTTGATGGAATAAATGAACTCAAAGATTAAATAGTATTAACATAAAATACAGATAACTGTACAGTTAGTTTACTATAGCATAATATATTGCTAACTGTATACTAACTGTACTATAGATGAACTGTAACCGTACACAGAGTTTGTTGCATTACCTACAAAAGATTCAGGCAAGACAATGTTGAGAACATCTTTTACAAATTAACATCATTGACAAAATCAAGCTACTGAGCACACAAATCACTAGTCAGCCCTGAAGAAAAGCATGGTGCTCAAAAGCTTGGCTATTATTTTTTTGAAACATAATTGGGCAAAGAAGTTTTGAGGCCAAAGACTTCAGCCTGCTACAAGACATCCTTGAACATCAAACAATGTCCATTAGATTTCTAAAGATTCTTCTACCAGGAGTATTGAACAAGCAGTGAAAGGTAGCTAAAAACCAGACACCTAAAGCATTAAGACTTCAAGTTCCGTAATATTGCACATTTTATTTTAGATACTAAAAAGTTTCACAAGGAATCCCTCCCCCCTCATTTTTTAGCTGTTGGATGATATTAACTGTTGTTCTTTATAGAAAAAGAAAAATATCACTGATGAAGACCGTTGTTCTGGAACTAAAATATAGTCTGGGTTCCTCAAAGAAAGCACACTCAGCTGAAAAAGGAAGCAAAGACAGAAAATTCCTTTTTTCTTACTTGTAACATAGACCTAGAAATGACAAATATAGTTTGTACCCTTAGAAAGCTCTCTATGAAGTAGAAAATTCTTACCTAGCTTTGAGCTCTCTAATTAGTTTTTACTGCCTTCTTTGCAAATTTACCTTGATGATATTTTTTTTTCTGTTCAGACCTTCAAGTCTTCTGTGCATGAGAGCCAACTGACAAATAAGATCTAGCCACAAGCCACAACCAAGATCTAGTATTGATACTTGGTCCCTTATTTCTCTTGTTCACTTACTCACAACGTAGGCACAAAATCAAAACACACACAGCCAACTGAAAAAAACTTACCCTTCTCTGGATATGTATCATGATGTGGGATTGAATTATCTTAATTTGCATAATCAGCTAGTTATATTTCTAAGATTTTATGTCTTCTGCTTACATTCACAACCATTTCATAGCTGAGAAAAGTATAACCCTTGATATGGCTATAACTGAGGGACAATTTACAGATTACTGAAACATTTCTTTCATCTCCAGTATGAAAAGGAGAAGAAAAAAATATGGGTCTAGAAACAATGTCAAAAAGTCTGAACAATTATCAGACAGCTTCACAAACTAGTCACAGTGCACCATCAAGAACCTGAGTAGAGCTAAACCTAGCACAACCCAAGAAGAAAAAAAACCTCAGATAAAGGTATGGCATAAGCATTTGATATAACCTGCAGTGGGTCTCTAATACATAGGTGAAACACCAAGGAAGCCTGCAGACCTGGGTGCACTTCTATCTCAATGTGTTTACTTTTAAAGAAGGCAGAAAGGGGATGTGGTCTCAGCATTAGCAGCTCTGAACTCTGAGAAGACTGGTAGCTTTGTGGGAATATCTACAAACAAGTTTATTTTTTGCTTTAAATAATAAGAGAGAGAATACCACTACAGAAGACCCACACTTGAGTTTCTTGTTGAAGAAAAAAATCAGGATTTATGATTCACTGCATGGATCTGTTACAGGAAAAGGGAAGCACGAAATGAATCCATCCATGGAGGACTGAAAGGAGCCCTCAATATGGTAGCATCCATTTTCATCTAACAGATTGTGACTTGGAGATAAAAGAGTTCCTGCTAGAACAGAACAAAAATTCACAAACTCCAAAATAAGAAGACATCTATAATAAGCATATCTCCCACAAAATACCACTCCTTAACTCTAAGAAATTAATGACTATCTGTCTTAAAAACACCTTATGTAATTACAACACATGGGTTTGGATTTGTTGTGCTAGTACTTGAATTTTGAAAACGAACATTTTGATCAATTATCTGAAAAGAGAAGTAGCAGCAACAATTTACTGTAGATACAAACATGAAAACATGGTCTACTAAGTTTTTGTGACTGTTGCCCAGAGGGAGTTTTTTCTACCTTAAAAACAGTTTACTGTCTACATTCTAAGAGATTTAGAAAACTAAAAGCAATAATTTGAAATTAATAGAATAAACAAATATTGTATCTTTACATTCACAAGACATACCCCAAAAAATTAATCAGAATTTTCACCAGTGGCAAACGAAGTAATTTCCAACATAAATCTCACTTCTACAACTTTTTTTTTTTGGTTCAGAAGTTTAATTCTATGTTAAATCAACTCACTTTAATTTGCCAAAGAGAAATCCTTGGACATCACTTTCCTCCTCATCATCTTCCTCATCTTTTGTCTCATTTGCTCCTGAATACATAGCACATGTAGACAATATAAACCAAGAAAGCTACTGATGTATTATGTTCTTATTAATTATAAAGCGGTTAACAGAAACATACAATCAGAAAGTTGTCATTCCCAGATGTAATTACAATTAGATTTATACTTATGGATTCATGTTCTGGCATCAGAATCAATCACTTCGCAGAATTTAGCAATATTCAAATTAATTTTCAAATATTAATTCATCCAACGGTTACATTTTTTTATATAAATGAAATTGATGTGGTTAAATAGTTCACTTCCCAAAATAGCCATTTCTCAGTTTGATTACATGGTAAGGTATAAGTCTAATCAGCTAACTACAGCCAAATTTATGCTTGAAAAGCATGATGACTTTAAAGCTCTTGAATCTCCAGCTACCATTTGATATAAGTCAGAGATCAGTTTCTTATCTTAAAAAAATTAAACTATTTTTGATGTGACTCAAAGACTATTAAACCTTGGTCTTACCAAAGAGAGTTAACTAACTTTCTTTATACCTTGTAAATGTCCACGCAGTAATTTCCCCATGTCAGAATGCTATATCTACCGCCTTCTGTGGTAAATGTCTCATTTCAACATGTAGTAACATACACTGGTACTAAATTCTACGACACAGCACATCTTTCTTACAGAAGATTGTGAAAGTATTTCCACATAAATATAGAAAAAAACCCCTCACCCCTGAGACAGTAACAATTAGATCCTGTAGTAATTAGCATATTAGAGATGCCAAAAACCATAAAGTAATTGAAGAACAAAGGTTAAACAACCTTCTATTTATTGAAAGGAAGAAGAATGGGTTATGTTTCCAAGAGACAGAGAAAATAACAATTAGAGGTTAGGTAATGAACTATGTCCTAAGCACAGCTGTTTACAAATGTTCGCATATATTTTGATGTCTTAATTCTTAATGCCTAAGACTTCCTTCTGTAAAAAGAAATTAAGTATAACCTTCAAAACATTATTGACTTTATAACTGAAGATTATAACACACTTCAATAGTATCTCAAATAAGATATCATAAATAAATTAAAAGCCCACATACCTTTAACCTGTGTGTCATCTACTGCTTTATATTCTGTGCTCTTTATTGCAAGTTCTACACCATATCCAGATAAATACATTTTTCTGGAACTTGGTTTCTGTTTGATGACATAATTTTAACAGAAAAAAAAAAAACAAACCCCTTAAAAAACTGTATTTATAGGAGATTGACAATATCTAATACTGTAACTTCAAAATGTTATGACAGTCATAACAAATTTAGCTTTCAATTTATGATTCAAAGTACAAAATGTAACACCAAACGAATTACAAGAGTCACGTAAGGCATACTGGCTGTCCATTGAGAAGCTGTGTAACAGAAAGCAAGGACTTCCCTTATCTCCTGCAGACCACAGAAAGGCTGTCTTAAAATTGTCATCCCTTCACATAATATTAGAAGGACTAGAACAGGTAGAGCTGGTAGCACCCTATACAATTATTGATGCCTTACAACTGACATTTTAAATTATTAATTCCTTTGTAATTCTGCCAAACTTTCAGCATGTTAGGAGGAAATTCTCTATTTCTGCATCAGGCTGGTTCTTTAAAAATTTTTTGACGAAAGAGTTTTATCACTTTCTGCAAGGAGGATTAAGGAAATGTTTTAAAGTATCACTGCTAAAAACAGGTTGCCACTTACTAAAAGCAAACAACAATAATGTCTAACTTTGGAGTGGAAGTTTGCCATTCGATAGTGTAATTACTCAGAGCATACTTATTTCTGAAACTGTGACCTAATTGCCCAAAAGACATGAAAATCGCCTTTCCAAAATGCAATTTGCACCCACTCCACTGCAAGTTCTTGAAAACTTTTCAGCATTAGCTTGCAATTTCTAAGAATCATTCTGTATTTGGAATCCTCCAGCCCACAACTGAAAACCCAACAGGGCTGGCGTTTTTCTCTGTTGGTCCTTTCAGCAAATCTCAACGCAGAGAGAGCACTGCGCTCTCTAAGCAGTCTCAGTGATACTGGAAAAAATGACAGCAGAAAGACTGTATGTCTTCTGCTCTCAATGCTCCCTCTTCTGGTATTTAATGTAAAACAAGGAGGGAGACTCTCAGCGGGAACCAAAGAATAAAAAATGGAGGTTGTGAGGAAGGAGAAAAAAGGAAGAGGAATCTGAAGAGAGAAAAGTTCAGGAAGGAAGACAACACGCATTTGGGTGGGGTATGGTGCATAAACCCGTCAGAGCAAGGAGACTGTAGGTATTTAATTGAAATAGAAGTGCATAAAAGAACATAAAGTTCAGTAAAAACTATATCCCACACAACTTAGAATTTAAGACTGGTTTCCTCAAATTCTCTGTTTCATTACTGTGAGCAAACAAATCAAAAAGTCATCCGCAAACTATGGATCTCACCTCCCTGAAATGCCTGGTCTACATAAATCACAGCAACCTCTCACTCCATCAGATTATTCTTCTATTACCCACACTATTTAAGAGCTGTACTTTGAATACAAATTACAAAAACCTTCCAATAACCAAAACTGGGGACAATATAGTTCCATGTACTAGTATTTGTCTTGTTTCGTTTCAGAAAGAAGAGTAAGTTTAGAAAAGCATTCAGAAACATTATGTTTAAAATACTGACACTGTGGAATACAAGCATCGAAAAACTGGTCAATGATGTTGACTGTAATAGCCCATGCTACTGTACTACAATGAACCTCAGAGATTATACTGAGAATATATAAAATTATGAGTATAGTTAATCATTTTTCAACTTGGTTTTCTATTCTACTTCCCATTTTTCTAATTCTTGTTACTAATATGTTCAGTCTGCTGCACCAAGATTCATCCAACAATGTAAAAAAACAAGACACATAACCCAAAAAGAGATTTTTCAAGATCAATCAGTGATGCAGTGCTTGCATACAGGATTATATAATACTACCATGCTTTCCCAGCTTCAAAGTTTGTTTTAGGTGAATCATTTCAACTAGGAAGTTTTTAAATTAGAAGATATATTGCACACGATTTAGGCAAATGCAAAAATAAATGTAGAAAGTGTGTTTTGTCAAAAAGCAAGCAAAATAAAGACAGAATCCTAACAGTTTACTGAATCAATGTTAATTTAAATTGCATACCTGAACATAATGCCGGAGAACATAAACAATTTCCTCTTTTTGCGCCTTCTCAGATAAAATCTTGTGGAATTTGACAAAGTCTTTCGTACCCATTTCTGCATAAAGAACAACCACTGGGCCATCCTCTTTCAGAGTTGGGAATTTGTGATCTCCCTTAAAAAGATACGGCCTCGGTCTGGTTATAAAAACAAGTAATTGTGATATTACATATTCAGAAAAGAAATTGAAACAGCGGCAGTTTTTCTACTTTATAATTGAAAAAAATAGTAAGGGTTTATATGCTAAAAGTATATGAGTCGTGTTAAAAACATCACAAAATAATAATGATTGCTCACAATCGAACTTAGAACACCAAATTTGCAAATTAGTCTAAGAAATGGAAAAATCAGCATCAACTATAAATAATTTTAATATATTTTATGAAAACACAACACAAAGAGCAAATGAAAAGCATAGCATTTTGAGATTTTGTGCAACAATCAGTTACAGCTTGAAGCTTTTAATTTAAATGATGCATTATATCTATTAGAGATGTACAGAGCAATCAGTGAGTAAGAGAGTAGCAGAGGGCTAATTCAGTGAAGTTTGAGAAAGCTCCCAACATACATGGAAACTAACTGGGGTTATACTTCTTTAACACCATCAAGCTGTTAAATCAGCTATCTTTGCAATTTTTGACTGCCTACCTACCCTCCCCATTGAAAACCATGTCTAGAAAAGTTACACTTTCTATATCTGCAATGATTTCTTAGATGACTGCAAAGATCTTTGGAATAAAACCTGGGAAAGATGGAAAAGTAACAGAGGATATGATTGAGTAATATACTCAAGGTGCTAATTATTGGCGAGTACACTCTTTTTCAAAGTTGCCTTTGCACAGTCACACTTGAAAGACCAGTAAACTCCCTCCAAACCTCTCCAAGACAACTTCAGAAACTCCAACACACACTACAGAAATGTGTGTAGTAGATGGTCATTGAAAAGTCATACAGGAAAGGTGTTAGCAGAACTCCACATGCCACAGTTTCTGTGATGTAAAGCTTAGGAATACCTTCAACATAAAATCACAGAATAATTAACACTGCAAAGGACATTTGGAGGTCATCTGCTTCAAAACCTCACTCAAAGCAGGGCCAATTTGTATCAGGTTACTCGGGGCCTCAGCATCAACATCCTATGCAAGCTTGGTAGGTAGGCAATCAAAGACCACGTTTGTAAAGCAGAGACAAAAGGAGGGGCCTGGTTTAAGAATTAACTTGGGTGCACGCAGCCACGTGTCAGAGAAACATCAGGCAAGCTTTCCCGCTATCATCACAGGACAAGGCAGACGAAGTAGGTGTCATCAGGGAGTCTGAAACAACTCTTGAATGAGTAAGCACTGTTGAAGAACAGATCCAGGCTTGTCCCAGTGAAAGCATACATATGGGAAGTGACTTGTGCAACTTCCTTCTCATACCAGAGAAACAAGAACTACCACAATCATTTAGAGAGAGCTGAAAACCTAAATCAAGAAAGCTTCTCTTTTCTTAACTAGTCACCTAGGTTAGCAAAAGAATGACTCCTGTTCTCAAAAGGTGGGTACCAAGGGCTGCCATGACTTTCTTGAACACTGACAGTCTCAAAGGAAGCATTTTATACTATAACTAACACGCTTCACTAAAAAAATTAAGTGCTGCAGTGAAGTAACACTGCATCGGGCTACCATGATGACCCTGGATTGGAGAATTAAAGCGTTCAGCCCTTGTAAATCCAAGATAAACCTTCGTTCTCCATTTCTCTTCAACACTGAAGAGTAGTGAGAAGGAATTGTTTCTCTTGCTCTTAGAGCTGAAAGCTAATTAATTTCCTGCCATAAGATTCTCATGAGAAGTCTGCCTGAAAGGGAAGGAACAGCAGTTGGGCAGACAAAAAGAGATAAAAAGAATACATGGATGTGGAGTTCAGCACTCTCTAACCAGTCACTAGGGTAGGAAAGGCAACTATATGCTTGCCTAGATAGTTGCCAAGCCAGGATGCAGAAGGAATGTGATGGACAGAAGACGGCAGACATGCATACTGACAAACCTTCTAAGGCACTGATTGTTTTGAGCAAAACGTGACTCCCATCAGTGCTCCTGCTCTCGGCAGCAACAGCCCCAGAAATCTTAGTGTTGTGTTTTGGACAGTTAGCAAGGTAAGTAATCCCAACCATTTAACCACTGAAGATCTTCCTTGGACACATCCACAGCCCTTGAGCAACCCATTGCACCTCCACACAAAATACTTCCAATTAGAGCCATGCAGTCAGTTGCAATATGGCTGAAACTGCAACAGACCAAATCACAGTAGCTGCTGCATAAGGGACTGGATGAAGCAAAACCTTGATCTTGATGTGCAGACTATTTGGGCTTTCCTGAGTCCAAAGTGCCTGAGAATTCCTGGATCTCAGGTTGAGCTGATGGATCTGCACAAAATAATGCTGCATCCTCTTCTTTCTCTTCCAGTGAGATTTGAAACTAATCCTTTTCTAGCATCCTCATCCAATATTGGGAACTTTAGGACACAACTGAAAGCCTAGCTTAAGTTAGCTTGGCTTAAGTGGAAGAGTCATGAGAGACCGAAGATAGAAAAAGAAAATTAAATACAAAGGAACATAGTTTAAAATAAATTAAAAAAAAAATAAGCCAAAGAAAATCATTTTCATAAAAGCCACAGAAAAAAAGAATGACTGGTTTAGAGGAACCAACAGTGAGATGGCACACTGTCCCATATGTCATTTGTTCCCATATAGAAAAGAAAGAACAGGAACACAGCCCTATCTAGATCACCTAGGCTAAACATCTCCAGCCCAAGCGAAAAGCATCTGCTATCCAGGGTACAACTGGGAATAACAGTGGAAACAATTACCTGAAGGTGAACAAGTTTTTCTCAAAGTCTAGCTCCAGGGACTAAATATTTGAGTGACACAACTACTTTTGGCGTGGGGAGAAGGAAAGGAAATTTATCAACAATTTGTCCCTGCAGCTCTGAAGGTTGTAACGTGACTGATGCACAAACTATACAAAACACAAGAACAATTTAATAAAAAGAACTTCAGTTTTGTTTTGAGTTCCTAAAGTTAATGATCTCTAGAAGTCTAACTCCTTGAATTCTGAATACTTCAGATTCTATTGTTTAGTACCATGATTTTCCAGAATCTTGTAAATTTGGGGATAGTATCTCCAGAAAGGAGAATGTGCTGAAACTAGTTAACTTCTAAAGAAGAGGAGTATATTCAGACATTGTGATAAAATGTTAAGGTGTCATGATGCCTTCATATACGACCATAATAACTCAAGATAATTTTAAAAGCCAAAATATAGTACAAATAATTTATGTAAGAGAGAAAGAGACATTTGTTAGGCAGAATGTAATAGTTAAAAATGGGACATTGCAAACTAGACAGTGAAGTGCTTTTGCAAAAACCTTGGTTATTGAATAAGTAAAAGACAATGATTTTGTAGGTTGTAATTGTATCAATGGACTTATGAAATACCATAAATCACACATGTAGAACACCAAATTGTTTTCAGAAGCAACCATCCCCAAAGAGACAAATTTATAGATTTTCAGAGGGTTTTTTTTTTCAATTTATATTTGATAGAAAGCAAAATCCAAGAAATATGCCCTACTAAATCATCTTTCAGCTCTACATATCTCCATGTAGTGGTTGAGGGTATGGACACTAATGTGTATTATGGTGACCTTGACCACCGCAGGAAAAAAAACACAACCCAAACACTAAAAATGTTACATACAGTCTCGAAAAAATACAAATTAATTCTTTTTTTTTTTAAATATAGAGATTAAACATTTTGCTTTCATTATTTTTATTTGCTAGGTTCTACATATTTTACTTCACAACCGAAATTCATTCTGGACTGATGCTGGTTTCCACAGGACAAAGCCTGCAGAAAGGTTTGACAGGTGCAAAGTCTAGCACAAGGTGAGGAAATGTTATGCCAGCGGAGGCAGACTCCTCTTCCATGCCTGTGCCAAGCCCTTACAATCCAGAAAATCTCAAATGCAGCAGCACTGACCACGTAAAAAGGTCTGTCAGCAGAATTACTCTCAGATGCATTAAATGGCATATTTGTATAGAAAATATATTGTAACTTAAACTTGACTATCCCATACCAAAAAAATAGGGAAGAAATACAAAATTATCCATGTGGTTAGAGGAGCAAAGCTCTATGATTTTACTTTAAAACCCTACTTGGATTCACAATTGATGAATTCTCCTAACAGTAAGTGTTTAAAATATTCCAAGGTATACATTAAATGGGTAGGTCTTTAAATATCTAAAAAAAAATAATCTAAAACTAAAAATTTATGGGCTTGGCATTATCAAGGAAGTAGAACACAAAATTTCAAAATACTACAAGTATATATGCAATAATACATTTTCCTCCTTAGTAATCTATTTTTCCTCTTAAAACAGATCATTACACTTACCTCTTAGTAGCCTTCTTGAGCAGCTTTTTTATTTCATTAGTCTTACAGGTGTGCTTCTCATGGATAACCACAAACGCACTGCAGCCTTCTGGTGGAGGTTCATCAGCTGCAATCTAATATTCCAACAATTATACTCAACCAGAAAGCTTTGATTGCACTTCAACTTAAACTCACATCCCCTTGATTAAAATAACTCAACAGCTGCCATTGAGTTGTGTTTCTAATTAAGCCCATTCAAAATTTGGTATATGTGAAAAAAAGTCACAGAAAATATTAGAAGATTAAGACCATATAACCTTTGTGAAATGTAGTCTACCAAATGCAGTTGTACTCCAGAAAGTGAAAGTCCATTTATGTTCTGTAAAGACAGGGCCAAGAAATCTCCTCCACAAGCGGAAATCACAGCCTGTACTCTGAGATATTTTTAATTTTAGTCACTATCAGCAATCATGTTAATGTACAAAGATTTGACTGCTAACCAATAAATCCCAAACAATTAACGTCAATTTTTGGTTCTTTCTCTTTCCCACTCCTGCCTTTTTTTTTAAAAAAAAACTTTTAAAATGATTCCCCATGTAAAGTGGGAATCATATGACTGCATGTCAATTACTCTGGATTCACAAGCTGAAAAAGAAAAATGAAAAGACATGAGCCTGAGATGATGATATTCCTCCAGAGAACACTTGCAAAAACCCCTAACTTTATTACAGATTATTACCTTTCAGGAACATGGATTTCTCACTTTATGTGGAAGGTAGCATTGCTAAAAGTAGGAGGAACAGTTTTAGGCTAAAGGCACAGTGAATTTATGTCCTCCTGCTTTTTCACTAACAAAGCATGTATTTGACTATTCTATCTTTCAACTTTTCCAATACTAAAATAATGAGAGAGATGAGATAAGATAGATAAGTAACAATTATAAATGACTTGAAGCTACAGGCAATTTCCTACTTTGGGAATGTCTGAATTCCCATAGGATTATTGAAAGCAATGCAAAAAAAACCCCATAACCTGAGTTTTAAAAATGAACAATTCCAAAAATTCTACCCTGAAAATAATGCTATCCATACAATTAAACATTAATATTTGCTCCTGTCAATATGACCAGCTTATAAAGCATCACCTTTACAAATGGGTCATGTTTGACTCCAAATAATGTTGACATATATTTTACTGAACTGTAATCATGAACATTCTTTACTCTGCAGCCAAAATACCACATAAAATCATGTACCAAATAGATCAGATAATATAGTCACCTGCTGAAACATCTGAACAGTTGGAGAATATGCCCGTATGGAAAGTGCAAACTTCAACAGATTGATTTGCAAATTGGATAAAAATTGTCCTGCTTTCTTCAGGATTAAATTGTAATAGGAATGCTCTGAATCTGTTGGGGGAAAGAAAAGGAAAAAAATAAGGCAAACTTTCAGTATTTAGCCATAAATGATGTGGTATATCTGTCTGCGCTACAATAATAGGCAAATACTATGTTAGTGTCGCTTGGCAGTTCAGAAGCCTTGAACATTGTCCACTGACAATTGTTTCCTTTACTACCAATTCTAGAGGCCTAATGCAATATAAAAACAATGAAAGTGAGTGCAATAGTACTAGTTAACATCTACATAATATTCAGCACTATAAAAATCTACTCAAAAGACAATAAAGTCTCTCTGCAGACCCACACGGAAAGTCTTGAATAGAGCTTATTCATTAATTTCTATTTGTCAAGCTTATGCCAGCCTTTTAACACAAATTTTGAAAGTCACTTTCAACCAGCATTATTTTACAAATTATTTCCTCACATTTAGTCTTGGAACACTCCAACCATGCAACTTACATAAATAAAAATCTTCTAAAGGTGACAGTCTTTGGGCTACTCTCACACATCCTGTTTCTTCCTTAAAGATATACGGTAAACAAGAGTATGAGAATGGATGCAGCATGTGAAGTGACTTCCCCACCTCCCCGCATATCTTGCCTTCTGAAGGCCAAAATTAGGACTCCAAGTAAGACAGAAGGTGGATGGTGTCCAGGAATAACAGAAGTGATAACGAAGAACATTGGCTGGAAATAATTAACCTTTATTTCTTCTTCTAGAGGCATATTCAAGTGAATATTCTCATGCTGTCCTTGGACTACGAGGCAAAGAAGCCTACTTAGAAAGAGGTTGTAATATTGTTTTATCAAGTTGTGAAAGAGACCTGTATCTGTTTAAAGGAATAATGCTCACCAAAATTTTAAATCAGGCTGTATACATTGTAGTATATGATATTCTTGAACAAAAACAAATTAAGAGTCAGAGAACCAGTGATGCGACCATACCAAACATTGTGCACCATCCAGAGATTGCACTTCCACAGGAGGAACAGCTAAAACAGGTGTGAAGCAGACTAGAAGTGCTAACTTATGTGTGCGCCCCTCCCAATCTATGTAGTCAGCATTTATTTTACTTACATTGATAGATGCTACCTGGAAACCACAGTGATTCAAGATCTTTTTCATGTGTAATTTAAATATTCTCCTATAAAGGTGAAAACGTGCAGCAAAGGGAAAATGAGTTGCAGGCAGGAACCGTTCTAGTTGTCCAGCTTGAATTTATCTGTGTTCTTAGGTCAGTATCTCATTTTAAAGATACTCTTGCTGTGGAAGTGGAATGATCACCCCAGGAAACCCCTTTAGGGGTCCAAAGCGGCACCAAATTTTTACAGTGTGAAAATCATCTCATGTTATTTAACCTGCCAGATTTTACGTGCCTCAGCTGCAGTAGATCTCAGAAGCACACGTATTGATGATGAGTGCAGCAATCAAAATGCCATTCCCTCACCATGGCCTAGGTTCATTGCACGACACACAATAGCCCTGCAGGCCATACTTTTGTACCTAACCATTAACTGCTCCCAGCAGTTCTGTATACAATTTTCATAACTAAACACTTCCCATCCTCTTGCTTTCCTCTTTATAAGCCCTGACCTTCTTTTGTACTTAAAGCCTCTAGGATCCCCTTTCTGCCTTTTCCTCCTTAGAACTCATTATATAGAAAAGCTGGGTTTGCTGTAATTCACTAGGAAAAAAAATAATCTAAGATTACAAAAGGGTATGATCTGCATTTACAGAAACCTGCCTTCCCATAAATTGTATATGTATATGGTCATTACTGTCTAACATTGAATTCAATGGACAAAACCCCATCTCTTCTATGTTTTCTAAACCCACACATAGTCCTGGCAGAACTCAAATGAGATAAATCTGGCTTCACACATTCCAAGCCATGAACGTAAACATTTGGAATTGGCGAATGTAAAAATTTGGAATTGGAAAATGCTTCCCCATTGAAATGTTTTTCCAATAACTATACGTTCAAATTTTCTTCAAAATTTTCTCCACGAAAATAGAAATTTGATCTGAAATTCCTGCCTCTCCTCTCAGCCCGAAATAACAGCCTATTGAACACAATGAAGAATTATTAAATACACAGTTCTAAAGATACCACCGCAATAAAATATTTTTACCACAAGTCTTTAAATTGTTTGGCTTACAAATTCCAGCTGTGCTTTCACTGCTGTATGTAAAACAGCTGACATTTTTGTTCTGGAAGATGATTAAGACAGTGATGATTTTAATAAGTAAAAAAAAAGATCATGTCATGTGATCATGATCAAAATGATTGTATAACATATTGACAAGGTTACATTTATCAAATCATGCATCCACTCCTACTACTTCAACTCATATTAACACTGCTGGCTTCATTCAGAGCACAACTGTACTTCAAACTTCAGCAAGATAAATTAATCCACATCAAATGCTATATGATCCACCTAATACAAAAACATTTTTTAAAGTTCATTATATAGAGAAAGATAGTTTCAGTTTTGCAAATTATTTTCCCATATTGAAATTGATAACTACTGGCCCTCTAGGCACATTTTAACATTGCAGCCTATGCAAACTGTAGAAGTCATATTAAATTTCTTAGGATTTTACAGGAAACCATGGAGAAACAGATGTTTCTGCTCATAAAATGCTGCATGATAGGATATTACCACTAAATTCATTAACAAAGTTGATTAAAAAAATAAGTAAATGAGACAACATTAATAGGATACAGCTCCAGATTTCAGACATCTGGACACATGTGTATGAGCTACATATCTGTAAACTTCCATTCTAGCTGAGAGAGAAAGCCTAGCAGCCAACAAAACCGGAAAAGCTATTTAGCTCTAAAGATGTCTAAATTTGTCAGGTGAATAGAGCTCTCTCAGCCCCTGTAGCCAAATTGATTAGATTGACTACAAGAATTGAACAGCTAGCTGAGCAGACTCATATTTAAAAATCAACATTTACTTTCCACCATCTACAGCAGTATCTCACATCACGGGTAGATTAAAAATAATTAAAGGGAGATGACCAGGAGAGTCACAAAAGGAAAGTAAAGGTCTGTATCACAGCTCCTCAGATCCAACACACATGCAGCACAAAATTAATCTGAATATACGCCGGTGGCCCACAGAACTCAAAGTACTGAGGCACAGAAGGTAGGGAGCGTAAACATAAGGAACATAATTAGTCAGAAGAGCACAGGGTGCTGAGATCATTATTTTGAGGGATGGGAGTATGGGGATTGTTCCAACTGCATAGATGTGTATATCTGCATCTACAGATCAGCTAGGGAATTAAGAGATCCCAGGTAACAGCAGTTCAAGGAATCACTGGCCAGTCAAATCCCTGTGACATTCAAGCAAGATGCCAGTAGAGAAGGAATATTTTATTGCACGATTATTATAGAAGTGCCATGCTTGTGAAACTGATTCCTCTTGAATCTTTAAGGCTGATACGTACCTAAAAAATACTTGCTAATGTAGCTGTCAATAACGTGTAGTCTTCTAGATTATAACAAATATTTTGTATAATGGTTGGTTATATGTAATATACTGTTTTGGTTTTTTTCCCAGATAAAATAGTTTCCCTATTAATATGTTTGTGTGGTGGGGTTTTTTTTTAAACATATACTTAGGAGACTGCTGAAAATTCAATACATAAACTGAACCACTTGGGAAGACAGTAAACACTCATGTTATAATTAGCTGGCAGGGAACTGGCTACTTACCTTCACTCTGTGTTGCTAAATCAACCTTTTGAGATACAAAAGCAGCATCAAGTTTAAAACGCAATCTTGTGTTTTGTAACTGTGCTGGGTTTAATATGAAAATTTTGCAGCTTTGATTTCTTTGTAACATACATGCAGCCCAAAAGAGTATCATCTGCATTTTCAAATCTTCCACAAGCCTGGCGGCAAGTATGTGGAATATTAAGTAGACATATACAATGTTGTCTGTGCTATCCAAAGACCTCACTCTAATTTAATATAGTGTATCCCATCATTAACTTTTTGATCTTTTTCATAGTGTATAATCTCAATGATTGATCTCAAGTTGATTTGAGTTTGTATTAACAAAAACGTTAAAACAACCAAATACATCATCAGACTAAACACTTTACCAAATTGCACATACATTGTTCCTACCAAATCCATGAAATTGCTACATGTATCATAGCTAAACAGACCATTACTAGACTTAATTTGCTAAGGACGAATATTTTAAATGAGCAACTTAACAACAGATGTTGACTTGATTATTCTAAATTTAAAATACCAAGTGTTGAGAACTGGTAAGCAGCAGATTGGAAATCATCCAAGAGATGATTTAAAGGAAAAAAAAAAGCCACCGTATTTGATTTTTTAAGTTGCCTTTTAGCCTTAATATATCATGACTGTTCTGAAATAGGGATACAAATTTACCATTCAATTTTCTTATAAGCCCAGATTTTCATCTTCAAATCTAGTAATTCTTTAGCTTCTATGAAAATATTTCTATTTAAAACCAATGCTTTTATTTCCCAGTTATTCATCCTATCTACTCTTGGTACCATCCAGAGCACAACTGAAAAGTCAGTCACCCCAACCATCCTTTGGAAGCCAGATCCTTTAATATGCTTAAGTAGTTATTGTCACTTCAGCCTTAATGCATCACCAACATCCTCCTACATCAATGTGCCTTAACACACAACAGCTAAGACAGAGCTCATTCCACACCATCCAGAGAACCAACTTCTTCTCAGAGGCACACTGTCATACACCTCTCAGTAACTGTGCCACTCCAGTATTTCAGTACCAGTAATCTTCACTCTAGCTGACTGTTTCATTGTAGCCGCCTAATGCAGGCTTCTCTACTGAAAGGGGCTTGACTATTGCTGGATACATACGATGTTCATAGTATTTCTATTTCATACTTAGTATGCTGACTTCAGTAAGACACGATTAAGTTGGAAGAATCAATATTGATGTGTTTTTGTCATTAAATAACCACTTTCTTTTCCTCTAAAACTGAATCTTCCCTTCTCATCCTGTTCAAAAAGAGCACTGGTTTGCTTGTATACTACCCCAACTATGAATCGACTTTTAGGAAAACCACTTTGTGCCAGAACTTGAAATTTTCCTGCATTATAAACATAGGACTTTGTTGGCCATAATGATAAATATACACATCAATTGCTTAATATGCTTAATTAAAGTAATATTCTAGTACATTCTCAAGGTTGCCCACTATGAGCATCTAATACTTCATTGACAAGATAGGCCACGCAGATCATCCTACTGGTAATTTATGCATTCTCAATCACACAGAGATTATTCAGGTGAAGTAAGTAAAGTATGTAGCTAGCAGTTAATTCCAACACATCTGTGTCACTAATAATAAATGTCACTAAAGTTTCAAATTCCTTGGAAAGTTGGTCCAAGCAAGCAGATAAGAGATGGCTGATAAAAACCCCTGACACATCATCTAATGCATCAGTCTTGTCTCAAGGTAATACCAGCTGCATCTAAACCCTCATAATAAAAAAGGAATAATTCAAGCCAAAAGTGACTTCTGGAGGTCACCTCATCCAAACCTTTACTTAGAGGAGATCCAATTTTAACACTAGATTAGGCTGCTCAGGGCCTCGTGCAGCAGAGTTTATGGATCTCCAAGAACAGATTCCACGCCCTCCTGGGGCAGCCTGTTGCAATGTTTACCCAACCCCATGGCAGAAACATTTTCCCTAGTATCTAACCAAAATCTCCACACTTCAACTTGCGCCCATTGCTTTTTTTCATATTACTGTGTACCTTCAGGGACAGACTGGTTCCATCTTCTCTATACCTTTCTATCAGGAAGCTGAAGATGCAAGGTCTCTCCTTACTTCTCTTCCTCAGGTTGAATAACACCCAGTTATCTCAGCCTTTCCTCAGAAGTCTGCTCCAGTTCCCTAACCATTGTGGTGATTCTCTCCTAGATATGCTCCAGTGTGTTTTGTCTTTCTTTTAATAGGGACCCCCAACCTGGGCCCAGTACTCCAGAGGCAGTCTTACAGAAGTGCCACATACAGTGGAACAATCACTCTTCTTGACCTGCTGGCTACAGTCTTGCTGATTCAGCACAGCATGTAGCTGGTCTTCTCAGGCTTGAGAATTTAATGCAACTCACTGTTGACAAGAATCCCCAAGTCCGTTTCTCAAAAAAAACTTCCCAGTCAGTGAGTGCCCACGTTACAGTGTTGCTGAGATTATTCCAGCCCACCTGCACAAGTCTGTAAAGCACCTTTGCCGAACTTCCCAATGTTTCTGTTGGCCTGTCACTCCAGCCTGCTAAGGCCCCTCTAATGCCAGTTGTACCCTCTAGCTTCTCAACTTCTCTTCCCAGTTTTGTGTCGTTCACAACCTTGTGGAGGGTGTAACCTATGCCACTGTCCTGTGCACTGACAGACCTTAAACAGCAGTAGTCACCAGTACTTGCCTCAACAAAAGCTACTAACAGCTGACCACAGGTCTAATTCTGCACCTACTTCCATTTTCCATGTCCTCGTGCCCTTACACAGAATGGTTCTGAGCAGCATTCACCATGCAGGTGCACTGTTCTCAGTGATTCTCTCTGGTTTTCTTCATACTTCTGACTTCAGACCGTCCCCAGTTTTCATCAGCTCACAGTAATTTTGGTCGTTTGATTTTGGGGTTTTTTTACCTCTCCAGTGGATATCCCACAACTATAATCACAAAGTTCTTTGTACATCCTCTGCTTCTGCTATATCCTTTCTAAAGAAATTAAGAGAAAAAGACAAGGAGACAGTAAAGCAGAACATCATGCTTTACTCAACACAAAAGTGCATCATGGAATCATAATCATCAAAATGTCATTTACCATGCAGGTCCTTGTTCCTTTCCCAGTAATTTTTTAAGTCTGTTGCCTGTTTTGGGCATTGTTGAGCACTCAGACAACATTCTCACGGACCTATCCACACGCGGACACCACAATCTCTTTTTGATTTGTATTCAGTCAGTCACAATTGTTGAACCATGATGTTTAAGCTCTCCTTCCCATATACAGCATTTTTCAGATAACAAGGATTCATTTCTGTCATCTGCCATTTCCTGCATGATCTTTCTACAATGTTAGCTTTTGTCTATTAATGTAACATTCAATTTACCTGAAGTCTCTTCTAGTGGTATTAGGTCCTCACACATGCCTAAAGAAATGTGCTATTCTGAAGAAAAGAGCAAAAGGAAAAAGCCTTACCTTGTTTTGAAGCTTTTTTCACCTTGTTCATCTGTTGACCTACCAAGCAGGTCCAATACTGACCAACCTGCTGTAAAGCCTGGTAGGTTTCCAAATTTTTTATTACCGGGGTCACTTCTAGTAAACTTCTCTCCAAGGTGTCTTCTGGGACGGCTCACTTTTATGCTTCGTTTACCACATTTTATGCTTTGTTCTTCTCTCCAAACTTCTAACAACTTAATATTATTCTGTCTAATCATGCAAGGGTTTTTTAATCCTATTTTGACAGTGACAAACATTTATTCTAAAACACCAGTATTGCTGCTAGGAAACAGTCTCTATGCCATCTACAAGTATTAAACCTCTTTTGGTCATTCTTCTCATTTTTTCCTTTAGCTAGCAGTCTCATTTTAGGTACTTGTGGGATTCTCTCCCCTACAAACATCCATCTTACACAAAACATGAAGTCTGAATATCCTATAAGCTCTTGCTGAATCACATAAGAAGGTGGATATCTTTAATCTATACACTTCTGTTCCATATTGTAACAGCAGTTCAATCCATCTTGTCTTCCTTGCTTTTAGAACTCCTCTACAGGTAGAGCTCTCAGGGGAAAATATGCTATAACTTTCTAAAAGGAAACTACCTTGTAAGCAATAGTGGAAAAGGTAGGCTTTACCTGACTGGGACTAGTTAGTGTGTTAGCTTGATGTTTAAAAGTTAAATACAGTGCAAGATAAGATATTAAAACTAGCATACTCTTTAACTTACCTCCTTGCTTATACACTGTTAATTCTCGTACAGTTTCCAAGAACTGCCAAAACTTCTCATTACCATCTTCTGCAATAAATTCACTGTTCAAAAATAAAAAAGAATTGTTCATAGGTTGACTTTGTCCAAGGATGTACCACAGTGAAAATCTTCAGCTGTTTAAAATAACAAATACCCAGCAACAAAGAAGCATTATGTATTCAATGACCATCTAACATGTCTGTAGCATAAAACACTGAACAGTGGTGTGTTTTGGTTAAAAGAAATTTTGAACAAAATACTACCAATCTGAACTCAATGATCAGAGCTGTAAAGCAAGCAGACTATTCTACGATATAGAAATAAACAGAATTTTTCACTTTATTTTCCCACAGGTATTCCAATATACAGTTATAAATAAAATCAACTCAGCACACAAACTTTATTTACTAGTGGCTAAACTTACAAATAAGATCACACACTCTATCAGGTTATAGTTTTTAATTAAATTACAGGCTTTCTTCTGATTACAATGTCTACTTTGTTATGGAGGGAAGGTCTCCAATCTCTGGAACACTTTCAAAGACGGATTAATCTTTACAAAGCATAAAAAATAAGGTTTGCTTTATTCCAAATACCTTTCTTCCATTTACTGGTAGCACTTTTTAGTTTTCTGTTGTTTCTTAAGGGAACATCAGTTGTTGTTCCCCTCCCCCCCCATTACGTCTGCCACAAAGATCTACTTGCTAGCATGAGTGTATTGTTTTCTAATCTTTATTTTGGAAGTTTGCCACTCCTTTGATTACAGAAGCTTGCAATTCTCCCTTTGGTGGGAGTTCTCCAAGCAGCAAGTAAGTTTAAAAACAAAACAAAACTACTGTAAACCAAGCTGACATGGGAGCCACAAACATGTAATACTAGAAAATATTTTCACTTTCTATTTTGAAACTTCAATTACAAGTTAACAGTACCTTTTAAAAAATACTTTTAAAAAAAGTTTAACTAAATACCAATTAAATCTTTATTAATAATAAACTCCTTAGTATATTAAAAAAATAAATAGTTAATTCTGTACACTTGTTAGGACACGGAAGGTTTAGATTGGACATTAGGAAAAATTTCTTGGCCAAAAGGGTTGCCAAACATTGGAACAGGCTGCCCAGGGAAGTGGTGGAGTCACTATCCCTGGAGGTGTTCAAAAAACGTGTAGATGTGGCACTTTGGGACATGGTTTAGGGGGCACAGGTGGTGTTGAGTTGACAGTTCGACTTGATGATCTTAAAGGTCTTTTCCAACCTAATGATTCTGTGATTCTACTACTACAACTTCACTAATACCTTCACACATAATTAGAGATGAAGAGATACTCTTGCTCAGGGGAAATTAGGGATTGTGCAGACTGGCCCATTGCATCTCCTCAACCTAACCTGCAAAACGTCTGAGTACGTTAAATACAAATCGATTTAAAGAGCACACTTAAAACGCGGGAAAGCCTGCCAGCACTACCCGTAACATCTTACAACGGGAGAACACAGTTAAGCCTCATGCCAAAGGAGTGCTTCAACACACCCTCTGCAGAGGTACAGAGGACAGAATCGCAGCCGGCCCGTTCCGACAGCCCACCCTTCCCCTCGGCCCGCGCAGCACAGAGAAGACAGCCGCACGCCCCCCCCCCCCCCCCCGCCCTCCCCCAGCGAGGCGCCCCCGCCCGCGAGACAGCCGGGGAGGTAGCGCCGCTGCCCCCCTCCCCCGGCCCCACGAAGGCAGCAGGAGGAGGAGGAGGAGGAGGAGGAGGCGGCGGCCGCACGCACCTCGCCTCCAGCAGCAGCGGGGTCGCCGGCCACTTCGCCGCCAGCCGGGCCGTCACGGCCTGGGAGGAGGCTGAAGCCCCGCCGCAGGGGCACGGCTGAGCACACAGAAGGGCCAAGAGGAGGAGCGCAGGCAGCGACCAGCCCGCCATGAGGAGGACGGGGCGGTGAGGGGCTCGCAGAGCGGCCGCCACCCCAGACGGCTCGGCCTCAGCGTGCGCACCCTCGCCCCGCCCTCGCCCCGCCCACACAGCCTCTACCTTACTCTTACTGGCCGTGTTGTGCCCTCGCTGTTGGGCTATTGGTCAGCCCGGAGACCAATCAGGGGCTGACGCCAAAGAAATAGCGGGGCTACCCAGGCTCGCGCAGCGACACGCGGCCTAGGGGCGGAGCGCGGGAGGCTCGCTGCTGGCTAAGGGGGCGGTAGGTCGCGCGGCTTCCGCGCAAGCGCAGGAGCGGTGTTAGCGTCGCCGCCCTGAGGCGGGAGCCTGTCCCAGGCCGGGGCGGGAGCGGGGGGGAGGGGGAGAGCCCGCCGCGAACGGCATGGCGTCCCCGTTATGGTTTTGATTCTCGGTTTGCTTTATAAGCATGAGTTCAGCTGTGGGGCTGTGCCGTTGCCGGTGTGCGGTACGGTCCGTTAGGCGCGTGCTATGAGGGAAGGGAGGAGCGGGAGGGGAGGGCTTCTCTGCTCCTCTATTCATACAGAAGATGTGTCTATGTTCATATATAGTGGTTGCTGGGAAGGGCAAGTACTTAGGTTTTTTTCCCCCACTCAAAGTTTTTCCAAACCAATTACTATTTTTGAGATGTATTCTGTTTCCTGCCTACATAATGTTTTCCTGAATAAATGTGAGCTTTGCTGAAATTGTGCCTCTGTCTTCTGCTTGTGGTCTCTAATTTGTTCATCTGTTTTTGAAATCTCAGTACTTAATTCCATTTCCTCAACAAAGCTGCTACGCTTCTTTACTTTTCCCACCCGCTGTATAGCAAAGCTGGGAGGCTGCTGAGGATGCTTCTAGAGCTGTATCGTGGGATGTGAGTACAGAACAGCTCTGAGTAATTGTTCATTGCAGGAAGAATTCTCCAGCTGTATTAAAAATAGAGGGTATTGCCTTTTCCAAAACATGACTCGTGGAACATGAAGCTGAAACCTGGAATGTCTTACTGCTGCGTAGACCTAAATTTATTTTGCTCACAATTTCCTGACTGTTTAAAGCTGCTGTGTGGATGGTGGGAGCAGGCACTAGTCTAGGGAGCAGGCTATGGATTGTATAGTTTGGTTTGTTAGTGCTCAGGGCTGGTCAGTATAACATCACAGGTAAAAATGAAAGAAATCTGTTTGCCAGGTGTTCGCAAACTATGGTATACAAACTCTGCACAAAGAGCCTGTAGTTAACATGCTGCTGGGTCTTTATCCAAAATTATGATAAACCATAGAATCATAGAATGTATGTGGTTGGAAGGACCCTCTAAAGGCCATCTAGTCCAACCCACCTACAATAAGCAGGGACATCTCTAACTAGGTCAGGTTGCTCAGAGCCCCATCAAGCCTGACCTTGAATGTCTCCAGGGATGGTGCTTCCACTACCTCTCTGGGCAGCCTGTTCCAGTGACCCACCACCCTCATATTAAAGAACTTTTCGTAATGTCTACCCTTTTCTAGCTTAAAACCATTACCCCTCGTTCTATCGCTACAAACCCTTGTGAACAGTTCTTCCCCTGCCTTCTTATAGGCCCCTTTCAGGTATTGGAAGGTCACTATAAGGTTCCCCCTGAAATCTCCAGGCTGAACAACCCCAAGTCTCTTGGCCTGTCTTTGTAGGAGAGGTGCTGCAGCCCTCTGATCATTTTCGTGGCCCTCCTCTGGACACGCTCTAACAGGTCCACGTCCTTCTTTTGTTGGGGGCTCCAGAGCTGGATGCAGTATGCCATGTGGGGTCTCACCAGAGCAGAGTAGAGGGGCAGAATCACCTCTCAGCCTGCTGGCCACACTTCTTTTGATGTAGCCCAGAATGTAAGTGGCCTGCTTGGCTGCAATTGTGCATTGGTGGCTCATATCCAGTTTTTCATCCACTAGTACCCCCAAGTCTTTTTCCACTGGGCTGCTCTCTAGCATGTCTTCTTCCAGCCTGTATTGATACTGGCAGTTGCCCCAGCCCAGGTGCAGGACCCTGCTTGGCCTTGTTGAACCTCCTGAGGTTCACCTGGGCCCACCTCTCCAGCTTGTCCAGGTTCTTCTGGATGGCATCCTGTCCCTCTGGCATATCAACTGCACCATCCAGCTTAGTGTCATCAGCAAACTTGCTGTGGGTGCACTCAGCGCCACTGTCTATATCATTAATGAACGTATTAAACAACACTGGTCCCAGCACGGACCCCTGAGGTACACCACTTGTCACTGTTTTCCATCTGGACATTGAGTCATTGACCACTACTCTCTGGATGCGACCATTCAGCCAATTCCTTAACCACTGAACTGTCCACCTATCGAACCCGTATCTCTCCAACTTAGAGAGAAGGATGTTGTGGGGGACCATGCCAAAGGCCTTGTAGAAGTCCAGATAGATGACATCCATAGCTCTTCCCTTGTCCACTGATGCAGTCATTCCGTTATAGAAAGCCACTAGGTTGGTCGGGCAGGACTTGCCCCTAGTAAAGCTGTGCTGACTGTCTTGAATCACCTCCCTGTCCTCCATGTGCCTTAGCGTATCTTCTAGGAGGATCTGTTCCATGATCTTCCCAGGCACAGAGGTGAGACTGACAGGTCGGTACTTCCCAGGGTCTTTCTTTCTACCCTTCTTAAAAATGGGCGTAACGTTTCCTTTCTTCCAG